>NC_041398.2:71343931-71966431 GCF_900747795.2 Erpetoichthys calabaricus
TATTTTTTGCCTTCAAGGTCATAATTGCTTCATTATTAGTAAAGACACTCTGTAAATATGTTTTTTTCTGGTTCTTTTCTATTAAATATTTTAACATTTTAACAATTTCTAGTGAATTACTGTAAATGTGGCTTACAGTTGTGAAGTGTCTTATGGGCAGAGCTTTTACTAAAATGTTTACTTAGTTGGAGCACAGGCAGGCTACATAAATATACTATATTATATTCTGTATGTGATAGGGAAATAACTTGTAACTTTCTGGTTTTCTGTATAATTTCTTATCCATTATGATTTTCTGCCTGTCTGTGTGGTGTAGCAGGTCCATTATGCTTAATAAATGTCTTACATTGCGAGTCAGAAGGGTCCAGAAAATATATAAGCCAATACCACTGACTTACTCATCACAAAATCTCCCGAACCATGAGGACTTGGGACTTGAAATTTGGAATGTAGGTTACACTTGGCCCATAGGTGCTCGCTAACAAACGGTTTTAAAAATTTAGGGGTCCAAGTGTGAAATTTCTTATAGTATTTTAGACCCATTCAGTCCATTTCTTTCTAAAATAAATTTCTTCAGAGTAAATTAAAAATACTTAAATTTTTCTGAAGAGTACAAGTTTTGTTTTGATATTTTCGAGTTTCCACAAAGCATTAATAATTTGCCATTTATTTATCTTTTTAAAATAATTTAGTTATTCCAAGGTATATTAAAGCAAATGTATTTTTTTTGAGGATTTTGATTTTCATACTTTTTTTTTTATTTATTCTTTTTCATACTTTCTTCACGAATTCTTCTATTAAGTTTATACCTCTTTAAATAAACCCGTAAAACTATGACCAAGGAAGAAATGATTTATATTGACAAAATAATGGTTCCCTCACCGAGTGAGGGGATGAGCGGTGACGCCGCGTGCCTATTCTCCTCGCTGGCCTGCGCTGTGCACAGCACTGCCTTTCTGTCCGCTGAGATGCAGGTTGACGTTGTTAGCAACGTCTCTAATAACTGGCGGAGGTTTCAGCCGTACACCATGATGCGGACAGGTGACCCCTACCGCACCAAGCCTCGGTATCACTGGGGCTTTAGTCCAAAACAAGTTTTGATCATCATTGTTTAAGTCTTCTATACTTAAAACAGCTTATATTTGAGTAAACCATTTCAAGCAATAATTAGTAGCCTATTTTGTTTCGTTTATGTGCTAAATCTTGCCTTATGACCTTTACAGGATGTATACTGTCACTCTGTATATTTTACAACACATTTTTCCTGTTGCTATCCCATAGCAAAGCACGGGTATTCATCTAGTCCTTTATATATTAGAATATGGTAGTCATTTTTAAAAAGATAAAGTAAAATTTAGCTATTGCATTTATATTTAGATATGGTAGTGGTTGTTTGCTTTAGACAAATATTTTAAAAAGTAGTGATTTGGAAAATTCCACCATTACAATAGTTTGTGACATTTGTAATTTGACTTGCCCATTAAAGGTAACTCAACAGTAAGTCTGACTAACCAGTTAATGTTTCCAACATATACTGAGGCAAATGTCACAAACCCGACAAAAAGTGATTTACGGACCAACAGAACTGAAAATGTTTGTTGTTATTAAATGTAGCTATCAAGAATATGTGTAAATAAAGATATCCTGAATGATATTGTTATACACCATTGATTTTTTAATTTTAAGTAGTATTTACTTTTACATTACTGACAGAAATATCAGTGAATAAATTTAGTGCTTGGAACATGGTAAGAAAAAGAAGAAAAAAAATCAGGTAATCCATATCATTCTTTATTAACCCACTGCTAAAGTCCCCCTACTTGCTGTCAAATTAAATTCGGCTCTGTTTACTCTTTTTTATTTTTAAATGTACTATATATTATCCTAGATTAGCTTACTTTACTTTTAATTTTTAAACGTATTTCACTTTTTTTCTGAAAAATTACCTTAGAGAAAGTCTGAACATAGACTTTATAAATTTGTAAAATGTTATACAGTCAGTACTATCCACTGCATTGAGTAAGATTTCATTTAACTAGACAGTGTCGTCCCTTATCACCATTCTTATATGTCATTGCTACTATACATACAAGATGGGAGACACCACTGAAGCAACCTCTGAAAAGAATTTAGTGGGTTACGTTGAGGCAATATTTATATTGTCTAAGCAATATGCAGAAGCAATTAAAAAGGCAAATACTGTGATATATTAGGTTACATTTTAAAGATTGTAAAGAGTTGAATATAAATCAATGGACATTATTCTTAGACTATATAATGCACTAGTAAGACCGCATTTGGAGTATTGTGTGCAGTTCTGATCACCACATTACAACAAAAGACATAGCGCACTTGAAGCTGTGCAACCAGATGCCACCCACTACTTAAGGTTGTACTCTGACAGATTCAGAGATTTAAATCTGTTTACTCCTGAGCAGAGGAGACTGCATGGGGAAAAATAAGGGGAAGTGTATTAAAAACTGAAGCCAGGAAGCTTCTTTATGCAAAGAGTATAAGGAACAAACAAACGAGACATGTAGTTGAATCAGAAACACTGACAGCCTTTAAGACATATCTGAATGTGATACTGGGACAGCTTAGATATTAGTTAAACAAATGGGCTTGATGGACTGAATGGTCTCGATTCATTTGTCAAAATTCTTATGTTCTGAGTATTAGCTTACGTTTTATCAGTTATCTCTAGTTCACATATTTAGTCATTTCGATTACACAAACAATTAAAAAAACTTTTCACATTTAATTTTAGGAATCTAATGGGAAGTGTTAAACAAGACATTATTATCTAGTCAGGACTGTATCTTCAGTTAAATTTCAGATAATCAGTAGAAAGCAGCTACTGATAAAATATACTCAAAAATTTGTGCAAAACATAGCCCAATTTTGGAAATACAATCAGCCCTAACTCCACAGTGCTATTCAGAGTACTACTGGATAGGTCTTTACTGTGTAATAAACTATTTTTCTAGCAAATTATTCTTTATAATTAAAGAATATTTGCTATATGTTGTTTTACATGTATTTTCAGCACCTTCCCTCTGTATTTCCATGTGTGAACGTCTCTTAGCTGGTGCACCCCCTCTCTCGACCGTATTCCCATAAAACCTGCTTCTCACACTATGTTGTTATTTTCATGGCACCCTTCTCACGTCCTGTGTGGTTTTATACTAAACTACCTTGGAAGAGGACTCTCTCAGCAAGTCTTATATGCCTTTACTCCTCCTTGTGCGTCTCACATTCACACTTCCTTTTTTGTTGCATAACCAAAGCCAAACTAACCAATCAGATTGCTCAGAAGGGACTAGACACAGAGACCTTAGAGTTTTATTACATCATTTTTTTGTTTGTTCTTTATTTCACCTTTATACAAGTTCTTGTATTAGAAATTTGATAGTTTTTGCATACACCTTGGGGTCAGAGCACAGAGTCAGCAATTGTACAGCGCCCCTGGAGCAACTGCAGGTTAAGGGCCTTACTCAAGGGCCCAGCAGAATAGGATCATTTTTAGCAGTAATGGGGATTTCAACTGGCAACCTTCCAGATACCAGCGCAGATCCTTACCCTCAGAGACACCACTCCGTCATTTTTATACTTTTTTTGTTATACACTGTATATTGTAAGTTATAAAAATCAGCTTTAAAAGGAACTGTCCAAAACTTAAGAGTATGGCAGACATTTATTAAATGTCACATTTAAATAGCATTGTGGATCTTTTAACCTTTAGGATGCCTCAGTACCTGTGACTGGTTACCTCAAATTCATTTTCTACTCTCTGGGATGGATGGTGGAGGGGATAACGGATGTGAGTTGAATCCACTATATCTCCAACTGTTCTGTAATGTATTTATTACAAAATAACGCATAAAACAATATGTAAAAAGAAAAAAAACAAAGGAAATTACCAAATTTGAAAAGTTTAAAATTTTCATAGTGTCACGAATCTCTCTGTTACAAACCAAGTATTCAATATATACTGGGTGAATCAGTGCAGTATTTTAAATGTAAACTGAAAAGATGTTTAATAACTGATCCTGTCAATTTTTAATAAATTAACTCTTATTTACTTCAGGATATATACAAAATAATGAATATCACACAAAAAATAAAAAAACAAAAAAGGTCACATAATTAAAGTATGTAACCTTGCACGCTAATATGATCTGCTTTTATTTAATGTTAAGGGGCCACTGCTCATGTTAGGGTGAAAGAAAAATTAAAATAAAAATGAGCCCATGTTTCAAATGTTTAATTGATGTATCTTCAAGACTTTATAGCTTTAACGTCCTGTTTCTGTATCTGTGTTCAGATTAGACATGTCTCTATATTGCTTCTCCTCTCATACAGGGATCATCATATAAAGAATATTGTGGGTTTTGTCCATTACGATCGAGAATGCATGTACACAGACACAGCCGAGTCTATATGTAGCTTTTAAGTTCAGTGTGCAGGTCAGTGGCTGTATGTAGAAGTCTCGTCCCAAACCTCGACTGACCATCACTTCGTCACAGGGCACACTTACACAAACAACATCTTCAACCAATTACACTGGACCTCCACATCTAAGAAATGTGTAAGTAAAACCCACACTGATGGGGGAAAACATGTAAACGCCATACAGGCTGTGACCACACTCGAGTATGTGGTGTATGCCCCAAAATTCCATTATCATAGTTTTGGTTTTTTTTTAAGGCACAGACTGTAACGGCTTTCATGTGTTCACATTAACACATTTGTCAGGAAGATAGAACTGTATTTTTCCAAATTGATAATTTAAAGAAGCTCAAGAAATATTAAACAAACAAACAACCACCTCCCCTTAAACACTAACACACAAATATGAAAAAGAAGTGTGGTTGGGGGGTCGGGACTTCTGACTTGGCAGTGTCAGTCTGGGTTTACCTGACTTTTCGTTTCAGTTTTGCTGAAGGCCTTTTTATGTAATCATTTGAAACTTCAGCATGCTTAGCCAACGCACAAAAATAACTTGTTTTGTCAAAAATGTACTCTATAAAATATGCAGGTAGAATAGAGTCAATTCAAAAAGTTTACAGCATTAAATGATAGATACCACGGTCTAACTTTAACCTTTTTAGCTAATAGTATTACTCAGTAAAATCACGACGCTTGTCCCATCTTGCATCTCATAATACTATATGCATGAAAAAGACAACCTTTGGGAGACACAGCTGTCGAAACAGCTCTCTTTATCAGAGCAACAGTGAAACTAAACGAGCAGCTCCTAACATCTTATCACGTCCATTAAGCAAAGCCAAACGGCTGCAATCAGAATCAGAAGGTGCCAGGTGAGTCGCTCGTTACCCTTAGTAACCACAGCGCAGCTATTAGCTATTTTCTTGTAGAGCAAACCGTTTCAACATAGCAAGACCACACAAAATGACGTTTCTCTTAAAGACGATTACACTATATATCACAAAACATTTAATAAATGTCACTAGAAATAAACTCTTATTAGCAGTTCAAGGCAAAAAGGCAAACGATATACCTGCACAGTTTCCTCCTGTTTAAACTTCCTCCGCTGTCTGTTTTGAAGTGGAAACCAATCACCGATTGTCTTGAGCCCAATGGTTGTGCTAAATTATTAAGTCCGACTGGAAACAACCACACCACACCACACTCCCTTTCTAGGGACAACAGTTTCTATGGTAACAACTATTTTATTAGACACATTCAAAAATATTTTACATGAAAAGACAATGTTTTAATTAAAGTACATCACAATAAACATTAAAGTTAATCCACGTCACATTCTAGTGGAATGGACAGGAATGAACGGATGGCTGTTTAGCTTGTCCGCTCACCATGCCTCTTTCCATTTCAAGAAGTAACTCGTTACGTTAGGGTACCTATCTGTCTCCCCTTTTTAACATTCCTATTCGTTCGCCACCATAAGAATTTAAACGACGCGTTCTTCCCAGGTGCAGATGATGTCCATAAACTCCATCGGTTTTCTTATTAGATACTGAGATTTGCGTGTTCGATCACCTGCATATTCAAGCGCTGTTTGGACGCCCCTCTGTCGCGCTCTCTCTGTCTCAAAGTGGCATTTCCAATGCAGACTTTGGCGATCACGGTAACTTCATGATGTTCCCGAACCATCTCACAGCAGTTCCACTGATAGTGTTTCTCTGCCTTACTCTGTAGTACTAGGATGTTGTAAATAACTCTCCTTCCATTGATTTTACCCAGCAAAACAACACTTTTAATGCCTCCAACTCAGATGATATGTCACAAACATGGTACTTGTCTGTATCTCGTTTAGTAAATGTTATTTCACCTGTTCTCGCTTTAATATTCCTTTGTTACTTTATCAGTCCAGGAAATTTTTACCTTTCTTTAAAAGAATAGAAAATCTAACATACCGTCTATTGTTTTGCACACAGTTTGCAACCGTACAAGACAGACCAAACTCCACACCTTTAAATGTTCATCTTTATTTTCATTGTTTTGTTTGTTTGTTTTTTTATCTTTGGGTAGTCACAACTGGACTCAAGTTTGTTTCTTATTTCAAACAACTATACAGGGTTCGACGTTTGCTGCCCCAAACCTTTATGCTGTATTGTCTATTTACTTATACCAGGGGTTCTCAATCACAGTCCTGGTGGGCCACAGTGGCTGCAGGTTTTTATTCCAACTAGTTTCCTGATTAGAAAGCAGTCCATGCTGATAATGAAACTTGATATTGAACTATTTGGCTTGTTAATGCTTGCATTCTTTTAATTGCACTGTAGTTTCCTTTTGTGAGAACATTATCCATGTGTTTTGTGGACCAGAATAGATTTAAACTTAATGGTTCTTCCAGTTCCCCTCTCATTCATTTCTAAACATTTTTTATCACAGATACTTCATGGTAAGCACGTTAGCTGGAGAGATGATAAAATCTAAAATAGGCAATTAAGGGTTCTGAATGGTAACAGGCAAGAGAACTAAAATTAAGCCCCAAAAACGTATTGCTTTAGTAGTAAATAAAAGGGTTCTAATTAAGAAATTGGTAAAAGTGAAAACCTGCAGCCATAGCAGACCTCCAGGACTGTAATTGAGGACCTCTGATCTACAAAGTAACTAAAATTTGTCTTTGATGAATAAAGGCATAGAGTTAAACATCAACTTTCATTATCAGCAAGGACTGAGTTCCAATTAGGTCACTGGCTGGAATGAAAACCTGCAGCCACTGCAGCCCTCCAGGACCATGACTGAGGACCCCTGACTTAGGCCATGAAAAAGCATACACCCAAAAACACACTGTTTGCTTCCTAAACTGAAAGCATGCTGTATGATTTGAATTATGTTGAAGTAAACTCAAGAATTTCTTTTAAGTGTGCTTTGAAGTATGCCGAATAAACAAAAACATGGCCTCATTTTGTTGATCACTGAGTAGTGTAGTAAAGGTACGCCATACTTAACATTATTAATGTTGTCTGAGAATACTAAAGAAAATAAGCCTGAAACCTAACATTGTAGTAACTCCTTAAAATATAAGACTAACTGAAGATTACATTTTTCTAAAACACTCCCATGTACAAAGACAAATAGGCTGACTTTCAAATGCATATGCAGCTGTATACCAAGTATAAGGGAAACAGGAATTCATCACAGGAGAGAACAAATCCAGCTATATGCCCAACTCCATATTATGTACAGCTGCAGTGGACTAGCCTCCTTTTATCCATTGACTTACAGTATTTTCTAAACCCATTTCTCCATGCCAGTTTTAATCTCCCATACCTCACTGTTCTTTTTCTGAACCAGTTTAATCCAGTTAAAGTTCACCTATTCTAGCAGCATACAGTGCAATGTAGAGATCAAACCAAACACCATGCATGCCATCACTGGCTCATGCCAGGCTAAATTAAACACCTAAATCATCTTAGTACACTTGATGAGAAAATTGGATATGCTCATATAGACACCGGGGAAACGTAGTAACTGGAAATTAAATCCTCTCCTGGAGATATGAAATAGATGTACTAACTACTGCACCTCCAGGCTGCCTTTAATCTTTCATTTTATATGAAATCTTTTTTATAACAATATAGCATAACACACACTGCTCTTCAAACTCTCTTATGTTGCATACAATAACCCTGGAGCAAAATCTGTGCTTTCTTACAACCAAGGGCTTAATCAGACTTCTGCATTGAAACTAAGCAATCACATTAAAAAGACTTTCATTTTAATATTTGATACATTTCATAACAAATTACAAATGCTCACTATAGGATTGCCTGAGAAGAGCAGAAAATGCCCCAGTAGCACAGTTCTGAAACAGTAGAGGGAAACTGTCACAGATGAACAAGTTTTCAAGATAATAAAAACTGCTACTCCAACCTCACCCTGAGGAAACACATTGTCACAGATTTATGATAACCTCTTGGGCATAGAAAAGTATTAACATAAAGTCTGTTATTGTTTTGCCTACGAAGCACAAGTAGAGTGAAAACATGCTCACAAATTTCAATACTTGTGCACAACTTATCTTGAGTGCTACCAGTGAAAAAACAAAGAATGAGAGATGGCAAGATGCAGAAATCAATATGATCATGTGTAATGGCATACAATGTCCAAGATGTGCTCCACTGAGTGGGGACATATCCATGCTAAAATTAACTACAGAATAAATACCTTTCAGATAAATATTTGCGGATTTCCAAGTCACTCGTGAAAAGGGCCAAAATTAATCAGCAGAAACCTTACCTTTGTGTTTGTAAATGCTGTAGCACATATGCATAGTTGCAAAATTGTTAGTGGGGCATCACTTATATCAAAGTCTCCCAATAATGATCAATCAAGTGAGGCAAACTCAAACTCCATCCCCTGGTATTCTAAAATATTAAAATGAAAAATTAAGCCCACAGATAAGGTGTAGGTGAAGTACTTCACTTTAAAACAAAATTGTTTGACAATGCAGAACAATGTTCTAAGTTGTAAAACTTTTATGCACATAAAGGGGAAGTGGCTGAAAGTCCACATTCCTGTTATCACAGGGTAGCTGCATTTTGAAAAAATAGTTACCTTTGCAAATGATGACAATATCATTTGAGCAGAAGTCGCTTAATTTGTCATTACATTTGATAAATCATCCCCTCCATGTCTAGTGAGTACACAATGCAAACCAATAAGAGAAACTAAATAGAAAACACAGAAGTAACAACAAAACAAAACAAATTACTACAACAATTCAAAAAGCAATATGACAGGACAGGGATATGAAAGAAGATCAGCAGAACCTCTAACAAGACTATGTTCTGCTAAAATAATGAGTCTTTAACCTTGATTTGAATGCTGAAACCAATGAGGCCTCTCCTGTGTGGTAGGTAGATACTTTCAGAGACTGAGTGACCTGTTCAGTTTAATTCATTGTTGGAATTTTAAGGAGGCTTGCATCTTCATATTGCAATTTATGTTCTGGAGTGTACAAAGTATGAAGTTCTGCAAGTAAGAACTCAATCATTTATGATTTTATGTATGAGAAAAAGAGCTTTAAAATCAGCTCTGAAGTAATAATATAATTCACCCACTGTTCTTACATAAAAGTAGTAGTCAATTCATGATGTAATTATCATTTCATTTAAAGGGGACAGCTGATTGTCCTCAACATACAAATGGAAGTTAATGAAATACTGTAAATAAATGTCCATGTTATGAATATTCACTCAGTATGAAATTGAGATTGACATTAACAACAGGGTTTTGTGTGAATAGTATATATACAGTATATGTTTATTCCAGAAATTCATTATTCAAGATGTCAAAAATAAGCTCACTTTTATCATTTTATAAAGGGCTTAAAACAGTAAATAGTGCAGAAATGAAATTACTGGGTACGTGTATTCATTCAAGCCCTATTCATTCAAAGATGTATTACTGCCATCTAATGGTCATTATTGGGAGCAGCAATGAGTTGTTTTTTTTGTTTGTTTTTAACATTTCACTCATTCTCCATTTTGAGTTCATTCACAAATAGAACAAGCTGCAATGTGAAAGTACTTATTTTAAACACTGGAGGCAACAAAATGATTATCAGTAAAAGCCACGCATTTCGTTGGAAACTGCATATTGAAGTCGCTTTCACTTGTTAGACACACAAAACTGTGAGTGCAGAAAGACAACCACTGTTGGCATCACATATCCTGTTTTCAACATTAATAGAAGTTAAGAGAACTCTTCTTAGTGCAAGTAAAAGGTGTGAATGAGAAACAACAAATACATGAAGCAAGGTCACAGTTCTCCAGCTCCTTCAGCAGTTTATAAGCAGGCAGCACAGCTCCCAGATTAAGAACCTAAGCAAAAACAGCTTGCACATCGACACCCCCTACCAAAATTAAATTAAAAATAGTGAAAAAAAATTGTTACGGTTGAGGTACTAAAATAAAAGACAGATGTAGATGCAAACCTGTATGTACTGCAAGTGAAAAGGGACATTATTGCTTTCTCTGCAGAAGCCACTCTTATGAAAGCAGCCAAGATACAGTGAATAAGCCCCATAATGTAATCGAACAGCTCACTTCTACACTGTGTACATAAGCATGTCTCTCTGGTGCAGAACCACCATTTCACATGTGGCTTATCAAATAATGATGAGGCCTAGGCTACTGAAGTTAGATGATCTTTCTTAAAGTTACTGGGTGTGCAAGTCACCTTCATGAAATGTCAAAATACATAAGTAAAGTGTAGGACAGATTTCAAAATTTAATGCTTTAATGGCCTGGGCCTTATTTCCTTGTATAAATACTAAAGTGTGCATTATGATCTCAAATGCTGTTGCTTAAGGTTCCAAGGATAAATAAAACTACTGTGGGAGGCTACATCTTTAACCACAAGGCCAAAAAGCTGTGAGATTAACTGTCTAATTGTTTAGTGGGTGCCCCTTTCAGTTTCAGCATTTAAGTCCAAACTGAAGAGTCACTAGTCTAATATATCCTAATTAAAGCTTCCAATTAGGCCATTCATATTGCAACTCTGTTTGTTAGCAATTTGCTCAAACATAAACGTTTGGCAAAGATCATGAATAGTTACTGGCTTTGCATTATTCTTTTCCTGTTTTGTGAGGAATTGGTCTAGAGTTTTGGTACCAGAACAAATTTAGCAAGGCACATTTGGTTTTCACAGAGGGAATCATATGTTGTTATAATATATATAAAACTCACTGTATTAAAAAAAAAAACAAAAAAAAAACCAACAGAACTTTATCCTACACAACACAGTGCTGTAGGTTATCGTTGCTCCTGAGCAAAACCAAAGCCAAGCAGAAATTATATCTGTTAAAAATGTATGCGTTGATACCAGTAAGTGTATGGGCTCACACATACATAAAACCCAGAACACGGCACTGAATATATCCATTCAGTTCAACCGAAGACCATAAATTAAAGCAAAATTGAAACTAAAAGTAAATAATAAACAGGCATAAAATTGCAACATAGCTTAGCTGCTAATAAAGCTACTATAATGATGTTGTTTTTGTACTGTTGCCTTAATATTTAGTTATCAAACACTTTGCTATGGATTAATAAAAGTTGATCCAAGGTTCATGCATGATATTGCAAGGTTAAAACACACATATATGATGGCATATAGAAGAGATATCGGTACTTTTCTATTATTGTGATGCAAGGTTAAGATAAGGTAATGGGTGAGGGGTATGGTAATCTAAATACTATTTTAACATTAGCGACTTAGTCAATTGGGGTTAAAATAAGGGTAAGGGATGGGATAGGAGATACAATAATTAACATAAGGTGCTTAAAAACAATGGGGTTAAGGTCAGAGAATGGGGTGGAAGACAGTGGGGGTGGTGGCCCCACCAATTTTCATCAAGATAATAGAAAAGTACAGAGATATCCTTAACGCCAGAAGGTCAATTAGTCAGCTTAGGCACAAATAGCTAAAGAGGATATTTTTCATACTCTGTATTAGGGATTTTATAATCCAAAGAATTTTAGTGTAAGGAATTGAAAATAGTTAAACTATACATATAATTCTGAACCTAATGTCTAATTACAGTAGTTTAAAATTTGAAAGTTTAATTTTTAGTGTGTTTTTGCATATTGTACTTAAGCACGGGAAGGCTCCAGTAGTTATTTCATGTTTTGTGCTCATGTAGCTGGGTGATGCTTAAATATTGGAGGTGTGCTTTCAAATGTACTGCATGTGTTCTCCTTTGTTATAAGGACTCTTTCTCTCTCTTGCTCAGTCACTCACATGCTGAAAGACAATAACAATGCAAGCATGAAAGAGGCAAATTGCAACTTGCTTCCAAGCCACTTATGGGTTCTGTCTGTTCCTGTTGGTTAAAAAGCAAATAAAGTAGAGAGGAATTTAAACAGTGGCATGTAAAGGGAACCACTTGCTAGAGTGGAAAATGTTAAACCAAATCTGTGAAGCAAAACAATACTTCTAATGTACTTTTCTTATATCTCTACCTGAAATCCAATAAAAATGCTCTCTTACATAAGTAGAATGCAGAGATTTTGAATGCAGTCACATTAAATGCAGATTCACATTACTCTATAAAAGAAAATTAAAGTACTTAAATAACACTAAAACACTTAGAAGCATGACTCTGCTTCATCTCAGCAAGGACCAAAGAGAGAAAGAAACCCATAAGAGCACAAATGCTTTGATTTCAGATGAAATGTTTTAAAAATGCTTCTAATTTTATTTTAAAAGGAGTAAAAGGAAGACAAAAAAACTAACCTGTGCAATCTACCTGTATGCAGATAAAGCAGCCCAGCTGCAAGCCAAGCTATTAATGGTTACTGTATAATAATTAAAGCAGCAATAGCTCACTGACTTTGGCAACTGCTATATATGATGATAAACATTTCTTACTATACTCATATTACTCTGTTCTGAATCCAACAAAGCTCTGGCATGTATTTTCTTAGTGTGCCCATACAACACACTCCAATATCATAGCCTCAAGCATTCTTTCTACTTCGTTTGTTGTCCGCCTGACTATAACTGCGCTGTTGCTTTTATGCCTAAGTTTTAAAAGGTGTCCGTATGCAAACACTTACTGTAATTAGAAGTTTTCTTTGCGCACACAAAATGAAGAAGGACCGACATGTAAGGGTTATGAAATCCATTTAACCTGGTCTATCATAGGTCCCTTTGATAGTTATAATACTTCATTCAGTTGTGCACTTTTAATTTATAGTGTAGGTATGAAATGTGACAATGAAGCTATATTGAATCCTTGTTTTCTCTGTAATGTACTTTGTGTTGAGTGGATGAGTGAGGTGTTAACTGTTCTTTACTTTTAGTTTCCTAATTTTCCATACAGAAGTCAACATGATTTGAGTACAGGCAGCATGTGGCCACTGGATATCTACATTCTGTCTATCTGTCATTGAGATAAATAAGTATTTGATCCCCCACAACCCAGCCAGTAATTCTATGTCTGTGCTTTCTACCACTACTACCATAGACACAGAATTACTAGACGCCTCATGACCAACAGCATCGTACATCAACGTCGCCGCCATATTGCGAGTGGCACTGCTGTGGAGTGAAGTAATGAATAAAGATGCCTCACGCATGTGCTGCTTGGGATTGTACAAACCGCAGTACGCTCCAAACCAGATCACAGAGATTACATTTCATAGGTAAAGCTGAACAATTGTTTTGGTTATATTTGGCCATTAGAAAATCCTGTTTTATAATCTTAACTTTAGCTACGCCAGGCTAAGCTAGCAAAGCTGTGCATTTATGTGCTTAAGTGAGCCTCCAAACAACGTTTTGGCTAAACGTATTTAGTCACTAACTATGTAGATTGTTGTTAGCTGTTAACATTTCTCAAACTTTGAAAGTTTCCCAAAGAAACCACCTCAGGAAACAGTGGGAGGTAATCCTTAGACGGGATTTTGAGAAAGCTGTCCTGTGATGTGTGCCGTGCTAGTTTGGTAACAGATGCTGTACCGGCATCATATGATCAAAGCTACCACTTGCTCACATTAAAAAAACAAAGTGAAGTTTGATGATTCCTTCTGAGGGTACAGTCAAGGTGGTCAAAGTAGCTGAGCATGTTATCCGACAGTCGACATTAGGGCAAGCTGTCAGTGTATCTTTGATCAATCAGTTTGTTCGGGCTGAGATTGGTTCAGATGATGTGTTTTTTCTCAAGGAGCACATTGAGGAAACAGTTTGAAATTGACAACCATCGTTTTATGCTCATGTCTTTAGTTGTGTCTGTCCTCCACATACTAAGGCTGCACCATATTGCCAGAATGAATACTCTCAAATTACAGAGTGGCAACACACGGAAAAATCTATGTAAGACAGTTCTGTTTCCTGGATTTTAGATCCTATGCTGTATATATTTAAGTAACCACATTGTGTGTGTGTGTGCACGCGTGTGTGTGTGTGGGTGAGAGAGAGAGATTAATTGAGGAATGAGTGAAATGTTTTCAGAAATTATTAAGCCAATTTGTATACAATAAAATTGTTTATTTTTGTCATTGAGTGTATCATTTCACTGTTAAAAGAAAGACAAAGATAACTGGCAGCAACAGTGCAAAATTCACAATTGGTATGCCAGTTTGAAAAGATACGTTTTGAGGGTAGTTTTAAAATGTGATATTGAATTGAGCTGATGCATATGAGAGGGAAGAGAATTCCAGACTTGAGGAGCACTATGAGAGACGCTCGAGCTCCCATAGAACTGAGTTTGATGTGCGGTACAGAAAGTAGAGCTGCAGATGAGGATCTGAGTGAGCGAGAGGGAGTGTAAGTCTGTTGGAGATCAGTGAGGTTGTGGAGAGCTTTAAATGTTAAGAGCAGTATTTTGTATTGTATTTTGTAGTTAACAGGAAGCCAGTGAAGTTGAGAGAGAATAGGTGTAATATGTTTAGTGGATTTAGAACAGCAGGTTATTATCCTGGCAGCAGAATTTTGAAGAAGTTGTAAGAGATGGATAAGTTTTTGTGGGATGCCAGATAGAATAGCATTACAGTAATATATACGTGAGGTGACTTGGGCATTAACCAATACTTCAGTACTGTGCTGCATAAGAACAGGACAAAGTCTAGAAATGTTTCGGAGATGGTGAAGGCAGTCCGAGAAATGTTACTTATATGGCAGGAATTATTTAATAATAATAATTATTATTATTTAATAATTGTCATTATTAGTGTATAAATGGATATAAATAATTGCATTTAAACGATTTGCCAAAATCTTTTGTGTGTAAATGATACTGTTTTAAACGTCATTATTTTTTCATCAGAAAACCCGGTTTCCACATTTACCTGTATTAGTTTAAATGGCACTTTTGCCAATCGCAGTATAGCGTACACGCTGACGTACCGTGTCGACTGGGCAACACAGTGAACGCGGCGTCTATCTATATACAGTATGTCTATGGTAGAAAGTGTCCTATTTTTTGGCGGAACTCAGTATTTTTCGTTTGTGTCGATGGGAAGCAAAATTAGTTACACTTCTGTGGCGTTCCTTCCTACTTCTGTGCTACTTGGCGAAAACTAGCCGAGTGTACTTATTACAGGTGAGATGGCGTGCCTTCTGTCCGCTTTGGGAAGGAGCAGAGAGACGTGAGCAATGGCAAGTTAGAATCAAGTCAAAGATCCTTTAACTTGCACACTTTATCAGTAGATATTTGTTCATTATCTCAGCACCACATATTTGTTTTCATCTTGAGTCCCCAGTTTCGTGTTACAACTTAGCACATATTTAATGATTTTAAATAAAAATGTCCCTGTCAAAAAATGTAATGTTCCAAGAGTGAGAGTCTAAGCGATTCAAATCACTAAAGTGACGTTTGCGGAATAGCGAGTATGCCGTCGATGTGGTAACAGTTCCCACCCAAGTAAATCTATATAATGTACATAATTTGTATGTAGTTCTGTATGAAGTTTGAAGTTACTTGCTCAGTGCAGCAAATCATATTAAATGCAGTTTTAGTTGTTTCTGATTGTAGATTTAATTTTCCTCTATGAAATTAGTTAATATTGGTTACTGTTTTGGATTATAAAAATAGCTTCCTTTAGAAGAATGCAGTGCCTTAAAATTATAAAATAAAACTGGTATAAGGTCTGAATTTACATATGCAGGCCTAATTCGTTGTGTTCATAAGAAATGTAATGATATTTAATGTTAAAAACCCATTTTTTTAGACTTGGTTCTCTTACTAGGTTTAGTGTTTTTACATTGCTGAATTGATAAGCTATGTTGAAGAAGAGTTTATGAACAGAAAATTTATAATTTCATATTTGTATTATTTTAGTAAAATAAAAAAAATGGTCTAATTTGAGTTCATAAGAAATGTAATGATATTTAATGTGGTAGAAGTACATAATAAACAAGAATAGTTGTGTCATATACAGTGCATCCAGAAAGTATTCACAGCGCGTCACTTTTTCCACATTTTGTTATGTTACAGCCTTATTCCAAAATGGATGAAATTCATTTTTTTCCTCAGAATTCTACACACAACACCCCATAATGACAATGTGAAAAAAGTTTACTTGAGATTTTTGCAAATTTATTAAAAATAAAAAAATTGAGAAAGCACATGTACATAAGTATTCACAGCCTTTGCTATGAAGCTCAAAATTCAGCTCAGGTGCATCCTGTTTCCCCTGATCATCCTTGAGATGTTTCTGCAGCTTAATTGGAGTCCACCTGTGGTAAATTCAGTTGATTGGACATGATTTGGAAAGGCACACACCTGTCTATATAAGGTCCCACAGTTGACAGTTCATGTCAGAGCACAAACCAAGCATGAAGTCAAAGGAATTGTCTTGAGGCACAAATCTGGGGAAGGTTACAGAAAACTTTCTGCTGCTTTGAAGGACCCAATGAGCACAGTGGCCTCCATCATCCGTAAGTGGAAGAAGTTCAAAACCACCAGGACTCTTCCTAGAGCTGGCCGGCCATCATCTCTGGAGGGATCTTAAAATGGCTGTGCACCGACGCTTCCCATCCAACCTGATGGAGCTTGAGAGGTGCTGCAAAGAGGAATGGGCGAAACTGGCCAAGGATACGTGTGCCAAGCCCGTGGCATGATATTCAAAAAGGTTTGAGGCTGTAATTGCTGCCAAAGGTGCATCGACGCAGTATTGAGCAAAGGCTGTGAATACTTATGTACATGTGATTTCTCAGTTTTTTTATTTTTAATAAATTTGCAAAAACCTCAAGTAAACTTTTTTCATGTTGTCGTTATGGGGTGTTGTGTGTAGAATTCTGAGGAAAAAAATTAGTTTAATCCATTTTGGAATAAGGCTGTAACATAACAAAATGTGGAAAAAGTGATGCACTGTGAATACTTTCCGGATGCACTGTATTTGAAATAATAAAATGTATGCTCCAGTTTAAACATTTAAAGTCTAAATATTCTCGATTGTAATAGAAATGTCATTTTTCATCCACAGAAACAGGTTCATAGACAGCTAGATGAATTGTAAAGGATCAAAAATAACATTTTTATAATCACTGACCTTGAAATAGTCTAAAACAATACCCCACATGACTATGTTTTTATTTTTAACCGTCTGGGAGATCAGGGCTGTCTTAATGTATGGGCACTGGCCGGAAGTCCCAGGAGCATAGGGGCCCACAATGTTTCTGATGCCTATGTATGTTTCTGTTTTGCTATCAAAACAGGGACCCCAGCCAGAGGCGGCCATAGGGGTGTGCGGGGCTAAGGGCTGACCAACCCCAGTTACATCAAACATTGTTACTAGTATGTGTGGACTGTATAAACTTGCGTGCAAATTTAATAAAAATGTTAACATACACCGGATTTTGTCATTACAGTATTCAGCTAAATTTTTGCAAGATAACATGTGGACTTTATCAAAATATAACTGGAGAATATAACTTGACAAATCCACACGAACGGGACACTCAGACTTCAAAAGTGGGGCTCCCTTAGGCGCGGGGCCTGGGTTGGTCACCCCACTTGCCACCCCCAAACACCGCTCTTGACCCCAGCACATTACTTTGCCAGGGGGGCCTGTGATGCTGTTGAGATAGCCGTGCGAGGAGTGGCTCTTAGAGGGCTAGGCCCACCGGAAAAGAATCAAACATTACAATATTATTATATTTGCAATCAGCAACATCAAAGTAGCATAAATGATGCTCCATGTAGCTATATTACCAGTCCCCATTTTTTCCAACATTTTGTGAAAAGGATTAACTTTGACCTCTCATTATCTCATTAAAGGGTGAACCCCTGGCATCAGTTGATATGACATACACAATACATGGTCCAAAATAGCCTAAATGAAGTTTTTTTTAGGTCTAGTCAGTCAAAAATAGGGGCAAACTTGGTTGTCTCACAGATCCAGATGCAAGTTCTTGTTGTCTGTATGGATTTTTTTTCCTGGGTTTTTAAAATTGACCACAAGAAATCAGTATCAGGTTTTTTGTGTGATAATATAGTTTATTTAATAATTATTGCAGTCTGTAATATAAATGTAGATTCTTACGTAAACATATTACACATAACATAATATAGTCACATCTGACGACACCTGAACCAGTTTTAAAATGTACTGTAGATTTGTTTTTTGAAAGATTACATAACACCTTTACTGTTTATCTTAACAGCATCATTAAGTGTAAGATAGTTGCGCATGAACCATGTGACTTTTAATATGTAACTCAGCACATTCCCTGAGAGGATGATTAATTTTACTATCTATGTTTATGCTAATTTTAAATGTGTATCTATAAATTCAAGAAATATTATTCTACCCAGTGTAGGACTTTAGTCTTCAGATTCCTGATCTCCAGTACTGCTTTAAAAAAGTAAGATCATTCTGATTTTAGTACTTGTTTACTTAATGTTTGTTAAAAACCCATTTTTTTTAGACTTGGTTCTGTTACTAGGTTTAGTGTTTTTACATTGCTGAATGTTGAAGAACTGTTAATGGAGGAATGTGGAGTTTATGAACAGAAAATTTCTAATTTCATTTTCGTATTAATTTAGTAAAATAAAAAAAATGGTCTAATTTCAGTGTGAATCTGTGATTTTCCGCTAAGTAAGTTTAGCGTTTTTAGTGTATGTGTTATTTATTTCCAGTTCATAAAAGCCAGTGCAGTGGAGAATACTGTTAGAAATAGAAATATTTGTTAAAATTAGGAAAAGCATACACTTTGGCTTGTTCTAGTGTTTAAACAATGGAATGAAATGTAATTTAGAGAAGCGTAGCTAGATTTATTACACAGTATTTTTAAATAATATTTTTATATAATTGCATTTCCTTATAATTTAGAGAAAGGACATCATCATAGTCCTTTGATTAGAACTGCTATCTCATAGATCCAATGTCGTGGATTTTAGCCCTGGATCTGGATGTTGCCTGTGTGGAGTTGGCCTGCTCTCCCTCAGTCAGCTTGGGTTCTCCTCTTTTACTCTTGTTTTCTGAACAAAAGCCACAATTTACATTTATTCAGTTCCCACCCCATGAACTTCACTGCCCTTCTTCACATTTATGCATTCCTTCTTAATTTTGAGGAAGGATGGCAAAGAGCTCAAGCAGGCATCACAATTTTGTCTCCCATTCCAGTACAGAGGCTCTGCTCGTTTAGCATTATGTGATGCCTCAGTAATGTCATTCCAGGCTGGGTGACCATCAGCGGTTTATCTTTTTGCGCTGTTAGCCTGGTCGACAGTCATGCTTCATCATTGCACTTTTCAACATGTAAGATATTCCAATTATCCTTGTCCTGGTAATTACAACACTGATTTGCTAGATTATTGTCAGGTTTAAAGCAGTGCAGGTTTTCAGAAGATACTGTACACTTTATAATTAAGAGTAAAGACTGACACTGTTTTAAATTCTGTTTATTTTAGGTTAACTTGGTCAAAGGCAGTGAATCACTTTTCATCAGTTAAATTAGCCACACTGGTTTTCTCCAAGGCATAGTATCATCTATAAAACCCACCTTTCATGTCTTTCAGCACTGCAGACTATCTGTCTGTCCTGCTTACTTTGTATAAACTATTGAGACAGCTAAAACCACTGATTTTTCCAAAGTCTTCCTTAACTTTGATATTTAAAACACCTGTTAAAGATATAGTTTTATGGATTGGGGCTAAAGCACTTGAACATAAATCACAAAGTTGATAGTTCAAGTTCAGTTCCCTGGTGTCTTTGTCATTGTGTGTACCTGAGGAATCCACTTAACCTTTATGCTCAAATTGTAATAATATTTTGTATAAACCTAGACTATAGGTCCTGCCTTAGGATGGTGTTCTCAATGGGAAATCATCATATACATTATTTATTCTGTGCTCTATGGAGTCTTTTAGTGACATTTGTTTGTCAGGCTTAGTAAGTTTGTAACATTTAAACCAGTTCTAAAGAAGACCCTTTTTATTTTAATTTCCGAATACCTCCAACACAAACTATCTTACAAGTTTTGACTTTTTTAATTCACATACTTTCATGCTCATGTGATTTTCAGTTTAATACTGTATTGCACTTGTATTTGCTCCTTCAAATATTTTATGACAGTATATGATGTAAATAATGCTATGTAAAATAAAGATAACTGAAATTTGGAGCAGCTGAAGAAAAAATGTCAAAAATGTTTTTGTGAATTTTGCTTTCAGATGGAATATTCTATTGCACATACATGGGACAGCATACCAGTTAATCATAACCCTGTAACCATACATTTACAACCAGGAGATGGTGGCCTGCTAATGGAAGTGCGTGGGCCATTTTTTAATGACCCCCCAGCCCCAGCTGGCCCTCCAGGGGAGCCTTTTGATAAACTCTGGGATTATGAAGGTATATAAAATGAGCATTTATTTGTTTTTAATTTCCCCACACTTTTAAATTAAATAAGGAAAGGTTGAAATAAATTTGAGTGTTGATCTATTAAACTTGCTTTTCTAGGAAAAAATTGAAATGCACTTTGCCTTATAACTTTCCTTAGCAGTTAATAATTTATTCAAAAATGATTTTGGTCTTTATTTTAGATAATTACATTATACGGAATTACTGTACAATATGTGTAAATAGACTACATTTAAACTTGTTAAAAATAAGGTTCACTTTGAAATGAGCAATATATGTTAGTTCTATGAAGATATTTGAGATGATTTCTTGGCTATCCATGTCTTTGCTGAAATCTTGATTCTGAGCTGAAATTCTCCAGCAAAACCGGTCATTTCACTTTTCCTGTAGGAATTAGTACTAGACTGTAATTTACAGTTTTTGACAGCAAATGTGTTGTTTTTATTGTACCTACTTTAATAAAGATTTTCTTCAATCTACTGCTAGTTTGCATTTAATGGGTCAGTAATAAATTTAGTTCATCTACTAATGCTGGGATTCAGTTTCACTAAATTCTTCTGCCTGGGATCCACGAAAAAGAATGACAATATTAGTTTGAAAGTCATGCCCATCTCTGAGCAAGCCCAATTGCATGAAGTGAATGAGACTGGGATTTTGCTTTTCATAATTTTTCATTTTAACTTTTTAGTGGCACACATTCCTTTTTTTATAGTATATCCTGAAACTGGTCTGTTTTTTACTGTTCCTGTCAAAAAGCATTGTGATTATGTGGCAAACCTGTGACCTTCCATTTTACTCTTACTTTCTATAATTATTAAAAAAAAGACTGAAAAGCACAATTTTTGGGCTGTTGCATTTTCATATAATCTGAGGGTCTCAAACTCAGTTCAACATTTTGCACTGATAAATTATATAATTGAATAAAGTGGCACATTAAAGTTAGTTAAATGAAAAACCTGAAGCCATTCCAATTGCTAGTGAACTAGGGGGAGATGCTAAAGCAGCTTAAGGTTTGTTGTTAATTGGCAGCTGGTTAAGGAAAAGATGAGCAATTTAGGTTTTGGAATCATAACAAGTGAGCCAATTAAAAGGAAGGTAACAAAATATGTTTCGTTAGCAGGAGTAACTGACTGCTAATTAAGAATGTGGGTGGAACAAAAACCTGCAACTATCCAGAATCTGAGTTTGGTGCCCCTGATTGTAATTAATAGTAATTTAATAAGCACTTTGATTCAGCATTTATTTTATCTTTTATGCAGAAACATTTGTACATAATGTGCTCTTTTATTGTAAAGATATACAGTATCAGATGTGCACTTAAATGAAAAGCAGTATGTAACTTTTTTTCTTAAATTTTTTTCAATTTTTTGCAGTTGCTGAGGCATTCTTTT
Source organism: Erpetoichthys calabaricus (assembly GCF_900747795.2). Taxonomy (NCBI): domain Eukaryota; kingdom Metazoa; phylum Chordata; class Cladistia; order Polypteriformes; family Polypteridae; genus Erpetoichthys; species Erpetoichthys calabaricus. Next base: position 71,366,127 of record NC_041398.2, read on the forward strand.
TAAATAGTACTACAGAGAAATATTTAGAGGTCGAGGTTTGTCCGTAAGTACTATACATTAGCATTTTGTTAAAAGGTATGCCAGCAGTTTTAATCAAGCGTTCAAACATTCATTAAATACCTACATTTTGTATGCATAGACTTTTTTTCTAAAATTATGTATTTATATAATGACTGGGGTTTCCCTAAATTATGCCATTGTGAATAGATTTTGTTTCTGTTTTTTCTTTGTACATCTAGGCATATTCCTGTTTTTTTTGCAGTGTTTTTCTCTGGTTTCTTTTAGTTGAAAGTAGACTGTTAATAAGCAGCAGGTTTCAACTCCTGCCACATATTGTCAGTTGGGTCGAGACTCCTTTATTTCATTGGATAACTGCAGATCGTTGTTAATTTTTTGCCTCTGCAGTGTGTTTTTTGGTTGCATGTTTTCTTTGTTTGGGCGAAAGATCTGTCTCAAGCAATGTGCCTGTTGCAGACTTTAACAGGTTTGAATTTCAAATTTCTCTGTATATTTTTCATTTATTTTTCCTACATGTTGAGCCCAAGGCTGCCAGGTGTAAGAATGTTTCTGTTTATATATAATATTGTTGTATAATTATATATATATATATATATATATATATATATATATATATATATATATATATATATAAAAACATCTATGCGCGGAAGTGTGTGTGTCTGTCTGGCCCGGAAGTGAGTGGAGGAGTCGGAGTAAGGGCTCTGCCTCCAAGGAAACAGAAAACTTGCTTAGCCGCTAATAACACAAGTGAGGCCAGTACGTCAGCAAAACGAAACCTCATAAGAAAGTCAAAGTCACTTAGCCGCGAGCTCATCAGCAAAACTAATCCCCCTAGGAGAGAGATGCCCAGAATAGTTCCTTTCAATTACCTGACATCTCTACAGTATTATTTTTTTCTGAGGATTTCAATAGTTTCTAGGACCACAGGCTTTTTACAGCATGAGGTTACACAGCTAGTGTATATATATATTATATAAAAAAAATCTTGGGTCGAGACGTGATCATCTCGGAGAGACACTTTGAAGTCCCGCAAGACTTCTTGCACGTCACGCCCTACTTACAAACTTTAATGTAATGTCCCACGAGACAAGGAAGTGAGACAAAAGGACAGCTGCTTGACAGTCTTTTAAGTGACTGTCGCGCAGCGCGACATACAGATTGTACAGCACGGCAACAGCAGCTGCTGTACAGGCTTTTAAATAATCGATGCACAGCGCAACAGCAGATCACGCAGCACGGCAGCAGCAGCTGCTGTACAGGCATTTAAATGTTCACACAGCTCGATAGCAGCTAGCCAGCAGCTGATCCCTCCTTAGCATGCGTTAAGCTCCCCCCACCCCCCCCTTCACAACGCAAGCGGCACAGACGGCAGAGGCTAGCGTGAAGCGTGCCCCCAGGGTTGGGGGTTGTGGGGTGGACGAGCAAAGCGAGTAGGGAGCACAGCCCCCTAGTGTATATGTATATATATATATATATATATATATATATACACATACACATGGTATAGGTGGGTGGCACGTAAGTTCTGCAGGTAATATCCATCATTACAGATTCAAAATCCCACATCTCCATGTAGAGTTTGCTCATTCTACCTGTGTCTATGTGGGTTTTCCACTGACTACCCTAATTGTCCTGCCACATCCCTAAAACATTAAATTTAAGTTACTTAGCAGTTCCAAATAGGCTCCTGTGGGAGTGTAAGTGTGCATGGATAAGCCCTAAAATGGACTGGAGCTCTCTGAACAGCTGTTCACTCTCGCCCGCACATCCCTGAGATAGATAGATAGATAGATAGATATGGATTAAGTGCCTCTGTTGAATTGTTACACTCTCGTTGTGTCTGCAAAATTTTTTCCCTTTGTATTCTGTTTTTCTTACTACTTCTCAAAAAACTTGCGAGTTAGGCTAATTGGTGGTTCAAAATTGGTTCTGTGTGAGTGAATGTAATTGTATGTTTCCCAGCTATGAACTTGTATTCCATCCAGGGATTCCTAACTTGCACCCAGGGTTGCCCAGATAGGCTCCAGTTTCCTAAGACTCTAATTTTGTTAAGTGATTCGGGAAATAGGTATTTGTCAATAGTGTTTTCTTTATTTTTGACTTTGGTGTATTAAGCAATAGATTTTAAGTGAGCTTTATTACAAACAAAGATCCATCATTCAGACTATAATGCTTGCATAATGCACTGTTGTTGACTTTGCTGCTTATTTATTATAGCTTCTCTTATGTAAGTCATGTTATCTAAAGAGTGTCACTAAATGATATTTAAGTCCTATCTTCCAACTATTAAAAACAACCAATTTAGTAATAATGTTTTATCTAAGGTAATTTACAGTAATATATTTATGATACTATAAAGCTTTAAATTCCATCATGCTAATTCCTATCACAGCAGGTCATAAAGCATATCACGACTGATTAGTAAAATGTAAGCTGATATAATTAGTCCAAAATCATTATTTGTTACAAAGTACATGTAAATAATAAAAGATCAGAGTACACTCATGTATATCAGGACCATTGTTGACAAAGAAGGAAATTACACTTTTTTTAATAAAATGAGAGTTTAGATTTTAACTGATGCATTATTTAATAATGGTTGTCTTCTTGCTTATCGATAATGGTATATGTAGCTGTAGTTTCACTTATCAAATCTGTTTTTTCATTGTGAATGAATGTAATATTATAGAATAAATAAAAATACATATAAATAAATCTATTTTTCTCAACATTTTTAGGGTATTGCCAAAAGCTACACTGACATTTACAAAATTAGTATTAAAAGCAAAGATGAACAAATAACTCTTAATCATATTGAAATATAGTTGTTTACATGGAGGTGTTTCTCTGCTGGATGAAAATGGGAAATAGTAGCTACCTAGATTTAAATGAAGCATATCACACTCATATTCAAATTTAGAATTTATAATTTACTCATGTCTTCCTGTTAAAATTCTGTATTTTCTGAATAGAACTCTTGTTGAGTAGTTAATCAGTTTGGCATGCTTGTTGGACATAGCAGAAAACCCATTATTCTCATATGGATTATGTGCTGCCCTGTTTCCTTTTTTACATAGAAATATATTGTGTATTACATTAGGTCATGTCCATGACAAAGTCACATTTTTGGTGTTTCAAATAACTATTTCAGCTGCAGCGTACACAGAAGTAGCCTTGGGCTTGAACCCAGTCCATTGTAGATAATATTCATTTATTTATTCATGCACTTTTAGTGTAGAGTTGCCAGGGCACTGGAGAGTCTGTAGTTGCAATGTGGGAGAAAAAGAGTCTCTGGGGCAATCTGCATATGAACATTCAGAAAGTATTCATAATTCAAGTGAATCAGTGCCCAAACATGAAGAGGTAGCAATGCCACTGTACTACACTTAAGGTTTTCCCTTTGAAAAATTTACTTACAATGGAATTGATAGAGATGGATTGGTGGCACATATTGATTGTGCCTTTTACAGCTTTTTTAGGGTTTGTAAATTAAAAAAAAAGTGGTTTAATAATTGTGCCAATTCTGAATAGAGTGCTAAAGCAGTAAAATTGGCCACAGTCCTTATTGTTTGTTGGCAATTGGGATATATCAAGAATTCTATTTTTTAACATTTCTACTAAAGCTATGATATTACCCATACATGCATTTTGCAGTAAACAAGTACAAATGCTATGAAGATTTTACAAACTGCTAAGTATTTTTTGAATATAACCAGTATGTCTACGTCAAATTTTCAGCATGCACTGCAAATGTAAACATATGTCAAATACTGTTCCAGCTACAATAGTTATTCTGATGACTGCTCATTACCTAGGTATCTCAGACAAAGATACATTTTCCCCCTAATCTTCCAGGTTTTCGTAGTCTCCAATAACTAGTTGTGGTGAATCCTAACCATTCTTCACTCAGCAAAATGAGAAAATTAAAGAAATTTGTGCATAAGACTTTTTTTCCCAAGGAAATTGAGAAGTACAAAAGTTGTATTTGTATGCGAAGAAGGTATTACTGCTCTGATTAAACTTGTAGCAATTGTTTCAAGTTTGATTTCATGGTAATTAGGTAAGAATGTTTTGTAAGAGTTGGCAGAGAAGGAATCATGTTTTTTTAGCACAGTTGCTCATATATTGGGAAAGACCTTTTAGCAGTATAATTGGTTTGCAGGAAATCAAATAGGAAGTAGCTGATATTACACTTACAAATGCTGTTGCATTTTCCCTAAAATGACTAAACTGTATTTATTGTACAGTACCATTCTTAGATAAATAACAGCTCACTAACTGTCTCTATCTTCTGTGCATGGATATATTTTGCCTTTCTACAGCTCAGTTCAAAAATTGACTAATTTTTATTAGATACTGGTTTCTTCAGAGATTTTCTACCATCTGTGTTATTCTTACTTTGTTGTATCTCCGCAGTAGACAGGAAGACTTTCTTACAAGTATGAAACAGTGGTGAAGTTCTATCTTTCCTTTGTTGCACTGATGTCAAAACACCAATGTCATACATTCTTAAGCTGTAAATAATATTACTTCATGTCATTCTTAGATGCCCTCTGAACAAAGTATAGATAAAATAGTGCCATTGCCTGAGATCTGACAAGGGTCAGAAATAACAAACACCTCACCTCTAAAATACCTTATTTTAAAAACACTTCTGTTTCTTCAGCATCAAAATCAATCAAAAGATTTGCTTGACGTAAGATTTGCTCCAAGCACTCACTAGTTGAAATTGCCTCCCACCCTTTTGAGGGAGTGGTGTTGACTGATATACTGTAGAATATCTAAATGCACATTGCTCTCCTTATGAGTCACCCTTTCCACAGTGTGTATCTGCTTGCCCCTTAAAACATGTTCCATAGTGTCACATTAGTATGTGGCATAAAACTCCTTTATCCTCATGACTCATTCAACAATTTATACTGTCAGAAATAGATTACTTGATTAAATAATGTTTGATGTCCTAGGTTTACATCTTTCCAGTTTGAGACCTATTCCTGGACTCTACTCCTAGAATGACAGTGAAGACAATACTAGATAGATAGATAGATAGATAGATAGATAGATAGATAGATAGATAGATAGATAGATAGATAGATAGATAGATAGATACTTTATTAATCCCAGGGGGAAATTCACATACTCCAGCAGCAAAAAATATTAAATTAAAGAGTAATAAAAAAATGCAGGTAAAAAACAGACAATAACTTGAATAATGTTCAACGTTTACCCCCTCTGGTGGAATTGAAGAGTCGCATAGTTTGGGGGAGGAATGATCTTCTCAGTCTGTATGTGACCTACAGTATATTTTACTCATTATTGTATGTAGTTTCTTATGTATTATGAGTGCTATTTAATGTACCAGGAGTTGTGTGTGTTAAGTGTTTATACTGCCAGTTTCATTACCTTTTTATTTAATGGTACTTGCTTTCACTGGGGGATAGGATAGTGCAAGTAAAAATTCTGATAATGTGAATGTGATATGTACCAAGAAAATTGACTCAAAAGACAGTTACTGTTTCTTAAAAGTTTCTGTTATTTCCCAAACATGAAATTGCGTGTATTAGAATTAACTAGCTATGCTACTTGTCAAAGACATGTAATATATATCTAAAAATATTTGATATTTCTTGCCCTATATGTTCCTTCAAAGTCTTTTCTCTGTATCCTCGTATGTGGAACCTGTCTTGCCTGGCACTCCCTCTAGCGGGCGCGTTCCCATAAAGCCTGCTTCTCAGACTGTGTCATTTGAAGGCTCTCTGTTTGCCTCAAGTCCACTTTTATACTTTGTGTCCAAGAAGGCAACTTTCAGCTTGGCTTCTACACATTTACTCCTTCCTGTGTGTCTGACATTCACACTTCCACTTTTGATTGAATCATCAAAGCCAGATTGACCATTTAGAACACACACAGACCTTAGTGTTTTATTATATAATAGAAGTAGATAGTTTTATTTGATTCTGCATAAAAGGGCAAGGACGTGTGTCAAGAAACACTACTAACACTCCTTTGAAACAAACTGCAATATGCCTTCATGAAGCCTCACTGTGACTGTGACAGCCAAGTCATACATTTTCTTTCTTTATAATTTTCTTGCTTCATAGTGATTCTAGTGTGTGTGTTTATTTATTTACTTATTTATCCTTTTTTTTTTTTCTGGTGGCACGACCAAGTCCAGACACCTTCCTGATTGGTCTGTATATACTGTGTTTTTATTTAATATTTTATGTACTTTTTACTGTTTTTCATGCCCGTACAACAATGGGTTTAGTAGTTTATGCTTTGGGACATTGGAAATCAAGTTTCACACTTGCTCATGAACGTACATTCACTGGACAACAAGCTGGATGATCTCAGAGCAAAAGTAACTTTCCAATGGAATGTGAGTGACTAAAACATTCTAAGTTTTACTGAGACATGGCCGACCCCCATAGTGCCGGATGAAGCAGTGAGTTCATCTAGCTCTTTTCCTGTGTTCCACATGGACAGAATGGCGGAGGCTAACAAACCTAAATGTGAGGGACTGTGTTTCATGGTTAACGCCAACTGGTGCGAGGCAAAGATCGTTTCAGTTCTCTCTTACTTCTGCTTGCCTCATCTGGAATATCTAACCATTAAGTGCCGTCCATTTGACCTGCTTTGTGATTTCAGCTTGGTCATCACCACAGAGGTCTATATCCCACCTTATGTAGACATAGGTACGGCTTCATCTGAACTACACGAGGTGCTTAGTGTGACTCAGTACAAACACACGGACACAAAGATCATCTTTGTGGGGGACATTAATAAAGCGTACCTCAGACAAGTTACGCAGAATCTTTATCAACACGTTATGTGTACAAACAGAGGAGCTAACATACTGTAGTGGATCGATGTTATACACCATACATGCAGGGATACAAAGCTGTTTCACAACCATTGTTTGGGAGATCAGACCATAACACTGTTTTCCGGAATATAAACAAAAGTTTTGTCTGGAAGTTCTGATCTGCCCAATCAAAAATCACATTACAGGACGCGCTCAATGACTGGGACATGTTCTGGTCATGCACAAACAACATCAATGAGTTTGCAGAAGTAGTTGTTAGCTTGGCATGCTTAAAAATGTCATTATCCCAACAGTAACAATAAAGACTTTCTAACCGAAAACCATGGGTTGATGGAACTAACTGTAAGGCAGTGAACACCTGTACTGTTGCATATAATACAGGACTGTCCACCAATGATATGAGCACTTACAAAGCTGCTTCATATGTATCATATGGCATGCTGTAAAAGATGCAAAAACGCTAGTACTGGAAGCATGTGGTGTCATTCTTCCACCAGAGTGACAAGCGCCAAATGTGGCATGGACTTTAAAAGCAAATCCAACATGGCTTTGAGCACCGACTCTGCATTCACCAATGAATTTAATGCCTTCTATGCCCATTTTGAGGCTAATCATCCTAACAACAGCCACAGCCTGCTGAAGGAGTGCAGAGACATCATCACCATTGAAGAGTGTGATGTGCTGCAGCGCATCAGCATCAGGAAAATGTTGGGGCAAGATGGCATCTCTTGGTGCCTGCTGCACTGTCTTTACCTCCATCTTCAACAAGTCTCTGGCTAAGTCTGTGGTCAATATGAGCTTTAAAAGATCAATTATTGTTCCTGTATCAAGGAACAACTAACCGTTGTGACTGAATGACTTGCGACTTGTTGCACTGACCTCGGTAGTCATGAAAGTTTTTGTAAGGCTCATTAAAATCTTCATTACAGCATCCATCTCCAGCTCCACAGACCCACTGCAATTTGCATACCGCCCCAGTAGATCAATGGAGGATGGCATCTCCCATATTTCTTCATACCACCCTTAGCCACATGGATATGAAGCATGGGAACTATGTGAAATTGCTGTTCATCAATTACAGTTAGCTTTTAGTACAGTTGTGCCCCATAAACTGCTCACAGGGCTGAGGGATCTGGGACTGAACAGCCACCTGTGTGCCTGAGTTTTCAACATTCTCACAGGGAGACCACAGGTGTTAAGAGTTGGTAGTTGTGCCTCCAGCATCATCACACTCAATACAGGAGCTCCACAAGGCTGTGTACTCATACCTCTGCTCTGTGCCCTCTACACTCAAGACTGTGTGGCAACACATGCCTCTAACTTCATCGTCAAAATTTGCTGGGCTTCATCCCCCAAAACAATGAGACGGCATACATGGAGGAAGTGGAGAACCTGGTCTCGTGGTGACAGTGGTGGACTTTGGTAGTAGACAGCAGCGGTCCTACACTCTCTTCAACATCAGCGGCATCACAGTGGAGTGGGTGAGCAGTTTCAAATAACTGGGCATTCTCATCACCAAGAATTTGACAGTGACTGAACATATTCAAACCCAATCCAAAAAGGCAAGACAGTCTCTTTACCATCTGAGATAGGTGAGGAAGTTTCGGGTCTCTCCAGTGACCCTAAGGACTTTTTACTCTGGTGCTGTAGAAGGTATCTTGATGCAGAACATCACCTCCTGGTTTTGGAACAGCTGTGAACGAGATATTAAGGAACTACAGGGAGTGATGCGGACAGCAAAACACTACACCAGATGCGATTTGTCTCTGCAGGATACTTATACCAGTAGATGCAGGACCAGAGCAACTAAGATCATTAGAGACTCTTCTAACCCCAGTAACTATGTTCGACTTGCTGAAATCAAGCAAATGCTTAAGGAGTATTATGGCCAGAATAGAGAGGCTCAGGAGGAGCTTCTATCCACAGGCCATACGACTTCTTAACCTGGACAAGCCACTACAATTTTTTTCGACTGTTCATTATAACACAAACTAAGCTCTCCTCCTCACTGTTTTCAGCTGCCGCTATGTCATTTAAGTCTAACTTTAACCAGCAAGCTTATTATTATTATTATTATTGTTATTAATCTATTACATTTGCACACTGTTCAGATCTCTTGTTTAAAATGGTAATGCTTACTTGGATAGATGCTTTTTTCTATACATTGGATAAATAAAGTTCTATCTATCTATCGTATATTTTACTTCACAGAAGAAAAAAACAAGCAGTATTTGTAATGTTTATAAGGCAAATATTAACCTTTTTTTCATCCAGTTCATCATTAAAGGATCTTGAGATGGGGTGTAATGCAAATGCTGGCAGAAACAAGCTCAAGATCAGAGTCCATTTCAGAATCACAATCACAGTTACATAGTATTGAACCTGGGTAATTGTTACTGGATAATTGATAAACTACTAGAATAATGTATAGAATAAACAGGTAAAGACTATTCCCTTCCTGAAGAAAAACAGAAAAAGATTAGAGACACAACATTTTGACTGTGGAGCCTTTATCAGGTGTGTGATTAAAAAGAAAAAAGCAGGTCAGTTAAATGGGAAGAAAAGGAGGGAATGAAGCTGGGCGAGGAAAAATGTTTGAAAGACCAGAGAGTGTGTTTGGAAAACACCAATTACAGAAGAGAAAGGGACATTTTAAAACATTAGTTGGCCATTTAGTGCTGGAGAAAGGTGTAATCCAAGCCTGAGAATGAGCTGAGCTTCATTTGATTTTTTCAACAATTTTGTTGAAACCTTGTGAAAGAACACAAAGCGATGAGTGTGGTGTCATCAGGTCATGTAATGTGTTCTGCAGTAGGATTTGTAAGGTCTTTGACATTAGCCACTTGGTCGTGTATACCATACCTGAAAGCTGTAACCCCTGTTCAATTATGTAGAAGATTACAGAGATTTTGCAAGAAATTTGCATTAAATAAGATTTTTTGGAATGGCTCAAGGTGAGGTGAGGTGGTGCCTCCATAGATCAAACTTGTTTTCCAACACATTGCACAGATACTTTTTTGGATTGAGGTTTTGGGAATTTAGAGGCCAGGTCAACACCCTGAATTCATTGTTATGTTCCTCAAACCATTCCTGAACAATTTTTGCAGTTTGGCAGGTCACACTGTCTTGCTGAACGAAGCCACTGCCACCAGCAACTACTGTTGCTGTTAAGGAGCATACATAGTCTGCAGCTATATTTAAGTAAGTGGTATGTGCCAAAGTAACATCTATATGAATGCCAGGTCCCTAGGTTTCCCAGCAGAACATTTGCCCAGAGCATCACAATGCATCTGCCGGCTTGCCTTCTTCTAGTGGTGCATTCTGCTATCTCTTTCCCATGCAATTGACACATATGCACCCAGCCATCCATGTAAGCTAAAAGGAAACTGGATTCATTAGACCGAGCCACCTTCTTCAATTACTCCGTGGTCCAGGACTGTTGCTCATGTGCCCATTGTAGGCTCTATTGGTTGTCGACAGGGGTCAGCATGGGGATCCTGGCCAGTCTACAGATGCACAGTACCATTTGTAGCAAGCTGCAATGCACTGTGTTGTGACACCTTTCTCTTATGGCCAGCATTGTGTTTCAGCTACATGTACTATAGTAGGTCTTCTATGGGAGTACATCAGATGGGATAGACTTCACCCCCAATGTCCATAATGAGCCTTGGGTACCCATGACTCTGTCACTGGTTCATCTATTGACTGGTTGTCCTTCCTTGGACCACTTCTACTAGGTAATAACCACTGCTTACCAGGAACACCCCAGAAGACATTCTGTTTTAGAGATGCTCTGACCTAGTCAACTACCCATCACAGTTTGGCCCTTGTCAAAGTTTTCCTGTTTCCAACACATCACCTTCAAGAACAGACTGTTCTCTTGCTGCTTGTCATATCCCACTGGGATAATCCATGTTCACTTCACCTGTCAGTGGTTTTAATATTGTGGCTGATAGGTGTTTTTGCAAGTGATACAGTGGCTCCTATTACAATAGAAAGACCCACCTGTTGAAACCAACTCCTTTGTGAAGTGAGCTGTGGACACAATGTTTTTATAAATTATGCTTGATGGGAGCATATCATAGGTGAATTGGGGAAAAAGGCTTCTATGGAAGGGACCGTATAGAAACTTTCGGCATATTGTTTACTGACCCGAGGAAGAGTTAGAGGGTTAGGATGGAATGGGAGGATACGTGGGATATGAGTTTCATTTCTGGTATTGTTCTTTGGATGAATGTTGCATGTTCTGTTCCAGGTTTGGTTGATGGCACAGTCCATAATGTGAGAAGAGTGTCCTCTGTCAATGAAAAAACTCCTCATTCTGTGTGCCATATTAAAATCAACTTCAAAACTGCATTTTTGCATGGGTGAGCCCTATAATAGACATGCATCTCATTTAGGTTTGGTTCCTGCTTTGTGCCACACACTTCTGGCTGAATTTTCACATCTCTTTGACCCTGCGTTTTAAAAGCATTGTGAAAAATATATATTTCTAAAACATGGTTATGTAACTACAGAGGTCTTTCATTTTCCTGGTAATTGTAGTTTTTAAATAAAATGTAAAAACAACAGGAAAAGAAACTGATTAAAAATTATTATAATAGGAAACCCCACACATACTCTTCTCTGTCATTTTTTTCTAAATGAGGTTGACTTTTATATATTTATTTTAAGCTAAAATACTGTATGTGTCATATTATTTGACTGTAATGCATTTAAATACATTTCATTAAGTGTTTATTTTTATTAATTTTAATTCAAAAAATAGAAAAAAAAAGTTTGCTTTACTCCACTGCATTATCTTATTAATTGTACTGTGATAGACAGAGTGAGAACAAACAACTGTTGTATTACTTACACACTGCTACACACAGTAGAATCTTACCGAATTCAAGAATATTCAAATGTTAATTATATCTACAGAAGTATGCTTGGGAAGGTTAATCAGAATTTTGATTATTACTCCCAAAATCAAACTACGTATGAATTGTGGTTATGATGAAGAATACATGGGGACACTGTTGCACCTGGAGCAAATTATTTAAAAAAATTTTTTTTGTTGGCTTTTCCTTCCCTTTACGTTTGAACTCTTGTGGCAGTTGCCTATATTTTACCAGATAATAGCAAAAAATAATAAGTGCATTTGGATTGCTGGGATGGGCTCCAGCTACCCCACCACACTGTCCTGGATAAGTGGGTTAAGAAAATGGATGGATGGTGGAAATTTGTAAGCGTAATAAAATGGAAAACGTGGTATGAAAATCTTAAGTGAATCAGTATTAACTTTATATAAAATGAATTCCGATTTTCAGGAACTTTATAAACATTTAATAGTATCTATCTATCTATCTATCTATCTATCTATCTATCTATCTATCTATCTATCTATCTATCTATCTATCTATCTATCTATCTATCTATCTATCTATCTATCTATCTATCTATCTATCTATCTATCTATCTATCTATCTAATAGAATTCCAACCAAAAATAGTAGCATTAATTGAATGGTCTAAAATGACTCTGCTTATAACCCTTTAAAAACTAAATATATTTTTGTTGGATGTTCCTTGAGGTATAAATTACAGGTAGACTATTCTGGATATTGCTAAGTATGCTTATGGAAGAAATGGAGTGGTACTGCAGAAGACTGCACTTTAAATATAATGGGGATAAGAGGTCTAGAGTAAAAATTAATAATACAAATAAAGTAACCTCAAAAAGAGTAATGGTCACTTCAGCAATAGCATTTTTGTCAAATAAACTGCTTCATTAATTTTGATTTGATTTTTTTTAACTATATCTTTATTTTTTATTTCATAGTCATGGCCAGCATTTGATATTACTCTTGCATGGCAGAGGAAATGCTTGGAAAGTAAGTAAACTATGTTAGTATTGCAACCTTTAATATAGTTTAGAAAGAGGAAGGGGCCATTGGAGAAAATCATTAAGTAAATATCAATATTTCATATAATCTACCAATTTTCTGAGAGCTTTCATTTTACCAGGGCTGGATTGTGTGGAGCAAGAGCCCAGGAGGAAGAGAAATACAGCAGGAACATCCTTTGGATTGATTGCTTTTGATTACATAGTACACCCATAAACAGAGCTGCAATCAATTTGGAAAGAAATCCAAATGAACAATGGGAGAACACGCAAAGTTAACAAAGATGATATCACATCTGGGAATTATATTTTCAACAATTTTGTATGTCAGCATTTTTTTGCTGTCTACAAACATTTTACCCCATTTACATTCACCGTTAACACTGAAGATATAGTATGGTAACTGTTAAAACAAACTAGGATTCTTTATGGGTGAAAACTATGTTCAGAAAACATGAAGAAACCATGTCAAAACTGCAAGCTGATGTCTTGTAAGTCTCAAGCTCAACAGACAGCAACTTAATAAAAGCAGCTTAAATTCAATTAAGCAGTATAATATAGTTAGTTTATCTAGTGAATGTAGGTGAAATTGATGTAAAATACTCACATTACTAAGAATAGTGCACAGCTTGTACATTCATTACCTGACAACCTCACTCACCTAAAGCTTCAGCTTTAAAGTTTTTACTCAAATTATTCTGCATTTAAACAAGCAGCTGTATTGTACTTTGAATTGTATTCATGATACAAGTGCACCTCACATTACAGCAAACATAAATGAAGAAATATGCCACAGAATGATAATCACAAAGATGTTTCACAGAGGAGATTTACAAAAACATCAGATAACTGTTATTTCCCTGCTGAAAAATTACAAAGGTTAGAATCGCAACATTTTGATTGTTGAATTTTGATTAGGTGTGCCAGATAGTGTTTGTACTTGTTCTTTCCTTTTGCAGATGTGTACTATTGCAGCTGTTCTTTAATTCCCCTATGTTTTTAACAGCTGAGATGTGCTTGGGGTTGCTTATGCACAAACTAGGATTATCTTTTGGAATACATTTATGTTCCTACACAAGCAAAAAAATAAATATGCAAAGTTAATAGTATCATTTACTTTATGTAATTGAAATTAGGTGCAGTACCTTAAATGAATCATTACTTTTGGTGCTAATGAATTTTTGCTTTACTATTTAAGAGAGGATTGAGTTTAAAATATGAAGCTTCCATTGAGGGAAATGAATGGCACGGAAAAGCACTTCTTCCATGGAGGTACTTTCCTCCTGGTGTGAATAAAATGAACTTGTATGCAATTCATGGATCTGACCCTAGAAGAACTTATGAAGCACTTTATCCAGTTCCAAGGGAGGACCTCAAACCAGGACAAGGGCCAAATTTGTAAGTATATGCAATAATTGTTAGTATAATATATATATATATATATATATATATATATATATATATATATATATATATATATATATATATATATACAGTGTGTGTGTATATATATATATATATATATATATATACACACACACACACACACACAGAGTGACTGGTGGACAGAGTGCAAGAGAGAACTAACAGGAATTAGCTGAGGCACCAGCTGGGCTACTCCATTTTATTGTTGCCATTGCCAGAAGCAAAAAAATGAATCAAAAGTGCTCCAGCGCTTCTGCACTTACAGGCAGTCAACTCAATGGCCCAAATTGGCCAAGTTAAACAAAAATATGCTCAGTCTGTACCATAGTGTCGTTCCCAAAATGAGCCGCCAGCCTTTGGGGTGGCCTGTTTTTATGGTGTCTTGGCTGGAAGGGGTAGAGCCATGACAGTGCTGAAGGCGGGCGCTAGGTGTCATTCTGGGGCTGGTGTCTGAACTGCGGGAGACAAAAAAGATGTGACAGCGCCCCCTCTCATCATGGGATGGTACTGCTTACCTTGCCAGAGCCAGAAGAATGATTATAGTTGTAACTATATATACAAGAAGAGTATATTTTATATAAGTAAAATATGTGTAGTTTGGGTACATGCATGATTGAAACATGCAGTGAACTGGCTATATGGCCCTGAATTGGATTAGGCGGATTTGAGAATGTATACTTAAACATTTTTTGTGTTAATGTTTGAACACAAGATGGGACCTGTAGCCTGCTTTATGACTAATTTTTTTTAAATTGTGTTTTCATTATTTAGCCATCTTCTGGAATACTTCCAAAATTTCAATCTGAAGGACATAATGGGAAATGATTTTCTACAGCCTGATTCGGACCTGTGGAGCACATGCTGCTGATTAGCTAGAATATTGCTTATGAGTACTGCATAGTAATAATCCTTAAGCACTTCTACATTTCATGAAGGAGCGATACTTTGAATCATTACATTAGATTATTGAAGCTGTAGTGCTGATGAAACACCTCTCATATTCAGTTGAGTAATTATGGTTTTGTCAAGTATCTTCAGCCATTCAATAATACATTATTTAGAACATTCTCTTGATTAAAAAATAAAATTTGAAAAACATACTGGAATTTCCTTTTGTTTATTTACAATATATATATATATATATATATATATATATATATATATATATATATATATATATATATATATAATGGATTGAAAGTCATTTTTACTAAACTTGATTGTGATAGAGTTTTGTAGAATGGGATTATCAAGTAGATTTCTTCTTGCTTGAAAACCTGTTTGGTTTTCTAATGAATTATTCACAGTTACACTGCTATAAATACCAAATAGAGTACCTTGAATTACAGTTGTTAAAAGTTTAAAGTGTACAACTTTATAATTCACTGGAAGCTGATAATTTTCTAGATGATCTAATTAATATGGTCAGACAAATAAAGAGAAACTATTATTACTAATTCACAAGATCATTAATAAACTGTAACCACTGAGGAATTTTTCTTGCTTTGTTTTCCCACATTCAATACACTAAATAGGCGAGATTTTCTGAAATGTGTTGAACATTTTACTGTGTGTATTGGTGTCAAACTCTGATGGCTTGGCTCATCAGTCCTGCTTCATATAGTTGGTGTTGGTCCATAGTTTCAAAGTTTCTGATGGCGTCCATGGTGAAATCACCTTTTGTTAAGGAATTCTCAGTGGTAAGAATGAAAAAGTCAACTACAACCTGAGCTTAGCATATTGAAAGTGCTGATCTGACAATAGAGCCATTAACATGGCAGTTTGCAAGAACATCAATAATCAAATAACTTCCCTTCTTTTATACTCTAATTGCTCAGGACTCAGTTTTTCTATTTTCTAACCTATGGATCCTTATTTTTTAGAATTGTACTTTTTGGGAAGAAGAAAATGGACACACTTAAAGAGACCCTTTATATTTTCACACATTTTTTATCATTATATGAGCTAATTCCTCCATCCATTATCACATCACTTTCAGGGCTGGGGGGCCGGTGCCTATATCAGCAGCACCAAGCACAAGATAGGAGCCAGCCGTGGATGGGGAACAATGATGCATATGTCCTCACTCTCACATACAGGGCTAATTTAAAAAATTATCATAAGAGTTTTAATGCCTTTGACTGCACTTACACAATTTATTCTACTTCAAGGCCATCTGCATTCTTCACTTTAAAAATACTGAACACCAGGCCTTGTTGAGGAAACTAAAGGAAGGCTGATGAACTGCCACTTAATCAATGGCTCTTGTTATTAGTTTGCACTTGTATCCACTTATAAGTGAGAAGTGATTTTTTTTTTCAATTTTATTTAAAGTTTCTATTATGTATTTATTTCTGCTTCTATTCTGGTGTATTTCAATAGTTTATAAATAGAAGGTTTTTGAAATTCACCACTGTTTTTCAATATGACTGCACAATCGGTACAATAGCACTTTTAAATAGCACTTCACAAAAGGACAAATGTCTCTCATCAGTGAGCACAGTTGAATCATACCTTTTAGCTGTGACTTTAATCTCCTCTTGATGGCTTTTTGAAATTATGACATTGAAGGTCTTCATATAATACTCATATGGATAAGGAGAAGGCCAGTATTTGCCTAGAAAAACAAGCAGTATTTGTTTTAGTAATTATTACTATAATTTTATATTTTGTCACAGTTTTTATATATCAATTGCAAAGAAGTGGTACCTTACCCATAATATCTTCTTTTGCCTATAGCGGAACAATACATTGCACAACAGTCCACATTATAGTCTTTATTGACTACAGTAACATAAATCAGTACATCTCTGGGACTATACTGCATTACACAATTAAAATGGATCAGCAGCCAGGGGAGGAAGAGATAATGAGAAGACACTGGGGATGGACTGACTGTACACGCTGTAAGCACACTACAAATATTACCAGGCAAGACTTCACTTGGAATCCTCATGGCAAGCACAAAAGAGGACAACCTCGTAATACCTGGTGGTGGATTTTAAAAGACGGGGCTACTCCTGGAGTCAGCTGGAAAGAAGGACAGAACAGGGCAGAGATGGCTGGAGGACTCTTGTCATCGGCCTATGCCCCAGGAAGGACAGTAGGTTAAGTAATATATGAGTGGCTCTCTTCCCACTGCAATAACAGCGGTTGGACCACCACCCAGAAAAAATAACTTTGTTTTAAACCCACCTGCCTCTCCTCTAAAGTCAGAAACTTTTTTTTTTTTTGGAGACTATACTGTGTCTAGACAATCTGTTGCAACTCGGGGAACACTTTTAGCTTTAACATGATAATATTGAAGCATTTTGAGACTCCTGTGTTTTTCTACCTCAGCACATCTTAAGTAATAGAAATATCCCCTGGTAACATGGGGAGTCCCATTGGCTAAACTAATATTTTACTTTGATACCATGGAATATACACTAAATTAGGTATGGAGAATGTTATTAGTTAAGACATGCACATCTTAGGTGTACAAAGTGCATTATATGCAGATATGCAGTCTGGAAACTAAAAACTCTTGTTAACATTACTCAGAAAAGCTTCCTTTAGTAATACATATAACTGAAATGCTATCTTTCGAAGGCCACTGACACTTTACCTGGACCATTTTGTTCCCAACTGAAGTTTAATGTCAACCTCTTTTAAAACATGTACAGATCTCCTGTGGACTCCTTTGTGGACTCCTGCTAAGTGCTTGGAATCAAAGTCCTTTTGGCAGCACTGCCACATGGTTCATCCCAATAACAAACTTTTTTATGGAACAACTAAATGCCACAACACTACAACAGATTCAATTTACTCATTTCCTAACAAAGTATTGCCCTCTTTCTTGAACTCACCCCCCCCCCCCAAAGCCCCCGATTTAAAGATGGCAGACTGCTGCCACTTAAGCCTCCTGTACTGTATCCCCACCCAGTGTGCCCCCAGACACTCATCTTACCCTGCCTATGCTGTTAAGCACCCTTCGATATCAGCTTTTAGGCTGCCTATAAAGAGCTCTCTGTATTCAATTACAATATTTTCTTATAAACTCAGCAATGGGTTTTGAGTAATTTAAATATAACATCATGCAATATAATAAACTAGTTTCTCACCATTTATTTAACCTAAATATGCAAAACATATTTATTTGTATTTTTAAAAATTAAATATATATTTGTTGCCAGCCTCGTGCAGATCTGATGAGGGAGGCTTCCGGGCTTTCCCAGCAAGTATTTTGTGTCAGGTAAACTTCAGAAGTAGCATATCACTTAGGAGCATATTTTACATGCAAAAATAATCTTTGGTACATTATAATTTTTACCATGACCAGAGCTGCATCAAAATTAAGAGTTCTAGAGGGTGACACTAAGTCCAAGTCTATGAGGATGGTGATCTTGATGGTACAACAGCATTAAACGCTGAGCTGTAGTCCATAATCTGGAATAATAGTTTTTTATTATCCAGAATGGTAAGAATTACACGGGAAATGGCATCCTCTGTGGACCAGATGTGAGGATAGGCAAACTGGATATGATCAGGACTAGCATCAGTCTGTCAAAGCACTTCATCACAAAGGGCCCAACTTGTCTCCTCTGGCTCCAGACATTTCATTTTCCTCATTTACTCATACTGGCCAATTTAGGTTTGAGTGAGTAGGTTTTTGTGCAAGTGAGTGTACAAAGCAATGGACTGACATCCCATTCAGGGGTGCGTTATAGATTCCAACTCCCCTCAACCTAAAATCGGATTAAATGTGTTAATATAATTGGTGTATAACAATTGACAGCTATTTTCTCTCTAGTGATATTCGGTCTCCAGAGTCCGAGCTTTTTTTGGACAATTTAAGAACAGTCACATAGTTGACCGTAAGTCACTCCATTGTTGCCTTTGCCTTGTGCTTAAGGTCATTGTCTGGTTAGAAGGTGAACCTTCAGTCCACTCTGATGTCCAGAGTGCTTTGCAGCAGGTTTTCATTCAGAAAATCTCCATACTTTGCTCCGTTCAGGTTTTCCTTAATTCTGATAAGTCTCCCAGTGCTCAAACCCATAGCATAATGCTGCCACCACAATGCTTCACCATCCACAATACCGAGATATAAGCTAGTCCATACATAGACACCTTAGTGAAGAAGGCATGACAACCTCTTTACTTTGAATGCCTCAGGAATTTCAGGCTGCCCTCCCAATTACTAAAGAACTACTATACATCTTGCCTGAAGAAGGGGCCCGAGTTGCCTCGAAAGCTTGCATATTGTAATCTTTTTAGTTAGCCAATAAAAGGTGTCATTTTACTTGGCTTTTCTCTACATTCATAATGGCTAACATGGTACAACACCCTAGTAGTATAAAGAACTTCTATAAATCCATCATCAAAAGTATCCTGACAGGAAATATTATTGCCTGGTTTGGGAAACAGCACACAATAGGACCACAAGGCTCTACAGAGGGTCAACTGAACATATCCCTGGGTGTGCATTCCCTAACTTTGAGGACATCTTTACCAAATGATTTCTGATCAGGGCAAAGAAAATTATTAGTGATACTAGCCATTGCAACAATGGCCTCTTCTTTGTGCTGTGGTCAGAAAAGCAGTACCTGTGCCTGAAGCATTTCATGCCTTATTGTACTGTATGTATAATTTGTATGTGACAAATAAAATTAGATTTTATTTGATTTGGAATAGCATGAAACATGTAATAAGCAGTGCCTGGTTTCATCCAGATGTGATGGTTAGAGTTGAGGACTAGCAGTACAATCTTGGTTTCATCAGACCAGGAAATTTTGTTTTTCATAAATTTCACAATTTCCAAATGGGCTTCCACAAAGCCCAGATCATTGTTGCAGTGGTGATTGTCCTTCAGGTACTCTGGAGCTCATCCAGAGTGACCATTGGGCTCTTAGTCACCTCTCCTACCAAAACCCTTTTCCCATGATTGCTGGGTGACCAGCTCTAGGAAGAGTCACGGATGTTCCAAATTTCTCCCATTTAAGAATTATGGAGGCCACTGTGCTCTCGGAAACCTTCAGTGCTGCAGTGATTTTTTGTAGCCTTCCCTAGATCTGTAACTTGACACAATGCAATCTCTAAGCTTTGCAGGCAGTCCCTTAGACCTCACAGCTTAGTCTTTGCACTGATAAACACTGTCAACTGTGGAACCTTATATAGACAGATGTGTGCCTTTCCTAATCACGTGCAATCAATTGAACTGACCACAGGTGGACTCCAAACAAGGTGCAGGTCAATAGAATGGAATGGAAGTGTCATAGCAAAGGGTCTGAATACCTACGTCAATCTGATATTTTATTTTTGATAAATTTGCAAAAATGTTTAAAATCCTGTTTTTGCTTTGTAATTCTGGAGTATTGAGTGTTTGGTGTGGGGAAAAAAATTAATTTAAAAATATTTTTGCATAAGGTTGTAACATAGCAAAATAGGAAAAAAGTGAAGGGGTCTGAATACTTCCTGAAAGCATATACTGTAAATTTGTTAATACAGCTAGTTTCTAAAAAGAATCATGACACAGGCAAAGAACAGGACAGCTTCATTTGAGCTGAAGACAACGAAACAAGTCCTTCATATGTGAAGACTCATCCACTCTAAATAATGCAGTCTTTTCATAAAACCAGCAAAACATGTTGTCAGATTGGCTTCATTACCGATAATCCTTTGGTGCCACCAAGTGGATACAACATAGAAATCAAATGTGAAGAGCTGTTTATTGGTGGTTACAAAGGCTTTCTGAATTGGTTTGGCTGCAAAACACCAAAATTCTACATTGGTTTCAGTGTGTTATTTTAGTTTTCATCAAAGAAGGTATATTTGGCAAATGTTTACATTTTAAAATTTAACAGAATATTGTTACAACTTTATTGATACCAATTGTAAGTCCTGTTCATTTAATTTTATTCAGTTATGTATCCATCAATATTAAAAGCTACTTCATCAAATGAAAAAATCACGTGGTGCCACAGTGTGTCCTAGCAGCACCAATACTAAATAGGATGCCAGTCCACTGCAGGGCAAAGTCACTCATTGGGTCATTCTCTGGTTGGAAGGTGAACCTTCAGTCCAGTCTGATGTCCAGAGTGCTTTGGAGTGGGTTTTCATTAAGGATACCTCCATACTTTGCTCTTTTCAGCTTTCCCTTAATTCTGAGATGTCTCCCAATACCCAATTCTACAGCTTTAATTTCCAATGGAAGTAATTAGTGGTTGAAGTGGGCTGGTACTGGCAACTCTTTCAGTTTCAATATAGAGTACTGGCACCTTTTCTTAGTGTGATGGTGAGTACTGCGTTAATTTTTAACTTTCACAAGCCAATAAATAAAGTTCTGGTGTACAACCTAGACATCCAGAAGGCTCCAGTAAGCACACTGTTTTCCTCAGGAAACTTTTAATTGTACTTTGTTTTTCTTCCTGTCTTGCAGTGTGTGTGTGTGTCTCCCTCTCTCTTTAATGTAAAACATGATCCTCTATGACTTTTTCTTCTTGGGGACGGAGTTGTAACCAGGGTGTGGCTTTGTCTTCTCTGTGGAGACAGTAGATGAATAAATTAGACTTCTGGGTTAAGACTCCACTCCTGCAGGTATTCTTTGCATAACATTTCAGTAGGTTTGCTTCTGAAAGAAATAACTCACAGTTGTGGAAGATAATCAAAATACAATATAATCAGTTTGGGATGTTTGCTCACACCGTTTAACCAGCAAAAAAAATTGGCCCCACATGTGCAGTTCCATGCTTCCTGAATCACTGCCTTCACCAAAAGTATGGTTGGAAATGATGTTCGAGTTCCAGTCACATCGAGTATATAGTGGTGGAAGGGACGGGGCCAGCATCACAGGTGCTGGAGGTACCGTTATTATTAATTTTGAAAATCAACCTCTGGTCTGAGGGGGAAACAAAGGGAATTTAGTTGAGGACGGTGTAACAGTCTTATCCTACCCTGTACCTTCCACTTCAGAGCCAAGTAGCTGCTCCCTTGACCTGCATGTGTGACACAATCAACCTCCTACATAGGTGTAAATTTTATAAAAATTCTAAAGGACTGTCACATGCATGAGGTTTGTGTGTCTCTTACAAGGACTGATTCAAAAGGTAAATGTGTTATGAACTGGAGAGTCCCAAAGCACAACAGAGTCCCAAAAATACTCAAAATGTCAGCTAGAGAGGGTTAAACTATCAAAACCTGGTTAGTGACACAAGGGGCAATGAAGAATCTTTATAAATAAAAAAACGGAAAGCAATGCCTTCAAAATAGGCATTCTCAATCAGTCACAGTCCAAATATGAATTCTCAGTCTGAAAAACAGAGCAAAAGGGTGACAAACACCCAAAAAATATGAATAATCATAAAAGTAATAGACACAGAACTCACCACCATGATGAGCACATTCAATGAACTTGCAAGGGACTGCGGGTTTTCCTCAGCGTCCCCCGGGGTAATAGTTCTGCTTCTTGAAGGACCACACACAAAACACAAGCAACACAACAGAAAATACATTGACATAAAGAAACCAAACAATCAACTCTGCTAACATAAAGAATGAACAGAACAAGCAAAAAAAAAAACACTATTTGAACCCCAGCCAGTGGCTGAAACACAACACACTTCTCTCTTTAAAGGGTTTCTTCCAGACACCCCATCCCACTCCCATTAGTCTAAATTGCACAACTGTACCCTGTGGGAAAGGCAAGAAGAGTTGCTCTGGTTTTTCTACTCTGGGTTGTCCATAAAACAAAAACTGATTTGAAATTTTCACGATATTAATAATTAAATTAAGCAACAATACACATAACAATAATAGCACAACCAAAAATGAAACAAAATGAACAAGTTCAATAATGAATTCCTGATACATTTGCTTCTACTAGTTTAGAATTGTCCGCAGACTCATGTGCTTTAGGGTATGAAATAGCTTTTAATCCTTTTCCAGTGTCACTGTCATCCAAAGTCTCAAATCAATTGCAGGGTTACAGCTAACTCTCCATTTCAGAGGTTTCTTATCTCAGTCCTTAGGTCCCCCCCATGGCTGCTGCAGCAGTATGTGCTCCAACCAGCACTTCTACCATTTCACAGCAGATGGCGGTGTTGTACAAGAATTATATAAGTAGTAGGTGCTTCAGTATTTTAACATATTTCTAAAATGTTTTTATAGCAAAGTCAATGCAATTGTCATATTTACATTTTTCCAATTTTTGATGATATGCTCAAGGCAATTTCTTACCTAGAAAAATATTTCTTTTTTGAGAATGTTAAATTTTCTTCGTCCCTTGCGCTGCTAGCCTGTTTCCAGGTTGATAGGGCAGACCCTTTAACCCTGCAATGTTCCTGCATGACTTTGCTCATGATGATGATGATAATATACTTTTTTAATCCTTGAGGGGAAATTTTCATTTTGCATGACCTTTAGGAGTCATGGCTCAGGGTAAGATATTGTACAGCACCCCTGCAGCAATTTTTAAGTTATCACATCAACACATGTGCAGCCTGAACCTTTCAGTTTTGTTTTGGGGTTTGAAGGCTAAAGCCCTTTTAAACAACCCATTGGTTGATTGTTTTGTGAGTGACAATCTTTTTTTCTGTGTTTTGTATTTGATGTTGATGTCGAACTATTATTTAATATTGTCCTTTGGTGGTTGTACTGTACACTGTTATGATTTGTGATTCTTTTTCATTTTTCTTGGGTTTTCCTGAGGCTAGAAAATTAATCTTGGTGTTGCTTTGATGGTTTTAATACCCAAGGAATCCATTTCTCCAATGTGAATGTTATTTAGAGCTTTTGTTTTCAAATTGATTATTTTTTTTACCATCTTTTCCGATACCATTTTGGTTTGATAATGCCACCTGTTTGTGGCTTTTGAGTCATCCGTTTTTATGGGTTTTCTTCCATGATGCACCAAGGCTACACCAGGTGTGATGTCATCAGTGCACTTTTATAAAGATTCCCCCAAAACAGTCACTTGTACCCCAGAATTGGATCAAATAAAGCTCTCATTTCTGAGTCTGATTTCTGGTTTATAATTTCGCTCTGATGGTTTCTCTTTTTGACTTTTGGCTTTGACATGACTTTGTTCTTTCTCCTGTGCCTCACTCCTGTTTTCCAGACTGACTGATCTTTTTGCCGTCCTGTTGGTAGATTTTAATTCTGTGATTTTTTATGGCAGTATTTGGCTGGCATTTTATCATCACTGGTTCTGGTGGCCTAATACATGCATTGTGTCTCTCACTCATGCAAGGTTTACTGGTGATCATCTCCTTCCTCGGCCCCCCCAATCACCAATAATGCTGTTCTGATCTTCTACAGCACCTCCCATACAGCTCCAGTTATCTTTTTTCTGCTGCACCCCCTGTCTGCACATTCACACCGGCATCACTGCCTCACACAATTTATTTAGAGTTAGAGGCAATGCCATCTGCGCTCACTTTCCACAACTGTGTGAACTGATCCAAGACAGGATCCTTCCTGAGATCACTGGCTGCTATGTACCCAAGCCTATGGACATAAGCAGAGGATCAGGTCTCATAAGTTCTTGATCACCTCCCATCTTTGTCTCTCTCTCTTATTCACACTCACCTACACATACACACAAACTCACATGTACACACACATATACTCCTCTATACATATACTCTACTTGTCTGGATGGCTCTGCCCCTGCTGTAACCTTTGTTGGCTCCTCCAATTTTAATGCCAAAAACACAAACCATCTTCACCATGTTACCTCTACTTGATGTCATTGTCAAATAAGGTCTTTTTTCATTCTTTTTTTCTCTTATTCTGCATTTAGAAAAGATCAGCTGTGTGAGATTTACATTCATAGGAAATTCAACAAAAATTTGTATTTTTGACACAGTTTTTCTTTTGACATTTTCTATTACAATGCAAATAAAGGGAGCAGACTCCATAGAAATTGTAAGAACTTGAAATTAAGGTAGTTATGAAAGTAAAAATTAGGGTTCACACAGCAGGAAAATTAAGCATGTTATACTGAAAATAAGAAGCAAACACATATCCCATGCAATAGATATTAAATACCGAACTTAACACGGTGACTGAAGAATATACAAAAACAAAACATTTTAAGCTCAAAAAGAAAAGGAAAAAATGTATAAAGAGGGAGGGAAAGGAAAATGGACACAACAGCAATGATATTAACTAATATCAAGTTATACTGGTGCCTGCTAATAGTGTTGGGATATAGATGCCTTATTTGACACAGAATTTTTAAGCTGCTTTTTAACATTTTATTTAGAATTTTGCTGGGCTAGTGGTCTTCCATTTGTTTGAGGGATCTTAAAGGGGGCCAATTCTTGACATCAAGGGGATTCAGACATGTGAATCGGCAGCCTTTTTCAATCACCTACAAAAGCAAGGAAGCATGATGGGGAAGCCAGACTCCATGTACAATGTTCATTTTAAACAACAGACTCAGAAATTTTTTGGGCGGCATAGAGGAAGTATTGTTATGATTTGGGGCACCACAAAGGGATCATTATTAAATAGACAGGGGACCGAAATGTACAAGTCTGTTCCTTTTACCAAAAGGAAATTGTTACACAAGATCATAACCAAAAATACTACTGAAGTTGTTACTAAACTAGACTATTATTTTTTTCTTAATGTTCTCTTCGCAAAAGCCACAATGACCTAAAGTTGTTGTCATGGATCCTATCAAAGTTGTCACTAAACTTAACATAATATTCTTTGGGTTGCTTTAGTACTATTATGATAAAGATGGAAAAATGGGTGACTGAAGACTACAGACAGACAGAACTGGAGATGAACAATTGAGAGGCTGAGACAGGGAACATTGTCTTTGAGCGAGAAAACTGGACAACTGCCTGACAAAGCCAAAACAAACAATGAATAGTGAAACAAAAGATTCCTACACACTAACTTAGTGTGATTACCCCAACCATCACTAGTAGTTAACAAAAATGTTTTATTTGTTTTTCTAAAATTTAGATACCTGCTATTGCACATGGTAGACACCTTAAATACCCGAGTGTCATGACAACACATTGTGATATCATGTTTCTACAGCCATGGGTACAACCTTGTAACAGTTGTCATGTGTGTTTGGTGTAATTGCCTGGTTGTACCTTTTCATCATTACAGTAAAGAATCTGAATGTTTATTAGAAACCTATGGATTACCTGGAAAGAAGCACCTGACTCAGTATGCCAATAAAACCTTAAAGGGGAGAGGTTGACCATACCTAAAAGGTGAAGACGCAGTAACAAGGAGGAGAAGAAGAGAGGCAATGAACAGTGTCAGAGTGAAAGTTGTGGATATTACAGGAAAAACGGCACGGTCTACAGAAGGAGTAAAGTACAATACAATACAATACAATTAATTTTTGTATAGCCCAAAATCACACAAGAAGTGCTGCAATGGGCTTTAACAGGTCCTGCCTTTTGACAGCCCCCCAGCCTTGACTCTCTAAGAAGACAAGAAAAAACACCCAAAAAAATTCTTGTTGGAAAAAAAAAAAGGAAAAAACCTTGGGAATGGCAGTTCAAAGAGAGACCCCTTTCCAGTTAGGTTGGGCATGCAGTGGGTGTCAAAAAGAAGAGGGACAATACAATACATTATACAGAACAGAACACAAGTAATCCTCAATACAGTATAATAGTAAAATAAAAATATTACAAGTACAGAGCAGAATGTAAAAGTAGATGATATCACATAATATGATTTGGATTTGTTTTAGAGTCTTAGAGACCTTGGCCATCAAGCTGCCTCCCCCAATTGGCCATTCCACAGCTGAGACAGTGCTGGGCCAGCCAATCCGATGACAGGACCCCTCTACCCAACGATTCCTGTGATCCTCTATCAGAGATGACTTTATCTTAGGCAGGCAAAGCGATTTGGCAGGTGAGCAGTGGCACCAAGTGTCACATTTGAGTACCGAGAAGAGAAACAGAATAGGTGAGAGTTAGTAACAAATTATAATGATCATATTACTTATATTTTAGTAAAGTTTACCTGGGTTCATTTTCATGTAAAGGCAAGGAGTATTGGCAACATAGAAGATCATCTTACCTTTTTATGGCAAACACTGGAGACGGCCTGACATGCCTGTGGAAGGACGTTTTATGAGATAGATGTTTCCTAGTAGGGGGCGGCACGGTGGCGCAGTGGGTAGCGCTGCTGCCTCGCAGTTGGGAGATCTGGGGACCTGGGTTCAATTCCCGGGTCCTCCCTGCGTGGAGTTTGCATGTTCTCCCCGTGTCTGCGTGGGTTTCCTCCCACAGTCCAAAGACATGCAGGTTAGGTGGATTGGCGACTCTAAATTGGCCCTAGTGTGTGCTTGGTGTGTGGGTGTGTTTGTGTGTGTCCTGCGGTGGGTTGGCACCCTGCCCAGGATTGTTTCCTGCCTTGTGCCCTGTGTTGGCTGGGATTGGCTCCAGCAGACCCCCGTGACCCTGTGTTCGGCTTCAGCGGGTTGGCAAATGGATGGATGGATGGATGTTTCCTAGTAGTGAGGTATGGCTTGGCGTAACCCTCGCAACAACTGATATTTAAAAAAAAAAAAGAATAGGAATTCATCTGATGGATATTTAAATGACCTTTTTTCACTCTTAATCTTTTATGATAACTGTTATTTGTGTATTCATGTTTTATTAGTGAAGTGTTTTATATTATAATCCATCAATGAGTGGGGTGAGTTACTGTAAATAGCTTATTTATTTACAATAACTATTTAATTTCAGTCACACATTTTGCTTCTTTTGGTGTGCTCTGTACTATCTGTGAAACTAGTGTGAAAGCAGTGTTGGTCAATCATGCTTCGGATTATGAATTAATTTTTTTTTTTCTTTTTACTGCCGCTCTAGGGATGGTTGGCACATATTATTATGTCATTCTGGGGCAGAAAAAGGGTCCCAAGGAGCAGTAAAACCTTTAATTCTGGGACACTGATAGTCATAAAAAATTGTGGAACAGGGCGAATAAGGCAGACAAGTGAGACTGTAATATTAGACAATTACAGTTTATTTTAAAATTAGAGAATTAAAAGTGCAATGGTTCAGTAAACAGTTCATTTAAAAAATAAATAAATAATTCAACAATTATATCCATAAAATCATGCCATAAAAGCAGTGTATTTTTGACTGAAAATAAATTACCCAATAAAGTTAAAAACCCAAAAAAGGCAGAGAGGTAAAATCCTTGTAGTTTTTCCCTGTTCTCAGTCTTGATCCTTGTTAAGACTACTGAAGACCTCAAGGGTGCAGCCGATCACATCCTTGATCCTCAAACAAATACGACCTGTGACCGCCTGCAGCACCCAGGGCTCCTTGCATGTTTAATGGACTCACATGAGTCTCCCTCCTTCATCTCACTCCACTTGTCTGCTCCACTCCTCAGAAGAAGAGAGGATGACCACCACATGGAACTGTCACACAGCTCTCAGCCCTGCTGTGCGATAAGCTAGACAGCATAGCCTCATACTGTGCTTTCCTTCTCTCTCCTTCCTCTCCAACCAGTGATTGCTCTCAAGAACCCCAAAATAAAACACTAGAAAAAACTCCACCTGTAGCTCCAACCTGATCTCCTTTATTCATTCATGTTGCAAGAGCTGATGATTCTTATTTGCCGCCCCGTAAAAACAGCTTTAATCTTGTTGAGCTGGCACACGCATTCACAAGTGCACTGTGAACCAGCATGGACTAAAATGGGTCAACTAAAACCACTAATTAAACAATTAAAACTCCCCCACTGTCTGTCTTACCACCTACATATACATCAACTACCTGTCACATGGTTGGAAACCAAAATATGTTGTAAAAACAAGATGGCTGCTTCCTTCTGAAATAACCATAAAATAATGATACAAAATCTAGACAAAATGTTAAAAAAAGAAATAAATAAGAAGTGCCCCCAGACTCATGACAAGCACAATGATGTTGCTGGTCTTTTGCTTTGCTGATCCAATATTATGGCAATAATTTTAAGGCAATGGCACGTTGGTGTCACGAATTGCATGCCCATCAGCTTCTGAAAGCCTGAAATGGCCATTGTTAATATGAACAACATTGTGACACTCATTGAAAATAGTTATAAAAAATTATAACAGCAAAAGTAACAACAGCAATAATTCCAAACACTAAATGAAATGAATTAATGTGCTTTCAAATGATAATGGAATAATAACAGCAAAAATAGCATTTTCAAAATTAAATATGAAGAATAAACACATTTCCCACTGCAATTCTGCTCATTTCTGTTTACCTTGTTTAGAAGTACTTTGTTGACTTTCCGTATTTAGAGATTCATTTTATGGTTTTGGATATTATAGGTTTGGCCTTTTTTTATTTTTATTCCCCATTATTATTAGGTTAACCAGAAAGCTGCTCATACCAATGACACCATCTCTGGTGTGTGAAGCAAGTTCTCACAGGCTTGTCTTGGTACTAGTAATTTAGTTTCTTACATCAGGCTAGCATTAGGGCTTGTCACAGATTTTGTTCACCACAATTTTTTGGCTTTCACCTGTCATATTTATTTCTACCTTGGATACTTAATGATAACTCTTATTCTACCACCTGTATTTCTTTATTTAAATTTTTTGTGCCTGTTGGGTGTGACTACAGATCTGTTTTCCTTTAATTTTCCACAAAACTCTTTCTGTCAAACTCATATTTTATTTTTCTGTTTCTAGTCAGTCTTGTTACAATTTGGTAGACTTTAAAAAATATTTGCAGCTGTTGTCATGCATTCTCTAGTTGTTTTTACTTTGACAATTCCATCTGAAACAACGTTATATTTTATTAATGTTATATTTTTGTAAATATGGCATCACCATTTTGTGGCCCTTTTTCTGAGATGTGGAAGCTGATGTTGGGGATGCACTCCTGACAGCCATGCTTGGTGACATCATCTTTGCTAAGATATTTGAATTGCTGCTGAATGTATCCCAGCATGTGTGTAAAAGTGTTACTAAGAGGTTTATTTGACTAGTAGTTTCGCCCTTTATTAGACTTTGCATTTTGCTTTGTTTTTTGACTTTTTCATCTCCTGGACCATCTTTATTTTGCCTTCATGGACTGTCTTGTGTCATTGGGTGGCACTATAACCCTGCCTGTTACCAGAAATCGCTTTTATTATTATACGTTTCTTTAAGATATACAAGATGGCCAATGCAATGATTTAGTAATATGAAGTGTAATAGGTCAACAGAGTCCACTACATTAGGATCCCCGTTTATGTCCCCAGCCCCACCATCATGTGACTCTGGGACATATAAAAATATTTTTTATTGTTGGTAACAGCATTTTTTACCTCACTTAATTGTGTTTTTCATTTTAAAATGACTTAGTATTATAACGTTTCTCAAACATATTATTTTATATATACTTGATAATAATGAAGAGTAAGTGAGTCGCTTTCCTAAGTAGCTTTCCTGTTTTCTTCTAGATATATAAAGTATGTATGATTTTTTTATTATGAATATTATTTTAAATTGTTTTTTTTATGAAACCAATTCATAGGGCTAAATTGATTTTGCAATATGTTGGTTTAACCTTCCAAAAAGGAAGGACCTTGTGAAGCTCTGGGCCCCGAGTTTGATAGGAGGAGGAGGATGCGCAAATTAGTGTGACAGAAGAGGTGGTGGAAATGCATGAGCAAATCTCAGAAAGAACCAACACATTCAGCAAAATTGACATCTAGAAAATTAGGTTTGCTATAAATAGCTATTCAGTCTGCTATCTAAATAAATGACTTACTGAAAGCTGGAATGATGATCTAAAAGGAAACAAACAGAAACTTATGGTTCAGCTGTTGGCTGATGTATGATTTAAAAAAGTTTTGTGAGTTTCTTTATTTTTCAAGAGTTGGCTGATTATGACAGTGCCCATTTCAGAATAATATAATGCTTTTCAAATCAATCAAATGCAATACAATGGACACACAGCAGTAAAATAACATATACTCTACTATATGCTTTCTGAAAAAATAACATTCTTATACAGTTCATCTAATGATGAGAGGATCACAGCAGTGCATTGCTTGATAGTCTTTTATATAATATCTGGACTCGTGCAAGTTCACATTGTATTTGAACCCAATCCAGTAGCACCAGACTGCTTTTCATGTCCTAAACAAGCTCAGTGTGCCAATTTTTGAAAATCTCTGTAAAGAATAATGACGAAGTGGCCAGCAGAGGGAGACTCTTTCACACTTGTCTTGCACTTCTTAGTCTCTCACTCTGATGAGCAGCTACATGTGTCTGTGCAACATGACAGTTAAGAGAGGAATGGGCAGTGTTTTATAAATTTTAATGAACTGTGAGGACTGATTGATCTGGTTCTCCATTACCAAAAACATTTTTCTACTGTAAAGTACATTAATATTATTTATATGCTATTGTTATAGATGAACATGCTGCTTTCATTTACAACTGGGAACAATTTGTTATCAGACATGAACATTGATTAAAACACATTTTTCTATTTGTATTCATGTTAGATGTTTTCCTGTATGAAGCAGATGTATTTAATTTTCTTTTTCCAATCAGACACTAAGAATAAAAAAGACGAAAGAAGACAAAATAATTTAATTCAAACATTCATCCATTTCTGAATTTGCTTTATTCAATACAATGTGATAGTGAGTCTATCCCAACTGCAACAGGAGCATAGCAGAAAGCAGCCCTGGATGGGGCACCTGTATATTAAAGTGCACATTCATGCATATCACACCAGTTTATTAGTGGGCACACTCACACGTATACCCTGTGGCAGGAGGCTGGGGGGCAGACCCAGCCAGGACGCCTGGAAGGAGGTCTATACATCCCCCGGACCATGAGGGGACAACCGCCGTGGATAAAGAGGGGACCACGAGGATGGAGCAAGGAGGCTCAAACCCATTGGGGTCCGTGTCTGCCGCCAGGGGGCGCCCGAGCTTTGTGGAGCCTGGGAGATCTGCACTTCCGCCACACCTGGGCAGGTGGAGGAAGGACCTTCCAGGGATGCCCGGAGTGCTTCCGGGTGCTAGTGCGGCACATCCACCATACCAGGAAGTGCTGCTGGAAGGTCATCAACAAGCACCTGGAGCACATCTGAGTGAATATAAAAGGGGCCGCTTTCCTACAGTCAGGAAGCTAGAGTCGGGTGCTGGAGGTAGACAAAGCTCCAGCGACAGGAGGAAGAGAGGCGGCCCAAGGACATATAAAGGCCCGTATTGGAGGGTGTTTGGTGCAGGACAGTTTGATTACTGTAAATAGTTCAATAAAGTGTGCGTGGCATTCGACATCTGGTGTCTGTTTGTCTGTTGTCGGGATATCTATCACAACCCACATTCATGCACATCACGCCAGTTTATTAAAGGAGCATGCTTTCACAATGACTCGCATTTTTACATATCTCACTAGTTTATTAGAGGGCACACTCACATATATACTAACATTCATGTATATCACGCCATTTTAAGGGTGCCACTAAATGTAATCTTCATGTCTTGGAAATCAGTGCCCTGAGGTAACTTAAGCTGTCGATTTGATGTGATTTTCTTTAAAAAAATCAACTAAGAATTTTGAAGAAGAAAATTTCATTAATCATTTGAAAAAAACTGTTTTGAAATAGTTGTGTTAGAATTAAAACCTATAGTTTCCATAGTATTTGGGTATAAAAAAGCCCCTCATTATCTGTGCTGCTTCTCTTATATATTTTTTGTTCATTTTATCAAGTGTGCTGATAATACTTTAACATAATGAGTTGTGAAGAGGTTGCCAACTAGGCAGAGTTGCAAGGGCACCTTTAAGGTAACACAGAAGCCACACGGACAAAATGTGTGATGCTGTGTACGTGTGAGACAGCAGAGGCTGCTGGGGGAAAACAGTCCTTGTTAAGCATTCAGCCACAGAAATGGAAAAGTAGAGAAATTCCAACATCAACAACATTTATTTAACATATAGAAAATATATAGAAAATGTAGCTCAAAGTGCTTTACAAAACTCAAACAGTTCCAGATCTAGCGTGTAACATCATACTCTCAACTGTTGCTAAATTTCAGACTCACAGAGACCACTAACCTGGTTCCTTTAACTGGAATAAGGGTTTACATGGCATTTTAGAAACCAGGGTTTCTGTGAGTAACTGGGTTAATAAAGTGCATGAAAACACACTGAATGATGCATACAGCTCTGAAGCTCTTACCCTTTCTGGGAAATCAGACTACAATCTGGTTTATCTTATATCCCAGTATATGCCCATCATTTTGCAATAGCTGGATATCACCAAATCATTGAAGAAGTGGTCACCTGATGTAATGGACCCATTGAATGGCTGCTTTGAAGCTACAGACTAAGGCGAGTTCTATGAACAGTATGATGAGGATATTAATTGACTTACTGAGTGGATTACTGGATTCATACATTTTTGTGTGCATACTGTTATTCCATCAAGGACTGTTCAGTGCTACTCTAACAACAAACCATGGGTCACTAGTGAGCTGAAGGCTCTTCTTAACCAATAAAAGGGAGTATTCAGGGCTAGAAATAGGGCAGAAATAAAAAGGGAGTACAGAGAGAAGGAGGAGGAGGTTAGAAGCATGCACTGATTACATTGCGTTGCCTCAAACCACCACACGACAAACAACCTGTGACACCTCAGCACCACACTGGAACAGTGCAAGGTTTTTTACAGTGGCTGGAGGGCCAATACAGAGAGCTCAAGGAAAAGATCAAGAAGGCTAAAGAAAACTATAGGAAGAAACTAGAGGCCAAGCGTGTGCAAAATAACACACAGGAGAACTGGAAAGAGATGAAAAAACATCAAAAGCGTCACACACTTCAATTTCAGATCAGATGTTGAAAGTTTGGAGAGGGATGGTGAGTTAAACCAATTATTTAATATGTTGGAGTGTGGCCTTCTTGCTCACAGTTTGCCATCCAGGTTCTTGTGCCCCTATTCTAGTCCACGTTATTCTGCAAGACCATGTGCCACTGTCCACACACCCTCTGTGACCATCTCTTTCCATTCCCACATCTGCATACCACCTGCCAGTGTCTCTTTCCTCATACCCCAGCTATAATGGCCATTATGCCAACCTCCCAACTACCCAAGACCAACTTGCACATTCGACCATGTGAAGAAAGAACAATGGAACTTGGTCAATGCAAAGTCTGCCACACCTGATGGTGTTAACTGTAAGGAACTGAAAGAGTGTGCTAAGTAACTGTGTGTAGTTTATCAGCATATCTTCAAACTGAGTCTAATCTTACAAAGGGTTCCTGCTTTATGAAAAACATCTTGTGTGGTACCAGTCTCTAAGATAATGCAGCTGAAGGGCTTAAATGACTACCAACCAGTGGGTCACTTGCAACTCCTGGTCAAAACATGCTGGACTCTCAGCAGTTTGCCTACCTGGAGAAACAGGGCAGGAGGGTGAAGATATTGTTTTTTGACTTATTTAGTGCATTCAGCTCCATACAGTCAAACTACTGAGAGAGAAGCTCTGGTCAATAAGGGCTGATGCTACCACTGTGTCCTGGGTAATGGACCAGTTAACTGGTAGACCACAGTTTATACGGCTTAAGAACTGTGTATTGGACATGGTCATGAGTAGCACAGTGGTTCCACAGGGAACTGTACTGACTCCCTTCCTGTTTACTCTGTACAATTCAGACTTTAGATACAATACTAAATTATGCCATTTGCAGGACTTTTTTATAACACAGTCATAGTTGGATGTATCAGCAGTGGGCAGAAGAATGAATACAGGATACTAATTGAGGACTTTGTTAAATGGTGCAAACTTGCAGCTCAATATCAGTAAGACAAAAGAATGGTAGACTTAACCAGGGGTAAGTCCACTCAGCCCCTGGTTCTCATTGGTGGTGAAAATGTGAAGGAGATAAGGACATACATGTGCTTTGGGGTGCATGTGTTTAACTGTTAAATCACCATTTGTTATAGTATATTTTTATGCTTGGAATCGTTCTGGTTACATGTGTGTTAAGTGTCTGTTATGTGCTCCATAGAGCTTCTCTTCCTGAATGATGACCACAATTGTATCCTAGAGTGTTGTATCCCTTCCTAACTGCATAAGTGCTCATTTTCTTTATCTTTAACACAGATAAATGAATCACTGCACCCACCTCTAAATGGTGCAACTTAAGCTAAGGCTTATTTATGTCATAAAGTTCCCTAATATGACATAGCTCAAGAACTCATTTTTCATTAAAAATTAATAACAATAGCAATAACCACAATAGCCATAATAGTCGACCCAGGGAGAGTTTCCACAAATTAATACAATACTGTTTTATACAATATTTCAAACATAAACATGCATTCTATTTCTTTTTGGACATCTTTCTTTTTCTTAGTATGACCAACTTCCTTTATTACTTAATGAACATTGCTTAGAGACCCTAAACTCAGTAGCCATTGACTTGTATTATCTTACTACTTGTGTTGTAAAAGTTCCCTTTGTGGGAGCTATTAGAACTGGAGTGAGCTGGTGCTTTATGTGCCACTCTTAAATAGTTACGGGGGATATGACAAACATATAACCTGTGTACTCAGACAACTGTTACAGTATGTCTGAAAAAAAAAAATCTGAATTTCCTGTGTTTTTTCACATGCATCTTTTAGCAGCAGAATACAGCCCCAGGGTGCTGAAAATCTGACAGTTTATCCCATTTAATCTCTAAGTTTCTGATTCATCTCTAGTCAACAACTTCATCCACATGTAAAATGATTTTCTCATTATAATAGTATAGCTCAATTGAGTGATTTGATTTAAAACTTAGGTCTAAGCAAAGTCAAAATACTTTTTGTTCTATTAAAAATTCATATTTTTGATGTAGAACAGCAAAAAGAATGATTTACATTCATATACCACATATCAACGTTCAGAAAGATTACAATGCAGTAAAGATTATGATTAAGAAACTTGGTTTCTTGAAAAACAAAAATATACAAGGAAAGAGAAAATGGATGGAGTCAACAAAATACAAAACAACTTACCAAAATAATAAAGGCGCTGCACCTCTGGGCTTTTCTTAATAAATCTGAGCTAACTCCCGGTCCGAGTCAAAGCTCTCCAGTCTGCCTCTCAGTCTTTATTTTCCACAATTCACTGGCCTCCATGCCTCTACTCCTGTCCAGAGTCCAAGCTTTTCTGATCGAGGAGGTTGAGGCAGATAATAAGACTATTCTCACGATTATATCTCCCTCCGATCCAGTAGCACAACTGTGTCAATGTTGGTCCCATAGAGACTTTTGCAAACATTACATTTCCCAGGAGCCATTGCAACCAAGCAATACTTCTGTCCACTACTGGCTTCGGGAGGTATAGTACTGCTGTTGTAGATAGACTACTTTCTCTGCCAAAGGTGAAGGGACATTGTGTCTCATCTGGTGAGTGTAACCCATCTGAAATGCGACATGCCTTGCAGTTGGCTCTGTTCTCCTGCTCCCCTTTATATTAAATTTTTAAGCATATTTTGTTTTTAGCACTCCTCTTTTTTGTTTATTTATGGCTGTTGTCTTTTCAATTTTTTTCCAGCACTGTGGTTTTTTTGATCATTTAAGAACTAGTAAAAAAGGCGGATGCCCATACTGATTGCACTAGACATGAAGGTAAAGAAATTTCTTGTCAGGTCTACATAGTACTGTCATTAGATTGCTGTTTTTTTGGGCTAGTGAGAAGACCTTTTGGAGCTTTGCACCATGTGCTGTTGCTCCATTTCATTGACTTCCTGTTGTTACCAAAATCCTAGCAACTTAACAGCACATTTATAGCTATTTTTATTTTTACAATCCAAATGATCATGGCAATATACAAGTGTAAGAAAGTTTGCTGTAAATGGCAAATTAGTAAATAGGTCTGAGATTAGTCCTGGATTAACCAAGCAAAAACAGGCATGTGCACCAAGGGTGGCACCACAGAGTTTCTTCCTTTAGCTATCATGCACTTGACTCTTTCACTGCCACACTTGACTTTAGTCAAGTTTTTTGTAATTGTCCTTATATGCCATTGTTCGACTTCTGCATCATTAAAAAAAAAGTTTTCTTAGGCATAGTGAAGGACCAAAGTCTAAAAGTTTGGTTTGATGGTATCATCAGCTATCACATTTGTTTCCTTCTTATGGCTCAAGACTTTATTTTATTATTTCTATTATTGCTATTTCACAAGCTGTGCTTAAGACATCATTTGGCTTTAATCTGGCCCTGCCTCAGATTCTGGTGTTAGATGAATACCAGTCCCAAACAAAGGGAGACATGGCTGTCTGATAGGCTCATGGAATGGCCATTAAAGATCATGACGCCTACATGGCTGGGCATGCTAGCTTGACTTTTAAACAAACACCACAAGTGAAAGAATTCAATAATGAAGACATTCATAATATCCATTCAAGTGAGGAAATACTTTCAAAACTAACACAAATTTAGTGGCCACTACATGATTATCCAGTAAACAAAGGCAAGCAAGAGTACATCAAATTTCACTGTAAGCTAAAAGTAATTTAAGTTACAGATTTGAGAGTCCACACTCACAGAACAATCAAAATTCAGAGTATTCTTTGTCGAGATTCATCTCATGTTGCTCTAACTGTACATTGGAAGGGTAATGATTTCCAAAATAGAAGACAAATAAACCAACAAGGAAGTGAAGGCACAAAAAGGGATCAAGCAAAAGAGTCAACATTTCAGGCAAGGATCATCATTAAATGTCAAAAAGAGACTGAGCGA
Source organism: Erpetoichthys calabaricus (assembly GCF_900747795.2). NCBI lineage: Eukaryota > Metazoa > Chordata > Cladistia > Polypteriformes > Polypteridae > Erpetoichthys > Erpetoichthys calabaricus. The sequence goes on from NC_041398.2 coordinate 71,403,981, forward strand.
CAAAAACAAAACAACACACAAGTGTTTCGTAAGCCATAAGCAGAAATCAGCACTCAAAAGCTTTATTTTGGAGGTGATTTTTAATCTTCACTGTACTAGTTCTTTAGTTTAGCAAGACAAAGTTGAGACACTGCCTTGTCAGTCTCAACATGTTTTATAATTACAGCTTGATGGCCATAAACATTATGTGACTTCCATGTAATGCAACTAGTAAAGAGAGCTGCTACTATAATACAATATGGCAGCACCCATGGAAAACAAAGCACAAAGTGGCGGCAACCATTATACAGAATGACAATGCTAAAGATATCACAAATCTGATAATAAATATCAATGATATTAAAATAATAACAACAACAAAAATAAGATCAAAACAATTCTGATAATTATTATGTTCCTGAGATATTGGTTATTGTAACTACTTATTAGAAAAAAATAAGCTAGAATTTCTAGAAATTAAATAAACAAACGGTGGGTTTTTCCCTTAGCACATCAATTAGTCTGAAACAGAAGTGCAACATTTGGCATAATGCCAAATTGTCAAATCTCCCTTTATTGTGAGAATTTTGTCATGCATAAAGATGCAATAGCATAACCTGAACATTTTGGACATAACCTGAACATTTTGAACCTGAACAGGTGCTCAATCACATCATATTGAAAACTGCAGCATAAACTTAATGTACCAATACAAAATGTACTGACAGAGTAAGATTCTTTATCAGAAATATTTGCTGTGAGCTCATAATTGAATTTAGGTTTTTAAAAACAAGGGATATGAGGCTGAAATGGAGAACCATTCTAAATGGTACTTTTGTACCATCTCAACTGTAGATGTTTAAAAGGTTCACCCCTTACTGTTTCGTTTCATCGTCTGCGGAGTGTCAGGTTTATGCTGTAGCACTTTTCTGGCTACCAGCAACAATGATAGATTCAGTAGATTTGAACTGTTACTACAGTGTGCCTTGAATTATGTAAATCAAGATGACTGAGCAAAGTAGGTTTTTGTTGTGTTTGGCCTGTGCCTAGAAGTAGGAAAGGAAAACAGAATGAATGAAAATCATCAGGAAAGTAAACTAAACAAGCCAGAAAGTCTTAACCAAGAATCAGTCCAATCTTCCATCTTATCAAAAATCATAAACCAAGAATCACGGTGAGCAGCAGAAATCAAAAGTTAGGACTGGGGAAATATAAATACTACTACTGCACATACACACCATGAGTTTTTGTTTAGAATATCTACAAACCTGGATGTTTAATCATCCAATCTGCACTCAGTAGCAACCAACATCACGTCATGATAACAGTGGCACAAACTGGAAACACCCTTGCAAATACAAAACAGTGATGAAAATAATTTTTAATAACTGAACACAAAGTCCAGATTGCAAATAAATACCAGAATATGAATTCATAATTAAGAAGGGAGCTAAAAGTAGCTGTGTACAAAATTTCAAATGCACAGAATTATGACAGGTTGTTTATACTGAGATGATATCATCTCTACATGGACAGGAGATGGCACATCTCTGCACCAGGCAGAAGGAAAGACTTGGTATCACTCTCTGCTCAAAGTTGGTGCCAAAACTGAATGCCAGTAGCTTAGAGGTAAGGCTGGAGCAGGCTTTTATACATGGGACTGGATAAGCTACTTCAGCAAAGAAAATCCTTTTCAGCTGTGCCTAACAATCTAAAAAGTAAAACAGAAAGATTGATCTCAGCTTCTTGGATTCAATAGTTGTACATTGACATCTCTGGAAACATGGAACGTGCACATACATAAAACATGGTTAGGCTTGAACTGCTTGTACAGTACCAAGTAGCTGTCCATTTCCAGGTCTTTCCTGTGTTTATTAAATTTAAAATGAATGTTTGTTTTTTTATTTTGTTCTTACCTCCTGCCCAGCTCCATTTAGAAACATGACTCATTTTTATTTTCTATACATATTTGTAGAAATTATAAGTTCTCAGCTTTAACCTTTTCCCTCTGTGTGATGAAACAGCAAAGCAAAAGTCACACTAAATAGATTTTTCTGTATGTAAAGCAGCAGTCATTATATTACATGGTATCTCCAGCCGAGCGCTGCCTCTTTTAATTGGCCTTTAACTTTTGAAAATCAGGCTCTGATTAATATCTTGGAATGTTACTTCAAATCCTGATTGTGCCTTTTGACCTCATTCAGGTCCATGTTAACAAGAAAAAAATGTGGATCGCTTACCCATCTTCCTGATTGCCTACAAAAATGAATATAATCATATCTCTTGTTCTGATAACACCATGACCATTATCTCCCTCATTTGTGATCATTAGGCAGCAAGGTGAATTAAAACTTTCTAACCTTTTTTGTCACTTTTATTTTATTGCTCTGGTTGTAATAGAAATGTAGAGACTACTGTGACACTTTGTACAGAAATGTCTAGAAACAGGATGTTAGCAGCACTGACAGATTTTAATCCAGCTTCCCAACACACACAGTTTTGTTGTTTTAATTAATTTTCAGAGATGTTTCTATTAAATGTGACTGCTATAAATTGTGAAAATGAATTTGCCCTTTTCTTTCACTCAGAACAGTCTTCAATTCTCCTGAATGTTTGTACAATAAGAGTTTCTAATAAGAGAGATAAACTAAGTGTAATAAATGCAGAGCCAAGTAAAATTCGGCACAATGAAAGTCCACTAAATAAAAGTTGACCACAAAAAATATAGTACTGTACTACAACGAATATAAATTCAAGGTCTTCACCTTGCATGCCACAGTGAGTGCATTAATTTTTTATTTTTATATGCACCTTAACAGTCTTATCTCACTTTTTATATGAAATAATCTGCATTTTGTGTTCTTAGTTCTCTGACCTAGGAGGCACAGTGGTGCAGTATGTAGCATGGCTACCTCCTTTTTCACATCCAAAAGACAAGCAGATCAGATTAATTTGCTTGATAAGGGTATGTTTTGTTGTTTTGTTATCTTTGATGGGCTGACGTCTCATAACAGTTTTGTCACAATTGAGTTGAAACTGTCAATGGTTAGTTTTTATTTTGTTCCTCCAATTTATTTTGGGTTGTATGCAATGATGATATTATTACTCTGTCATTTTAGATTGTTGTCTGCCATAACACCACCCATTATTAGGGAGCGTGTCCTTCAAATGTTCATATGTATGTGGGTGTGCTGTGGGGATGGATTATGGACGATTATATGCCGAATCTTTCCCGTATCTTACACAGGTATTGATTAGACACAGAGTAAGTTTTAATACAGTAGTGATAAAACCATGCACTAGAAAAACATGTAAGTTTAGGTTTAATTGTACTTTGTCTAGAAGGAACTTATAAGATTTGCTGAGATGCTTGAGTTGTTACATGACTAGCTAGAGCAGGTAGGAAGGGGGTCTGAGGTCATCATGGACAAAAGGTGTATAAGTACAAGACATATCCTGTTTGACTGTTGTCATCGGTAAACATTGACTATTGGAAAAATCGAGAAGATAGGACTTAAATGAGATTGTTCGAGGGGCTTTCAGCATGCCCGGTCTTAGGTATTATGGGGCCCTAGGCGAAAGGGGGGTCCAGGGGCCCCCTGAGGGGGGCGGAGCCCCCCTGAAAGCTCTGTGAAATGTGTGAAAATTAGACCAAGGAGTCAATCCGGGGCCCCCCGGACGCCAGGGCCCTAGGCGGTCGCCTACTTCGCCTATGCCTAAGGCTGGGCCTGCTTTCAGAATCTATTCTTTGATGCCTCATTGGCACAAAAATATTGCATGGAAGTGTGAAAAAGACATCAGTATTAGGAAAAATATGTAGTCGCTTTGTTTCTGCTTTGGGCACACGATTGAATAAAAAGCTGTATCCAAAAAATTGTATCCACTCCCCTGCTTGATTACTGTATATTTTATTTAGTGACTCTGAGTAAGTTAATGATAAACGCCATGTGCAGTCAATCCTGAGATGGTCAATCTGTGATAAATATCAGTGAACAAAATCCTGACTACTAAATAAATGGACAGAGGGTAAGTTGGGGATTTTAAAGGTAAAATGTTGCCTGTATGTGACACCATCATGAGAACATAAGGTGTAACATCATAGGTAGATGGTCACATGGTTTTAGAGGTCTTCTTATTTAAGTCTGAGGCATGAGATCTATAATTGTCTGAACTTTATTTTACATGGAAGAAAATGAAATTTCTCTAGCAGTTTCATTTCTTTTGATTTTTGGTTTCTGCTTTGTTTTGTTTACTATTTCAAGCACATCTAGTTCAGTCATTTTAGTCACTAATTTGTTAGACCTTTATGCACCAGCTCTTGCTCTGACCAGATTCCTCTTCTAGATTTGCCCAATAAAGCTGTCTCCCTCACTCGAATAAATACTCTGACCTTTTCAGTTCACTTTTGTGAAAGATCAAATCAATCATGACATCTGGGACTCTGCATTGGAAAAAACATGCACTGAAAATGAATTTGTCGATAGAATTTTCCCAGTTCCCTTACTTTGACACTCACTGTAAATGATGTACAGTACATCATTTTAATAAGAATTTAATTGACTGCTTCATGTTTTATATATCCCAAACACTGTTTTAGTTTTCTGGTCCTGTAGTGCCTTAGTGGTGGATGGTTTTACATTTAAGTTAAATCAAGTCAGCCTCGATTCTGCAAACATCTTTTACTCCTTATAGATAATGGCTGTTGTGCTACTCACACTTGAACTTTATCCATTCATTCTCCTTCCACACCATGTTTGTTCCAATGCATGCTTTTGCATCTGCAGAGCTGTCTAATATTATAAGCCACATTTTGTTCAATAATCATACATGTTGACTGAGCAGAACATATTTGAAACTTTTGTTCATTATACATTGACCACAAAAGACAGTTTATTAATAATACATACGTTTCTCACTTCTTATGTCATCTTGCTCCAGTACTGCAATAGCTGCCTGAATAACTAGCTTCTATCAAACATAATGAATAGCACCATAGTTCTTTACCATTGTGTCCGTTACTCACACTGCATCAAAATGTTTTATTAGCCATCAGTGGCACAGCAAAGTTTTGGAACTGGGGTGAACCCACTCAACCACCCCCCCAAATTCCATCTTAATGTACGCCCAGCTCACAACGCATATGAATTTCATGGATTTAACATATGATCATTATGGGCAGTTATGACATCAGTGGTGAGTATGTAATCTTTAGAACCAGTATGAATCTGTGGGCCAGCTTTCTTAATTATTAAGCACGAAGGATGATGCTAAATTAGCATTGTCAATACTGGTAAGTTGTGATTGGTCACTGACACTGTTGTTTTCATCCCTTGATGCACATCATCTTTTTTAATGTTCTTCTTCATCTGACGGATTGTTTTCTTTGTCATTTGCACGGTCGCTTCTTCATTGGACGCTCCATTTCCCTCCCCCTTTGCCATTTTGCTTTTCATTGTGCATTTTGTCACTGTACCTTTGACTCGGTGGAGTGGTAGTTTGGTTTAAGGCAAATAAGTGTGTGAGTGGAATCAAACACGGATTAAAGAGGGCTCTGTCTTCTGTTTATTTTGCAATGCACTTGATCTTTGCTTATCTATCTTCTGGCAGGACAGTGGGGGAATTGTCTTGTGGTGATGTCATGTACTTACACAATTGATATGTGCCCTTTTTCAACTTCAAAACTGCATTCCGTAATATATACTGTACATATATTATATCTTAATGTAAAGCTCTGTTAAATATCAGAAATTGTTAAATGTTATTTTTTTGTCACAAATGTTGGGCCACCATTATTTGGCTACCCATTAATGCTACAATGTTTGTAGACGCTCTGTTCATATATCTTTCATTGTTCATTTTTCCCAAAGAAAAATTAACAGATGATTAGAGGTCTCAGTTCATGACTCACTTTTTGTTGCCTGTACCTATAAAATGTTGGTAAAAAATATTTTTGTGTGGCTGAGTATCTTGGAATAATGGGGGATGTTACTACATTTTTTAATTACAACTCCTTTGCAATGACAAGGCGAGAAATTTGCTGGTAACGGAGGAAATGCACCTTGTCAATGAGTAGTTTGACTGTGTTGTTCAGAAACTGGCACCTGTAAGCAGCTATGAAGTTCAATCAGTATTAAATGTGTCACAGTGCTTTGCATATTCCATAAAGCTTTGAGCTAATATAACCTAAGTACATATTGTATTTCTGCTTATCATTAGTATTATACATGTGAGGATGCAGCTCCCTTCACAACAGTATAGTTTTAAGTGTGCCCTCATCAGCTTTCTGTGGGCAGAGTGGTGTCCGACTGAATAAAATCATCTGTGCCCTGTTAGTCTCCAGCCTTTGAAATAAAGACCAGAGAAATAGCACATACCTGGATCATGTCAAGTGGACATAAAAGGGTGTAAGACGACGTTAGCGACAAAGTAGAGATGCATCTTTGGAGGATTTTAGACAGCGTTGTGGGCATATCTCCTGGAAGGGCCTTCAGGGAGATGTAGCAACCACCGCCTGTCAGTTTCTTGTAGAGTCATTTACTTACTATCGCTATTTTAAATTCATTCAGGTGAACCCATGTGCGCGAGGTCAACTCATTTGTGTTAAAGGGTGCAGTACATGTGACAGGGGATTGGGTGACCATGTCCCTTGTCAGCTGATAGCGGGAGAAGCTTATAAAAGTCAGATGAGAAGCCGAGAGAATTAAAAGGTTATTAAGGTAGCTGCTTATGGATATAAGGATGTTTTGCTCTATGAGATGTGCCGGAATTCTGGTGAAACAGAAAGCTGAGTGATCCTCTGAGCTTTACTGAGAGGGATGCCAAAACAAAACTAAAGATTTAATTGAGAGAAAGCTTGTTGGGACCGAATGTGCTCAGAAAGGAAGAAAATTTGAATGTGTGCAATTTTCATGATTTTAAGATTTTATTATGCATTTATTATTTTCACATTTTTGTAAAGTGCACTTTAACTGTTTTTTTTCTGTTTATTTAAGTATTTATTGCACGATAAATTGCACTTCTGTGTCCACCTCTCTTACTATTCCACTGGCCTCAGTCCCTCTAATAAGGTCCTGGGGTCTACCAGATTTACAGGCAGTAGATTCAAGGGCTTGACAATGCTACATGGATTGCTCCTACTTTTTGTTATGCATTCTTGCATTGTGTTTTCATTATTATGTTTGTATCAGCTTGGGAGAATATGTTTTTTGGACACTGCCAGGAAAAAATGGTGTAAATGTTTTTTGCTTCTAGAGATATGTAGTATTTCTCCAGGTGTTTCTGTTTCTTCCACTCTCCAAAGGTATGCAGATTAGGTGGATTGGTGATGATAACTTGTCTCGTGTGTGTGTGTGTAGCTGTGGATTGGCACCTTATCCAGGGATTGTGCCTGCCTTGCCCCTTATATTTGCTGGGATAGGCACTGGCTTTCCCGCAACAGTTCTCAGGTTAAAGCAGGTTTAAAAGATTGATGGATAGATGGATGGTTTGTTTTACCAAAATAGTATTACCATAAATTTATAAAAAAAAGTGGCAGTAAACCTTGATATTGAGACCTCAACAGCTGACCCACACTAAAAATGGGGCTTTGAATGGTGGCCCTCCATGAACCTCCACCCTCCAAACTTCTTCAGGCTTCAGAGGAACCTAGAGAAGACAACAACTAAAGCACTGAAAGCACATCAACTAACTGCTGTGTTTGTCTATGTTGACTTTTATTGGGGGTCTCCTGGCAGAGTTCGATTGTGGATTTGTATGCTGAATGATCTTTCAATACAAGCCAAGTATAACATTATTGTTGAAGTCAAGACCGATTTTTGCTTTTGTAATTTTGCTGCCATTACTGTTTTGAGGCAGGGTTTTATGCCGAATTAACTTTCCATAGTGGATTTTCCAACAGAAAACTTGCTCCATTCATGGAGCTAATGTAATGCAGTTTGGCACATCTATTATAATGAAGCTATGATGAAGAGATTATAAAAACATTTTGAAATGTAAAATGGTGCCGGTGTCTTTCTTATGTTTGATTATTCCTCTATTTTTCTTCCACCTGCTTCTGAACTTACTTTACTCAGATATTGTTTTGCTATTTATATATATATAACCCCTCTGAAAGTTGCTTCACAGGTTAGGGTCTGTCTAAAAACCTTTTTGCTATGTAGCTCTACTGCTTTCTGGTGTCAGACTATGTTGCTGACTGTTTATGTGTGTGAGTATTTTCCTTTTCTTTTTGCTTTGCCATTTCAAAATGATTTCTAGCACTCCATGGTGGCAAACCATTCAGATTTTCATTGCTCCTTCTGCCTGATTTAATTCTGTACTTTGTTTCTTGTGCTATTGATCTCATTAAATTACTTCAGCTGTTTGGTTCCAAAGGTAAACGAGAGCCAAATGCTTCATGTCTGAGGCTGGGAAAGATCTCATTTATTATGAAAAAAGAAAAAAAACATTTTATAGACGTTTATGCCCTAAGAGCCCACACATTCTTTAAAGGAATAAAACAGCAAGTGAGGTATTCAGAACACAATACAATTATGTTCCTTCATGGAGAATTCTCAGCAGGCAGGGACGTTAATACATTTATTTTCACTTTTCTGAACTTACAAAGGCTTGCAAGTATTTACATCAAGAAGCAGAAACTGTTAGCATTTGTCTTTATTTTGTATTCTGAAATGCCTTTGCAGAATGACTCCATAGCTGTTTTGTGTATTGCAAGGGCATAAACAGACAAAGTAAATGTTTGAATAAGATGAAAGAATGCTTTCCTTTGTAAAGGGCAAACAAGAAACAAAATTTAATATTTTATGCTTTGATAAAAAACAAGGCTTATCACTTTTCTAACTGTTGATTTACTCTGGGGATAAGCAAATAATTTTTTCCCTTTTTGTGATCAAATTTTATTGACGTAACTAAACGAAAAATAAAACTTGCATATTCAATTTGTAGAACTATATAAAACATAGACCAATTTCCCCCTCTGCCCCATGACTTGCTACAGCGATGTGAAAAAGTAAAAAGAAGAAGAATGGAGAGCAGAGCCAGGATCTGACCAGGAAACAAAAACAAAAGCAAGACAGAAGTCCATTCATCAAAACACATGTAGGCAGACCATTTGATGTATGACACACAAAGATCAAGAAGAACTAAATTGTAAAGGGATGAGTTCCTGAAGTTACAGGAAAAAATGTCAGGGGACGTTCCATCAGGTGACCAGTGTCATTATTGTGTTGTGAGTGAACAAAGAAATGCTCATATTGCAGGACTATTACTGTATTTTTTATGATGGACCAAGAAATGAAGTGATCAAAGGGAAAAATAAAGAAGAGTCGATAACAGGCCAAGGACATGGCAAAGCATAAAGGAACTTTTAATTTCAAAATGCAAATATCAGGAAAATTAAACCAAAAAGTCCTTGCTACCTAAAGAGTCTTTCCCCAAATAACTACTGTAGGTGCTAAGTGTGATTCTTTCTTTTAATGCAGACACTTGGATAACTGCTTTACTTCAAAGTCATCTCAGATTGTACTTGCAGTTACAATATCACATTCAGCGTCTCAACTCCCGCAGTGAAGATATCACCCAAAAAAAAAAAAACTTGAACAAACTGTTCAAAACACAAAAATAATGTGCCTCTTCATAAACACTGATATAAAGGTAAGTATGCTACACTATTGTGCAAGTAACATGGACAAAAAAATAGTTGCGTTCAAGGTTTTTAGAATACTTCATCGCAGAAGGTATTGCATATTAACAATGCAGCTTGATGCATACATCATGGAGGGTCCCAAAATTACTAACATATCAATCATAGCATCATCTGCTGTGATTAACACCAACAATAAATATTTATTCATTTTTAAATTCATTGAGAAATGCATGTGCCCTTAGCAGCGAGCATGTCAATGGAAGAGATGGTGCATACTAGCTTGCTTGCTTGCAAAGGACAGTTCTTTCATAGACAGTGTGAACAAAAACAAATCGTGCATGAAGGTTTGGTTTCCCATGAGATGCCCCAAGTTGGTTAAGTTTGCAGATGATATCAAGCTAGGAGGATTGGCAAATAATCTAGAACCCGTTGAATCATTATAGTGGAATTAGGACAGCACACAATCTTGGGCAGATTTGTGGCGGTTGAAATTTAATGCAAGTAAATGTAAAGTATTACACATAGTGGGTAAAAATGTGAGATTTCAATACACAATGGGAGGTGTGAAAACTGAAAGTGCACCTTATGAAAAGGATTTAGGAGTGGTAGTGGACTTGTCACTATCAAGTTCCATACAGAGTTCAGAAGCCATTAAGAAGGCTAACAAACTATCTATCTAAAATGTTAGGTTATATAGCACGATGTGTGGAATACAAGTCCAAGGAGGTTATGTCCAAGCTTTATAACACATTGTTTAAACTTCACCTGGAGTACTGTGTACAGTTTTGGTCTCCAGGCTACAGAAAAGACATAGAAACATTAGAAAAAGTGAGAAGAGCAACTCGGCTAATTCCAGGGCTACATGGGAAGAATTATGAGGAAAGATTAAAAGAGTTGAACCTATTCAGTTTAATTAAGCACAATGAGATTAATAAGTGACATGACTGAAGTGTTTAAAATTGTGAAAGGAATTAGTACAGTGGATCAAGAATGTTACTTTAAAATGAGTTAATCAAGAACATGGGGACATTGTTGTAAATTTTGCACAAAAATTAAAAAGTTTTTCTTCACACGGAGAATCCATAGACAAATGGAATAAGTTACCAGACAGTAGGCCTTTAGGGACCTTCAAAATTAGACTTGATGTTATTTTGGAAGAAAGAAAAGAATAGGACTGGAGAGATTTGTTGGACTAAATGTTCTCATCTAAATTGTTATAATGTTCTAATGACTGTTCTAATGAGGTCCAACCTGCTAGCTAACTGGTTCTGAAATGAACATCGACTTCAGTCAGTGAGGTCATTAAAGTGATGTGAGGACAAAAGTGATGTCAAGTTAGAGATTAGCAAATATGTCAGTCCCTTAATCTAATTCAATTTGTTTGCCCATATAAAAACCTGTGAGACACGTCCAATGCTCTTGTATATGACAACAGTAAAAGCTACCACATAAAAGAATAACAGAAGTCATTTCATTGCTAGACAATAGTAATTGCTCTGGCATGACAGACACACTTTTTAGCTTATTTAATGTACTTTTTCATTGACATCTTAATAGGATACTAACCAAATCATTTTTTCATTTTCTTCTCAGGACAGAAATGACCTGTAAATTTAGAAGTGCTTAATCCCATTGACAAAATCATTGTTAGAGTTGCACCACTATTTTTAAATGAAGTAAAAGCTAAAGCAGAAAATGAGAATTATTCACAACTTACTCAGCTATTTCAAATTTAAGTTGGAAAATAAAATGCAAAAAATGTGTGAAGCATATTGTAAAAAAATGAAGACTGATTATCTACACAGTCTGAAGTTAAATCCATCCATCCATTATCCAACCCGCTATATCCTAACACAGGGTCACAGGGGTCTGCTGGAGCCAATCCCAGCCAACACAGGGCGCAAGGCAGGAAACAAACCCCGGGCAAGGCGCCAGCCCACCACAGGACACACACACACCAGAACACACACACACCCACACACACACACACACACCAAGCACACACTAGGGACAATTTAGGATCACCAATGCACCTAACCTGCATGTCTTTGGATCGTGGGAGGAAACTGGAGTACCCGGAGGAAACCCACGCAGACACGGGAAGAACATGCAAACTCCACGCAGGGAGGACCCGGGAAGCGAACCTGGGTCTCCTAACTGCGAGGCAGCAGCGCTACAGTCTGAAGTTAAATGAAGCCGGAAAATACTAAAATATATGTAAACCATATTTCAGAATACTATTATAAACCTTGAATATTCCAGCTGAAAAAAAAAACCTATTCTGTTTTACACTCCTTTACAAAGGGAATCGCAATGATGTAAAAATAATAGTTTTTATATGTACTGGAACAGATCAACATGTTTTAACAGTGCTTTAAAAATTTATTTCTGACAGCTGTTGAAAATATGTCCCTCTGAGAATTATAAACTGAATTTTGACTCTTTTCTTCCTTTCTGTCCTCTGCCTGACTGTCTACTCAAAGCCCTTCATTGTTTTCATCCTAATTTACTCTACTCCATTATCTTCCTTAATATTCCACTATTTCCTTCTTACTTTTAAGCTTTTTTTCTGTCATTTCACCATTCAGTATTTTACATTCTATTTTTGTTTAACTTCTTACAGCTTTCTCAAATTCTACTTCACTTTCTTCTGTTTAATCCTTAATGAAATGTCATGCTGTCTGCATAGGGTAACCATTTTCTTACCGTGGCCTGGTGTATTACAAGCTGAAGTAACATTTAGTGATCTCATTGTAGGATATCTTAAATGTATTTTTCAAATATCTCAAATATATTTCAAGATATTTTAAAATTATATCCTGGCTACTCTCAGACATTAGAATATCACAGATGCCTCTAAAGTTATGCAGGTTAGGTTAATTGATGATTCCAAATGAGTCCTTCTCTAGATATGGCCCCTGTGATGGACTGGCCCCTGACCAGGCCTGTTTCCTGTTTTGTGCCCTGTGCTGCCTTTATAGACTCTGATCCCCTGAAACCTGGTCAATTGGAGGTATCTGAACTGCATTTTAAGATAGCTCAAAATACATTTTAAGAAGTTTTGAAATAACCCAATGGATTCTGAGATGTCCCAGATGTATTTGAAATATACAGTACTAATACAATTTTGTGTGCATTTTGAGACATCTGCATTTTGTGTCCTCTAAAGATATATTGGAATGCATTTGTAATACATTGAATTACACATGAAGATATTTCACAATGTAATTAGGTATTTTAAAATGCATTTCAGATATACAGTACTTACATTGACTTACGTTTAAGATATCAAAATATATTTGCCGAAAGGTCAAATTCATTACGTGATAATTAAAAATGGGTGTCTCCTCTGTTTTAGATATCTTAAAATGTATTTAATTCAAATTGTCTTGCCTTAATCAGGAGACAAGCAGAAAATGCCAGTGTGCCACTGGGTACACTGGCCTCCTGGCAGTAGTGGACCAAGGTTCAATACCTGGCCGGGAGGCCAATGTAGTGGAATGATGGGGAGAAAACCTGGCAAGATTACATGCTCCTCCAACATGCTAAGTGGCAGCCTCCCTGGGACACAACACCTGTATGGACACCCGCAAAGCATGCTGGGAACTATGGTCCCATAGGACAGCCTTGCTGGGATCAGGGGATACTGCCAGGGGGTGATGCAGGGATTTACACTCTCTAATTTTTGGGATTTTCAAATTGACCCTAAAGTGCTTCCAATGAGCTAAGCACTAGCCCTGGAAGCATTCCTGGGACTGAGATAAAAGAGACCACTCAAGCTTTTCTAGGTGAGTTGGAGTCGGGTGGAAGGAGGACAAAGGTTGCCTGGAGGAGTGGAAGGACAGAGGAAAAAGAGAAGAAGAACTGTGTGGTTTATGATGATTTTGGTGTCTTTTATACAATGTATTTGTGTTAATAAACCTTTTATTTCTACTGGAACTGGTGTCTGAAGTTGTTTCTGAGGTTTAGGGTGCTGCAACTCCCCCTATTCATCACACTGAGATACTTAAAATACAATTAAAGCAACCTCAAATTCATTTCCCGATATCACAAAATAGCTTCCTGTCCATTCCTACATATCTGAATTGCATTTCAAGAAATCTTGAAAGGACAGAAAATGTTATAGAAAGTGATTTTAAGATATTTTAATATCACATATCTTAAAATGCATAGGATGTTGTTTTGAGAAGTATGAAAATGTATCTGTGTTATTGTGAAATGCATAAGAGATATCTCAAAACATTGTTTTATTGTGTCACAAGATCACATATGACATGCACCTAACACACAAAATGTACCAAATAAACTCTTAGGTTCTTTTGTAAAAGTAGAATTGGATGAAATTTCAAAACCAGCTATGCAATTGTCAATGTAACTCCATGCCTTTCTCCCTGTCCTAATTGAAGCCTATACCATAGGTATAACTTTTCTAAAATGAATTGTTTAAGTAATCCACAAAGAGGTTTCCTTTAGAAAATTACTTTGCTTCACTTTTTTGGAATCCTTGGTATAAACACCTGGTTTCTTGATTATCATGGGCACATACTGTACAAATGATCTGCTGACAGAAATCGAAGGATGTTGTACTTATTGCTGTGCTACCGATTTACTCTATTTAGACCCTGAGCAAGAGCAATCAAAATTATTAAAAATCAGTAAAAGTAAACTATCTTGGCTAGACATAACTTTGAGTCTAAAACTTTATAGGGTTTTGATTTTATCTTTTTATATTTTCTTTTTATTAAACTATTTTCTCCATTGCTCTCTCAGTTCATCAGGTTGAGTGTGCACAATTTCCCAACTCAGTCAAAAGGAATTAATGTGCACAGCTGGACCTGCTCAATATCTGATCCGCTCTATACAAAAACTTGATCGATTCTGCAAAAGAGAAATGGTAAATATAACATCAGAGTTTTCTGTGTCAACAAAATGTCTCAAGCTTATTATATACACAGTGTACAGTCTGGTCCATTTTATATTGAGTGTGTGCCAGGATTAAAGCAGACTCTGAAAAGTTTCTCTTTGTTTAGTTGTAGAAGCTATTAAACTGAACTCCTAAAGTTGATATATTTTATTATTACAAAACATACTGTTTTAAAATAAAAGCTAATCACATTTCTAGAATGATATACAATGCATTTATTCAGTTTATTGTACCTGTTCTAACATTTTGAATCCACATGCTCCTAACCAAACCTTGTCTATATCCAGATGGTATATAGAGATCTGTTTTAACAGTTTTTTTTCTGGAGATTTCTTTTATTCTAGTATAAATACCAAATTACTGCATATTGAAAATATTTCAAGTTATACACATGTAAATAAATGGCTCTTAAATCTAAACTTTCTCCTCCATTCATTTATACTTTATAGTTGATTATTCATTGACTTTTCCTAATGGAATATGGCTTCTTAAATAATAAATGTAGAGGATTAATGCAGAAATAATTATGTAAGAATTAAACCAAAATATTCTACAAAAATGAATAGAATTTTTATTATTGAATAAATACTATAAGCCCAGGAGACAGCATAACAAATGCAATTATATTTGCTTCATTTCTGAGACAGAAAAAATGACTGAAAAAGTATATTCATTCATTTCATAATTTCCCAATAGTGCAATTTTGCCAGTATTAAATTTGTTTGCATTTATTTGTCAACCAGCACATAATTGAAGAAAGTTAAGTTTTGCCGCAGAGTTAACCAAACATAAACCTCATAATTAATCATCTATGCAGATTGTGTTTTAACTAAAAAACAATTCTTATATGAATTTTACAATTGAATGGTATGTGAAAAATGGGTAGAGGCGTCAGACTATGTATGTTCTTTTTAATTCACATTTTCAAAAAGGAAGTGTGAGTATACATGCCTAAACATTTCATAGTACTGTATTCATACTGTAGATGTACTCATCAAAAAAAGGAAAACATGCCTTGAAGAGCATTTTTAAGCAATCCAATTATGATATCCATCACACAGTTGTTTCAAACCTTAACCAGAACAGAAGACATGGTTAACATACAGTATGATGTTCAGCAGAAGTACATAGGACACTAACTGTTGTCTGTGCTTTCTCTTCTTTCAGTGTATGATGAAGAGTGTGGAAAACACAGACAAACAATGCAAATGACCAGTTTCTGGCTCAGCAGATCATCTGATATATTAAGACTGTCTAATGGCAGGCTACTTTTAGCAAGGGACAGATGCCTCTCAGAAAATATAAACCATTGTTCTGAGGTGGCCTGAAGCAGATCAATTGAATGTACTTTAATGTAGCGTTACTCACTGAGTACCAGCTCATAGCACAGCTCAGAATAATAACTGATAAATGGAAAAAGTGGTATAATGTACATGAAATATACCAATATAATTCTTCAGAATAAATAATGAAAAGCTCAAACATCCATAGGCATTGTATTTTCTTTCTCATGTATTGCTAAATGTAAAAAAGCTTTCTGTCTCTTTAGCGTATTGCAAAACTTTTTGAAGTTACTAGATTGCAGCATTAGGCCGGATTTATACTTCACGCAACGCGACACATGCTGCAGCAGACACTCCTGCTATGCAAGCATCGTAGTGTTTATACTTGCACGCATACTTTACGTAAATCTGGAAGAATCCGCCAGGTGGCAGTGCGAGATATTATCACAGTGAGAACATGTTCGGCTTCTCTGTGTTGTGAATTGCCTAGAACACCCATTAAATTCCGATGACACCTTACCGCAATATCTCTGAAAAGGATGTTTATTGATTAAATCCAGGGATGTGTCCATTCCAGCAAGCATTGTGCACGAGTGAGCTTTGCCCCTCAGGGCCACCGTAGGCCTCAGCTCATCGCAAGGTGAATACAAGCACACACATACACTATCGTCATTTTAGCGGCACCAAATCCCCAAATCTGCATATCTTTGGAAGGAAACTGGAGCACAATGAGGAAACCCAGCAGGAAAACATGTAAACTCCAGGCAGGGAATATACAGCGACGTGACTCCCTGCAAGAGAGCAGCGCTAATGCTCCGCCACTGTGTCACCCCATGTGTGTAATTATTAATGGTATTCATTATTTAAACGAAATTACCGATTTATCTGTAAAATGTAATATACATACCTTAATGCTTTTCATAATGAAAGTGATATCAAGTATAAATCTAAGGATTCTAAATGTGCAGAGAGTTGGAATATCATTCATTTAATGTGCTCAGTGTGGCAATCTATTGCTGGCGATCCGCTGCTGTCAGGACCAGAGGAAGCCCTAGAAAAACAAACGGCACAGAAGACGGTATGTGAGACTTTTAAATTGTATCGTGTCATTAAGATCAGGAATATGCGACATTTGAATATAAAAGCACCACGAATACATCTGTATGTCGGCATTTTGCTTCACCATATCGAACCATTTATCAAACATCGAAGCGCACACACCGATCTCGTAGGATCCGCAAAGCGGCTTTCGGTCACACATAGATAGTAACCCGAGACTCTGATGTCACATGCCAACTTTTAGTACACTGCGCCCCCCGACGTTTTGCTGGTACTGCAACTCGCACACGCATTGCGTTAATTTCTCAGGACCTGCTCAGAGGACGTATGAAATGAACGCTGAGAATGCGTGGCGGCCATGATGCGGGCACGTACGCGTTATGAGTTTTAAGTACAAACAAGCCCTTTATGGCATCCCGTCTATTTGATCCTTACTTTCCACAAAATAGGAACAGGTGGCTCTTTTGCATGTTTACAGATTGGACTAGATTATGTATATTTTATACAAAACAATCATGGAAACTTCATATAGTTTGAAATGTATATAATATTTTATGAGCAGTAAGCACAGCATTCATTTTCTTTCAATATCAGTTCAGTTATAAGCATTTTCATGTTTGAAAAGTGTCTTGCTAGCAAATATTTTCCCCAACTTGGTTGGACAGTATAAAAATGTGTTTACTGAGTATTACTATTTTTTTTTGCTAACAATTCTTCTATAAAATGATTTGCTCAGAATGTGCAGTTTATTTTAAAGTAAAAGAACCACCACTGATAAAGACAGGGAAGTGATAATCAGGAGATAGGCAAGAAGCCAAAATACGAAGAGAGAGAGAGAGAGAGAAATCATACACCTAATCTCAAACCAGAAACCAATAAATTATGGTCAACAAAACCTCCAAGATGCCACCAAGATTTGAGAAAAAAAAGAAATCAATCTAAAATGCTAACCAGAGACGTGCATCACAATCCTAAATAATGGTGAATTAATGGTGAAGATATTACATGCGTGCTACTGTTAGATTACATAATATAGTAGCAATCTAAGGGTGTTGCTAAGAACTCCACCTTACCTTACAGAGCTTATTGGTGCCAATAATCTATTTATTATGCCCACTGATCTCAGCACTATAATCAAGGCTGGCGGCCCGTTATTTTAGCATAGCACGTTACTATTGGACTCATTACCTATTGATGTCTTAAATCAATCACTTTACAATTAATTGTAATAATTGTTTTTGATCTGTTATTACGGAGTCTTTTCAATTTTCTATTCTCAGTAATTGTGGTAGCACTTAGTTGTCTGGGAGTGGATACCGTGTCACACATGATTGACCAATTTTTAGAAATCTTCTTGTAATCAAAATGAAATTGTTGTTATTTGACTATAGAATAAACCTCACAGAATGCAGCTCATCAATATTGCCAGAATTGGGATTTAAAACCAACCTGTCTTTATATATATCTAGGCTCCAGCTGCCTAGTGACCTGGGCCTGAATAAGTGCTTTAGGAAAATGGAAAGATGGATGAATGGATGTTGTTGAAAGAAAGAAAAAGAAAGAAAAATTCTGTGACTGCAACAAGTGTCTGTTGAATTTTATAGTCAAGCCAACTTCTGTTAGTAACTTTGGTGCCTGCAGATAGCTGTGGTGATCACCTAATTAAATGATATTTTCATAAACTGTAAGATTTAACGTTTTTTTGTTTTTTTTTTGTATTAATTTTAGAATAACAGTAACATACATACAGTGATCCCTCGCTATATCGCGCTTCGCCTTTCGCGGCTTCACTCCATCGCGGATTTTATATGTAAGCATATTTAAATATATATCGCGGATTTTTCGCTGCTTCGCGGGTTTCTGCGGACAATGGGTCTTTTAATTTCTGGTACATGCTTCCTCAGTTGGTTTGCCCAGTTGATTTCATACAAGGGACGCTATTGGCAGATGGCTGAGAAGCTACCCAGCTTACTTTCTCTCTCTCTCTCTCTCTCTCTTGCGCTGACGTAGGGGGGTGTGAGCAGGGGGGCTGTGTGCAGCTGCTTCCTGAAGGACATGCTGCACAGTGCTTCGCATACTTAAAAGCTCAAAGGGCACGTATTGATTTTTGACTTTGTTTTTCTGTGGCTCTCTCTCTGTCTCTTCCTGCTCCTGACGGAGGGGGTGTGAGCTGCCGCCTTCAACAGCTTTGTACCGGCGGTGCTTCGCATACTTAAAAGCCCTATTGATTTTTTTTTTGACTGCTTGCTTTGCACTCCTTTGAAAAGGAAGATATGTTTGCATTCTTTTAATTGTGAGACAGAACTGTCATCTCTGTCTTGTCATGGAGCACAGTTTAAAGTTTTGAAAAAGAGACAAATGTTTGTTTGCAGTGTTTGAATAACGTTCCTGTCTCTCTACAACCTCCTGTGTTTCTGCGCAAATCTGTGACCCAAGCATGACATTCTAAAAATAACCATATAAACATATGGTTTCTACTTCGCGGATTTTCCTATTTCGCGGGTGGCTCTGGAACGCAACCCCCGCGATGGAGGAGGGATTACTGTATACAGAAAAATACTATTTTATATTTTAAATACCTTATCCAGAGGTCAGACGCCTTTGAAATTACCAAAATGAAAAATACAAAACACTTCAACGCTTGCGTAGCAGGAGCGTCCTCTGCAGCATGCGTCGTGTCGCGTGAAGTATAACTCGGGCCTAACGGCGTTGCGATGTTCCTGTATGCAAGTTGCAATTCTTTTTGATGTTTGTCACAAATCTACACATACAAAATCAACAGGACATACATTTAACTGGGACAATGTACCAGGAAGATTTAAGGCCAGTACTAAAAGTGTCAGAGAACTGGCTGAATCTTGGCTATCAGACAAAAATGCCATTAACAGACATTTGGACATAAACCCAGCATATGCAAACTTAAGTAGAACATGTTCATAATAAATAAAACGTTACGACCTGTACTATAATACAAACGAATTGTGCTATATGTTGCCTTGGATTCTTGTAAGTCTATCCTCTGATGAAGGCTCCTGGTAGGGGCTGAAAGCTCAGGAATAAAAACTACTTTGATACGTGATTCATTTTTCTTCCTTTGTGGATCTGAAGCTGCTAATATGCAAACCGTATCACAGACCTTCACTTCCATATATATATACTGTATATATACACATATATACATGTATACTCACACACACACTTTTTTTTTATTAAAGTTGGCTTCTTGTTTTTCTGTGAGACTTAAAATAAAATGTCTGCTTTTAAACCATGCCAATAATGACTGAAGCACAATCCAACCCCTGGGGGGATACTGAGGCCTATCCGAAACAGAAATATCACTTACAGCTCAATTACTTTATAATTTTGACAGTGTGGTTCTCATTGGATCCAAGGGCAAACTGGTATATTGGATATTAAGCGTCCAAGTTAACTACTGTATGGCTTTGATTTTTGCTTAGCACTATTTTCTATTGGAATCAAAAATGGATGCGGCACATTTTGCATGTTTTCGTCAAGCTAACTCCTATATGTGAGAACTGAAATATAATAGTAATTACATGTATCAATTTAAAAAATGAAGAGCAATTGGGAATTAGAGTTAATAATGACAGAGTTAGAGAATGAATACATCAGTGTGCATCTGCAAAAGAAGCAAATAAGTGAAAAAGCAAGAGAAAGTTAGAAAAACAACATTCAGGCTCAGTGTTCGATATATATTAGCTTCTCACTAGATAATTAACCATAAGTCACTTTTCATGTGTTAAACGCATTAATAGGACAGCTGTATCAAATCAATAAACAATTGTTTTAAAAGAAAAAGTGAATGAGGTGAGTTTTGTGAAGCATTAGTCTGGATTATTAATTATATGCAATAGCTTATGATATACTGTACTAGTCCTTGTTGACAATGCTTTTTAAGCAAATAGCGTGAAACCAGTCTGTGTGACATTTCATTTGTGCAAATACTCATCTGAAAGATATAAAGATCTTCAGTTTTAAAAGTAGGATCAAACATAAAAATTTACAGGGTGATTACTTTATTAGGTACAATTACACCACCTAATAGTGAGCTGGTCTGTTTGTCATCAAAATAGGCTGAATTTCACTGGCATTTTGAAAGTGTGGCATAGGAATGCTGTCCTATGTTGACTACAGCATGATGCTGATTTTTTCAGAATATCTGTACTCTGAATATATATTTCCATTTCATTACACAGATGCTGGATTTAATTGAGATTTGATTGCTATGATCCCATTACATTGAGCTAAATTCATTGTTCTGTTTCCTGGAAATATTTCAGCACTATTAGCCATGTTGCTTGGAACATTACCACAGTGAAAGAGCCCATTCATAGATAAGTACACTTCTGCCATAAAGAAAAGCACTCAATCAATATTGAAGTCCAAATATACTAAAAGATTGTTGTACTCATATCAGATGTAATGGATATACTGTATATCACAAAAACATAGTATTTTCCCATAGTGTTCTTTCAGTTCTCTGGGTGTCCAGTAATGGAGTTCCCTGCACAAGCCAACTCTTGTTTTACACTATTTTGAGTTATTAACTACCATGCTACCTTTGTGACAAGCTGTTCTTATTTGCTTCCTTTAACACCACTGTTAATTGATTGTAGCTTGTATCAGTTATATCAATGGTCTGGCTATATCAATGGCCAGGAGTGATTCTAGAACGAGAATACACATTTGGGGGCAACTCATGGAAATGTTTGTGGTTATGGTTGTGGTTAACAGCAGCAAAGTATGCCGCTTAAATGCTCCATCCACAGGGTTTCTCCCTAAAAAACATACCTCTGTTTCCTCCAGTCTGGGCACTTTAAACTTTTGGGTTGCCACATCCCATTTCTACTCTTGTATTGAGAGAATGCAGACAGACTTCTTTTGGGTGATTTGCTCGCATGTCGTTGAAGGACATGTGTGTGGCAGATTCACTAGCAGGATGACACCCTACCTCTTGCTACATCCAAACAGTGACATCTTTCGCTTTTACACCTGGTGCAGCTACATTTTTCTTATGTGTGAGTGGACGTCTCTCATGGGGAGGGCTTCTGTTCTGTTTCTCCAATGTAGAAGCTGGAGCAGAAGATGCAGAATAACAGCATGAAGGAAGTGTGGGATGGGATGAAGATCATCACTGGCTGCAGCTCGAAGCAGGGTGCCACCATCGAGAGAGACATGAAGAGAACAAACCAAATGAACAACTTCTTTAACAGGTTTGACCACCCTAACCCACTCTCACTCTCACCTCGGAGTACTGCACCCTCCACACATCCTTCTGCTGATACCAGCATAGGAGAGACATCCCCACCCACAATTACAACAGCGCAGGTGAGCAGAGAGCTGAGGAGACTTCGTGCCAGCAAAGCAGCGGGTCCAGATGGGGTATCGCCACGACTGCTGAAGGTCTGTGCATCGGAGCTGGGGGGTCCTCTACAGCGCATCTTCAACCTGAGCCTGGAACAGGGGAGAGTCCCGAGGCTTTGGAAAACATCTTGCATCACCCCAGTCCCAAAGGTATCACGTCCTAGTGAGCTGAATGACTTCCGGCCTGTTGCTCTGACATCACATGTGATGAAGACCATGGAGAGGTTGCTGCTTCACCACCTGAGGCCACAGGTTCAAACACGCCCTTGACCCTCTGCAGTTTGCATATCAGGAGAAGGTGGGAGCGGAGGATGCCATCATCTATATGCTACACTGATCCCTCTCCCACTTGGACAGAGGCAGTGGTGCTGTAAGAATTATGTTTCTAGACTTCTCTAGCGCCTTCATATGTTTCTGGACTTCTCTAGCGCAATCCAACCTCTGCTCCTTAGGGACAAGCTGACTGAGATGAGAGTAGATTCATACCTGGTGGCATGGATCATGGACTATCTTAAAGACAGACCTCAGTATGTGCGTCTTGGGAACTGCATGTCTGACATTGTGGTCAGCAACACAGGAGCGCCACAAGGGACTGTACTTTCTCCGGCTCTGTTCAGCCTATATACATCGGACTTCCAATACAACTTGGAGTCCTGCCACATGCAAAAGTTCGCTGACGACACTGCTATCGTGGGCTGCATCAGGAGTGGGCAGGAGGAGGAGTATAGGGACCTAATCAAGGACTTTGTTAAATGGTGCGACTCAAACCACCTACACCTGAACACCAGCAAAACCAAGGAGCTGGTGGTGGATATTAGGAGGCCCAGGACCCCATGATCATCAGAGGTGATGGTGCAGACCTATAAATACCTGGGAGTGCAGCTGGATGATAAATTAGACTGAATTGAAAATACTGATGCTCTGTGTAAGAAAGGACAGAGCCGGTTATACTTCCTTAGAAGGCTGGTGTCCTTCAACATCTGCAATAAGATGCTGCAGATGTTCTATCAGATGGTTGTGGCGATGGCCCTCTTCTATGCGGTGGTGTGCTGGGGAGGCAGCATTAAGAAGAAGGACGCCTCACGCCTGGACAAACTGGTGAGGAAGGCAGGCTCTATTGTTGGCATGGAGCTAGACAGTTTGACATCTGTGGCAGAGCGACGGTTGCTCAGCAGGCTCCTATCAATTATGGAGAATCCACTGCATCCACTAAACAGGATCATCTCCAGACAGAGGAGCAGCTTCAGCGACAGACTGCTGTCACTGTCCTGCTCCACTGACAGACTGAGAAGATCGTTTCTCCCCCAAACTATGCGACTTTTCAATTCCACCCGGGGGTAAACGTTAACATTATATAAAGTTATTGTCCGTTTTTGCCTGCATTGTTATCAATCTTTAATTTAATATTGTTTTTTTTGTATCAGTATGCTGCTGCTGGAGTATGTGAATTTCCCCTTGGGATTAATAAAGTATCTATCTATCTATCTATCTATCTATCTATCTATCTATCTATCTATCTGCATCCAAGTTCACCTCTGTTATAGCATGTCTTTATTTGAAAACTAACAGTGTCAGATTGGGGAGCGCTATCACCTTAATGTCTAGTAAATCATGTAATGCTGTGTTCAGCTTTCTTTACCCCCACTAAGGCAGTTCATTGCAATATGAACATTGTGTTGTATCAAGGAAACATCACCAGCACCAAGAGGATGGGTTTCCAATCAGAGTTCAAAGGCCTAAAGTAAAAGTAAAGCACCAAGCAGACAAAAGAGTATGACCCTCAGGTCACTGGTCTAGGAAAAGTAGAGTGACCAGAAGGAGGACCAAGGTTTGTCTCAGGTCCTAGTAGTGAGGTCCTCTGTGTCTGGTTTAAGTGGGGGCAGTGGGTCATGAATGCTAGCTTTTTAATGTTTGGGTGTGACAGGCAGTGTGGGAGAAGCATATCTAATTAGAACAAAGAGGTGCTAAAAAGTAAAAATATTCCTGGGTGCACTTGTTTAAATAATAATATTCAGATAATAGAATGAAAACGATTTATACAACATCATCTTCAGTGAAATGTAAGACCCGCACAAAGATTAAAAAATTTACCACTAAGAGATGTTATGGTTTTTATTATCCCACATTTAATTATAATGAATTTCAAGATGTTTCTCATGCTGTCTGTATATTAAATGTTCACATTCACTTTTGGTGTGTATATATTCAAGTATTAGTGACTTTAAAATATTCAAAATGCTCAGATTCATGTATTTTAACTGATGGGTACAGACCCCACATTTTTGGCATATCTATCTTCAACTTGCATTGCCTTAGCATCATGTTCATATGTAAGTTAAATAATACCCTGCAAATCTGTCTTTGAGAGCAAATTTATCCTTTGCTCTACAGTACATTTTTTAAAAAGCCATAGCATGGTCTTGCATATTTATTGTAGTTTCACAATGCAACCAGTATACTGACAGAAAAGCAATCAGTCCACATAAAGAGCCTGATTTGCAGCCATCTGTGCCAGGAATGCAAATGTTTTTTTCATATTGCATTTCCATCATAAACCGGCAATCAAGATGTGGAAAATCATTAGGAAAGTAAACGAACTTGTTAATTGACCCCACATGTTCATTATGCTTATTACTTTGGATGATTATTCAAAGCTAAAGCTATATTGAAGGCAATTTATTTACATATTTATTCCAAAACAGATACATTTCTTTAGACAGGACTAATGTGCTTTACATTACTACGATAGCGGTTAGCTCCACCACATTTTTCCTTTGTTGCAATAAATACATGCAGACTGTTTAGGCACATAAGCTAATTATAACCTTAATTATGTTCATAATTCTTAATAATTTTGTGTCTGAAGTTCAAATTATAGTTAAGCTTATGAAAGACTTAGCTTTAACAAATTAGGCTGAAATTTGTCAGAATCTATATATTATATAGTCAATCAATCTTTATTTTGTATACTTTAGTCCACAGGGCTTTATAAACAGATTCACATTACATTAATATAAGCAAATCTGCTCCTTCAATTCAATTGTTCATTTTCCCACCTTGCTTATTTCAATACAAGGCCCCTGGGGGATGGAGCCTCTCCTGGCAACATTATGTACAAAAAATATATATTTAGAGACGTCAATCAAAATTAGCTTATTCATCTTTGATATGTTTGAAGAAATCGCTGGAAAATCCATGTAGACTTGGAGAATGTGTGCAGACAAATGTTGACTGGGGCTGGACTCTGAACACAGAAGGACTTTAGACCTTTGAAGAAGCAGCGCCAACCACATACTGAAGTGTCTTTAGCTGCAGGAGTGGGCTTCAGGGATTCTAGCATTAATGCATCTTTGACAGTGATTCTGGCCTGGATTCTGTGGGTATGACATGACAAGCTTCACACACTTGGATTTGGGGATTTTCTTCTCTGCAGATTGTAAGTTCTGTCAGGTTCCACAGAGACAGTTGGTGGAAAGGTATTTTCAGGTCTCCTTAGATATATTTGATTGGGTTTAAGTCTGGCCCCTGGCTGGATCACTTAAAAATATTCACAGAGTTGACCCTAAGCCACTCTTGTGTTGTCTTTTCTTTGTGCTTAGAGTCACTGTCCTGTTGGAAGGTGAACCTTCAATCCAGTCTGAGGTCCAGAGCACCCTGGAGCAGGTTTTCATTGACCCTTTGAACCCGACAAGCTGGTTTTCAGGCCAGCAGCATAATGATATAACTGCTAAAAACCCATTGTTTTAATTTGGCCTTGTCATAGCTACATCTTATTTGTACTCCTAATAAACCATATGGGCATTGAAATATCATATTCTTCAGGGATCTGCAATCTTTATTAATCTGTATTTTAATCTGCTGTCTTTTCCAATTCTTCTGTGGTGGTGATTTGTGCCACAGCCACCTGATCAAGGCGGGTGCCTCAGCTGTCCATGAGACCAACTTCATCGATTCCTCTAATATGAAGACTGGAAACAAAAAGGAATGAATTACAAACATTTATGTTATGTAGAATGGCCAGTGGGCAGTGGGACCTTGAAATCCCTGTAGATATTGTTTTCTTCTCCAGCCTAATTGGAGTTTTTTTGTTTTTCTGTCCTCCTGGCCATCTGACCCTGTCACCAGTCTCATCTTTAGAGACTTACATTATGACATTGTATATAAGGACTCTATTCTTCTACCTGATATTTACCTGTTTTTTAAGATCGTAGAGATTTGTATTTTTATAACTTATTTATTAATATTATTGCTTAATCTTATTTGTTTTTCTCAACTTGTAATTTTCTCTTTGACATCTTGTAAAGCATTTTGAGTTGCATTGTTTGTATGAAAATGCGCTATATAACAAATGTTATATACCCGAAAGGTTGGTATAAGGGCATGGTATGGTTGGTATAAGGTCTATCTATTGTCATTACCCTGCTGGCTTGAATAACAGCCTACAAACATCTGTTGTGCTGCTCTACTCTCTAAATCTAGCTGTTGTAGACACATGTTCTTGAATACTGATCTTCACTAAAATTAGACTACATACACAATACACACACCATTATCTAGTTGAGCTACTTTATTAACTGCAGGTCAATCTTGTTTTTAACATAGGTTTCAAAATGAAAATGGAAAGGACTTCACTTGTGCTTTAAGCATGAGATCAACTTAAAACAACAGGTTCTCAGTGTGCACAGAGAAGTAGAAGCAGGCAAAGAGAGCTTTTGCCCTTCTGCTTTGTTTCCTCCCTAATGCTTGGTTTGGCCAGGCACACAGCTTTAGGAGTAGTCGTGGTGGTTGCAAACTTATTCCATTTGAGAATTACGGGGGACACAGTAGTCTTGGGATCTTTCAGTGTTGCAGATTTTTTTGCAGAACTTCGGTGGATATGTGCCTCAACACAATCCTTTCACAAAGCTTTGCAGGAAATTCCTTTTACCTAATGGCTTGGTTTTTGCTCTGATACACATTACTGACATTGTGGAACCTCATATAGATAGGTGTGCCTTTACAAATCATTTGCAAACAACTGAAATGTTGACAGGTGGAGTCCCACATGAGCCACATTTTATATGTTACAGAAAAGGGTTCAAATACTTATGTCAATGTGATATTTCATTATTTTGCAGACATTTAAAAAAATCCTTTATTCACTTTGTCATTCAGGAGAACTGAGTGTTGTTTGATGAAGGAAAAAAATAATTTAAATGTTTTAGCATAAAGCTGCAGCAAAACAATGTGAAAAAAGTAAAGTGGTCTGTGTTCTTTCTGAAAATACTGTAAGCGCTTGCCTCATTAAGTCTTCCAAGAATTGCATGAAGTACTTAAGAGCATTTATTTAGACAAACTTATTACTTTGTATACCTAAAATTTTCATAATGTTTTTTAAAATTTAAAGTCACCTCTGTTTAAAGATAGATAAAGCAGGTCTCACAACTCAATTAATTAAATACTGTGACATTTTTTGTTACACTTTTATTTTCCTGGGTAGCACTTCACCTTACCTGCTGACCAGGGTCAGCCAACCCCATTAGTGATATTGTTTTGTAAAGTTGATCACCACTTTCATGTGCTTTCAATAAGCATACATTTAACTGTTTCTTGACAATACAAATGCTTTTGGTGATAGCAATAATCACAGTAATAATCAAATTGTCATCCACCCCCTCAAGCATTCCCTCTCTTTGCATTTTTTTTTATAAGATTTGATAGTGTTCAGAAGTAAAATACCTGGCATCTGCCTTTTAACTCTTTAAGCCCCGGGGGAATGATTTTGCATGTTTCTGGATGCAAATCTGTGGACTAAGCCTTATGAATATTAATTGATACAACTCACAAAATACATACTGAAAGGCTCCCAGCACTGAAAACTTTAGTCAAAGTTGATGCTAAAATGTTTTATCAACAACAGCAAGCAGAAAAAACAAAGCCAAACAAAACTTAAAAAAACTCATTCAGTTTAGGTTGAACTTACTATACTCAATTTATTCAGTTTGCTCTGAACATGATAGTACTCCTACCCATTTAAAATGTCACTATTATAATTAAACATCACTTTTTAAATGTTTTAAAAATTCAGTTCTCATGAAAACTGCTAACATTTGAAATCTCAGTGACAATATTGTGCAACATTCATTTTTGGGGTCAGTGTTATCCTGGTCAACTTGGATGCTTGTTGAGTGGTGAACACCATGTCACACGTCCTACAAGTATGAATGTTTCACTGTGTTAATCCCAGCCAGTTCAGTCCTCTCTGTAGGGCTAGATGAAGTCATTTGCTTTCTTGCGAGCCAATTTTTTACTTCCAGTATTGTTTTATCAACTAAAGCAACAAATTCACAACTACAGTACATAGCCAAAAGTTTGCCTGTTGGGTGTTTTTAAAAATTGAGCATCATTTTGGTGGGGGCACTGTAATAAGAAATATCTAGCGATTCAAGTTCTTACTGTGGTATTCAATTCCATTATCTTTTACTTCTACACCCTTAAAATGCCTTGAGATGGCAAGATATTAGGATCAACAATATGTCAAAGGAAGCGATGCATATTCTGCTTTTTTCATGACTGTAAAAATGTTTCAGTAGTATTCCCAGAGTGAGTAGACCAAGAGTGTTGAAAATCAGAAAGGACTGTAAAAATTGTTTAATTGCACCCTACACAAGGAAGTATGCAGGGCAGCAGCCATCTTTAAGGATGGACGGATGGATGGATGGATGGATGGTGTGACAGACGACCGGCTAGGGACTCCGGTCATCACCCCCAGGCCGCTAGGAGGAGCCCTCCGGACAGCATATTTGTGCCCCGAGTTCCAGCAGGGCCTCATGGACTGTGTAGTGTTTTGACACAGCCCTGCTGGATACCTTGGGGGCCGCCAGGAGTCGCTGTAAGGGGGCTAGTGGGCTCTGGCATGCCCTATAACCCGGGAGTGCATCCCAGTCACGTGACTGGAAGAAGCGATGTGCTCCCGGGATGAAGAAAAGGACTTTGCCCTGACCCGGAAGGAAAACGGACTTGTGGGTTTGGCTTAGAGCCACTTCCGGGTCAGGGGCTTTAAAAGGACTCTGGGTGAGCCCAGACATTTGAACTGAGCTGGGAGGTAGGGTGGCGACGTGTCTGGGAGAGGAGGATTGTATTAGATAGAAGAGTATTGTGTTTATGAGTGTGTGGAGGAGAGTGCTTGGTGCACTACTGTACAACAACAAAATAAATAGTTATTGTACTTTCACCTGGTCTCAAGAGTGGTACCTGAGGGTTCGAGAGGTGGACAACACGCTTATCTGCTACACTGGCGTAGTCGGCAGGATTCTCTGGCCGTCTGGAGGCAGAGGATCTGCATTAATAATTAAATTCGTTGTGGCAGAGAACCCTACAAAGGTCCCTCTAGTAACCGCGGAGGTGAAACTCCCACCCGCGAGAAAGAGCGCTGCAGTTGTGAGCCGTCCTTTAAGACAGACTATGGGGAAAAAATCTGGGAAGAAGACTGGAGCTAGCCAGAAGACTTCGGTCCCAGACGGGCTGGAGACGCTATGGTCTTACCTGACCGGCAGTGAGGAGGACCGGGCGCAGCTCAAAGCAGAGCAAACCCGAGCGGGGCAGCAGCCGGAACGTTGCCGCATAGCAACTCCCGAGGACTATTACAGGGAGTTGGAGAAAGACCGCCTACGTTCCGAGGTAAGTGCTGGGAATGCACACGCACCGCCGGGAGCTTCTTTTTCTCTGTTTGCAGAGGCTTGTCTGCACGAAGCGGACAAAGAGCACGCCCGCCTCACCCCTAGGCAAGATGGCCGCGAAAACAAGACGGCGACCAGTTCTAGGAGTCGGCAGAGGAGCAGCCCATACGCGGACACAGTTCACGTGACCTCGCGCGATGGCGACCGGGAGGAAGGTCAGTTACAAGCCTTCGGTGAGGTCAGTGCTTCCCCGACAAGTCTGGGCTCCCTGAAGGGGAAGGGGGCGGCGAGCGAAGCAGCGCCATCATTTAATAAAAAGAAAGAGAGACGGAATGTGACTGAAGGATCTGCCGCTAAAGTGAAAGAGGCAGATCCCAGTCGGCTTGTTGTAGCCATCCGTCCCTCAGAAAACTCCATATCCCAGGAGCCCTTGCGCTCATCAGCAGAGCACGTGCCAGGAGTGGACGTGCTCATTGGTTCCCGGTCGGCAGGTGACCAAAATAAGGAAGTGGCCTTACTGCCGGCCGAGACAAATAACTTAATAAACTTGCAGGAGCTCGAGAAATGTCTCGCGCCCCTTTACACTTTCTTCCAGGGACTACAGGAGGTGAAGGAGCGTGTGGAGGAGCTGGGAGCTGCAGCCGAAGCGCCGTTGAAGGGACTGATGACGTACCTTCGGCGGTTAGGCCGTGAAGCCCCGGCCTCGATTAATGCGGCGGTGCAGGTAGGTGCTCTCTGTACCGTATATCATAAGGGGACGCAGTGTGAATCGGCACCGCGTTTAATAAGTAGCGGTTGCCAAAGCACTGTGAACCCGACAAGGGAATGTGGCACCATGACGGAGTGGTCGGGTAATTGTCCGTTAGAACCGGAGCAGCGGTATCAGACGCTGCTCGGGACTAAGGCGGACGTTAAAAGCCCGACCCGCGTGATAAAGGGGTTGCCGTTGGTTAATGAAGAGGCGGGGGAAGCACCGATCGTCCCGGGACAGCTGAGTAGTGCTGTTACCCGGAGCGATACGGTACTAATGACACCGCCTCCGAGTTTACATAGGACAACGGGCGTGCAAACAGCAAAGAGGCTCTCTCTCTTCCATAGAGAGCCTCACGTTGTGCACAAGCCCCAGAGAAAGCAGGAGATCCCCACACAGAAATGCGGGTCTCCTAACAAGGAAAAGAAAAGGGCTGAGAGCAACAAAGCGGCCGTTAAACCCTCCTTGGCGGAGGACAGGGTGGAGCTCACTGAATTCCCGAGGTGCTTCAGGTCTCGGGAAGAGAGGCCACCAGGAGGACGTCGGCGGTGCTATAACTGCCGGCAACCGGGCCACGTGTGGAGGAGTTGTCCCCGGAGGACAGGGGAGCAGTGGGATACCAGATACACCGTTCCCCCAAGGTTCGCTGGGGGATCTCGACAACAGAACCACGGTCCGGATAAAGCGTTCTCCTGGAGGAAGACGTCCCTCGCGGGAATCGACGCTCCGCCCCACTGGTCGTCGCTAAGGGGGAGGGACTGTGACAGACGACCGGCTAGGGACTCCGGTCATCACCCCCAGGCCGCTAGGAGGAGCCCTCCGGACAGCATATTTGTGCCCCGAGTTCCAGCAGGGCCTCATGGACTGTGTAGTGTTTTGACACAGCCCTGCTGGATACCTTGGGGGCCGCCAGGAGTCGCTGTAAGGGGGCTAGTGGGCTCTGGCATGCCCTATAACCCGGGAGTGCATCCCAGTCACGTGACTGGAAGAAGCGATGTGCTCCCGGGATGAAGAAAAGGACTTTGCCCTGACCCGGAAGGAAAACGGACTTGTGGGTTTGGCTTAGAGCCACTTCCGGGTCAGGGGCTTTAAAAGGACTCTGGGTGAGCCCAGACATTTGAACTGAGCTGGGAGGTAGGGTGGCGACGTGTCTGGGAGAGGAGGATTGTATTAGATAGAAGAGTATTGTGTTTATGAGTGTGTGGAGGAGAGTGCTTGGTGCACTACTGTACAACAACAAAATAAATAGTTATTGTACTTTCACCTGGTCTCAAGAGTGGTACCTGAGGGTTCGAGAGGTGGACAACACGCTTATCTTGCTACAATGGATAGAATTTTATTTGTCCCCAGAGGGAAATTTGACTTTTTACAGAAGCTCTTTAAATAAACAAACAAACAAAACAAAACACACACACACACACGCACACACACACTCTTTGGCCTGAACAAAGAAGCAAATTAAAAAGAAACAAAACTTCTGACTTGATGGTCTCAATCACAATGAGGCATTATACAGGTGGTGATACAAAAGAGTCCTAGTAGTATTTCTTGAAACACTTCTGCTGAAAAACTAATATCCTGAAAGTACTCTGTGTTAGTGTGTCAGATAGAGGATGTGCAGCATTGTTCATAATGGCACTGGGTTTTTTAAAAATCTCCTTTGCTATGACCTCCAGGGGGTTCAGAGTGTGTTCTGTAACTGAGTCTGCCCTTTTAATTAGCTTGTGGATTCACTAGGCCCCTCTTGAAGTTATATTACCAGCCCAGCACACCACAGCGTAGGAAATTGCACTGGTCATTACAGAGTTACAGAAGATGTGAAGGATGTCACTTCTCACATTAAAGGAAAATGAGCCTGCTCAGCCATTTCTTACTGTATATAGTTTCTCTGTGTTCTGAGGCCAGTACAACCTGTCATTAATGTGGACAACCTCTACATCCACTTGAATAGTGACCAAACATAGAGGCTCGTTGGTGCATTGAAAGTCAATAACTAGTTCCTTGGTTTTATTGTCGTTAAGATGCAGATAAATCTCCCTCTAATTCTCTTTGTAGTTTAACGGAGAAAAGTGCAAAGTGCTACATGTGGGCCAAATTAGAAATACAAGATGGGAGGTACAGTCATACAGGAAGCAACCACCAAAAAGGACTTTGGAGTTTATGTTGATACAACATTTTCCACTAAGCAATGCACAGAAGCAATTAAAAAGCCCAATAAAATGTTAGGTTATATCATAAAAGCTGTTGAATTTAAGTCATGGGACATTATGCTCAAACTATATAATGCACTGGTAAGACCACATCTGGAGTATTAATGTGCAGTTCTGGTCACCATGGTACAGGAAAGATACAGCAGTTCTTGAAGCTGTACAGAGAAGACCAACCAAGTGCATCTCAGGACTAAAGGACAGGTCCTACCCTGACAGACTCAGAGAATTAAGCTTGTTTAGCCTTGAACAGAGGAGATTTTGATGGGACCTAATGCAGACGTTTTTGATTCAGCAACATTCTTTCAGCTTAAGGGTGAATCGCATACTCAAGGTGATCAATAGAAATTAGGGAAGTGCTTTTAAAACTGGAGCCAGGAAGCACTTCTTTACGCAAAGAGTTATGGGACTCTGGAACAAACTCCCGAGACATGTAGTTGAAGCAGAAACTTCAACAACTTTTAAGAAGAATCTCGATGAGATATTGGGACAGCTTAGCTATTAGCTAAACAAATGGGATTGAGTTACTGAATGGTGTCCTCTTGTTTGTCAACTTTATGTTCTTTGCACCAAGAAACAAAGCTCTCCAACTGACTCCTATACTGTCTCATCCCTTTTATAAATACACCCCCATAACTGCAAAATCACATGAGAATTTCTACATGTGACATGACCTGGTGTTATATTTATATTCTGGGGTGTACAGAGTGAAGAGAAAATGAGACAGGACTGTTCAATATGGTGGTCCAGTGTGGCTCACATCAGTATCAGAAACACAGTTCTTGAGTCTCACAAACTGTGGTCTGCCAGACAGGTAGTACATTATACAGGACACCATAGGCTATTCCACCTGCATATCTCACGATAACATCTTCAAAGTGCACAGTTTTGTGGAAGAAAGTTTAATTGCTAAATCCCATATACTTAGTTTTGAATTTGTTCCTAACACCATACACTGTAAAGTTCCCATGGGAAATGTAAATCTTCTGGACATTTTAAAATGTAAGCATTTGAGTTCTTAGAACAACAGTTTAGGAAGACTATTCTTTTAAGCTTAAATTTAGTGTTACTAGATTCTTCTGCTATCCTCCATGCCCACACTTAACTTTCAACTTTGCATCAGAGAGCTTTGGGAACTGAGAGGAACTTTCAAGATGAGAGAAGATAAAGACACTGCTTTTAGGTGAATTTGTGATCAGAATTGTGAGAGAGTGAGTACATGAGTAAGTACAAACTACAACCATAAGGTTAAATGCAAAGTGAAAATGTACAACCTAGAGATTTAACCTTATAGTTTCCTTGCCAGGATCTGACCTCTTTTCCACATCCAAATTAACCATTAGTTGAGTGCAAAGTTGCTTTGCAGATACTGATGACATTTATGAATGAATTTAAAGTATGTAAATGTTGTCAAAGAGATTTTTAAGGGGGATCATTAATCTGGCAACAGGCAGCTCTGGGAAACAGGAATGTCAGAAGTGACTATGCAAAATTCTAAGCCAAAAAAAAAAAGATGGAAACCCAACCTAGAGAGATCAAAAGTGGGACAAGAACATTGATAAGTGAAACTAGAAAACTACAAGAGGGTACTGTGATCATCATTATCAAGATGCCAGAGACAATGTCACCAGGGCCATGAGAAAAAGAAAAAGTGAACAATGAGTAAGCATGACCTCAATGATAATAACTTGCCTGTTCCATAAATCAAAAACCATAAGTTAAACTATTTTTTCTGCTTTCCTTCTTCCTGTTGATCTTTTTTTGTTTCAGTATAGATTGCTATATCTATATTTCACAGTGATGTACAGCTGTTCCTGTGTGCATTTTAACATGACACTATTGTACACCTCCAAAGTCTTTATGACAACATTAAAACATAATGCAAATATTTTTTGAAAGCTCTACACATCTATATATGCTATCTGAAATGTTTACAGAATGTCACACATACACATCAGTGGGTCAACCTCCGAGTTCCTCCCAGATATGTGGATCCACCCCAGATGGAAAGGGGGGTGAAGTCACCTTGTTTTTTCTCCAACGCTCAGAAAAACAGCCCAGTGACGTCAACTGACTCTGCCCCTTCTGGTCCCTGGGCCAGAAAAGCACGACCATCCAGAAGTGACCTGAGCAAAGGATCTCCTCGATCACATAAACCAAAGAAATTATTAGACTTGGTCAAGCCACGTTAATTTGTTGGCAACAGTTTTTCCTTACAGAGGAATCAAAGTATTATGCACATCCAAATCTGTTCCTCAGAGAGTCACAGTCAGGGCAGCTGATGGAACTATCCT
This sequence comes from Erpetoichthys calabaricus, assembly GCF_900747795.2. Taxonomy (NCBI): domain Eukaryota; kingdom Metazoa; phylum Chordata; class Cladistia; order Polypteriformes; family Polypteridae; genus Erpetoichthys; species Erpetoichthys calabaricus. The sequence goes on from NC_041398.2 coordinate 71,439,164, forward strand.
TACCAATGACACTGCAGTTGAGATGCACTGGGCTGGCTACTTTGAGCAGCTGTTTAAAGCTGATCCTTCGGCTAGGATGTTGGATATCTCTGGGTCTACAGTTCTTGAGGCTGATCCTTAAATGAGCTGTGACCCACCCAATCTCACTGAGATTGCACAGGTGGTGAACCAGCTGAGGGTAAGGAAGACTGCAGGGATCTGTGGTATTCGGAGTGAACTTCTCCAGGCTGGTGGTAAGGCTATCCTCCTGGCATTGCAAACAAACAATCTTTGCTTCCATTTGGGAGACTGGCGTCATCCCAACTGACTGGAAAATAGGACTTGTCGTCCCTTTCTGGAAAGGTAACACTGCTCACGATGCCAAGTAATGTCCGTGCTATTGTCATTCTCAATAGTATCCGTGATCTCTTGCTCACCTAGCAGCGACCGGAGTAGTTTAGTTTTATGCCTAAGAAGTCTACCATCAACCACATCCTGGCACTGGAGGCCCTCATGGAACACAAACGCAAATAGCGACAGAGTTTCTTTGCAGCCTTTGTCGATTTTTGTAAAGCATTCAACTCAGTTAATTGAGCTGCCCTGTGGGACATCCTGAGACTTCACAGGATCCCGTCAAGGTTGCTGGATATCATGGCCAGCCCGTACAATGGTATTGTGAGTGCTGTGCAGAGTGGAGGCAGAACCTCTGCATTTTTCCCCAGTTGATTCTGGGGTTCTTCAGGGGTGTGTTCTTGCTCCTACTCTGTTCAATGTTTGCCTGGACTGGGTGTTGGGCCAGGTCACATGGTCCAATGGTCATGAGGCATCTGTTGCAAAGGATTCACTGATCTTGACTTTGCCGACACTGTGGAGAGCTTCAGGGAGTCAAAGAAGGCCCTGATTGGGGTTCTCGAGAGACGGAGCAAGGAGTCTGAGTGTCTGGATTTGTGAGTGTCCTGGATAAAAACCAAGATCCAGGCTTTTAATGACCTCTTAGGCACAGCCATGAGCAGTGTGTCTGTCTGTGGAGACAGTGTCAACCTTGCTGAGAGGATTACTTACCTCGACAGTGACATTCATGTCTCTGGTGACTCTTCCTATGAAGTCATTACACGGATTGGTAGAGCATGGGGGGTCATGAGGTTGTTGGAAAGGGGTGTGTTGCGCTCCCAATATCCATGCAAAAGGACAAAGGTCCAAGTCTTTAGAGTCCTGGTGCTTCCTTGTCTTGCTACAGGTAAAATTCCGTTATAACGAACTCCCAGGGACCTAAAAAATATTTTGTTGTAATGAATATTTCATTGTAATGAGATTCTGTATTTGTTACTATAGTGCTTTCTTTAACTTGTATCCAGGCGTTTGCAATCATTTCAATAGCTTCTTTCGCGTTACTTTTAATCTCCTCCTGCCTACAAGTTATGCGGACGAGAATTTTTCTCAGCATTTCCTTGCGATAATACACTTTCAGGGTGCGAATGATGCCCAAATCCAATGGCTGAAGCGCTGCCGTGCAATTGGGTGGGAGGTATTCAAAGCGAACATTATCTGAATGTGGAAGTATGTTGTGGGCAGCACAGTTATCAGGAGCCAAATCATTATTTTTTTCTTCATATTGTGAGGTTTCTGAACTCTTTTGAGACTCCCCACCCAACAGGAACGATACGCTGAAGTGCGTCCTGAAGCGCGATTGCAACGTCTGTGGAAGATTGTTTGTCCGTTGCTGGGGCAGGGCAATAGGAGGCTCACATTGCTGCAGTGAAGCGCCACAGAAGCAAATCATAAAAGATCGGGGTCGCACTATAAGTCCCTGTCTTGCACCCCAAAACACAAGGCTTAGTCTCAGTACTTTAGCAAAACCAGCTTTATTCATCTTGAAACAGGAATGGTACAGTTATTTATTGTAGCGTGATCTGCCACTCTGCTATACACAGACATAGCAGTCAGGCAGGATCATGACCAGGTCAGTGATCAAGTAATCCTGTTACAGTATCTGCTTTTACAATTTTCGTGCTCCTAACTTTGCATCACCCATCGAGATCTTTTCTGTTTACTTTGGCGGAGAGACGCAGCATATCTGTGAGCCGTACAGACGCGGACATCGCACTTGGAACGCTCTTTGGCTTGCTGTCTAGTTATGGGAGGTCCCAAGAGAGTTTACAAACCTCACATTTTCTTGAATGAGTGCCGAATTAATAGGAATGTTTCTTGAACGAGCATCACTGAACCACATAAAAGCGGATTTTTCGACGTCTTCAAATGCAGCAGTTCACATACATTTGCATCCAGAGATTTTTCTACTTTTTTTGCTCTGTCTTTCAAGAAAGTTGACAGTGTCGATGGCGAAATTCCGAATTCACTGGCAATGTATTTTTTCTTTTTGCAGCAATCGAGAGCTGCAAAAAATTAGGGTTTTTTTTTCTAATATGAACTATTATTGTTTTTCCGTGTCTGCCGTTTTTATAGGAGGGTGACAATGAGTTAAATTCCAATGGATGTTTTTCAAATGTTGACGAGCATTAAGTAAAAGATATCACTGAAAACCGCAGGAAATAAAAAAGGCAAAAAAAAAAAAAAGCAGTATAAGGAAAGTTCAAAGTAAGAAAAAAAATTAGTGTTTCTGTTTGGGGATCGTTGTGCACAAAACTGCGGCCTGCGGCCACAGAACTAACTGCTCTGTGGATAATTCATTCAGGCATTTCAAGGTCTTTTGTGTACTTCGTTATAATGAAAGTATCTGATAAAATGTACTTCGTAGTAACGAGATTGCTATAGACTCGTGTCATATGGGGAAGCTGTCGGGTCCATAAAAATACTTTGTTGTAATGAAAATTTCTTTGTAAAGATATTCGTTATAATGGAATTTTACCTGTATATGGTTGCGAGACATGGACGCTATCCAGTGACCTGAGATGAAGACTGGACTCCTTTGGTACTGTGTCTCGTCAGAGAATCCTTGGGTATAGCTGGTTTGACTTTGTGTCAAATGAGCGATTGCTCATGGAGTCCCGAATGAGGCAAATTACCTGGATTGTGAGGGAGTGTCAGTTATGGCACTAGGGCCATTTGATGCAGTTCCCAGAGGGTAATGTGGCTTGCAGGATCCTAATTGTTGAGGACCCGAGTGGCTGGACTAAGCTAAGGGTTCACCCATATAACACCGGACTGTGGCAGATAGAGGGTAATTTCTGGATGGTGGGACTGGAGAGCGTGTCTGCCTGGGGGGTTGGGTTGCCAACCAGGATCCAGAGTGGTTTCATCATGTGGTGGGTGCGGCAATGTGCTGTACCAGTGCACGCTCCACAACCTGAGTTATTGTTTCATTTTCACACCGTAGAGAGTTTGTTTTTGTTTGATCCTTAAGGTAAACAGAGACAGCCAGGTTAGATAATGTCAGTCCCTTGAACGACCTCAATGTGTGTCTATGTGGTTGATGGATACATGGCTGAGTGTTTGAATAGTGGCATTTTATCAATGGTTGAGAAATAGGTTCTGGTCTAAAACCACAGAAGACAGAAACTATGCAGATATCATAATTGAACCAACTATTCCTCTTCAGTCTAGGTGCCACTGAAATGTGCATTCTTTTCCATCATTAATCTATTGGTGCACTCTACAGAAACAGCAAAGCAAAGACTAAATTATAAACACTGAAAATGTAGGAAACAAAAGGTATCTTGAAGCACAGGACTAAAATAAAACATGTGAGTGTCACTTAGTTTACAGATAGGGACCCTGATCTTTAGGATTATTCAAATAAGACTCACCCTCAACACTTTTTGAATTTTGTATCATTTGGAACCACTGTGCATGACTTAAATCATTTTAAAAACTTAGGAGTAAAAAAAATGTTTTCTTACCTTTGCACCACCTCCAGATAGGCTGCATGACCACCACAGATGATTGCAAAGTAACATACATCAAATTAGGTTTTTTTTTTTTTGCTTTCTCAAAGTCAGTTGTGTCTTGAATAGACCTGCATTCTAAGACAAAAATACAAATGCACCCTTAAGTTGAGAGAAGGTAACACAGAAAAAAATCTGAGTTTATTTCACTAAGTGTCTCATTAATTTTGAGCACAGTTTTAACAGAATTTCACCCATGTCATATACATTCAACATTCATTTTTAAACTGCGTGGCCGTTAAATTAAGATGCATGCAAAATATAACTAACCACACATTTTGCTGCAAAAACAACAGCTCAATGATCATCCTTCTTACACACTGCAACATGCTACAGCATGCATCAGATCTGCCTTGAATATTGGCATGTGACCTCCTCATTATTTCGTAGGTGGCAGAATGCTGTTACATCAGTTGTTAGTACTTTGATAATAAGGCCCCAAAATCAGCCCTCTCTTGAAATCAACTGTCAGAAATGCATGGATGATTAATGCATTGTATGTGTCTTCATTGTGTTACATTTTTTTTTATTTCCTTTTGTCATTATATTCTATGGTTATTAAAATGAAATCATTGTCAAAAGCGCATTAATATTTAGTTTTTTTATATCTCTATTTTGTTCTGATACATTATTAATCTTTGTTTCTTATTGTTGAGCTTTTTTATTGCTCACAGAGTTTTTTCAATGGGTGGCTGCAGATGTGGTCTCTTGCTTGGCAATGTTGTGGGCACCTATGCTGTGTGTGATGTTGGCATAACACCTTAAAGAAAGGTAGTATATACTGTACAGTAAAGAGTTCAGACTCTCACTCAAACAAAGGAAAGATCTTGGTACGAGACTTAACACTTTGATTGTGAAAAAAATCAATTAGGAAAAGAATTATTGGCTTTGACTTGTTTTGTGGTTTTAATTCTTGTTTAGTCCTTGTATTGTGGCAAACGATTAATTCCTGACTATACTCCTCCTGACTTGTTAAAGAAAAACCTTAAAATAAATCTCTGCTGATCTCTACAACAGACAGTATGCTCCATAGGATCTCCTGTTTGCCCTAATGAATATATTGCAGGAAGTGCAATATAAAATAGTTTTTTTGTTTGTCTGTCCCTTTAGGATGCAATACATAGGTATAAATTTAAGAGAGTGTTGATTGTAGAAAGAATCAATTATAATGTTTTAGCAGTCTGTGAGGGTGATGTTTAACCTCCCATTGCAGAATCTACACCACTCCATAAGGTTCAGCTGCTAAAAATGTTGAAAGAGCAGGTAAGATAGCAGAAGGAGGGTTCTAAACTCAAACAAGCCCAGTATTATAAAAAGTACCACCAAGGTGTGCATTACTTAGTGGGTACTGGGGTTGACTGGGGACCCTATGCAAGGCAATAGCAACATTTACTGCCAAGCTAGTTGTATGATCAGTCGAAAGCCTACTGACTGAATTTTTGTGCATAGTGCTAATCATTGGTCTTGTGTCATTTAGTTTTTATATACTGCTGCTCAAGGGGATCTCTGATAAGTTCATCCCTTGGTTGATACACATATCTAGGGGCAGGGCAACATTGCTCTATAACCACATACCGTGGTGCCTCTGTAACCTGTGTTTTGTTATTCATTAAGTCCACATCTGTACTTGCAGTGAATTCAGAATTTGTAGGTATTGAACCTACAAAACGTTTGGAAAACATATTTTCACTCTGTCACAATGGTTTATTGACAATAGACTGATGAGCAAAAAAGGCAAATTTAATTTTTAATTTTAAATGATTAAACAACAAAGTGTTTAGAATGGGAAGCTGTCTGAATACTTTCTGAATCCTAAGTGTTTAATATTCAAAATGCATAAGTAGCAGTATTACCTGAATTAATTCAATTAATGTGCAATTTAATTCTTACAAGAAGTGATACATTTCATAAAACAACCCATCCAGACCACACTTGTAATTTGTAATGACTGGATTTTCCTATGCCTAAAAAGTAATATGTCCTAGAATGACACAGAGTAATATTAGTGTTGGTATCCTTAAAGACAGTGTCCTTTCCACTAAGTTCTATATAAACATTAATTTTACCTTCAACACCTTCTGATTGAATATGATTATCATAATGTAAAACCGATTCAATAATATCAACAGGACTGAACAATCATGTGCAACAGCTTAACCAATATAGACATTGGTATCTGACACTCTGACTTCTACTAATGGCAACTATTGCAGTTCCTACCTCCCATAGCAGCTTCTACATACTTCTTACCTGGTCTTAGCAGTTATATACTAGCCACTTGTTTCTCTTTAGTCTTCTAGTAAACAACATTACCAATCCCATTTATATACATATATAGTGGCGGACGCCTGGAAGGACCAGGAGAGGGACAATACAGTACCTCCCCTGGGTCACGAGAGGGCAGCCACCCTGGTCTGCATAGGGGCCACGGGATCAGAGCATTGAAGCTCGATCCTTTTGGGGCTCATGGCCACCGCTAGGGGGTACCTGGAGGATTATGGAGCCCTGGACTGCAGCACAACTGGAAGTGCTGCCAGAAGAGATTCCAGGCACACCCAGAGTTGCTTCTGGGTGCTCATGTGGCACTTTTCGCTACACCAGGAAGTGTTGTCAGAAGCTCATTATGAAGCACCAGGAGCACAGCCGGGGTGTTACCAAAGGGGCCGCCTCACTAAATTAGACGAGCCGGAGTTGGGAGGAAGAGGACGGAGCTTGCGTTTGGAGGAGTGAGGGCGGCAGAAAGAGAAGAAGAGAGAGAGAAAGTAGGGACTGAGCTGGCTAATTGAGCATTGTGTGGTGCTGTACAGTGATGAGAAAAGAATTAAACGTGTGTTTTGGACATCTGGTGTCGTGGCTGTCTCTGTACAGGGGCCTGTTTTACCACTATCTCTATATACAGTCATATGAAAAAGTTTGGGAACCCCTCTTAATTCTTCGGATTTTTATTTATCATTGGCTGAACTTTCAAAGTAGCAACTTCCTTTTAATATAGGACATGCCTTATGGAAATAGTAGTATTTCAGCAGTGGCATTAAGTTTATTGGATTAACAGAAAATATGCAATATGCATCATAACAAAATTAGACAGGTGCATAATTTTGGGCACCCCAACAGAGGTATTACATCAATACTTAGTTGAGCCTCCTTTTGCAAATATAACATCCTCTAGACGCCTCCTATAGCCTTTGATGAGTGTCTGGATTTTGGATGGAGGTATTTTTGACCATTCTTCCATATAAAATCTCTCCAGTTAAATTTGATGCCTGCCGAGCATGGACAGCCTGCTTCAAATCATCTCATATATTTTCGACGATATTCAAGTCAGGGGACTGTGGCAGCCATTCCAGAACATTGTACTTCTCCCTCTGCATGAATGCCTTTGTAGATTTCGAACTGTGTTTTGGGTCATTGTCTTTTTGAAATATCCAACCCCTGCGTAACTTCAACTTTGTGACTGATGCTTGAACATTATCCTGAAGAATTTGTTGATATTGGGTTGAATTCATCCGACCCTCAACTTTAACAAGGGCCCCATTCCCTGAACTAGCCACAGCATGATGGAACCTCCACCAAATTTGACAGTAGGTAGCAGTTGTTTTTCTTGGAATGCGGTGTTCTTCTTCTGCCATGCAAAGCGCTTTTTGTTATGACCAAATAACTCAATTTTTGTCTCATCAGTCCAAAGCACTTTGTTCCAAAATGAATCTGGCTTGTCTAAATGAGCATTTGCAGGTCTTTAGAGGAGAACTGTGTCTGTAACCTTTCTCACAATCCTGTGCATTTGCCGCTCCTGTATTTTTCTTGGCCTGCCAGACCTGGGTTTAACAGCAACTGTGCCTGTGGCCTTCCATTTCCTGATTACATTCCTTACAGTTGAAACTGACAGTTCAAACCTCAGATAGCTTTTTGTAGCCTTCCCCTAAACCATGATACTGAACAATCTTTGTGCTCAGATCTTTTGAGAGTTGCTTTGAGGATCCCATGCTGTCACTCTTCAGAAGAGAGTCAAAGGGAAGCACAACTTGCAATTGACCACCTTAAATACCTTTTGTCATGATTGGACACACCTGTCTATGACGTTCAGGGCTTAACGAGCTAATCCAACCAATTTGGTGTTGCAAGTAATCAGTATTGAACAGTTACATGCATTCAAATCAGTTTTTCACATTTGATTTAATTTCATACAACTAAATACTGCTTCACTAAAAATCTTTGTTTGGAAAACACCCCAGTACTCAGATGTTCCTAGGAAATGAAAGACATACCACAGTTATCTTTTTTGTTGAAAGTAGAGTAAATTATTATGCAGGCTGAGGGATTCCCAAAATTTGTCATGACTATATATATTATATATATATATATATATATATATATATACACAGTACTGTGCAGAAGTTTTAGGCAGGTGTGAAAAAATGCTGTAAACAAAGAATGCTTTCAAAAATGGAAGGGTTATTCATTTATTTTCATCAAACAACAAAATGCAGTGAATGAACAAAAGAGAAATCTAAATCAAATCAATATTTGGTGTGACCACCCTTTGCCTTCAAAACAGCATCAATTCTTCTAGGTACACTTGCACACAGTTTTTGAAGGAACTCGGCTGGTAGGTTGTTCCAAACATCTTGGAGAACTAACCACAGATCTTCTGTGGATGTAGGCTTCCTCACATCCTTCTGTCTCTTCATGTAATCCTAGACACACTCGATGATGTTGAGATCAGGGCTCTGTGGGGGACATACCATCACTTCCAGGACTTCTTGTTCTTCTTTACGCTGAAGATAGTTCTTAAATGACTTTGGCTGTATGTTTGGGGTCGTTGTCCTGCTGCAGAATAAATTTGGTGCCAATCATACGCCTCCCTGATGGTATTGCATGATGGATAAGTATCTGCCTGTATTTCTCAGCATTGAGAACACCATTAATCCTGACCAAATCTCCAACTCCATTTGCAGAAGTGCAGCCCCAAACGTTCAAGGAACCTCCACCATGCTTCACTGTTGCCTGCAGACACTCATTATTGTTTCGCTTTCCAGCCCTTCGACGAACAAACTGCCTTCTGCTACAGCCAAATATTTCAAATTTTGACTCATCAGTCCAGAGCACCTGCTGCCATTTTTCTGCACCCCAGTTCCTATGTTTTCGTGCATACTTGAGTCGCTTGGCCTTGTTTCCACGTCGGAGGTATGGCTTTTTGGCTGCAACTCTTCCATGAAGACCACTTCTGGCCAGACTTCTCTGGGCAGTAGATGGGTGCACCTGGGTTTCTCTCCCAGTTCTGAGCTGATGGCAATGCTGGACATCTTCCGATTTTGAAGGGTAATGAGCTCGATGTGTCTTTCATCTGCTGAATTAAGTTTCCTTGGCCGACCACTGCGTCTACGATCCTCAACGTTGCCCATTTCTTTGTGCTTCTTCAAAAGAGCTTGAACAGCAGATCTTGAAACCCCAGTCTGCTTTCAAATCTTTGTCTGGGAGAGACCTTGCTGATGCAGTATAACTACCTTGTGTCTTGTTGCTGTGCTCAATCTTGCCATGACATGAAACTGTCTTCCACAACCTCACCTTGGTAGCAGAGTTTGGCTGTTCCTCACCCAGTTTTAAGCCTCCTACACAGCTGTTTCTGTTTCAGTTAATGACTGTGTTTCAACCTACGTGTGACATTGATGATCATTAGCACCTGTTTGGCATAATTGGTTGATCATACACCAGACTATAATCCTACAAAATCCCTGACTTTGTGCAAGTGTACCTATAAGAATTGATGCTGGTTTGAAGGCAAAAGGTAGTAACACCAGATATTGATTTGATTTAGATTTTTCTTTTGTTCACTCACTTTGCATTTTGTAAATTGATAACAATAAACAATCATTATTTATATTTCTGGAAGCATTCTTTGTTTACAGCATTTTTTCACACCTGCCTAAAACTTTTGCACAGTACTGTATATTAATATTTATATATATATATATATATATATATATATATATATATATATATATATATATATATACACATATATATACACACACAGTGGAACCTCGGTTTGTGAGTAACTTGGTTTACGAGTGTTTTGCAAGATGAGCAAAAATTTTTAATAAATTTTGACTTGATAAACAAGCGAGGTCTTGCAGTACGAGTAGTATGTATACGTTTTGTCTGCTGAGCGTCATGTGATCACAACTGAGCTGATGGTTCTTCTCTCTCTCTCGCTGCAGGATTGTGGGCAATCGTCTCCTATTCTCCGTCTGAGTCGGTGTGCCTCACTCATATAGTCAACATCTGTACGAGCGTGTACTGTTTACTACAGCATTAGCATTGTGACTGTGTGTGTGCACGTGTATGTGCGTGTGCACGGGCGCGCTCGTGTGTGTGTGTGTGCTGTGACGTGCGAGTCCTCGTCTTGCACCCTAAAACATGAAGCTGAGTCTCAGTACTTTAGCAACACCAGCTTTATTCAGCTTGAAACAGCAACAGCGTGGTTATTTATACACAGACACAGCAGTCAGGCAGGGCCCTGCACATTTATAATGTTCCTTGTATCACCCATCGACGGCAGGCGCTTATAGCATGTCCGCGATCTTTTCAGATTCGCTTTTACGGCGAACTGCTACAGCACTGGGAGACTATGATTGCTTTGGGACGCTCTTCCGCGTGTCGTCCTGTTGGGTGCAATCCCACAAGAGTTTAGAAACTCACTCACACCAGCCATGATTCTTTTCAAAGGTAAAGTGCAGGTTAATTTGTTTTATGTATTTTTACTTTATATTAATCATTTTTATATGAATAGTTTTGGGTTGTGGAACAAATCATCTGAGTTTCCATTATTTCTTATGGGGAAATTCACTTTGATATACGAGTGCTTTGGACTACGAGCACGTTTCCAGAACGAATTATGCTCGCAAACCGAGGTTCCACTGTATAGTATATATATATATATATATATATATTATATATATATATATATTTTGTGGAAGCCGGCCTGGACACGTTCATGTCACCCAACACACGTTTATTATACTTTTGATATTTACAATAAAGTGCACTCAAACCCCAAAAGTCCCCACAAGTCCAGGCCAACTTCAAATGCCTTTCTCTCCTTCAGGACGCCTCTTCTCCTATCCACCTGAGCTCTGTCCTTCTCCTCACCTGACTATTGCTCCCAAATGGAGGGAGGGGGCCCCTTTTATCACCACCTGGATGTGTTCCAGGTGCTTCCCAGCAATCTTCCACTGGCACTCCCCAGTGTGGCGGAAGTGCCGGCTGCGCACCCGGAAGCACTCCAGGTGTCCCTGCTCCCCTTCCTCCCAGCACTTCCGGGTGTGGCGGAAGTGCTGAAGAAGTTTAGGGCTCCAAAGGCACTGGGGCGCCCCCTGGCGGTGACCACGGGCCCCTACAGGGTTGAGCTTCAAAGCTCTGTACCCGTGGTCCCCATAGCAACCAGGGCAGTCGCCCCCATGTGGTCTGGGGCAGGCATACGCCCTCTTCCAGTCCTCCAGGGCGTCTCAGCCGGTCATGGGCCACCTACGACAATATCCTTATGCTCACTTTTTCCAGCAGTCAATTATTCTATTTCACAATGTTTGGCACTGCAGTAGGATTCATACAAGGGTAATCAGGAACATCTTTTCTTTTCCTCTTCAACTGCAAATGTTCATTCCTGAATAAGAGGGCTACAACAAATGTCACCTGGGGTCTGTAACCCAAGTAGTACAAGCCATAGATTTAAAATAGGGAATACTACAAGGGAGGTTGATGGAAATTATAGATACTCCATTTTTCAGTTTATTTACAGAATATGAGCATACATATTTACACTTTACCAATTAATTTGATAAGCAATGATAATGTAGTACAGTTAGAGACATGTTTTTTTTTCTTTTGGATTATGTTTAATATTCTCCACATAGCTTCCATGGCATCTCTTAAATGGGCTGCTATACAGTATACTTGAAAACTTCCTGCTAGTCACTGTGAACACACATCCTTGTCTAGTGCCAAGAATCTCTGTAAAAATGAATAATTTCCAACTTCTTTTTAAAGTCATAAATATTGATCTGAAGTGAAGAATGCATATTTTCCAAAACCAAAGTGTTTCTGCATTGAAATTACTGTATGTGGTCATTTTTAAGACTTTTGTTTCAAATTTGCTATTGTGTCCTTTTGGCTACAATTATAGGTTTATATATTATATATATATATATATATATATATATATATATATATATATATATATATATATATATATATATATATATATACATATAAAGGAAAAAACAAAAAAAATGTCTAAGTATATAATTCCACTCTCACTCTTAACTTTAAATAAGGCAGTTAATACAGTATGAAATATAGTGCATAAAACAAACACTTTTACAAAAAGTAAAACAATGCACTCAACATATGGAAAAATAGAATGTTCCCACAAACTAGTTATAAACCCTAATTTAATATCCCTATACCACATGTAATACAACAAAATTTGCAAACACAACATAAATATACATACAAGAAAATATTGTAATTACTGTACAAAACCATACAAATCACAAAAAAAATGTGTTATACATTTTTTGATAATTACTGATAGGCTATCATGAAGCCTAGAAAGACGTAAGATAAGAAGAAGTGTCACTGGATTCAGAACCTATCAATCAAAGGAAGAACTTCTTCTTCGGGGCACAGCAAACTACTAATCAAATTAAAAAAATAAATATATAATAAAACACTGAAAAAGTGAAAATTGCCATATGACCATTGCCAACCACCAACCCATTTGGAATACCTATGATATAGAAATTGGGACTAATAATATTTTTTTCTTTATATGCATTTAAAATACATATAGAAACTGGTTTTGGGTTCTGCTTTCTTTATCTCTTGGTAAAATTTTCCCAGTAAGCAGGTCGTTTATATTTTTTCATATTTTTACAGTAGTAGGTGTACAATTAAAGTTGCTATTGAAGGTTCAATTTTTAACTTTCTGCATATTTCATATTTGTAAGAGGTATTGTTTGCATGAAAAAAATGGATTTCATATTTTCAGTAGGATAACCTGCTTGATAATCCTACAACATGTTCTGAGCATTTCGTAAAAGTTGTGTGTTAGTGTGATCATGTGTTTGGGCATATGTGCTAAAATTATATTTTTGGAACCTTTAATTCTAAAATTATTTATTAATAGAACAGGACTGCAAACAGGGTGGCAGAGATGACTTGGTTAATCTGGTAGCCTCACAGCTTCTGGCAACTTGGTTTGAATCCTGGTCACTATGTGAAGGGATCGCTCACTCTTGCTCACGTTGACCATGTCTGTATGAGTTTTTCTGTTAGTCGTGTCTGACTGAGGGTATTCTGTGACAGACTGACTACCCGACTCAGGATGGAATAAGATCACAATTAAAATTCCAGCTAGTATAATTTAAACACATAATTTTGCAAGGAGTCTAACAGATGTCTCTTGCTTTTAATTTTGTAGTGATCTCCTAGATCAGCTGTCACCTGGAATGCTACAAAGCCACCGAGTTACGTAATAATTAATATTCTTAGTCCCTATAGTTTAAAATGTAATGAGAGTGGAAATCCGTGTGGTAATCGCCCTACCAGGCATTACCACTTTAAAAGGAAACAAGTCCTAAGAATAGGGTACAGTGGACTCTTGCGGAATAAAAAAATAAAGCACTTACTTGTTTAAATTGTCCAAGTGCGGGGTGCGCTTTCGGCAGCATTTTAAGTTCAGAAGGTTCACGCAGCTGGACGCCAGCGACAGTTCGGGCGCGCCTCCAGGTCAGGCCTGCTGGATGAAGCTGCGAGTACCCCCGTCATAAAGGCGATTGTCTTTTTAGCCATCTGCCGTTAGCAAAACCGGAAAGGTGAGGGGCGTTTAGTTAAGTTAGTGCATGCATTAGTTTACGAAGGGGATCCCAGAATAATGTCCCAAGAAAAAGTCACATACTTTTGTAACGCGTATCATCTTGTCCAAGGGGAGCGTGTTGAGATGCACTCCAGTTTACACACATACACGCAAGGCTGCAGGCCTTATTTAATACATGCCTTGCAAGGATTGAGGGGAGCACCTGTGCAGAGGGCACCTGCGTCAGTAGCGATTGGTGTAAGGGAGCAGCGTGTCGCAGGATTGGCTGAACATTTGTTGTCCGAGTACAAGAAGCAGTTCCTCTCATATGGATTCTCTTTATGGAATTCACATTTGACACAACCCCTAACCAAAACTGATTTTCATGAGACAAGTTAACAAGAATTTTACAGTTTAAAAACATAGAAATGAAAGAGTGTAAGAGGCATTGCTTCTGTCCTCCATGAGAGAAGAAAGATTCCAGTCCAGTCAGTCCTTTTTAGACGCGGTGGGGATGGATATCGTAGTTGGTATAGCGAATTAATTTAGTATACCAAACAGCGGCTTTTGCCAATATTTGTAAATATTTTTGTATATAAGTCGATATCTTTTTGTTGTAGCATTGTTTTGGTGGAGGTAACTTATAGTTTAGGTTTGTAATGCACTTTTTGTTTTTCTTATATACAGTATATATATATTTTTTGTAAATATTTTTGTGGACTCTGGATTTTGGAGTGTGTAGTTTCTTCCTGACTGTTTTCTTTCTTTAGGAGGACTACAGTTTTGTGTCTCCATGTCTGATTTTTTTCAACACCCACTGTGTAGTCTGGTACCAACCTTGCTGCAACAGGGTTTCACAAGCCTGCCTGTTCATTAAGTTCTTTGACATTCTAACTGACTGAATAGGAAGATAAATTGTAGTTTAGTAGTCATACTCTATATACATCATGTCGTAAAGCAGTCAAAATTTCAATTTAAGGTTTTAAGAGATTTGCACAATTTAGATATTATGATTTGCACTCTTTGTATGTTTTATTTGCTTTGCCTCCATCTTTTTCTGGCATTTGTTCTGTGTTTTTTTTAGGTCACATTATAATTCTAATGTTATATTTTGAATTCTCCATTTACTTTAATTGTTGTCAATTACTTTGATCTGTTTTAAACCACATTTTGCTATCTTACAATCATTGCCATTTTGCATCTTAGTTGTTAGGGAACCATCCAGTTTTGTTCTTGGGCAAGTCTTCAGAGGTTGTGACCTTTGAGTGACAAAGTGAAATAGCTAAAAGTTCATCCAAGGAACCACTATCTAATTCAAACTTACAGATATCAAAACCGTTTTTAATAAACAACCCTTTGCTGAATCATCTATTTTGAACATCGTTTTGGTTTTTGAATTTTGCTCTTGAGTTTTAATCTAAATAATTATCTGTCATTTTGGCTTTGATGCTCATGCAGTTTAATCTCCTGATTTTGACCCTTTTTCATATTTTTGCTTAACATCATTATATCTCTGAAATTCCGTGCTAGTTTTAGGTAAACTAGGTAAAAGGAAGTAAACATCAAAAAATGACACGTACTCAGCGATACATCATTTATTTTCATTTGCCAGCCATTAATGGACATTAATGCCAACGTTACTTTTGTCAAGTGAGCACTGATGTTTTTTTTTTCTGCATTAATTTGGACCATGGAGCAAAGATGTGCTGCAAATGAGAATGATCTGTGTAGTGTATATAGAAACTTGTGCAACTCTTTTGTGGGAGTTTTTTTTAGGTTTTAGTGATTTTAATGTTATGATTTTAAAAAAAAAATTTAAAAAATACTCTAATAATAATGGAAGTTGAATTAAAAAATAATAATATTGATAAAATTTCTGAAAATATCCTTTCCACATGTCTCCTTAAATCAGACATAGACAAAAGCAATCTAGGCATATTGTAGTTAGCTCCCCGTAACAGGCTCAGAAAGAAGACACAGCAGGAAAAAGAAGTAATTGTTAAAACATTTTACTCTTAACAGTGTCAGAAGAATACACAAATGTAAAACAACAATGAAGGGAGTTGAACTGGAAATATTTACAGTTACCTATACAGTAAACCTCTCATTGTTGTGGCCCTGAGAAGCACTAAAAAAATAACACTGGTTCCATGCACAGACCTCCTCCACCCCTGCGCACGTACCTCACCCTTATATATCACAGCTACCACACCTTCTCGTCGTCCCCCAAACTGTTCAGCAACCCCAGCCTCCATTTCCAGCTCATCCCTTCAGAGTACCACACCGTTTCTTCCTTCTAGCGTCAATCATTTCCCTGATGGCAGTCCTCTGTGCTGCTATAAAGCTAAAATTTATCTATCCTACAATTACAATGGTTCTACTCATTAGCAGAAATATTATAAACTCTAAATAACTTTGTATACTGAAGTAAAGATAAAATCTTACAAGGTTAACATTGAATTGAGATAGTAGCTGTATCATTCCATTTCTTTATTTTTGTTATGTTATTGCATTTTTGTTCCTTTACAGAGAATAAACAACCATTAAATTTAATAAGTGATTAAGTTCTACATTTCAGTAGAATATCAAAAAATAACAATGAGTCCCTCTAGTCCAAGTGATTGTCTTTATTTAAAAAAAAAATGACTATGAATTGTTATGCCACATTAACACAAAGTGTTAAACAGTGTAGGATTGTAGTTTAAGAAAATACCCATCTACCCATTTCCAATCAGCCTTATCTACGAATTCTACTTCATGCCATTCCACTGCAGGGCATCTCAATCACACCAAACTAATTATGGTCACCAATCATCCTAACCTTGTAAGTTTTTGAGGTGCTAGAGAAGAATATACACAAGCACAGCAAAACATGCAAGTGACATGAGAGTGATCAGACTGAGACCTGAACCCATCTTCCTGATCTGTGAGACAAAACCAAAGAGTGAAATGCAGTAATCACTAGCAGCTATTTATGTGGTAAATTTCACTGCCATGATAGGCTGGAAAGTAGTGGTACAACTCTTCAGAAAGATATGATTTTTCTTTGATAGTTGTGATACCAATCTTGACATATGCTTCATTTAGAAACCCTCAACACACATTAACATGTCACTTGTTTATATTTAATATAGTAAAATATTTTGATCAAAAACACAAGTATTTATTTGTATTAAAAGAACTGACTTTATCCTTTAAAGTAACCTGAAGTGTGCTAGTAATGAATGCCAGATATTAATTCTCCATAGTTTCCTTTTAAAGCCATCAAAAAAAGAACATTTGCACTAGATGTGTTGATAGTTTAATTCTTTGTACTTCATTTATTAAAATTCCTTTCTGTCCTGCACAGTGAAGAACTGTTTTTCCCTATGTCATTACTAGACTGGATGTTGTCTGCGGCTGTGTTTTAGATTTTGTGCAAAAGGATATTTAAATTACCGTAGGTCTAATTTAGGACTTTCATGAAAATGATCTTCAAACATTTTCAGGAAGAATACTGTCATAAATGCCTATAGACTGTCTTTCTTGAATGCCATCTATCAGTTTCTACTATCTAGATATGTTTTACACTTTGATATATTTTTTGCAAGGTATGTGGATTTGGTAGTTTAAATTAGTACATAAATATTCCCATTCAAGTATTCTGTTGACTTTATCATACACAGACCATTCGTGATTTGTGATAAGATGCAATAGCATTTTCCTCAGAGAGATGATCTCAACTTTGATATTAGCTTTCTCAGCTTTTATCTGAGTTCATATTTCTTCCAGGTTAATTTTCATTTCTTTGTGAGAATCATAATGTTTTGCATTCAACTTGGATTGCTTTCAGATGGTGTTAGTTCTGTTTTGAATATCTGCAGACCCGCTATATAGCTTACTTACATTATGGTGCTTGTCATCTACTGCTTTGTGGCTTGCAGCTGCCTCTTTTGATTGGCAAAGATTGGATGTTCTGATTTTAGAGCAGATATTATCTGTTCTTTGATGTAGACATACTGATTTGTTTGTGTTCAGTTTGTGATTAATCTGCTAAAACATATTTCATTGATATTTTAAAGCAAAGGGGAAAATTAAACAGAAAAGGTTTAATAATTGAATAAATGTGTTTCCTCATGTCTGACTCCCAGGCATTAGAACTGGAAACTCCCTTAACAAATAAGGCATTCTTTGCAAGAATTCTATCACTGGTGCTGTTTATCAGAAAACATTGCTTTTGACATAACATATGTGACCAGTGGCTAGGAGATAGGAGAGAGAAGAAAATCTGGGATACCATCCCAATAAACTCATTTACCTTGTAACTCAAACAGAAAAAAACGGTAACAGAAACAGTCCCAAAATGAACACGGGCTTTAAAGAACTTAATCTCAAATGGCTACTTAGCAGATAATCGTTTGTCTGAGGTTCTGTGAAGACAACTCCACTTTTCCGGGGTTCTGGTGTTTATATTCCTGGGACTGGATGGGGCAGGACTTTCTTCTGACCTTTCTATTGGGGTGACTCTTTCTGAGCTGTGAAAAAAAGTAGGAGACCATTAATGACAGCATGTGCTCTCACCTGGGAGTGGAAGTGCTTACCTCAGCTGAGCTGATCAGGGAGCCCTCTGGCACACATGTGTGACACATAACATTCTCAATGCTGCGTAATCTAATTTAGGGGGAGATTTTTGTGTTGAAAGAAAAAGAAAGAAAGAAAGAGGTTTTGATGTTTAATTTTCACAGTGCAACAAGTTATTCAGCCTGTTTGGATTTTGAAATTGGTTGAAGTTGTATGTCATGAATAGTTATCCATCCATGGGAATTCCCATGGGACCCGACTCAGTGTTTTGCGGTGAGCGACTAAATTTATTCATGCAGTCAGAAGTGGGTAGTCAGAATGTAGTGGAACATCTAAGAAACCAACTATATAGATATTTTACTATTATAATTTATCATCAATATTTTAATCAACACTATTTCACTGTAAAAGTACATGCAGTCAGAAAAGAAGAATTTTTTTTTTTCATTTTTTTTAAACTTAGCTTTCAAATGAATTATTCTAAACATTGTTGTGCTTTTGCTTTGCAGCTTGTAATGGCAGATGCACAAGTGATTATTACATGGAATATTGTTTTTTTTCCTCTTGTAGGATTTGTTGCTTCTACAATCCTAATTATGTGTCCAATTCATTTGCCTTTTAGAGGGGGATGGAACTTTTCTGGGAGCTGGAGAAATTGGATACAGGTTGAAACTTGTTAGGAGTAGTTTGGAAAAATCAGTACTCTACAGACCTCTACATATACAGTAGTAATACATACATGCATTTTCATCTTATACAGTATTTTTGCAATGTTTATAGCATATACTGTATGCCTCCTGTACTTTATAGGACAACAAGCACTAAACATCTTTAAGCATAAACAAACATTTCCACTGCCAGCTATGAAAACAATAAAAACAAATCTTCTACTCTATGGAGGATTGTATTCAAGTATTAGACATTTACAGTATCAGCCATTACCCGGCCGGGACGCCTGTGGAATGGAAGAACCAGGGGACAGAGGATCACTGAGGCAATACCTCCCCTGGGATACTAAAGGGCAGTCCTCCTGGGTGGCTGTGGCACCATGGTTTCCCGCAAGGCATGCGAGGAGCTGGAGTTTGGTGCAGCCCTATTGGGGTCCAATGGGGGCCTCCACCACACCTAGGAGTGATTCAAGGTAATCCTGATGAACCACCTGGAGCACTTCCATGTAGCTGAATGTAATAAAAGGAGCCGCCTCACTCCATTTGGGGAGCCAGAGTCGGGAGGAGGTGGACGAAGCTTGCCGAGAGAGTAGTGGAGGTGGAGGAAGAAGGAAAGGAAAAGGACTGTGTTTGATTATTGGCGCTTTGGACTGTATTGTACTGTGGGGAGCGAAAGAAAAGTGCTCCTCGACTGTAAATAAAACATATGTTGTGTGGCAAAGTCGTGTCCTGTCTGTCTGTGTCAGGTTTGGGCGACAGTATGCGCCCTGGGCTTCACAAGCGCAAATGTCCAAAAGTCAGTTTTGTTCATAAAAATAGACACCTATTTGTCTTTGAACAAAAAGTTTTATTTGTAAAAGTCTATAATAAATATTTACAAGAGAAAAGATAATGTGTGTTGAGAGTTTCTGAATGAAGCAGATGTCAAGATTGCTATCTGATAGTGATAGGGAACTCTAAAGCTTCGAGTACTATAGCTGCAGCCAAACAGTGTCTGTATTCATGGCCTCTCTCCTTGTGGCTGAGATATCAATAAATCATTTTGTTAACCACATTGCCTAGCTGTCAAATGCATCTTCTGACCCATGATACACCATTCCTCTTCTATAACATCTCTAAATCCAGAGCAGTTGCCTTTTAGCTCTTAAAAAATCCAAAATTATTCAATATCATGGACAATTAATTTAAATAATAAATACTTAAATCGTATAAATAATATTTGCTTACTCTTTGTAAACCTTCACTGGTCACATATTAATTGACATTCTGATAAACAATGGAGAATATTAGAATGCTACACTGGGCTTGAAAACGTAGCACTCCAATAACTTGATGTGACCACAGCATAAACAAAAAAAACAAGGTACATCACCTTACTGTATCAGCTATGCACAGTACAGGACAGAACATTATTCCAAATTAAACCATTAAGCAATGCTAATGATCAAATAAATGTTAAAAACACTGCATAAATGTAGTGACTTTGAGCAAGGCCTTTAGCTTAAAAATTTTTCTAGGGGTGCTAAATGATGACTGACCCTACACTGTGACTTGCAAAGGTCATGCAAAATTCCCCTTGGGATTAATAAAGTATATCAAATCAAATCAAAATACTTAAGGCAAATAATTGTTCCAACTACTGTAAATCATTTATCTTTCTATTTTCTAAACCCAAATTGATTATACGAATTTTCAAGCTCACTCAATCATATTGAGTCAATTAAGAGTCACCAATTAACTTTACATGCATGTTTTATGAAAGGAAAAATGAGAACCTGGAGAAAACCCATGCAGGCATGGGCAGAATGCACAACACAGTAAAAAGATCATGGGTTCGTGTCCCAGGTCCTCCCTGTGTTGTAGCACTTTGAGTATTGAGAAAAACGCTATATAAATGTAATAAATTATTATTATTATCATTAACCAAATCTAGGAAGCTCAGTTCCCTAAAGATAAGAAGCAATAGTTTGCTAGATGTTTTTGTGGCTGCTTGAAAGTGATTCTCCATGGCTTCAACAAAATCCTCTCTTATGTGAGCTTTCATTTCAGTCATTGTCACAACTATAGTGTTTTTGTCTTACAGATACCGCTTAGTTAAATTAACAAAAGCATCCAAATAAAACTGCATTTAAGTCTCCCTTATTAAATTTAATGTCTTCCATTACCAATGGTGTCCATTTTTGTGGCCAAAGAGTACCCTTATGACAGACATTTACTAACTTTTGCTAGTATCCATCCATCAATCTATTTTCAAGCAACATATAATCCATCAGAGGGCCCAGAATACATATGCTTAACATTAGCAACTGGTGGTGGTGGTGGTGGTGGTGGTGATGCACTACCATGCTGCCCTACATTTATAATATAATAAAGAAAGTTCCAAAATTAGAATTCAGGCAGGTTGAAAATACATTTGAAATCCCACAATAAGTGCTACAATTCCTAAACAGCACTCTGCATTTACAAAAACCTCTTCACTTCTTTAAATAACCACACACATTATACAGAAGCAAGAAAAATGTTGTGACCTCTAATAGTGCACAAATTATTGCATTGTTCTTGTACATATTGAATTCATCATTCAAACATTCACAGGTGTAGGATGGTAAAAGGTATGTGAGCATCTAGGCTGATGACCTCAGCAAAGGCTAATTGGAGTCCAATTAATGAAATGAGATTGGGGGTGTGGTTTAGGGCTACATTGACCTCTAAGAAAAGATTCAAACATTTTGAGTTTGCTATTTATAAGAAGCATGTGCTGATATGAAGTATCCATCCATCCATTTTCCAACCCGCTGAATCCGAACACAGGGTCACGGGGGTCTGCTGGAGCCAATCCCAGCCAACACAGGGCACAAGGCAGGAAACAATCCTGGGCAGGGTGCCAACCCACCGCAGGACACACACAAACACACCCACACACCAAGCACACACTAGGGCCAATTTAGAATCGCCAATCCACCTAACCTGCATGTCTTTGGAATGTGGGAGGAAACCGGAGCGCCCGGAGGAAACCCACGCAGACACGGGGAGAACATGCAAACTCCACGCAGGGAGGACCCGGGAATCGAACCCAGGTCCCCAGATCTCCCAACTGCGAGGCAGCAGCGCTACCCACTGCACCACCGTGCCACCCCCTGATATGAAGTATTACTCACAAAAAAAAAAAAATCTCAGATGATTTTGTTGATTTGCATGAAGCTGGAAAGGGGTACAAAGTAATTTCAAAGAGTTTAGATACTTGTCAGTCTGCAGTTAGACAAACTGTGTATAAATGGAGATGATCTAACACTTTGGCTGCTCTCCCTAGATGTGGTTGGCAGCCAAGACAACTCAAAATGCACAACACAGAATGCTAAATGAGGTGAAAAAGAACCATAGTGTGGCAGCTAAAAACTTGAAGGAAGCATTGTAATAGGTTAATATCTTTGATCACCATACGCAAAACACTGAACAGGCATTGTGTCCATGTCCGACCACCAAGGAGAAAGACACTGCTCTGCAAAAAACATTGTTGCATGCCTAAAGTCTCTCAAAGACCATCTTGACACTCCACAATGTCTTTAGGGAAAATGTTATGTGGACTGATAAAACTAAGGTTGAGTTGTTCAAGAAGAATGTGGAGCATTACATATAGTTTGAAAAGGGTACCACATACCAATATGAAAACATCATTACAGCATTGAAGTACGGTGGATAGTGCATTATAATTTAGGGCTATTTTGCTGACTTCAGGTCTGGACAACTTGCCGTCATCTAGGAGAAAATGAATTCCCAAGTTTATCAAAGTATCCGCCAGGATAATATAAGGGTGGTTGTACCCCAGCTGAAGTTCAATAGAAGCTGGGTGATGCTACAAGACAATAACCCTAAACAGTGAAGTAAATCTACTACAGAATGGCTTCAGAAAAGAAACCCCACGTTCTGAAGAGGTCCTGACAGAGCCCAGACCTTAACCCAATAGAGATGCTGTGGAATTACCTCAACAGAGCCATTCACACCAGACATCCTAAGAATGTGGCTGAGCTGAAGCAGCTCTATATTGAAGAAAGGTACAAAATAGCTTCAGAATATTGTGCAGTTGTGGTCTGCAGCTACCAGAAGCACTTGTTAGAGGTTACGGCTTCCAAAGGAGGTTCAACAAGTTATTGAATCCAAGGGTTGGAGACCACGTGATCTATGGTGCCAGATGGAAGGCTGATTTGGTGGCTCCTCTGCGCTGTCTGCTTTTCTCCCCTCTGTTCTCTACTAAAAAACCCTCATACTACATTATTGATCTTACATAGTGAATTATACTCACCCCACACTCTGAATATGTCAACTGGATCCCGCAAATTTTAGTGAGAACCTGCTAGTCCAGCAAAGAAGGTACTTCTTGCGGAGGCACCTGCAGAAGTCAGCACAGCAATGATGGCACACTTTTTGAAGAAAACATTAAGTCATTTGTATATGAGCCGCTCACTGCAGCACAGGACTCGATTCAACAAAGTTTTAAAGCTGAGGTTGGTTTTCTTCAGCAGGACCTTACAGCAATGAAGGATGAACAGGCAAAACTTTCTCTAGACTTTAAGATTTTTGTGAACACTCTGGACCAGTACAACAAACAGATCCGTTCACTGGAAGGCCATGTTGCGTCTTTAACTGCAAAACTCACTGATCTGGAGGACATAAACAATGTGCGGATCACAGGAATAAAAGAGAAAGTGTATTCCCATGGCAATGGTATGGCAACTGAGTTTGAGTTATCCAGGTTTGATCCAATAATTGAGCACTATCACAAGGTCTATTCCCCACATCAGGATTATTCTCACCGTTGCAAGTGAAATTCCTAAACTATAATGATTGCCAAACAGTCCTTCAGAAAGTGAGGAAAGCTCCAAACCATTCATACGAAGGTCATCGCCTATACCTATTTGCCGACTACTCTGGTTCAGCTGCTTCCGCAAGGAAAGCAATGCAACCTTCTATTCAGTCTGCACAAGCGGCCAGGCTACACCTATTCCTCCTTTATCCAGCTTGTCTTCAGTTGTCTCATGCTTCAGGGAGCATTACTTTTGATGATCCGAAACAAGCCATGGAAGACTGTTGACAATTTTCAGCTAACCAGAACTTCCCCTTGTGAGTTGCGCCATGCTTGTCTTGACTATGTTATTCACTGCATCTGGATGGTTTGCGCTGACAAGCATCCTGCCCAGTCTAAGAGGTTCCTATGTGTTAGCGTCACTTTGTCATATTTATAATGTTTAGTGCTTCCACTCACTTTTTGTTTAATCATTATCTTTCTCACTATCTTTTTTGATAGCCTTAAAAACAAGAGTGTGGATGCTTTTTTCCTTTATCTTCTGCACCCAGAAGCAGAAACATATCTATGAACCAAGTACTGGTTCATAAAGTAACTTTACCTGCTGCTTGTTATGATAGTGCTTTTCTTATTAGTTATGCATTGCATTGTGTTACATATAATTTTTTTTTTAATTTTTGAGGGATGAGGGGGTTTGAGTATATGTCTATGTTTTCTAGTTTTTAAGTAAATTCTTCTGCATATCTGCATGATGTTTGCTTGATTTTCTTGCTTATTCAGTGTATAATGGATCTTTACTGGCCCTGTTTTACTTTCTACCATGCTGACTGGGTGGGGTTCAGGGGGACCCTGCACCTGTTTCAACCCACACACACATGCGCAAATTGCAGTTTGATCTTTGTGCTGTGTTGAATGGGCACAGGGTGTTTGGGTTGGGGTGTGTTACTGGGTTTTTGTGGGGTTTTATTGTTCGTGGGGGCTTGGGGGGGGGGGGGGGGGGGGGGGGGTGAATTATGGCCTTGCGTTTTTTTTTCTCTACATGGTATATATGATTCCTGGAGTGGAGGTGTGGTGTTTTTTTTCTCTGGGTATATATTTAGGAATTATTCTTTCACAGTTTTCACTTCTCTCTTTTTCACATATGCTCTTTAATTTCTTTTTCACTTCTCTTTCATGGCTAATGTAACTGTTGCATCTTTGAACATGCGTGGCCTAGGGTCCAATACTAAAAGAACTACTTTTTTAGACTTTTGTGGTGCAGGAGTGTTGATATTGCTTTCTTTCAGGAAACTTAGCTCCTGGTTAAGGCTGTGCCGCGTGTTGGCAATAAGCAATGTTTTTGTGGCAGCCTCATCCTCCACCCTATCAAAGAAGTGTGGGGTTGCCATTCTCCTGCGGTGTATCCTCCCAGTCAAAATTCTGGGTTCGGGCTCTGATGGGCTTGGCAAATTTTGCTATCTGTTACTTGAATTTGGTGGCAGGAAGCTCACATTATGTTCAACTTATGCTCCCATGCAGTATCAACCCTCCTTCTTTTCTTCACTATCTAAACTATTCTTAAATTTCGATGGTTATGAATTGATTTTGGGTATTGATGCAAATTCTATATGAACCATTTACTAGACAAATCACCTCCACTGTTACCTGTTACTGTTACTGTTATCAGTATACCCCTCACTCCACCCGATCCCTCTGCAAATTTGTGTCTGACCTAAATTTAATTGACTCTTATCGGTTGCTGAACCCCTCTGCAAAGGAGTTTTCTTTTTACATTGGCAGACACCATTTCCA
Source organism: Erpetoichthys calabaricus (assembly GCF_900747795.2). Classification (NCBI taxonomy): domain Eukaryota; kingdom Metazoa; phylum Chordata; class Cladistia; order Polypteriformes; family Polypteridae; genus Erpetoichthys; species Erpetoichthys calabaricus. Next base: position 71,464,718 of record NC_041398.2, read on the forward strand.
TTCCAGAATAGATTACATTTTCATTTCACGTTTGCTTGCACCATCTCTTTCAAATGCCTGGTTTGTATCAACATCACTCTCAGACCACAAGTCTGTTCTCTCCCAGTTTTACTTTTCAACAGCCCCGCCTCAGGCAGCCTGTCGGCAGTTTAACTGATCAATACTTTGTGATCCTATATTCTGTCAAAAGTTATCAAGTACTCTGAAAGAGTTTATCAATATTAATTCATGCTCTGTGGAAGACTCTGCCTATGTCTGGTTAACAATTAAAGGGGCAATTCGTGATTTTTCTATTAGTTATGTTTCTAGCTTGGCACGATCCTGCAGAAAACAATTTTTTCACTGCTTTGGAGAATGAGCGCCCCTGGGTGTTTAAACCTGATTATGAGCCCTTAATTTCTAATGTAAGAACAGAATTAAACTCAATTATTTTATAGAAAGCAGAATTCAGCATTCACTGGACACAAGCCAGATACGTATATGCTTCTGGGGCCAGACTAAGTAAATTTTTAGCATTTAGGAACTGTAAGTGTGAAGCATCTGCTACTATTAGTTTGAACATGGCCAGCATCTTACTAACAATACAATACAATTTATTTTTGTATAGCCCAAAATTACACAAGAAGTGCCGCAATGGGCTTTAATAGGCCCTGCCTCTTGACAGGCCCCCAGCCTTGACTTTCTAAGAAGACGGGGAAAACCTGACCCCTTTCCAGGTAGGTTGGGGGTGCAGTGGGTGTCAAAAAGAAGGGGGTCAATACAATACAATACACAGAACAGAAAATCCTCAATACAGAATAAAAATAAAACATTTACAAGTATGGAGCGGAATTTAACAGTAGATGATATCACATAATATGATTTGGATTTGTTTAGAGTCCTGGAGACCTCAGCCATCAAGCTGCCTTTCCCATTTGGCCATTCCACAGCTGAAACAGCACTGGGCCAGCCAATCCAATGAAAGGACCCCTCTACCCCACGATTCCTGCGATCCTTCATCAGGGATGACTTTACCTTAGGCTGGCAAAACAACTTGGCAGGTTGGCTGTGGCACCAAGTGCCACATTTGAGTAACAAGAAGTGAAACAGAATGGGTGAGGGTTAGTAACAAATTATAACTATCATCTATCATGTTACTTTTGTTTTAGTGCTAATGACTAACAACAGAGATGCAGTCTGTACAGAAGCTCTAGTCAGGATATGCTGAACTGAAGTAGTGAGTCTTCAGCCGGGATTTAAAAGCTGAGACCGAAGGAGCATCTCTTAAAGTAGCAGGCAAACCATTCCACAGTTTAATGACTGACACTTTTAGTGCATCAGGTACTGTGCCATGCAATAACGAACTATTGATAATGTTTAGAATAGGCGCTGCAAGAACATCCATTACACTTTTTACTAGTTTTGTTGGCACTGGATCTAGGGAACAAGTAGTGGGTTTCATTTTAGAAATTAAAGTTAAGACTTCCTGCTCAGTTACAGGATTAAAATTACTAAAGTGCTGAATGCAATGTGAGACAGGGTCTGCTAAGCTAGTATGCTGTTTGTACTGTGATGCTGAGAACTGGGATGTTATGTTTTTAATTTTCTCATTGAAGTTCATAAAATTTGTACTGCTAATATCTGTTGGTATTTTGCGCTGTAGATCTGAATTCCCATTTGTTAATTTAGCCACTGTTCTAAATAGTACCCGAAGATTTTTATTATTGCTATCTATTATTGTAGAACAGTTTTCTGTGCAAGCTTTAAAGAGAGCTTTTTTATATTTTTTAACACTCTCTGTCCATGCAATTTGAAAGACATGTAGCTTTGTTGTTCTCCATCTGCGCTCCAGTTTTCGACACTCTAATTTAAGAGCTGGAATGTTTTTGTTAAACCAGGGAGAGTTTCTATGTGCTTTGATCCAGCTGAGATCAATAGACAATTTTTGAGTATTACAGTAATCCCTCCTCCATCGCGGGGGTTGCGTTCCAGAGCCACCCGCGAAATAAGAAAATCCGCGAAGTAGAAACCATATGTTTATATGGTTATTTTTATATTGTCATGCTTGGGTCACAGATTTGCGCAGAAACACAGGAGGTTGTAGAGAGACAGGAACGTTATTCAAACACTGCAAACAAACATTTGTCTCTTTTTTCAAAAGTTTAAACTGTGCTCCATGACAAGACAGAGATGACAGTTCCGTCTCACAATTAAAAGAATGCAAACATATCTTCCTCTTCAAAGGAGTGCACGTCAGGAGTAGAGACTGTCAGAAATAGAGAGGAAAGCAAACAAATCAATAGGGCTGTTTGGCTTTTAAGTATGCGAAGCACCGCGGCACAAAGCTGTTGAAGGCGGCAGCTCACACCCCCTCCGTCAGGAGCAGAGAGAGAGAGAGAGACAGAGAAAAACAAACAGTCAAAAATCAATACGTGCCCTTCAAGCTTTTAAGTATGCGAAGCACCGTGCAGCATGTCGCTTCAGGAAGCAGCTGCACAGAAGGTAGCAATGTGAAGATAATCTTTCAGCATTTTTAGAAGAGCCTCCGTATCGTCTAGGTGTGCGAACAGCCCCCCTGCTCAATCCCCCTACGTCAGGATCAGAGAAAGTCAGCGCAAGAGAGAGAGAGAGAAAAGTAAGTTGGGTAGCTTCTCAGCCATCTGCCAATAGCGTCCCTTGTAATCAACTGGGCAAACCAACTGAGGAAGCATGTACCAGAAATTAAAAGACCCATTGTCCGCAGAAATCCACGAACCAGCAAAAAATCCGCGATATATATTTAAATATGCTTACATATAAAATCCGCGATAGAGTGAAGCCGCGAAAGGCAAAGCGCGATATAGCGAGGGATTACTGTATATATAATATATATATATATATATATGTATATATATATATATATATACACACATACACACACATATATATATATACATACACATATACATCTATAGTAATAAAAGGCAAAGCCCTCACTGACTCACTCATCACTAACTCTCCAACTTAAACTCCACCATAAACTCTAGGAAGATGATGCCTCTACTCTTGATGCACCTATTACTGTTGCTGAAATTAAAGAGGTTTTAGACTGCATGAAATCGGGGAAATCAACAGGGCCAGATGGGTTGCCACCTGAGTTTTTTTTAATGTTTTGGCAGCAACTATCCATCCCTCTTTTCCAAATGTTTGATTCTGCCATCTCCGCTATCTGAATTAATGACTTTGTAAATACTGCTATGATCACCCTTTTGTTAAAACAAAGTACAGTGCCAACTGATTGCTCAAGTTATCAGCCATTGTCTTTGATGAATTCCAATGCAAAATTGCAAGCTAAACTCTTGGCATGCTGCCTTCAGGAGGTAATCTCCAAGGTAATATACCCTGATCAGACTGGCTTTATTTGTTCTCACAAGGTGGCAGACAATATGAGATACCTTCTCCCCATTATTGACACAGTGCACTAACTTCCCTATGCCCCAGCTTTGCTCTCCTTAGATGCTGAAAGGGCATTTGACTGAACGAACAGGTTTTTCTTGTGGCAAGTCACGTATCAAAAGGAGGTTGGGGAGGCTTAGATCAATATGGTGAAATCATTTTACTCATCTCCTTCCACTATTTTTCTCACTAATTGAATTACTTTTCAATCTTTTCAAATTTTGAAAGGAGTCAGGCAGGGGCGCCCAATTTCCCCTTACCTCTTCAATCTTTCTCTAAAGCCCCTAGCTATACATGATTCATACCTAATCTCTCCCATAATCTTGCATGGTACTCCCCACAAAGTTGTGCTTTATGCTGACGATATTCTGCTTTTTCTCAGTGATGCCCCTTCTGATCTCTCATATGTTCTTAATTTATTTGACTTCTGTGAGTCTGTGTCTGGTTATAAAATCAATCGGTTCAAGTCAGCTATCTTTCCTCTTAATTCATCTAGTCATCAGTCTTACACTTCCTTAGCTGTCCATCTTTCATAGTCTGTTAGATACCTGGTGACTGACATTTCCCCTCCATGACATTGCTGCATCAAATTATAAACGTATCTTCAGGAGTGCTAAGGACTCCCTCTCGTCCTGGTCCTCTCAGCCTCTATCTTTCAGGACCAGATTGACTATTATTAAAATGAACATTGCCCCCCGATTTAATTTTGTTAGCAGCATTCTGCCTCTTTTGCCTCCAAATAAATTTTGTTCTGATGTCAGATCTCTTTTATCAAGATTTCTTTGGAATGGTAAAAATCTTTTCATTGGACATGCCACATTCATTCATTTATGATAAGTCAGATGGAGGTGTTGCCTTTCCAGATTTGAAAATGTATCATTGGGCATTTACACTTGGGTCAGTTTGGTGCTGGTTGGAACCCCCCAGTATTCCTCCATCCTGGCTTCCATTTGAAGTCATATTGGTTTTTCCCAGATCTCTCTCACTTCTCCCTTTTGTCTATCTGAGATTGAGACAGCTTTCACTAAATTTGGGCTCTCTAATTACTTATGCTCTCACTATATTGTGTAAGGTGGAGAAACATTTAGCCCCGTGCCCAAAATTACATTCCCTCACTCCCATTTTCCAAAATCCAGCCTTGCTTATTGGTGGTGTAAAGAAAGCACAAACAACCAATTTAAGAGTTGGGGAATCCGTCCTCGTATACTGTAGAAATGGCGTTTGTAAATATTGGTCAGACATGAAAGTTCAAGTACAAACAATGATACACTGGCAGGCAGACATTTTATGGAGTGGGGACGGAAATGGAGGGGGAATGCTGGGAAAGGAGTCGCTGAGGAACATGGGATATAGTGATGTCATTATCGGGGGACCAGAGGGAAGGAAGGAACCCAGAAGTGGCTCGGCCTGCTGGCTAGGGTTTTCGGGCCATAGTCACGGTGGCATTTTCTCGTCTTTCCTGTTGAAACAAAGAGAGAGTGGTTAGTATACTGCCGTTGACCCCTGACTTGTGATTTCGTGCTGCTTATCGGTTCCTTAAGCTGCTCCCTAAACGATCGTGTGTGACAGCAGCAACCCTATTGCTTTCCCAACCTGTAGGCAGTGCGATATTTCCACGCTTGGCAATATTTTTGATGGTTCAAGACTCTGAATGTTCCAGTCACTAAGATGTGAATTCTCTATCCCATCTTCTTCTTTTTTCTTTTATCTTCAATTAGGTCTGTTCTTAAATATCACTGTGTTTTATTGTCTTCTTCTTTTGTTCAGTCTCTTTCTCCTAAAACAAAGCCTGTCTCTATGTTATAAACAACTTTGCAGAAAGCTGCTCTTAAAACATTACCTGTTACTTTGGTTTGGGAACATGATCTTCCCTCTCTTACTATTCTTGACTGGAATACAGTAATCCCTCCTCCATCGCGGGGGTTGCGTTCCAGAGCCACCCGCGAAATAAGAAAATCCGCGAAGTAGAAACCATATGTTTATATGGTTATTTTTATATTGTCATGCTTGGGTCACAGATTTGCGCAGAAACACAGGAGGTTGTAGAGAGACAGGAACGTTATTCAAACACTGCAAACAAATATTTGTCTCTTTTTCAAAAGTTTAAACTGTGCTCCATGACAAGACAGAGATGACAGTTCCGTCTCACAATTAAAAGAATGCAAACATATCTTCCTTTTCAATGGAGTGCGTGTCAGGAGCACAGAATGTCACACAGATAGAGAAAACAATCTCTGGCAAACAATCAATAGGGCCGTTTGGCTTAAGTATGCGAAGCACCGCGGCACAAAGCTGTTGAAGGCGGCAGCTCACACCCCCTCCATCAGGAGCAGACAAAGAGAGAGAGAGAGAGAGAGACAGAGTTTGTTTTTCAAGCAAAAATCAATACGTGCCCTTCGAGCTTTTAAGTATGCGAAGCACCGTGCAGCTGCACAAAAGATAGCAACGTGAAGATAATCTTTCAGCATTTTTAGACGAGCGTCGGTATCGTCTAGGTGTGCGAACAGCCCCCCTGCTCAATCCCCCTACGTCAGGATCACAGAAAGTCAGCGCAAGAGAAAGAGAAAAGTAAGCTGGGTAGCTTCTCAGCCATCTGCCAATAGCGTCCCTTGTATGAAATCAACTGGGCAAACCAACTGAGGAAGTATGTACCAGAAATTAAAAGACCCATTGTCCGCAGAAACCCGCGAAGCAGCGAAAAATCCGCGATATATATTTAAATATGCTTACATATAAAATCCGCGATGGAGTGAAGCCGCGAAAGGCGAAGCGCGATATAGCGAGGGATTACTGTATAATTTTTAAGAACATTACCTTAGCATCTAAGAACCCCAACTGCCAACATACTCAATTCAGATTTGTATACCGTTTGTATCTAATGCCCCACAGATGTTTTGCTATGGGTATATCAGCTGCCCCTCTGTGCTCCCTTTGTTCTTGTAACTCCTTAGGTACATTTCTAGATATGTTCTGGGAATGTGTTAAAATTTCTCTTGTCTATTCTCTCTTATAAAATTCTGTTATTGCTTCAATTATTTTTCTTCTGGATCTTTTCTGCTGTCTCTCTTTCTTCTTTCCAGCAAAGGTTATTCTCTCTATAGGCACAACTGCTGCATAATTAGCTTTAGCCTCTTGCTGGAAATCTTCTAGTTTATTATCTTTTGATTTATGGAAAATCTCCCTTTTTAATCTTATTTTGCTTGGATTATCTGCAGCATGGATTAATGGTTCGTCTAGCATCAGTATTTTAAACTGGCAGTCAGCCTCGCAATTTGGCCTAAGTCATATAGAGGGAAACTGCATACTAACATTTCCATCCATCCATTTTCCAACCCGCTGAATCCGAACACAGGGTCACGGGGGTCTGCTGGAGCCAATCCCAGCCAACACAGGGCACAAGGCAGGAACCAATCCCAGGCAGGGTGCCAACCCACCGCAGATACTAACATTTACTTAGGGTTATTTAATTATTTATTTAGTTATCCCTTTTTTTTCCTGTGGTGCCTTCCACTCCAGTGCTATCTGTTCATATAAGGCCAGAGGTGGGTGGGCGCTGTGGGGTGGGTGTTTTATTGGTATACCATAATGTACCTTTCTGTGAGATGTTGCGATTGTTTATGATTTGTACTTTGTTAATAAAAACTTGATCACACAAAAAAATCCAAAGGTGATTTGATGTGTAAAATAATGCATGAAAAATTGTTTGTATTTTATTATAATAAACATATTGCCTTTATCTATACTTATGACTTAGATGAAGATCAGATCCCATTTTATGACTAATTAAATCAGAAAACCAGATTATTCCAAAGGGAACACTTATGTTCTCTTACAATTGTATCCTGAGTTTACTATGTTGTTGCATGTTGGAAACATTTCTTGAAAACAGTGCCAACTACTTGTGAATAAATACAGAAATTGTCTGCTTTGTGCAGACAATAATAAATAGATAACGATGGCATATTCCAACTACCTTACAGGCCTAAGAATGGATTGAAAGTAAATAGATGGGTGGATATTTCTGCTATCCCATGGTAGGTGTGGCCATCAGCTGTATATCAGATTAACACTTCTGGTTGCATTTGATTTTGTCTTGGTTGTCAATTTAGTTTGACTTTTAATTTTGTATTTACTTACAGGTAGATGTAGTAATTTGAGAACCATAGGCAGAGGTACTTTTGTAGCCCCTATGTATTTCATATGAATTAAAGACTAGGCCTAGGTGCTGAAAAGGTTAAAGATGGATGACTGCAGTTGAAACAAAATGCACACACTGAAGTTAAAAATCCCCAGAGTATCAGCCAGTCTCAAAATCAAAGGTTTTGGCTAGAAATGATGAGTATGTTTGTGTACTACTAGAGCGAAAAAGTTGAAGTTCACATTGCACCCTTCAGCATTGTCCCACCTCTGTAATGCAGCAATCATAGAATTTGGTGCTCTAGCATTACAACTTAGAGTCTTATGAAAGCTCTTTGTTTCTGATTTATTTTTTATATTATGTTCTACATACTGTATAACTTGAAATTTTGTTTTTAGAATTCTGTATTTTGTTTTTTGCACCTGTCTTTCTATATTTGCCCTCGCTTACCATTTTGGCCTTCTGTCTGTTCCTGAATACACTTTGCCTTGTAGACAAAAATGCATTTCACTTTATCTTTCTCTGTTCAGGGCCAGCTCTACCATATAAGCAAATTATAATAATAATTCATTAAATTTATATAGCGCTTTTCTCAGTACTCAAAGCGCTATCCACACAGGGAGGAACCGAACCCACAATCTTCCACAGTCTCCTTACTGCAAAGCAGCAGCACTACCACTGCGCCACCTGTGACCTAGGGTAGTCAGGTCTTCGGGAGTGGCATTCTGTCAACTATATTTGACGTAGCCATTGTCATCAAGAGAGGATGGCTTTGGGTGATTTTTGGTGCCCAGGTACCACCCACTCCTCAAATCTACCCTGCCGTACTATCCAAGATTTATGTACTACTTACATGAAACTCCAGGGGACCCCTGAAATTTTTGTATGTCTGTGTATGACTTGCACGAAACCCCAGGGGAAACCACTCTGTGATCTGCAACAATACAGTATGTGTAGAAATTGCCTTCAACACTTTATGCTTTGGGTATGACATTTTCACTTTTTATCTAGGATAGCAAAACAGCTAGATCCGGCACTGACACTGTATTATGGCTTTCATCTCCTATGCATATGTGCATGACTATATATATATATATATTTAGTATATATTGTCACAGACAAGTGAATGATCGGCTTATGAACAATAATGAAAACTGGACAAAACTCTTCCACGGTGAAATAACATCAAAGTTCACTAGATGGCACTCCAAGACTGCAAATGAATGAGAAAGTTAACCAAAGCAACTCAAGCAAGTATATAATCGTAAGGCTATACGGAAGCTGTTCTAGACTTCCGTCTCAACCTCTAGTCAAGCAAGTCTGACCCTTCCAAGTCTTTTTTAGTAGTGGAGCTGAAAGGGGCGGAGCTATGGTCCTTCTGGGGCCGTCTTCTCAGGCCTGTGGAGGGAAGAACAGATAGACATGTTAGTAGCAGTGCCTCCTCATGGCCCAGGGTGTTTTCACATACCTGTTTGGAACCCCCCAAGGCAACCCTCAGGCATGCATGCATGCATGACTATATATATATATATATTGTGGTAGGAGGCTGAGAGTCAGACCCAGCCAGGACACCTGGAAGGACCGGGAGACAATGTATATGTCCCCCGGGCCGAGGGGGCAACCACCCTGGACAGTAGGGTGACCACGGGGAAGGAGCAGGGAGGCTCAAACCCATTGGGGCCCATGCCTACCACCAGGAGGCGCCCCAGGCCTCATAAAGCCTGGGAGATCTGCACTTCCGCCACTCCTGGGAAGGTGGAGGATGGACCTTCCGGGTGCTCATGCGGCACTTCCACCACACCAGGAAGTGCCACCGGAAGAGCATCAGTGAGCACCAGGAGCACATCCGGGTGATTATAAAAGGGGCCGAGAGTCAGGTGCTGGAGAAGGACGAAGCTCTAGTGATAGGAGGAAAGGCAGATAGGAGGATAGGAGGAAAGGGTGGAGTGGTGGCTCTGTGGCTAGGGATCGGCACTGGAAATTGGAAGGTTGCCGGTTCAAATCCCATGAATGCCAATAGGGACTTTGCTCTGTTGGGCCCTTGAGCAAGGCCTTTAACCTGCAATTGCTTAGCACTTTGAGTAGTGAGAAAAGCGCTATATGAATGCAAATTATTTATTTATTTATAGGCGGCCCACAGATGATTAAAGGCCAGTGGAAGGGTGTTTTGGTGCTGGAAGCACTGTGTGTGCGTGGGACTTGTGTCTTGGGGGACTTTGGTTTGAATAAACATGTGTGTTTTAAAAACTGCCGGTGTCCATCTGGTTGTGTCCGGGCTGAACTTCTCACAGTATATATATATATATATATATATATATATATATTATATATATATATATATATATATATATATATTGTAGTAAAAGACAGAAACAAGCATAAAGTTTTGGAGTTTGAGCCCCGTATACTGTAACAAAAAATGCAGTCAATTGTTTTTCTACAAACACTCAAAAGACATTGAAGGGAGGGAGGACGGACAGTTTATAGTGACAGACCGGATATTAAGGTGTGGAATGCTGGGATAATCGTGGTGGATTGTGGGAGTATAACGTCATCAAGGGGTAAGCAGGTTGCAGGTTGCCCCGGCGATAAACGACAGTAAACTTGAACGGCTGCAGGTCCAAAAACCACCTGGTGACTCGAGGATGCGAATCTCGATGAAGGGCCATCCACTGGAGGGCGGCATGATCCGTCACCAAGGTGAACTCTTGGCCCAACAGGTAGTACCGCAGGTGAGTCACTGCCCATTTAATGGCCAAAGCTTCCCGCTCCACCGCTGTATACCTCGTCTCCCGGTCCAACAGTTTCCAGCTCAGGTATATCATGGGGTGTTCGACACCATTGATGCTTTGGCTCAGCATGGCACCTAGACCTGTGTCCGAAGCATTGGTCTGGAGTATAAAAGGAAGTGAGAAGTTAGGATTTCTTAATTTCCCATTGGGATTAATAAAGTATCTATCTATCTATCTATCTATCTATCTATCTATCTATCTATCTATCTATCTATCTATCTATCTATCTATCTATCTATCTATCTATCTATCTATCTATCTATCTATAGGTGCTGTTGTAAGGGCCCTTTTCAAGTCACTGAATGCTCGTTCTGTTTTCTCGTTCCACACCACATGTAAAGGGGCCCTTTTCTTTGTCAGGTCCGTCAAGGGTGCTGCTCTCTCAGAAAACCAAGGTACAAACCGGCGGTAGTAACCTGCTAGTCCTAAGAAGGCTTGCACCTGTTTCTTGACCTTCGGACGGGGCCATTCCAAAATGTCTTTAATTTTGGTACACTGTGGCTTCAGTAGGTTGATATGGTAGACTCTCTCACTCGGTCGACGATTTGGTTGACTCACCAAATAACTGATGAGTCCTTTTCTTTCCTTAACTTTGTAGGGCCCTAGCCAATGAGCCAACAATTTGGAGTTGGAGGTGGGCACAAGCACCATTACGCGATCCCCTGGCTGGAATTCGCGTAGGGAGGTGATCCGATTATAATTCCGGACCTGTGCTGCTTGAGCCCTGGACATGTGATCTTTGAGTATGGGTCTAGTTTTAGCCAATCTATCGCATAACTGCACGATATATTCTAAGACAGTTGGTGGAGGGAAGTGCCTCCCCTTCCCAGCCTTCTTTTAGAACATCCAATAGGCCCCAGGGTTGCTGTCCGTATAGCAACTCAAAAGGGGAAAACCCTGTGGAGGCTTGAGGCACCTCCCTATAGGCGAAAAGCACTAGCGGTAAAAGCTGGTCCCAGTTCCTACTGTCCGCGCTGACTACCTTGCGCAGCATCTGCTTAAGGGTTTGATTGAACCGTTCTACAAGTCCATCCGCCTGTGGATGATAGACGGATGCCTTAAGATGCTTAACCCGGAGTAATTTGGCAACCTCCTTGAATGTATCCAATGTAAAGGGCGTACCCTGATCCATGAGGATTTCTTTGGGTATGCCCACTCGGGAAAACAGCCCTACTAGTTCCCGTGCGATGTTTTTTGTGTTAGCAGTTCGCAGGGGAACCACTTCGGGGTATCGAGTCACGTAGTCAACCATCACTAAAATGATGATGAACCAAAGGTTCCAGGGGACCAACCAGATCGACACTGATCCTCTCAAAGGGAATATCTATCAGGGGGATTGGGATCAAAGAAGTGCGGTCCCTTCGGGGTATCTGGCGCAGCTGACAGACTGGGCAAGACTGACAGAAACGCCGGACCTCCTCATTGACCCCGGGCCAGTAAAACCGGAGCTTTACCCTCTCCAGTGTTTTTTCGGCCCCGAGATGGGCACCTAGAAGGTGGGCGTGAGCTAGCTCGCAAACCTCCCGCCGGTAGGTCCATGGCACTAACAACAACTTCCGCACCTCGCCTTCGTGCTCTGCGACTCGATAAAGCAACTCATTCTTTAGTACAAAGTAGGGTCCGTGTGGTGTGGAAGCCATTGACGATATGTCATCAGCAGACACGACAGCATTCCTGGCAAACTTCAAGGAATCATCGTTCCATTGTTCACGTTTAACACTAGAATTACCAGAGCCTACGAGAAAACTCGTAAATCCGTCCCACCTTAAATTGCGTCTTAAATCCGTTTACACCTCTCCGCCAGAGTCCTTTGTCATCTAAATGTGCTGATAAACACAAGCTTCTAGCAACCAGCTATTTCATCCCCCCACCGACTTAGAATGAACTTCTCTCCTAGCTCAAGCCTTGCCTTGATTTGATTACCTGGGATTGAAGTGGAGTTTTACAGTGGAAATAATTCTAGCGTTATTTGGAATACACGCATTTCATGTGTGTTCCATTTCTATAGTAGGCTGTGCAAACACATTTTTAAAACAGAAACGTTTTTCATATTCTAATAGTAAATGACAAAATGTAGGCATAAACTATATAACGTATGAAGCCTGAAGTCCATATATCAAAGAAACACTTTCACAAAAGGTACAAATAAGAGAACACGTGCGCTTTCATTCAAAACATTTAAAAAAAAAAAAGCCGCGTTAGCATGCCACATTGACACACTTATTACAACCGCCGCGGTGGTGTAATGGTATCAGCTCCTGACTGGGGATCAGAGGGTGGCGAGTTTGATCCCGCATGGCTCCACTTCGAGAAATGGACTGCATTTATTCTTACAATTTTAGAATAACAACATAAATTTGATTTAAGTCTGTAACAGCCGGTGTAACTTATGATACTGGTAAAGGTTAGCCTTTTTTTTTTTTTTTTTTTTTTTTAATTCACTTTTCATTCTCGCAGTCGCATTCAGAATCAATCCATACAACCCCATCTGACACAGCTGGTTTCACATAAATAAAAGTGCACTTTTATTCAAGACTATAACCGAAGAATAAAGAAAGCAAGTTACAGTTGGTGGTTGATACGACAGCTTGCGTGGTGCAATTTTAAGAACTGCTGATTTCCGATCCGTGCTATATAAAATCATCACATTCAAATATTAACAGTTCCCACACACCCAAGGTCCGCCATTCCTACATTTACGACATGTGTACTTGTTGCAGTGTACACACCTCTCTGTGCTATGGTTCCTATTACAGTGAATGAGCACCTGACACTGTACTTTCTTCCCTGGGGGAAGCTGAGGTCTTAGAACGGAAGTTTGTTGACGCTGTATCATCTTTTCTTTTTCCATCGCCTTTTCCTGTAAGAAGCGACGACGAAGTTCCTCTGCAAGGCGAGCCATGAACACTCTTCTTTTCTCAGCGGACCCCGTGCATGCCTTATACAGTACGTGTGCGTTCATCGCTGCTAGGTCAAGGATGTTGTAGAACACAGCAACCGGCCACCTGCGTGTTCCTGTTCGCACTGAACAAGCACGCGCCTTCTGGTCCATGATGTCAACGCCACGCTGGGGAAAAAAGAAAGACAAATATATGTGACATTTTGAAGAAATCATTTTATCACCAGAATAGCACCAGAATACTTCGTCACACTAATATGTTTTTCATTAGCATACCGTCATGTGGTTGTAGTCTGTGACCGTGTTTGTTTTTTTTTTTTTTATCTTGCCCAATCTCCACATCATGGTGCATTGTGCTGAGAATGCAGACAGACTTCATCTTTTTGGGCACATACACTGTCAGCATGGCACTGGGAGATCTAAACACCAGTGTGGAGAATTGTTCGTGTACTGAACTGACTTTAGCTGCAGGTGGAAGTTCCTGTCGCACTTTATTCATGGTGCCAAGCAGAGTTGTATTGCAGTGCAGCAGTCTATTAGCCAGCGAAAGTGACGTGAAGAAGTTGTCTGTTGTTACGGTTCTGCCTTTTTGGATTGCGGCAGATTTGGAGACAAAGTACATGTGCAATGCCACTCCTTATTTAGGAAAAGATCCCAGTCGTCCCACGGGAGAAAGACTTTCCGAGTCTGTGGTCATAAAGCTTATGGAGCCATTTCTGGACAAAGGGGATTTAACAGGGCACAATACCTTTCTCCTTTGGCCCAACTGCAGTCCATAGGCTCCTGGTTGAGAGGGCATGCTGGGAGACGATGCCCCGGCTCACCACACTTGAAACAGCGCGGCAGCGCAGGTTTTCAGTCTTTTGGTTTGGCTGGAGCCTCCGTGGCGCAGCGAGTGGGCTCGGGGTTAGTGACACATCCCTGCCGGGACCCGTGACCGAAGCCTCAGACCCCCCGACTTGGGTCACCACCAGTTGTCTTTCCAGAACCTCCAGAAGGCCGTTCATGTCTTTGAACGGGTGCCTCCTGACCAGCTGGGCAAGATAGTCTGGCATCGCATAAATCAGACCCTCGCAAGCCACTTGCTCCACCAACTGGCGAGCCTGGTTTTAGATTGGCTGTAGCCAGCGCCCGAGCTTGCCCCAGTATTCAAAAGCCTGGGCCCTAGCCGGGAGTGCGGGATCAAATCTCTAGTTACGCAAGACCCATGCCTGCTGGCCAGAGGTCACCCCATACTGCTGGTATATCTCGGCCCTAAGGAGGTCATATTGGGCGGCTTTCTCCTCGGGGAGGTCATGATAGGCCCACTGTGCAGGCCCCTTTAGATATGGTGCCCACGGCCACTGGTTTCTGGTTGCCGTCCTCTCAAATATGGAGAGGTACGACTTGATGTTGTCGTCCTCCATGAGAGCTAGCATCGGAGGTGGAGGAGGCCTCGTGGGCTCCGGCCTTACCGCTTCTGCCGCTGCTAGCCGCCTCTTGGTGTCTGCGAGCTCCGTCTTGGTCGCCGCTTGTTCAATCTTTAAGGCCTGGAGCTCTGCGACCAGGGTGTTGAGGACCGCGTTCAGGTCCCATCCTTCCGTCATTCTTCCGATCTATTTGGATCCTGCTGGCTACGCCACTGTAATAAAAGACAGAAACAAGCATAAAGTTTTGGGGTTTGAGCCCCATATACTGTAACAAAAAATGCCGTCAATTGTTTTTCTATAAAAACTCAAAAGACATTGAAGGGAGGGAGGACGGACAGTTTATAGTGGCGGACCGGATATTAAGGTGTGAAATGCTGGGATAATCGTGGTGGATTGTGGGAGTATGACGTCATCAAGGGGTAAGCAGAGGGAAGGAAGGAACCCGGAAGTGTGCGTCTTCTAGAGACATCCGGGCGATCTTTACGGCGGCGATGTCTCGGCCTTTCTAAGGAAGCAAAGAAAGAAAGATTAGTACACTGCCGTTGTCCCCCTGCAGGTTTTGTCGTGAAGCAAACTGGGTCGTTAAGCTGCTCCACAAGTGCTTGTGTGTGACAATATATATATACTCTTACAACTTCATCAGCCAGGAATGAGTCACCACCACAATAAGCTAACATTCCATTGTACAAACAGGCAGGTTCGGAGCCAGCGGGCAGGGGATGCTGTAAAAATGACAAGCCTGCATTGTCACAAACAAAATTCCATCTAGTGTGGCAAAAGCGTGCAGTCCTTTTAAGGATAGCAAGCCATATAAAAGAGCCATGTAAAGAGCAAAAAGGATCCAATTTAGCACTCAACACTGATACTCCAATATATTACTTGGAAAAACATGCTGTAAATAAATGTATATATGTGTTGCATGCTATTTTTGATTTATTTAATTATTTTGTTGCATTTTATTATTGTCAGCTATTCAGAGGAGGCATTCAAGTAAGAATTTCTTTGTACTATATACACATGAAAATAACCTTGACTTTTTAGATGTATTTATTAGATTCACAACTCACACATTAAGTTGACAAATTTATACTTTCCTCTCTATCTGTCAGTCCATTCATCCATTTCCTTAGTGCAGTGAGTCCATCAGAATGATGTATGTCAGTAGGAACACAACCTTTAACTACAGGGTCGCACAAAAATAGTAATTTTAAAAATCCTCATGAATTAGCAAATGTGTTTAAGTCAAGTAAAAAAAATAAATAAACTGAAAATTGTTGAAGCCCAAGCTGGGGTAGTACATATGCCAAATTTAGATGAATAGTGCAATGTCAAGCAGCACCCTACTGCAGCCGTCAATAAAATGACAATTGAAACACAGCAATGCTCAGTAGCAAACAGTTCTTTTGCAG
This sequence comes from Erpetoichthys calabaricus, assembly GCF_900747795.2. Lineage (NCBI taxonomy): Eukaryota > Metazoa > Chordata > Cladistia > Polypteriformes > Polypteridae > Erpetoichthys > Erpetoichthys calabaricus. The sequence goes on from NC_041398.2 coordinate 71,480,779, forward strand.
CATGCAAATTATAAATGAACTATGCTGTGTAGTCACACTCTGGCACACTTGGTTCTAGCACTAATCAACTGAGAGGCTTCCTGCCGCCTGCAACTGAGCGTGAAATGAATGGATAATTGGTTCTACACATGACGGCTAGTACAGTACATTCACAAAAAATGTGTCAACTGCAACTATGGCCCCTAATAAAAAATCAATTACAGCAATGAGACATGCTGTCAGGCTGTCTGGTATTTTCTCCGAATGAAACTGATGATACTTTATCTGAAAAATAAAGAGAGACTAATTTTATATTTTAACCACACAAGTAAAAAAGCCAAAACAGATCTTACTTAGGACAGTTAGCAGGGGCCAAAAATAAAGAAAAATGTAACTTCAGTCATCAATGCAATAGACTACAGTATGGCTATTAACCATCCAAACGATATTTTAGAAAGCTAAACTGGATCAGCCTAGCTAACTGTTCAGCTGGATGTTTAGTATGTGACATACCTCAAACTACTATGCCCTGAGATTTACTTTCTAGTTGAAATATTTCACTTCTGTTATCAGCTCTATATACAGTGTGCTTTGTTTTCTGTAGAAGAAATAAAAAAACTGCAGTTGTTATAAACAGCAAACCAATAATCATATTCTCTCCTCAGGTGTAACAGCCTACCTGAGTAAACAAAGCATACAGAAAAATGATCAGACACAGATGATCAAAATGCTTATAGCACCCTCCAGCTACTCATATACAGAATGCAAATTTTACAGAATTAAATTCAAGGTATTATGTGAAGTAGCTTCTGTTTGATCTTGGGGAAAATGAAAAAAAAAACACGCATACACACACAAATTTTTGGATTATACAGTGGCATTGTAATTGAGCTGCACTTTCACAATTGCGATATTTTCTTTTCCTATTTGCTATTTTTAAATTGTGCTTTACCAACTTTTTCTTCTTGGAATCTTTTCTTTTTTTATCTGACTTCTGAATTATTATTATTATTTTTTTACTTTAGGGGCTGTGTTAGGTTAGTGGTCGTTACTCAGAAATTATTCCCTTTAGGAATAAAATTCTCCCTAGGCGGCACATTTTGGAATGGACTTTGTAAGAGTGTTGAAGACAGCTTTTCTCTTTGACAGATGGAGCGGTTCACGTCAAGTTCATTTTTTAAACTTAGACTGAGAGATGATTGAAGTATTATATAGGCTTACATGAAAAAATAATGAAGTTGCAGATAGAGCTGTGACTTCCAAGCAAGAAGACATGGCAAATGCCTATGACTGCATTGTGTAGCAGGCCTCTATTGCATGCAGTCACATTTTGACTTTAAATAAGTGATGTTTTCATAACAACTATTTGCCCATCCATTTTCTGAACCTTTCTTTACCATTCTAGAATTGCGGGGGTCGAAGTCTATCAAGCAGCATCAGGCACACTGCAAAAACCCATCCTAGATGGACACCAGTCATTTACTTACCCACTCACACTTACTCATATGAGTCCAATTTAGAACTCATCTAATATGTATACAATATGTTAGCTATGATTTGAACCCAAAACAACATCAATGAGGCCAAAGTGTGAAAATAAAGATTTTAGTCGGACTTTCATAAACAAAGGGAGTTATCAAATTATAATTAGTAGAAATAAAAATAACAAAGCCTTTAAGCCACACAGTGTCTACCAGTGCAGTTTTTTCATCCACTTACCCATACTGCAAAAATGTGTTCTTCTGCCTCCATATCTTGCATATATTGCTTAATATAACTTTATCTGTAATGCTAATGCTCTTTCACACTTGGGTGATATTTTGTGGTTTATGCCTTTAGAAAAAGGAAATAAGATTTTTTTTAATAATGTTATGCATACATGTCTGTGGATTACCATCAGGGATCCTTTAAGGTATGTGATACCACCCCAGGCCAAGAGGGGGTGCTGGCGCTAATCATATCCTCCCCTATTCCCTCCACAACACTAAGAAGACAACCAGTGAGGGCACCTGACTCCGCCTCTTCTGGTTTCCCACCTATAAATCATGGGGTCAATGGAGCACAGCACAGGACGGAGAACTTGCACAACTGACCTTCCTGATGGAACTAAACCTTGAAGCCCATAATTGACTACCTTTTACTTTGTATGCCACTGAACACTTGTACTTTTTGATGGATTTTCAGCTTGAAGTAAACAGAGATGACCGGGATGATGCCCCAACATTTATTGAACAGACTTGTGTTTCCTCACTTGACTGCAATAAATAAGGATCAAGAAACAAAACTAAATCAGAAACCGAGAGAAGTACACATAACCAAAAAGTCAGTGCTATCTTTTGGTAAAGCCTAAATCAGTAACTAAAAAGGTCTGTAAACAACATATGAATAAGCAAAGCACAACATACATTTACATATTTTTATGCAGATTTCTGAGAAGGGTGTAGTGGCGACATTTTATACCCCTCTGCTGCTGACATCACAAACTGCTTATTCCAACCCAATTACCATAGAGACACTGTAATGACTACACCACAAGATTGTGTTGAAAAAGGGATGAAAATAAACATTATTAAATATGTTTTAGATACATTTTGTGTAGAATCACAATCATTCATTCATTCATTCACTCATTTTGTTCTACTTATCTGAGGCCGGGTCACGGGGGCAACACTCTTAGCAGTGAGGCCCATACGTTCTTTTCTCCAACTATAGTTGCCAACTGATACTGTGGGATCCTAAGGTATCCCAGGCCAGTTGATCAAGCCCATAAAATCTCCACAGGGAGGTGTCCTGGAGGCATCCGTATCAGCTGCCCTAACCACCTCAATTGGCTTCTCCCGATGCGGAGGGTTAGCAGCTGTTGTGGTGTGTAAAATCTGCATATTTCTGAATACATTTTAATTATATTTTGCTTGAGACAAAACAAGATGAACTTAAATACAGGACACTTGCATGGGCAGTGTTATGTTCAGAGCAGGGTAAAATAATTAGCCAGCCAGGGATAACTCAGAACGTTAACTTCTTTATTTTACGACAGGCACGAACGATCACCAATCAAGAAGTCTCTGTTTTATTCCTAGACTCCTTTGCTATCCCTTCAACAGGTAACACATTTTATAAGAACTCCCCCTAGTGGTCTGGCAGAAACTACAACTGAACACAACATTTTCCTTTTTTTTTTTTAAAGAAAAGCTTTACTTCTGCCTGCTAATGAGATTAACACAACAACAATTCCCAGAACCTCCATGTAATAAAGCAATGAAATAATTAAAGTTAAAAGAACCTGATATGTATATTCCACAACCAAAATAAAGCAAATGCAAGTATATTATTACACAGGTTCAGCACTATCATTTTAAGTAACATAGTCCTTCAACCAGTTTGGTGGGTGAGTACTGCGTTTGGGTCTGAGTGACTGAGGAAGCTCTGGTGGTTTGACTTCCTTCTGGACAGGTGTAGATGCACAGTCTGGAAAAGCAACCAGATGAGATGCATTCCAGGTTTTTCCATCACTCAAAATGTATGTATGAGCACCCAGTTTCTTATTCATAGTGACAGGGTTGCTGAACTTCTGGTGTCCTTTCGGAACATGCAGAGGATTTCTGACCCTCACCTTATCCCCTGTTTTGTCATTCATCTGGCATGTCTGACCAGAACTACTGGCAGTACAAACATCAGTGTCCATCTTTGGCTACCAGTAAAGTTCTCTGAGTTGTTGTTTGGTGCGTACTACACCTTGGTGACTCTCGTGTGGTATTGCAATTAATGATGAACGAAGGCTAGCTGGCACAATGAAACGTGAACCACGAAACACAAAGTTGTCACTGACAGAAAGTTCCAGACAGAGCTTGTAGTATGGCAGCAGATCAGCATCCAAAGCCTTTGGAGAAGGAGGCCAGCTCTGCACAATCTGTGTACGTAGCTTAGTGAGGTCTGGACATTCAGCACAAGCAGGAGACAATGTCTTACGTGCCACAGACAGGAGAGCAACAAACTCTGGTTCAGCATTGTCAGCAGCTGCAGGAGCAACAGGTAAGGGCAGACGAGACAGACAGTCAGCAGGAGCATTCTGAGAACCTGGGCGATATATTACATCATAATTAAATGACAGAAGACGTGCAGACCATCTCGCAATGTACATCCCAGCACGACCAATCCCCTTGGTGGTCAACAGTGTTGTCAATGCCTGATGGTCCGTGCGTAGGGTGAAACAACGTTCCTACAGGTATGTTCGCCACTTCCCTACTGCCCACACACAAGCTAGCGCTTCTTTCTCCACTATTGAATATTTACGGTCTGTAGTGGAAAGAGTCTGTGAAGCAAATGCCACAGTTCTTTCTACGTTGTCAGAACCGAGTTGAGAAAGAATGGCTCCCAGACCGTAGTCAGAAGCATCAGTGGAAACTACAGTATGCAGTGTAGAGTCAAAAAGTGCCAAAGCAGGGCTATCCACTAGCAACGTTTTTACCTGCTCAAAGCTCTTCTGTGCATCAGCCGTCCATTGGAATGCACCTGCAGGTTGTCTCAAGCATGCGCGCATTGGTTCAATGACAGTAGCATGGTTTGGTAGAAATTTAGAGTACCAAGACAGCAACCCAAGGAAAGAATGCAAAGTAGCAGTATCTGTGGGTGCAGGAGCATTCATGATGGCTTGTACATGGGCCTTATCAGGAAGCAGGCCATCAGCAGACACTATATGCCCAAGGAAGGGTAGGCTGGATTGACGAAACTTGCACTTGTCATTGTTTAGCTGCAGGCCAGCAGCTTCCAGCCGGCATAACAGAGAAAGTAAGGTCTTGTCATGGGTAGTCAAGTCAGGTCCATGTACTATTACATCATCCAAGTAATTCTCCACACCAGGTAAGCCAGCGAGAATAGCAGTCATCATTTTCTGGAAGGCGGAGGGTGCAGATGCCAACCCATAAGGAATCCGACAAAACCTGAAGAGGCCCTCATGTGTAATGAAAGCAGTCAGGTCTCGACTGTCCTCATGCAGTGGCACTTGGTAGTAGGCACTGGCTAAGTCAATGGTAGAAAATACTGTAGCCCCTCTGAGTGCAGTGCTGTTCATCCATATGTGGCAAGGGAAAAGAGTCTATAATAACTGCTTTATTGGGCTCACGCAGATCAATACACATGCGAATGTTACCAGATTTGCGCTGAGTGACTACAATAGGTGAGACCCAAGCAGAAGCATCAATTCATTCTATGACACCAGCTAAGAGTAGGCGATCTGTGAATTTCCCATCGGGATTAATAAAGTATCTATCTATCTATCTATCTATCTATCTATCTATCTATCTATCTATCTATCTATCTATCTATCTATCTATCTATCTATCTATCTATCTATCTATCTATCTATCTATCTATCTATCTATCTATCTATCTATCAAGTTCTTCAGACACAGCATCTCTAACTGACAGAGGTAAGCGGCGCAGCTTCTGTCACACAGGAGGTACTGTCTCATCGATCTTGATGCGGTGGATGAAGTTTTTAACACAGCCAATGGACAGGGGCACAGCAGCGCACTGTAAGACTGACACAGGCAAAGTGGAAGCTGCAGCATCAGAAGGCATAGCTTTATTGTTCACGATATGCACATGTAAAAGTGACATTAAGTCTCTACCCATTAGTGGGGTTCCATTTTCCACAATGAAAAATGTAGCCACAGTCGTACGGCCATGTAAACACACAGTTACAGATAGGCGCCCAAGTACAGGGATATGAGATTTTAAATACGTCACAAGTCTCACTGTAGGTTTTGTCAGAGGAATGTTGCTGAAGTGACGGGTGTAAATACAGTGTGGTAATATTGAAACTGATGAGCCAGTGTCAACAATCAGGTCCAGTGAGCAGGAACAGGAGCCTGGAGCTGAGATTTCCACAGCACAAGTAATTTTAGCAGGTGTATGCATTGTATTTTCTGTATAAAGTACAGTAACCTTTGGCAATTCAACCACACGTACTTCCCGTGTACAGGGTTGGGCAGAGCGACACACTTTAGCAAAATGCCCGGTCTTTTTGCAATGCCTACAAGTTGCTTTTGCGGCAGGGCAGCTCACTGAGTTAGCCAGGTGTGACTGTGATCCACATCGAAAGCACGCTTTCCCCTTAGCAGGGTTAGCAGACATAGTAGTAGCAGGTGTCTGTTGCTGTCTGGGTTTATTCCTCTGTTTATGCTGCACTGTCTGTACTGGCATGACGCTGGAGTTCCTAGAAATGATTTTAGCTTGATCTGTAGCCGCTTCTAACTGAGTAGCAAGAGTTACTGCTTTATCTAATGTAAGGTCTGGCTCCAACAGCAATCTTTGATGGATGCGTGGGCTATATGCATGCTCAATCAATTGGTCGTGAATCATTTCGTCCGCGCGTTCGGCAAATTCACATGTTGTGGCAAGCTCATGTAGTGCTGCCACGTATTGTAAAACGGTCTCTTGTGATCCCTAGGTCCTCTTACGAAATGCATGGTGCTCAACGACCACGTTAGCTTTAGATATAAAGTATACTTTCAAAGCTTCTACGGTGGTATCAAACGTTGTACCTGTGTTAGGAAGGGTGTAGAAAATTTGCTGACCTTTGGTCCCAAGACAATGAAGTAACACAGCTCTCTTCCTAGCGTCAGGCCAAGCATCCCCAGTAGCGTGAATTACAAGCAGGTAGTTATTGAACATCTGAAGCCACGTTGCAAAAGGCACTGCAGGCTCGCCTGAACTCAGAAGAAAAAAACTTGGAAAAGGCACATTAGCAACAGCCATTTTCACTGCAAGCATGCACAACGTAAAGAGGAGAACCTCATCACCAATTTTGTTATGTCCAGAGCAGGGTAAAATAATTAGCCAGCCAGGGATAACTCAGAACGTTAATTTCTTTATTTTACGACAGGCACGAACGATTACCAATCAAGAAGACTCTCTTTTATTCCTAGACTCCTTTGCTATCCCTTCAACAGGTAACACATTTTATAAGAACTCCCCCTAGCATTCTGGCAGAAACTACAACTGAACACAACAGGCAGTTTTCACGAATTGTACCTCATTTTTAAAACAGTTGTTCAAACTAAAAAAAAAAGGAAGACATGCCGATGCCTCAGGTTATCGATTACTTTATAACATGAGAAAGGATGGGGATCTGGAACAGCAAATTGCTAAATTGGTTTACAGCCTGGGAAGGGAAGACATGCCAATAGGTACTAAGCAACATCAAAAACTTTATTGTTTGGGAAACAGACATACTCAAACTGATGAAAGAATGTGAGCAAATTCATTCATCATATTGACAGCTAGCCAATCAGGTGCACTTAGCAACGACATCTTGTGAAACTCCCGCAGCATTTTAAAATAAATCTGATTGTCGGCAAAGAATCTCATGAACAACTTCGTTCACAAGCCACCTAGGACATTCATCTTTGACATCCTTAACTTTTTGTAGGTTTTTCTAAAGACTATGTATATTCAGACGTTGCTATATACATTTTCTTTTATGCTCTCTTCTACTGGTATTATTGCTCTTTAATAAATACCATGTTGATTTTAACTTTCTATACTTTGTCTTCATATCTAGTGTGATTGAAGTAATAAGGTAGGTTTCTTTGAGCATCTGGGGTAGTGAGGAAGTGCCATATGTTCCGATCTGCAAGGCTGTGGACGAAGAACTCCGTCCAATAATGAGCAGTGCGTTAAAGTAAAACTTTCACTGGTTGATAAATGGGTCTATAGCCAGGGATGTTGAGCCTTTGTGTGTTTAAATATATTCTTGGAGACCAAAGGTAATATTTAGGTCTGAGATATATCTAAGACATCGCATGTTGTTTGTGCCTACGATAAGTAAGTCACTTGGAGTACTAGGGAAAGCGGACTGTGCGTATATAATTCATACAGTACTTGAGTGGGTTAAAGTGCAAGGGAATAACGTACAGGTGTATTCATCTTTCATATGGTGCTTTTGTGGTTAGGGTCTGTGTGTATGCGTATCTATGTACATGTGTGTTAATCTTAAAGTGTAACAGTAGACCAACCCGGTAACAAACTTGATGCATACACTTACCATAAAAGAAAAGAGGTAAACGGGTAAGTAGAGGAAAATATCACAATAACACAGCGGCTCTACTCCAAGATGCTTCTCACCCTATCTCTAAGGGGGAGCCCAGCAACCTTGCGGAGAAAGCATAATGGGAATAAGCACATGTCAAACCCTAAAAGGCAAAAAATATATTTTAAATAGTATAAAGCTAAGATATTTTAAAAAGAAACAAAATCATGACATTGTGCTGAACAGTTCCCAAAAGTGCTAAGACAAATTTAAGTACCAAATATATACTGTTGAATAACTGTAGATTGGATTATGATTCTTAGCTAGTTTCATATTTTTTGGAACTGTCCTCTATGTCAGCCCTCATATAGATATCCCTGGTTATTATTAAATAAATCTTTGTTTTTATCTAGTACTTTACATGTGGCTAATTTCTGTATAATGAAAGTTATACAGTGTCACACACATGCTATTAGGAGGCAGCTAAAGGGCTTGAGTAAGTGTAATACTACATCAGACCAGGGGGTGGCGGAATGTGCTGACTGTCTCTCTCAGTTCCTTGCAGACCATTCCCAGGAAATCCAGCCAGGTTCCAGCAAATCTGATGATGTCACTTCCAGTTCTGGTGCCTCTGATGACATCACTTCCGGTTATGGTGGCTCTGATGACGTCACTTCCAGTTCCGGTGCCTCTGATGACATCACTTCTGGTTCTGGCATAGATGACATAATTTCCTCCACCAGCCCTTAAAACCGCCATCTTACCTCAACCTATTCAGTTCTGTTTTGGACTCAGTTTTGTAAACTACTCAATCATTTTCAACCTTTTGCAGCCAGGATCATAATATATGGGTGGTTGCCCCAAACCTTTTTTGACTGTCTGGAGTCTTTTTGTGACAACAGATATTCTGTCTATGTGGTCTCTCAAAATTATACTGACACCCATTAAGGATTTACATCAGTCTAATTCTTAAACCATACACCTTAGTACTATAGGAACAAGAAGCTCCATTTAGAATAAACTTCTGCTAATCTTCTTTCTACTCCCTTCTACTCCGTCTACTTCCTTTGTTAATCTCATCAGTGAGCCGGTCCGTCTCAAAATAAAAATCCACCTAATAAATTATCTGGTGCCATACAGAATGTTCTGTGGTTAGGAGCTCCCATTGTTGATGTTGCCCTGACTTTTTGTAAAGTAAGCCTTGAATTATCTTGAAGTGGCCTTTTCACACTGTTTATACTGGCTTTTGTATCTTAATTTGGAATACAGGACTGGGGAAATGAGAGTCAGAAATTCTGCTGCAATTGGGAGTATTTTCTTGTCTTCTTTTGGAGTCAAGGCTTGGGGGCTATCAAAAACAGGGCCTGTTAAAGCCCTTTGAGGCATTCCTTGTGTGATTTTGGGCTATACAAGAAATATATTGTTGTTATTTATTTTCAATTTTTATTTTGGTGACACTGTGCCGACATATTTTGATTTATTTTCTTTGTTGATGCCGCCATTTTTAGCATACAGTAATTCCTTGGACGCAGTCATGTTTATAGTTACAATGTCTGGCACATCATCATGTAGCAAATTATGTGCATTGCAAACTTGACCAAGCTTTGAAACCATTAAACAAAACATAACATTTGTGTAGAGATGGAAGGGAAAATAGTTAAGTGTCAGAACCTTTGATCTTTCTTTTTTGCTTTGAAATGTCACTTTGTTAGGAACATTGGTGCTCAGTTTATCTAATTTAATGTGTGCTCTGACACCCAGCTGACTATTGACAATTCTTATACTTTTGCCTCTAAAGAAATTCATTCAGTTCCTGTTCTTTAAGCTTTAATGACAATTAGTCCTCTGGAGTTGCCATTTTTAAATCTTGATCATAATAAAACCCAAGATTTCTTTCTATTCTGCCTAAGAGGAAAATCTGCTCGTTAAAAGTCCAGGCTTGGACCAGAATTGGATCAATAGTTGAAGCAAAGACATTTTTGGAGCAAGGAGAAAGAATAGTTATAAAACAGGCAAAGGTCATTAGCCAAAAGTTCAAAAAGAGTGCCGGGGACCAAAATAAATTCCAAAAATCAATTTTGTAGGCTTAACCAAAACTAACATGTAGATATGCGGAACTACATACACCACCAACAAGTAAATTTATTGTTTACACTATCCAAAAGCTTGAATACTGAGTCCTCTGGTTTGCTGTCTTTTATAATTGCATGTTTACTTTTAGAGAACATGGCAGACAACCACAAAATGTTGTCCATGTGACATTAATAAAATAACATTAAAACAAAATAGTGAAAGATTACAAAATAATAAATACAAATGGTGCCAAATAAACTAAGTAACTTAAAAAAGGTTTATAACACTTTCAAATGTATTTTTCAGTTCTTGAAGCATTACTATTGAAAGGTTATTAAATGGAGTAGCTATTGCCTAATCCCCTTGTACACAAAATACACCTGTGCCTCTCTTTGTGTCTCTCCAACGGAGACAACTAACAGCTGTAATAACTCATTTAATCATTTTATTGGCCTTTTGCAGATTATAATCCTTACATAGTTTCACTTCTGGAGCATTTGATTATTTCCTAATCTCCAAATAACCAAATCCATGTTATGGAATCAGCATTTGTCAACCTTTATAGAATTTACTGTGCAACAAACAAAATCAATAACACTGGTCAACAAGCATTTTGCTACTGGGAGTCTTTCACCTTTACTTTAACAGGTTTCACTTGCTGACTCCAAATCTGAAAACCGTTTTCGTCCACCACGTCGTGTTTTTTAATTATGATGTTCCAGGTCTTGGACAACTGGGGTGACTGGACAGTAAAGGCAGATAACCATTTTGATAAATACCGGTAATTCCACTAGGGATGCCATTGAGATAAAAGAATTCGCCACACGTTACTAACAGCTGTGAGTTGTTTACCTTGTCATTATTAATTTTATTTAAAAAATATTAATTTTTAATTCACAGAAAAAATATTTGTTACTGATTACCAGGTCTTATATGACTCTAAAGCATAATGACACAACTCAGACATGACGGTGCAGTAGGTCGAGGTTTTACTGTTAAACATAACATTACATTTCAGGACATTTTGTTTGTTAGATTCACCATTACTTGGAAAATTTTGTGAAGGCAATGGACAGAAACGGTGATGCTTTTCAGAATTTAAGAAATGAGTTTGCTCTCGAGAAAAGTGAAGCCAAAATGAAGGAAGGTGTTTTTGTTGTTCCTGAAATCCGTGAACTGATACTTGATGATGAGTTCAAAAGGAAACTGAAGCCCACTGAATCAGCAGCATGGGAAGCATTTGTGCAGGTTGTCCAGAATTTTCTTGGCAGTCACAGAGCAGAGAATTATGCTGAGCTTGTGGAGAATATGCTGAAAGTATATTAGCTTATGGGAGCCCGAATGTCACTGAAGACACATTTTTTACATTCTCATCTCAACTTTTTTCCACAAAATCTGGGTGATGTCAGCGATGAGTATAAGAAAAGATTTCATCAAGATATAAAGGTGATGGAAAATGATATCGAGGAAAACTCACTCTGAGCATGATGGGTGACTACTGTTGGTTCTTGCAAACAGAGACGGATGTGCAGTACAAGTGCAAAAGCGAGTGCCTCCAACATTTTTGGGCACACTGACCTCACTTTAATATTGAGGTAAATTGACATAAAAACAATTTTGGTGGGACAGAGTCCAAACTTCAGATATCATGTTGATATATTATATTGATATTCAAAAGTGTCAAAACGTCAATGATGTGTATTTCAAAAACCTGACGTGCTAACTTAATTCCGATTGCATATATGAAATCAGTGTAAATAAACTTAATAAAGAGCTGGTCTGAAATTCCCAGAAGCAAACAAAAAATATTTTTTTGTAGACAAGTGTAATCAGTATAACACTGTGATTTATGCTTTAAAGTGGTATGCAGAAATTAGTGTAATACTTTACATACTGTAAATATACTGTATTTTCTATATGGAGATGACTTGCCCTGCCCTTGACTGATTTTGGATTTGTTTTCCACCTCTCATCATGACTAAATCAAGGATCCCTTTAGGTTTTCTCCTGTACAACAACTCAAAGAACGAAAAGCCAGTGGATGCTTGTTGATTTCAATCCTTCCGATCTATTTGTTCCACATTTTTAACCTATTTAGTGTTGCATTTTTTCTCATAAAAAATATAAAAATTGTTGCATTTTTTGGTTTGAAAAATTACATTTTTATTAAATCTCTTCTTTCTACCGTAAAATGTGCAAAACACTAAAAGTGTAGGAAGTACAGTATAATAATGATACATCCATCCATTATCCAACCCGCTATATCCTAACTACAGGGTCACGGGGGTCTGCTGGAGCCAATCCCAGCCAACACAGGGCGCAAGGCAAGAAACAAACCCTGGGCAGGGTGCCAGTGCACCGCAGGACAGACACACACACACACCAAGCACACACTAGGGACAATTTAGAATCGCAAATGCACCTAACCTGCATGTCTTTGGTCTGTGGGAGGAAACCGGAGTACCCGGAGAAAACCCATGCAGACACAGAGAGAACATGCAAACTCCACGCAGGGAGAACCCGGGAAGCGAACCCGGGTCTCTTAACTGCGAGGCAGCAGTGCTACCCACTGTGCCACCGTAATAATAATACAAGCAATAATAATAATAATAATAATAATATGAAATGAATAATAATGCTAATGCTAATATCATATACCCTGTGTAAATATCTTTTGTGTGGTATGTTTTTGAACAGGAAAACTGCTTTGGTATATGATCATTTACCCAACTATGTTCAGCATAATGGTTTATCTCAACAACAATTCTTTCAATAACGTCATCATCAAGAAATAACTTCAGGCAACTAAATGCTTCTTGGTTGCCAACATTCACTTTTATTCCTGGCTGACCCACAAAATCAAAATGGTGCTGGTTTATTTGAAGCAGGGTCAATAGAAACCAAGATGCAACCATCATTTTTGAATTCGTCAACATTGCTTTCAGTTTCAGTCTGTTTCAATTTCACTGCCTAAAGGCAGATTCACTTCATCTTCACTGATGAAGAGATGCTCCTCAACATCACTGCTTGTATCACTGTCAAGAGCGTGCAACACCTGGGCTGCTGAAAAATGTTTCTTACGAGATGCCATTATAAAGCTAGGATAAGACGTGTCTACGCTGTTGCCTGGGTAATGCTCAGGCTTGACACTTACATGAAAACGCGTCTATACAGTTACTCGAATGACACTCGGGGCTAATACTTTTAACACTGTTTTCACAGCCTGAGTGATGCTCGGGTCTAAAGCTAAGGAGGTTATCATCTGTTTGAGGGTCTGGTTAAATTGTTTGAATGGTGTCCCTAACCCAGGCAAAAACCAGTATTAACTCCAGAATAGGCTACATGAGATGGTATGAATTCAGTTTACAGTACTGTATTGCCTACCAAAACCAAAATATATTTATGCTATCTACCTGATGGTTCCAAGGGCATGACAATGCCCATGCCTATTCTGACAAATTGTTTGTCTGTTATAGATAGGACTGCAAGAAGGGTCTTCTGACATCTGACTATTTGGCACAGTACTGGCACCCCACTTTATTTATTCAAGGTCATTAGAAGTGTTTCTTTGTTCTTTACAACATCTTATCAGCATTTCGGCACCCTAAGTTTCCCTAGCTCAAAAATAAAGAACAAAATACAATTTTGTAATTTACAAAGTCGCTGCTTATTTGAACTGAATGTTATCTCAATATGAATAAAAGATACATATTATAATCATGTTGTATTTCATCAGTATGATCTGAAATCACAAAATAAAAGATTTAAAAAAGATAATTGAAGGTCAGCAATTAAAATTAGACAACAAGTTGCATTAGTTAAAAGCTGGTTCTAATGTGGCAATGTTAAAATATCAGGCAACACCAACTGATTAGTCAACATTAGTAAGCATTTTGCAAGATGGTGAGTCACTCTAGGGTAACTGAAAAGCTGCAACATCAGGTTGTTCAGAAGAAGGCTGTAGGAACGACCATTGGAGAAGAGAAGTTGGTCATTCCAAGAGCATAATTCTCAAATATTGAAACTATATAAAGAAACAAAATCATTCAAGTCCCATGAAACCATTTTTCATAAATATTCCCCTAATTTTGAAAGCTAATATGTGTATGTCTCGACATTACTAGTGGGGTATTAGTAGAAACTGGTGTTTGTCTCCCTGGTGGTCTACTATTCAGTAAAATAAGAAATTTTCAATCAGAAATTTGAGACCCTGTGGAATAAAAGTAGCAGAGGATTGCCCGTTAACAAATACCATAGCATTTCAAATGTGCTTCATGGATTCACCATTCCACTGTCCCCTTTTAAAAAGTGCCAGTAATTTCTGGTGCTGAAATATTAAATCCTTCAAGAGTTTGCAAGTGACAGAGTCTTCCACACTAGCCGGCTCAGAGGAGAGGTTAAATCTTCTGGCAGACTCTTGCATCTGCATTGTGGACAACATCACACTGGATGGCTATACGTTTGGAATCACGTTTTTCTGCACGGCATTTCTTAGATGGAGTGTGAGAGAGTCTATAATCTCCCCTTTTTACAGATGTATTGGGACTCTTCTCAAATAACTCATTCAGTTTCACACTTCCACTCTGGAGAATTACGTACCTTCAAGCACAGCATATCTACAAAGCTAATATTTACTATTTTAGAAGTTCATAATCATCTAGGCTGAAATATTCAGTTTAATTCAGTTTATTTTTGTGCAGCGCTCTTCATTGAGTGCAGGCTCAGAGCACTAAACCATTAATGAAAGGAGCATGAATATTGGCCCATTCAGATGTGTGGCAGAGTATTAAAAAACAAGTAAATAAAATACTTCAGAATGTCACCTTTATGCTGCAACAACACCTATTCAGGACCAAGCGCCCATTTCTGTTTGGTTCTTCTAGGCCATGTCATCTTTGCAAACATCATCTACTAATTAGCAGCTTGTAGCTGTAATTATCACAACTGCCCACCGACATTTTAGGGTTGACACCATTGTTTGCATAGCTACCTGTTCTGATACTGTCTAGGAAAAATCCTTCTGACAATATGTAAAACAAATATAACACAGACAGGAACAGGGCTGGTGTTCTCTTTAAGTGCAATTGGCAAAATAAGGCTGGTAAAGAAAGGAGCAATGTTGTAGAATTCGCAGAGTATGTGCAATAACAAGATTTATTTTTATAGTGCATTGAGCTACATGTTTTATACGAAGAAGGACTTTACAAGAAGGTAAAGAAAAAAATGATAATTACAAAATTAAATACATAAATATATATAGAAATAAATAGACTTTCATAATACAGATACACAAGCAATAGAAATGGTAGAGTACTTAAGTATTGATTAAACTGGTAAACTCACTTTTTAAGTTTATAATGATTATAAAAAGTCTGATGCTATGGTCTGATGTCCTGGGAGTACAGGAAAAAAAACTGATGAGATCAATATAGTTTCCATACTGTAATTTAATCTGAAACTGAACAAGAATTATTATTTAACTGATGAAAAACTACTTTTTCTAGAATTTTACTTAAGATCTGAAATAGAATAGAATAGAAGGTCTGAAATAGGTCTAAAGTTGTCAAAGACAGAACAGTCAAGATTATTTTTCTTAAACAGTGATTTAACAAATGCAGGTTTTAAAGAAGCTGGAAAGCTGCCTGTATCTAATGAACACATTGTTTAATTTACCTTTAGAAAATCCTGCAAAGTCTTACCTTTTCTCTTGAAGTTTCCAGGAGCCATTCCATCAGTTGAACTGGGCTTAAAAGGCTATTAATACAAGTAAATAATACTCAAATTCTTAGTATGATTATTTATGTTTTAGTCGAGTAAGACTGTCTTCAAGTGGAACTGTGGTGCTGCATTTGGATTTTTAAGCTTTCTTTATTTTATAATAAACTGTTCATTTAGTTTTCTTTAATTTTTGTTCAGCCTTCCAGGATTAGCTTTTAATTGTAAACTATTATTTGATATTTCCGTGGTATTTTAATGGTGGAAACCTTCTTAACAGTTTGTCAGCTGTGGCTCAGCTTATAATTAAAAAAAAAATCACCTTACTGTTTACATTGCTGGCTGTAACAGATAGATAGATAGATATCCATCCATCCATCCATCCATTTTCCAACCCGCTGAATCCAAACACAGGGTCACGGGGGTCTGCTAGAGCCAATCCCAGCCAACACAGGGCACAAGGCAGGAACCAATCCCGGGCAGGGTGCCAACCCACTGCAGGATAGATAGATAGATAGATAGAATAAGCAGTACATTCAGACTAACTAATCAGAATATTAGCAATTCAAGAAACAACAATGACATTAAAACAACATCAACAAACAACATGCTACTCTTTAGTTCTAGTCATCAATATTTCTACATCAAATAAAATGCAGAAATGGTCAGATACACTGATATCTATGATCTACCTCATGTCAATTATTAATTCTTTTGAAATAGCTAGGTCCAGCATTTATCCTCCTTTGTGCGTTGGCTGGGTGACATGCTGACCGAGATCAAAAGAATATAGTAAGTTAATAAAACTTCTTGTCTTGTCACACTGATTATCTGCAAGGAAATTGAAATCACCGACTATTAGGAACCTGTCATAATTAGTTATTATAATAAGTCAGAGATATATCTAAATAATTCAGAATTTGTGTAAGTACTAAAACTTGTATGCTAGCTTATCCTGCAGATGTTTGTCTAAAGCAGGGGTCCCTAACTCCAGTCCTGGAGGGCCCTAGTGGCTGCAGGTTTTCAATTCTAAACCTTTTCTTAATTAGTGTACTGTTCTTGCTGCTTATTAACTTCTTTGAAGTTAAGAAGTTAAGAAGTTTTAAGTTAATGGGGCCCTCCAGGACCGGATTTGGGGAGCCCAGGTCTAAATAATAATGGCTACCCTTTGTTGTGTTTTAACTCAGTGTTTTTTATCCATAGAGCCACCCAGGTATGCCTGGGAAATAATAGTGTAGTTCACTTAGGTCTGAACCTGAGAGAAACAACCTCCATGGGCGGTTGAGTCCATCTGCTTGGGTGTTTGGTTGCCAGTGAGTCTCCCAGGACCAGTGGATAGTGGGCATATGAGTAGCCTCTGAGACAGAGAGGGGCATGCAAAGAGACAAAGCAGTTGGGGGTGCCAGCAAAGTGCTTACTAAGTACCATGTCTGCAAACAGTGATCTCGGAGCTGCTTTTTTACTGGCTTCTCCAGTACTCCCACCCTTTTAGACACTTGAGCACAAGTATCAGATACAATGTTTTTGTCAATAGTGAGATAGTGGTGTGCCTTGGATGTTTTTGGTTACAAAAAATGTGTCACCAAAGAAAAAAGGTTTGAGAAATACTATTTTAACTGATGACATTAGAAGAGGCAGAACTTGGTGTGGAGCGGAAATGATGGCACTGGAATCTTGCACAATGCACCTCTCACCTCCGTCCCAATGTGAAAAGATGTAAGATAATCACCATGCTCACATTTGCACATTGCTAGTTAAACCTAGGATGCTCTTCTAACCCATCTAAATGTATTCTTCCATATACAGTAGATGCACCTACATATGTGCAGAAATCTTTCTCTGCATTCTTTTATGTTTAGTTTTAAATAAGAAATCAGGGTCTCAACAGGGCTTAAGTATATAACCCATTTTCCTTTCTCAATATTTGTTACAGATAGAGAGTAGAGATGACTACCAGCTCTGTTTACAGTATCTATAAAAATAATAACACAATTATTTCCTTAGTTAACTGCTCATGTAAGGAAATCAATAGATGGGTAAATACTGCCTGTCTTTGAGAAGCCTTTGTACAAAACTAAAGTTCTGTTATCTGTTTGCAGATAGTAAATCAATACTGTCAACACTAAACTCCAAGGACTTAAGCCTTAGTTTTGCTATACCTGTTTAGAATTTGTGCTTATATTTGAGTCAAATCTTACTTTAATTCTGACCCAAACTTTCTATCAAAGATTTTCTTTTCCCAACTGAGGAAACAAGGCAAAGCAAAATTGATTTTTTTGCTGTAGAGGATACAGAAAAGTTACTTCATGCATTAATAAAAAGTAGAGCACAACTGACTATTTTAATGCTCTTTTCCAGGCTGTTCAATTTGTTCTCTTTTCACTCTTCAGGTAATCAAAAATATAGCAACAAATATCCAATTAAAATAAAATGAACAATTAAACATAAATCCGTACTAATGTATAAAATATAAAAACTTTTATTATTATTTGTTATTGCTGAAGTACCTAGACAATAGCCCATAACCCCAGTTTGTCTTATAATTTCAAGGATAAACAAAATTTCTGTAAACAGTGAAATGTTTAGAAGTCCTAAAAATTCATAATGACCTGACAGTCATTGTGAAGGATACCACATCAGTCTCAGTATTTAACTTGAGGCTAAAGACTCATTATTTTGCCATTGTCTGTTCCTGCTAGATCTGCTGGTGTTGTTATATATGGTATATTACAATTGTTTGCTGTGGCTAGAATACGCACCCTGGTAATATTAACATGGAATACTAATAATTTTCACAAATTAATTTATTCTGTAACCCAACCTAGAATTTTAACCTTGCCATGGTGGAGCTGGTTGGCTTGTGTATCCTGATAATTATTATAAATATGTTGTCTGGAGATCTGCCCTCCTAATTGGGTTACCCACAGTAAATTGGTCTAAGGGGATAGGCTAGACAAAGAACAACCCATAATTATCCCTTATAAACATTTTACTTAAATCACAGATAACCTCACCCTGAACAGGAATAACATGACCACTCCTGAATAGTCCTAGGAGTAGTGTTCTCTGACAAGTGTGTGGTTGCTGTGTGACCCATGAAGCTCATTTACGCTGAGCCTGAGAGAAGCTGTGTGGAGGTGACTGGTTAGGGTCTGGTGTGATGCCAGTCAGATAGCAGGAAAGAGTGGGAAGGAACCAGGCATACTAGACCTTGTAGATGGAAGCTGGTACCTACTGTAGGACTTGAAACAAAACTTCACTGGCATGGAAGAAAGGAGGAATTTATGTGACAGGTTGAAAAATATATTTACTCACCTGTATGTTCTGGAACTGGACTTCTCAATTGAATCTGTTCTCTTCCCCTAGTCTAGATTTGTCTCATAGAAGAACATAGAGATACTTACAAGCCCCCAGAAGTGTGGAATTACTTCTAAAAGGCAACAGGATTACTTCAATATGACTTTAAGTAAATGCTCTTTAAAGAGATATTGGATTCAGTAGTCCTACTTGAAGACATCAACACTGCAGAGGGCAGTAATGAAGATAATTGTAGGTTCATGATTGGGAAGACATGACCTGCTTCATGTTTGCAATTGTGTGATCTGATCTGAAGCTCTATATTCTGAACAGTTGGGGAAAAAGACGTGGTGAAACTTTAACTGATCACTATGCGGTGGTGGGGAGAAGACTCCTCAGTAGAGAGACCTGAAACATCCAAAAGTATAGTGAGAGTGCACTGGGAGTGACTAGTCTCTCAGAACGAATTAAGGTCAAATAGACTGCAAGATCTAAGTAGTGGAGGAAGCTGCAAAGAATCATGGCAAAAGGTTGTTGGTACCTGTCATCCTACAGTCTGTTAGTGGAAACTGCATTTAAGCTGAATAAAGAGGCCTTTTTTAATTGTTAGCAGTAGAATATCTAGATTTGACTGAGAAAGACCTGTGCAGGGTTGTTGGTGAAGCCATGGAGAATGACTTTCAAATGGTCTTGAAGAGGTTCGGGCAAACCATTTAACAACTCATAAGTGCAGGTGGGATGTCACCCAGGTTGGTGTCAGCAAGGTTCAGTAAATATTGATCTCAAAAAGGGGATATCACTGAGAGGTGGAAGGAGTACTTAAAGGAGCTCCTAAACCTTGGTGGATATGCCATCTTTGAAGGAGGTAGTACCAGAAGCACTGGATAAGGTTGGGTACATAGCCCTGAAATCTGACCAGAAATGCTGCAAGCACTGAATATTGAGGCCATGTTTTGGCTAACATTCATCTTCAGTGTAGTGTAGAAGGAAGGAACAGTGCATTGGGACTTGCAGAGTTTGGAAGAAAAGGTTCTGTTCCCATTTCGGATCACACTCCTTTGCAGTGCCAACGCAATCAAAGTGAGGCCCAAAGCAGAATGTTGTTGGGGCATATTCAGTCTCATTTTTGCATATCACAACATCACATGGCTACATTTTATGAAGATAAAGTAATCTATGAAGTCATCACACATCAGCTTCTGTGCAAGGTCTCAATGGATACTGATGATAGCCAAGCAGCTTATATGTTGTTATACCAGGGATGACCAAGTCTTGATGAGGTTAAGTTTTGAAAACTGGAAACTGGGATGCTTGCTGCAATCTGGAGGAAAACCCATAGATTTGGTAATTAATCGCTATGATATACCTATTGATTTGTTTCCTTTATAAATTAATTAAAAATGGTCCATGGTATCAATGTGCTGTTATTCTTTATTACTTGATATAGTCATCAGTATCACCTGTAATGTAATATAACAACAAAAACATCTCCTGTTTTATACACAAAAAATTTATGATTTGCATACCAGAACTGTTTCATGAGTAAGATGAGAATGCTAATCGGAAGTTACATTTCTCTAGCAAAAAAATATCAGGTGGACCAAGTTGATAGAAGGAAAGAAGATGCCTCCGAGTTCAAGTACCTTAGAGTCTTTTTCATGAGTGAGGTTAGAGTAGATTGTGAGATTTTATGAGTTTTACAAATGTTGCGCCTATCTATAGTAATAAAGCAGAAGGTAAGTCTATGGACAAAACATTTGATTTACCGGTCTGACCTATTGTTATTATGCATTTAGTAAATAGATTATCAACTTATATTAAACCCTCATCACCAAATCAGCCTATGGAGGAACAAATCAGATGTAATACCTTGAATCGGATTAAATAAAAGTTGGTCATTTTAAGTAAACGTTATCAGGTGACCATAGCCAATTTAACCAAAGATTTACCTGAAGTGAATGAACTTGCTTTACAGAAATCTCCCAACACATCGCCAGTTCCTTCACCTAATTAAATTCCTCATTCCTCAATCTTCTGTCCCAACACTTTCTTCTTCACCTTCAATAGGTTCTGTACTTACTGCACCTCAAATCTGTCTGAAGGTCATAGAATGGAGATGTCTTGACTGGTCAGTCCTCTCCAGATGTAAATAGAATACTTACCCCATATTATGACTTGGGCATCCGGTCCTCTTCATTCCATATCCAAATGTACAAATTAATGTTTTTCCCAGAGCTCATTTACATTGTATCACTTATCTATTAAGTACAGCCTAACACTGAAGTTCCCCATGTTATATTTTATGTAGGACTTCAGAATTGTCTTAAATTTAATTAACCAACCACCCCAAGAGAACAGATACAGAAAAGCCGAGCCGAGTTAAAGCCGAGTAAAACAGCATTCCCTAATGCAATTGTATGTTTTGCAGATTTAAATATTGCAAACTCTGCTTTAACATACAGCTGGACTTGGGTGGAATATTTTAATAGGTTTTAAGAGGTCTTTCCAAACATGTACTTTTCCAGAATCTAGAAACATTGATTTAGACACTCTCTGGGATTATAAAAAAACATCCAAATGGTCAGAAAAATTTTCTTGGACAATGATTAGGTTTTTGGTTAGCTCAATTAGACTTCCCTGTAGATGATCAAAAATGATGTTCTTTTAAATAGTGGAAGAAAAAAAACTCATATTGGTGTTTTTTAAAATTCACAGGTAATTTTCAGGTTTTATAGATCTTTCATGGAGTATTATTACCACTTATAAATCTTTATCTCAATGTCCTTTCACTGTTTTACATGGTTTGCATATTGAGATAGAACCACATTAGATTTTAAAATAATACTTTAATGCTAATTTTATACTACCTTCCCATGCCATCTGTATTATGCCATATGAGTAATTTGTACCTGCTTGGCCCTGTCCTAAAGGGATGATGGAATCACTCATTTGGGTTGCCAAGGGCTGACATGTTGGTACAAGGGTCATTTGATAAACTTGGTAAATTTCTATTTGATGGGACCACAATTCATTTGAATGTCACTCTTCAAACTAGATCAAGCAAAATTTCAGGCAGCAGCGAAACATTGTTTACAATTAACAGACATTTGAAGTGATTTTTTAAAAAAAAATGGTGTTTAATTTTTTTTACCATACTTATCAAACGACCCTCATAATACATTAAATATTTACTACTTGTGCTTATGCTTGCTGTGCTACATAACCTAAATATTTATTAGGCTGATTATTTCCCAGATGAGTGTCAATAATCCATCCATCCATCCATTGTCTCCCGCTTATCCGAGGTCGGGTCGCGGGGGCAGCAGCTTGAGCAGAGATGCCCAGACTTCCCTCTCCCCGGCCACTTCTTCTAGCTCTTCCGGGAGAATCCCAAGGCGTTCCCAGGCCAGTCGAGAGACATAGTCTCTCCAGCGTGTCCTGGGTCTTCCCCGGGGCCTCCTCCCGGTTGGACGTGCCCGGAACACCTCACCAGGGAGGCATCCAGGAGGCATCCTGATCAGATGCCCGAGCCACCTCATCTGACTCCTCTCGATGCGGAGGAGCAGCGGCTCTACTCTGAGCCCCTCCCGGATGACTGAGCTTCTCACCCTATCTTTAAGGGAAAGCCCAGACACCCTGCGGAGGAAACTCATTTCAGCCGCTTGTATTCGTGATCTCGTTCTTTCGGTCACTACCCATAGCTCATGACCATAGGTGAGGGTAGGAACATAGATCGACTGGTAAATTGAGAGCTTTGCCTTGCGGCTCAGCTCCTTTTTCACCACGACAGACCGATGCAACGCCCGCATTACTGCGGATGCCGCACCGATCCGCCTGTCGATCTCACGCTCCATTCTTCCCTCACTCGTGAACAAGACCCCGAGATACTTGAACTCCTCCACTTGGGGCAGGATCTCGCTACCAACCCTGAGAGGGCACTCCACCCTTTGAGTGTCAATAATATAATGAGATAATCAGAAAATATACAAATATTATATATATATATATACTGTATATATATATATATATATATATATATATATATATATATATATATATACTGTATATATATTGTCACACACGTGCGCATGGGAGGCAGCTAAAGGGCTTGAGTAAAGGCAGTTCCGAGTCATACAGGGATGTCTACCTGGATGACGTGGTTATCTATTCCAGCACGTGGATAGAACACCTACAGCAGGTAAAAGCGGTATTGCGGACACTTGCTGAGGCTGGGCTTTGGCTTAATCCCAAGAAATGTTTCTTTGGATTGAGCGAAGCCAAGTATTTAGTTTACTTGGTGGGTCGAGGTACCGTGAAGCCACAGTGCTCCAAAGTAGATGCCATTTTGAAATGGCCCCGTCTGCGAACCAAGCGGCAGGTCCAGGCCTTTCTCGGGTTAGCAGGGTACTACTGCCAGAGAGAGCGGCGCCCTTGACTGATTTGACAAAGAAGAGGGCCCCAAACATTGTGGTATGGACTGAAAAGACTGGTGCTGCATTCAGTGACTTGAAGCAGGCCCTTAAATCTGCACCTATTTTGAGAGCACCTAACTTTTCTTTACCTTTCATCCTCCAGATGGACGCTTCGGACACAGGCCTGGGGGCCATGCTGATCCAAAGTGTCGATGGTGTGGAACACCCCATCATGTTCCTGAGCTGGAAACTGTTGGACCGGGAGACCAGGTATGCGACGGTGGAGAGAGAGGCTTTGGCGATGAAATGGGCAATTACTCAGCTGAGGTACTACCTGTTGGGCTGGTAATTCACCCTTGTCAGGGACCATGCACCTTTACAGTGGATGGTCCTGAACAAGGAGTCAAATCCGCGGGTCACCAGGTGGTTTCTTGACCTCCAGCCATACAAGTTTTCGCTCGTTCATCGTCGGGGCACTCTTCACGCCAATGCTGATGCCCTTTCTCGAGTTCACGACCTCTCAGTCAGGGTCACCAGACCCGATGGGTCTGGGCTGAGGGGAGGGCCTTGTCACACACGTGCGCATGGGAGGCAGCTAAAGGGCTTGAGTAAGGGCAGTTCCGAGTCATACAGGGATGTGGCAGAGTGCACTGACTCTTTTTCCCCCTTGCCTGCAGACCATTCACGGGAGATTCCACCTGGCCCTCTTGACGTCATTTCCGGCACCGAGCCTATGGAAGGAGACCTTGCCGGCTCCGGCCCCTGCGATGTCACATCCAGGCTCGAACCAATGGCTGAAGACCTTGATGAGCCCGACCCCTTTGATCTCACTTCCTGTCTTCCCCTTTAACACTAGAATTACCAGAGCCTACGAAAAAACTCGTAAATCCGTCCCACCTTAAATCGTGTCTTAAATCCGTTTGCACCTCTCCGCCAGAGTCCTTTGTCATCTAAATGTGCTGATAAAGCTACTAGCAGCCAGCTATTCCATCCCCCCACCGACTTAGAATGAACTTCTCTCCTAGCTCAAGCCTTGCCTTGATTTGATTACCTGGGATTGAAGTGGAGTTTTACAGTGGAAATAATTCTAGCGTTATTTGGAATACACGCATTTCATGTGTGTTCCATTTCTATAGTTGGCTGTGCAAACACATTTTTAAAACAGAAACGTTTTTCATATTCTAATAGTAAATGACAAAATGTAGGCATAAACTATATAACGTATGAAGCCTGAAGTCCATATATCAAAGAAACACTTTCACAAAAGGTACAAATAAAAGAACACGTGCGCCTTCATTCAAAAAAAAAAAAAAAAAAAAAAAAGCCGCGTTAGCATGCCACATTGACATTCTTATTACAACTGCCGCAGTGGTGTAATGGTATCAGCGCCTGACTGGGAATCAGAGGGTGGCGAGTTCGATTCTGCACGGCTCCACTTTGAGAAATTAACTGCTCTTATTCTTACAATTTTAGAATAACAATATAAATTTGATTTCAGTCTGTAACAGGCGGTGTAACTTGTGATACTGGTAAAGGTTAGTTTTTTTTTTTTTTAATTCACTTTTCATTCTCGCAGTCACATTCAGAATCAATCCATACAACCCCATCTGACACAGCTGGTTTCACATAAATAAAAGTGCACTTTTATTCAAGACTATAACCGAAGAATAAAGAAAGCAAGTTACAGTTGGTGGTTGATACGACAGCTTGCGTGGTGCAATGTTAAGAACTGCTGATTTCCGATCCGTGCTATATAAAATCATCACATTCAAATATTAACAGTTCCCACACACCCAAGGTCCGCCATTCCTACATTTACAACATGTGTACTTGTTGCAGTGTACACACCTCTCTGTGCTATGGTTCCTATTACAGTGAATGAGCACCTGACACTGTACTTTCTTCCCTGGGGGAAGCTGAGGTCTTAGAACGGAAGTTTGTTGACGCTGTATCATCTTTTCTTTTTCCATCGCCTTTTCCTGTAAGAAGCGACGACGAAGTTCCTCTGCAAGGTGAGCCATGAACACTCTTCTTTCCTCAGCGGACCCCGTGCATGCCTTA
Organism: Erpetoichthys calabaricus; assembly: GCF_900747795.2. NCBI lineage: Eukaryota > Metazoa > Chordata > Cladistia > Polypteriformes > Polypteridae > Erpetoichthys > Erpetoichthys calabaricus. The sequence goes on from NC_041398.2 coordinate 71,506,348, forward strand.
TACAGTACGTGTGCGTTCATCGCTGCTAGGTCAAGGATGTTGTACAACACAGCAACCGGCCACCTGCGTGTTCCTGTGCGCACTGAACAAGCACGCGCCTTCTGGTCCATGATGTCAACGCCACGCTGGGGAAAAAAGAAAGACAAATATATGTGACATTTTGAAGAAATCATTTTATCACCAGAATAGCACCAGAATACTTCGTCACACTAATATTTTTTTCATTAGCATACCTTCATGTGGTTGTAGTCTGTGACCGTGTTTTTTTTTTTTTTATCTTGCCCAATCTCCACATCATGGTGCATTGTGCTGAGAATGCAGACAGACTTCATCTTTTTGGGCACATACACTGTCAGCATGGCACTGGGAGATCTAAACACCAGCGTGGAGAATTGTTCGTGTACTGAACTGACTTTAGCTGCAGGTGGAAGTTCCCGTCGCACTTTATTCATGGTGCCAAGCAGAGTTGTATTGCGGTGCAGCAGTCTATTAGCCAGCGAAAGTGACGTGAAGAAGTTGTCTGTTGTTACGGTTCTGCCTTTGTCCAGAAATGGCTCAATAAGCTTTATGACCACAGACTCGGAAAGTCTTTCTCCCGTGGGACGACTGGGATCTTTTCCTAAATAAGGAGTGGCATTGCACATGTACTTTGTCTCCAAATCTGCCGCAATCCAAAAAGGCAGAACCGTAACAACAGACAACTTCTTCACGTCACTTTCGCTGTCCCAAACCTTTCTATGACTCTGAGTCGAGTTTGTGACAATATATATATATATATATATATTTTCAGCTGGAGATCCACAAAGGGAGAAAAATGAATCACGTATCATAAAGTAGTTTTTATTCCTGAGTTTCAACCCCTGCCAGGGGTCTTCATCAGAGGATAATGCTTAGACTTACAAGAATCAAAGGCAATATATAGCAAAAAATTACGTTGTGGCTAAGTCAGTGTGATCAGGAGGGGGGATATTGGGTGTACAGTTTATTTATTATGAACATGTTCTTCTTAAGTTTGCATATGCTGGATTTATGTCCAAGTGTCTGTTGATGTCGTTCTTATTTGATAACCAAGATTCGGCCAGCTCTCTGGCACTTTTAGTACTGGCCTTAAATTTTATTTGTACATTGTCCCAGTTAAATGTATGTCCTGTTGATTTAGTATGCGTGTCACAGGTGTCTGGTCACACTTATAGGTAATCTAACTTAGACACCATTAAAATATCTGACTACACCACCCAGTTTTATTAAGAGACTGGGAACTCCTGAAATTTACCAATAATAGCACACAGGTTTCTTTAAATTGGGCGGTGAGTAAACACACAATGAAAGACACAACAGTAATTTCAGAAAAAAGCGACAGTAAGTTCTATTACACAAGACAATATAAGGTTCATTAAAAAGATAAACGAATATAAACAAATCTAAACATATCAGGAATTAATTTCCTTTTTTCAAAAGGAAAATACACAGTCCACACTCCAAAAGTCCATTAAAAACAAGAATCATAGGATACAACCTTTAGTGGTGCAGAGTCCAAGTTGCTCACTGTGTTACCCCAACACTTAATCGTTCAACTGTCCATGGATGCACTCTGTTCCCCGGACACTCGTTCCCCTACAGAAGTTGTGTCAAATTGTTGACTCCCTGTCAGCGTCTCTTCGTTGTTCCTTTTTCTTCCACTCTGGGCTCCTTGTGTTGCTGGGACCTAGGCACACCTCATTTCTCGTCTGTCAGCTTTGCTGGTTCCTTTCATGCTGATTCCCTCTCTCGCTGAACCCACATCCAGTGTCTCTTTGTGGAGCTGTCTCTTCCTCCCTGGAAGTGTTGCCGTCCTTGTGCCTCACGTCGTGCCAGCCAGGTACCCTTGTCGGCCTGCAAGCCCCTGTGCCCTGTCCGAGTGTCTTGGCAGCGTTTCCTGTGGACTGTCCCCCGTTGCCTTCTGCTGCCCAGGAGTTTTTAAATCTTTTCCAGTCCCTGCCATTATCAGTTCTGGACAATCAGATTAAACAATGGTACATCTGCATTTCACAAACAATCCTGACACAATCAGTAACTGGATTATCCAGGATCGTCCAAGGAAGCAGCAGTTCTGTTATCACATGTGGTATTGTTTGTAAATCTCAACCAGCCATAAACTTCAAAGTGGTGACTCCTTTGCAGTACAGCAAATAAATACATCCTGCAGACAGCCTTTTAACTTTTCACCCCCCAGTCCCAACAGTGGGTGCCTAATGGAACCACCCAGTGCACAAAAAAAATGTAAAAGTGTCCCCCTCTGACATGCGTATAGATCAATGATAGTGAGTCCTTTCTTCTGACGGTGTTGCGATACCCACCCCCTTCTGATCACACTGACTTAGCCACCTCCCCTACTGTGTATATATATATATATATATATATATATATATATATATATATATATATATATATATATATATATAGTGAGTGCCATGAAGGATAGATGGGTATGCTGGCTGGGTAAATGAATTCTTACCTAGCAGAAGGTATACTGAATAAAGGAGCAGTTCCACCCCTCCATACAACAGATGGCAGTGTTCCTCCAGAAGAGTCTCAGTTTGGACACCCGCAGATTCATCCTTTATATGTCACTTTCCCATCCAGCCAGCATACCTGTCTGTCCTTCATGGCACTTACAATTTATATTAAAAGCATATTCATACTTTGTTCATGCAGTCTTGTGTATGACTAGTATGTAAATCAATAACTCTGACTAAACTCTGACTAAACAGAACTTTTCTAGAATATTTAATTCTAAAACCAAATAATGTTTTTAGATCCAAAAATATATGCACTTCATCTTTCATATTATCACTTTTCTACACAAACAAGATATGGCTGTTGTTCCATCATTGGCCAATGGATTTTTGGAATTCAAGGGATTCTAACCTGTTAAGTGAAGACCCCTGTAATTCTCCTCTTACTTCTGTGCCCCTCGAGTCCTTGCTTCCAGTGTACCACCCCTAGTGGCATTCCATGTAAGTTCTTGGCACAGCTGTGTATCTTGCCCCTGTTGATGTTTACATTCTGAGCATTATTCAGGTCATATAGTGTCCTGTCATTGCCCAGTAACACTGCCTCTTGCCTGCAATGCTGGTTTCCACCTGACATTTGTGTACATTTTATAATTAGGAAGGAGCATCTTTTTGAATACAGTATGTCTATGTGTTTTATTAAAAGGGTTGTTTGGAGGGGCTTTAGATATATAACTGTCCTTAGGCCTAGCGGTTGTATATCTGTTCACTTCATATGAGCTTCACCAAATAAAATTCCATGCAACTAGTGTTATGGCAACAAGCTAAAGTAAATTAAGCAAATAAGCAATAAAAAGCAATGAAACGTAACCAAAAGTGTAATCAGGCTTCGGTTTTCTCACCTTTGTGTCACGCTTTTAAATTTTAAAAGGCATCATCCTTCACACTGCATTCCTGTCACATCCAAATTAACACAGATAAGAATTTAAAGATACAAGTAGTGAAATGTGTAAGGTGATGTGAAGAAAAATTAAATAAAGATTACCCCCACTTCAGCAATATGTTTAAGTATTAAAACAGTTTATCAATCTCTTTTATCTTTTTTGCTCTAAATCTTTTAGTGTTGTGACTTGTGCTTTAATGACAATATATTACTTATGCCTTTTCCAGCTGCATGAAACGACATCTTAATGGTGTTTATTTGGTATGGTTGATGACCTCACCCCCAATAATCCTTTTTACTGAACACTAACCCAGATCCTACTTTTCATGTGGTGAACCAGAAACGGCCCTGTTAGCCAACTGAGAGCTCCTTTCACTTGAGTGACTTGTCATCTTTGCAACAGATTCATTTCACTTGAGCCCTATTACACTCCTCCTCACTGAACTTTACCCTTCAAGGCTTATACTGACAAATCCAGGTCATGGCACCAATAAAATGAAGTTTGTTCCCATAGCTAGCAACATGACTGTAAGTCAATCCCAGCTCTTGAGATAGGACCTTGGGTCCTACCCTTTTTGTGAAGATTGCAAAGCAGCCCTTTCATCCACACAAACCAAATCAGATCTCCCTTCACTCAAGTGACCATTCCAACCTCTAACGTAAAGTCTCATTTTGTAACAGGCTCATTACACTTCAGTCCTGTTACTCTTACAGATTTCGAGAAATAAGAATGCTGCTTTAAGGAACAATAGTGAGAATGCCAGGGCTGCCATGCCAATGTCTTGGTAGCTGAGAATTTTTTTCAGCACAGATACTACTCATCATAATGATGAATGATTAAAACATAGAAAGGACAATATTAATAAATAAATAATTGAACCATTCATTTATTTTCAATTTACTTAATCCAGCTCAGAATCTATTGCTTATTCTGGGTGCATAATGGAGAAATAGCATCTGACCCTATTTCAAATGAAAAGGAGAATGTGGGACTGGTACTTTTGTATCATTGCCATTTTTGTGGATGTGAGATGAGACTGTGTATCTAGTGGTGTCCACGGAGTGCTATGTGTTATGGAACACATGGATGTTATCCCTGTGCGGTGAGCTGGCGCTCTGCCTGGGGTTTGTTTCCTGCCTTGTGCCCTGTGTTGGCTGGGATTGGCTCCAGCAGACCCCTGTGACCCTGTAGTTAGGATGTAGCGGGTTGGATGGATGTTATCTCACTGCTTTCAAAGTAGAAACTACTGCCCTGTAGGATATGCTACTTTAACTAAACACCTTTTGAGCTGTCACCCTCAGCTGGAATGCCGCTTTATTTTAGGACAATTTTTCTTTATAAAAATGCCAAATATTTGTTAGTGTACTTTATGAATCTTGTAATAACACTCCGCTTGGGTTAGAGTGCTTTGGGTTCTGCCTAATTATTTAACATGTCAGGGATATGAAGTTGATAAATACTAAATGATGACAATAACAGCAGTGGTAACACTGTGAATTATAGATTTGTGTTATTTGATATTGTAGGACTGCAAGTAATAAATCTCATTTCTCGAGACAGGCAGTTGCTTTTTTGCAAACTGAGATATTCATTAACATAACAGTTTGCCTGGAGCGCGGTTATTGCTTTTTCCTGTCAGTCATGCCTGCTGCTGAAAGAATATAATTGGCCCATGACACACATACAAGACAGAGAGGTGGGACACTTCTGCAGCCAGCACTCATCCATCTTCTAATTATAATTATTCTACTTATTTTTATTAGTATTTCTATTGTTTTCAATTAAAAAAATGCTACCATATCATCTATTGTTATATTTGTCTTGTGGAACTGACAGTAATTAACTAAAACCAGCCATGTAGAAAGCCTGTAGCATAGACTGCAGCTTTAAGGCTGGTTTCTTCATTAAAGGTGATAGTTTGGAGGCTAAGCTTTAAGACTTATGAATGCGATGAAGTCATGGATAAGACAGAGCCTCTTAGATCAAGCTTATTTAGACAGCATAGTACTTCTCCCTTCAACCTTGTTCGTGAATTATAGCCAAGCAGGTTTTTAAGGTCACTTAATCTTTCTTATGTTATTACATTCACTACTGCTAGATGATTATGCATGCAAAGAGAGTAAAGAAGTTTGAACAGAACAGCTTAATGCAATCTTACTGAGTAGAAACTGTGGTAATAAATCACCTGCCAAAGTTAATAAAATATTGAATCTGCCTCCATTAGTCAGAAAAGAAAGGTTAAATGATATTTCATAAAAAATATACTCCCCCAGTGTAGGATTCTATCATTTTGTCTTGCTCTCAGCCTATAAGCCTGTTTCTTATTCCACTTATTTAGACATATTTGATATATTTAGAGAACATATCAATGAAAAGCATTAGATGTCTTTTCATAATTCTAGTAATCTTATCCCATAAAAAATCTCATTTCCATCCTATTTGCTGCAGCAGAGTGTTCCTCGGCTTAAGAAGGAAATTATGCTTCCAGCAATTTTATTGTGCTTTTTATTTATTCTATATGGGTTTTTAAGCATTGTGCTTTGATCCAGTTGCTGACAGTTTAAAGAAAGCAGAAAATGCTTTAAGTGATGGTGATCTAATGCAGTGTTTGTTAAAACTGGAACAAGTAAAAACTTTTGGATAGGGAGAAATGCATGTAAAATCTGGTGCAGCTATTCACAATGTTTCTAAAGCATTATGAAAGTCTGGGAAAATTTCCAGATTCAATTTATTTTTTATTTAGCACATTTCTCATTGACAAGCACAGAGTGCTATACATGTTTACTAATATCCATCCATTGATTTATTTATTTTCGAATTTAGTCTTGCCAAACAACTTAACCTGTGTGTCTTTAAGATTTGGGAATAAAAATGGAGCACTTGTGGAATAAAAAAAAAAAAAACAAGATGCACAGCAGGCAGTAAATGGGTTGGTGTTCCCAGGCTCATAGAGAATTGAGAAGGCAGAACTTATACATTTGCCAATGTCTCCTACCAGAGTAATGCATTTTGAAAGAAGCAGTAACAATTATACTCCTAAGAGTTTCTCTACTCTTGGAACCTTACATTCCTCATCTTGATACCATAACATAGAACTCCCTCTCTCCTGTTCCTCTTTTCTCAGTCTATCCATAAACCTTTAGCTCCTATTCCTCTTTGTTCCAGCCAGTGAACGTCTACTCCAAAATCACAAGTAGTAGTAATCACAGACCAAATCACAAAGAGGATTACCTCTGAGGCAAAGCCCTGAACCACTTCAGCAGAAGATATATGGACTTTCTGGACCTGATGTTTACTCTGGCCATCCCTGCTGGGTATAGTAATATGATTACTGCACCCATGACATACGCTCTGTTATAAGAGGATGTGGCCTTTTAGCAGGTTCTCTCTCTACCCCCTAATGAAACCCTTGGTGTGTCTTGTAACATATCCCGACCATTTGAAAATAGCAAACAAAACTAAGAAAAAATAAACATTATGTGCTTATTGTTCAAGCAAAAGGTGAGTACAGAGAGGACACAAATTAATAAGTTTCCAAAAAATAGACAAAACAAATCTAGTTAGTCCTCTAGTACTTCCTAAAATAGGTATTTTGTCTTGGCTCTTGAGTGTGCTGTGTTTCCTAATTTCTTACATTCCTGTTAACCTGAGGAAATTTTCTAGTTCCATTGTCTCTTTTTCCTTGTTTTTGTATGTACAGTACGTTCTGTCCTCATTTCTTCTGACAAGTGAGCCTTTGTCTCAACTCACCTCTTGCCTCCAGGCATATTGTCTCACTGCCAAGCAGCAGGCTTTCGATACCACCTCACTTTATTGTTGGAGCACTTGAGAGCAATGCATGCTTTAGACTTGCACTGCGGTACATAGTCAACTCCTGGGCACCTTGTACAATTTGAAGGAAGATATGTTACATGTTACAGGTCTTAAATTCCTTTCTATAGCTGAAGATGACTTTTTGACTATGTATCAAACATTGCTTCCTCACCATTGCAAGACTTCCTTCAGCATCATTAACAGCTTTACAGTTTATACCATTTTCAGGTCCTTGCTGGTTTGTAACAAACAAATGCACACCTATACATGTTCAATTTTGGTCCATCTCTTGCTTTGAGGATGTGGACAAGCTCCAATGCTGTATTACCTTGGGACCATTTCTGCTCCACCCAACCTTCTTCCATACATCAAAATAAGAAAGCTCAAACCAGAGCTTCAGAACATTATATGTAAATGTAATGTTGGTCAGTATGCACAATTGTATTTTTTTAAAAGATAAAAGAAGATAAACCCTTGGAAACGTTTGTATAAGGTTCCTACATTAATTATATCCTTACCTTCCTCCACTGACACATAGAATTCTTGGCCATGAAAATTGCATTAAAAATAACTTAACCACGTTTCTCCAAGAAACAAAGTAATATGGCTTACTTACTGTATACCACGAGTTGGGAATATGTGAACATTGAAATTTTGATCAACAAGAAACCAATTAGACTATCAAGATTTTTTGGTGCTCTGGTAGCTACTATAAATGATCCCAATATCTTCAACATATTCTTAATAGCAGTAAAGTACATGGATCTACAAACTACATGGCTCTACAGTTTGTTCCACAGTCTCACAACCTTTTGTGTCAGGACTTTTTGAGGCTTGCATCTGCAGTCCACCTCCCTTAATTTCCAAGGGAGCACTTGAGTAAATTATTTACTACTTTTCATGAGGAATTCTTCTGGATCCACAGTATCAATACCTTTGACAAGTCAGGACAATGGGTTAGGTCAACCTTGGAACCTTCTTTGACTAAAGAGACTAAAAAATGTAATTGTCGGTGTAGGACCTGCCTTTTGTTCCCGTGAGTAGCTGCTTGCTCATCTTTAAACCACTTCCTTGTTGCTATGTGCTGACCAAAACTATACACAATAATCCGGAAGTGGTCTCTGTAATATAATATATCATTCCTTGAATTATTCTACATTTTTAACAATATAACCCAACAATTTATTTGTATTATTAAATGTTTCTGCACATTGCCCTGAATAGGAGTATGGTCTGACAACTAAATTCCTTCCATACTTAGCTTCCTGTAGTTTAGCATGCTCCACTTGTAATTATGTGTTTCTTTTCATTGCATGTAGCAGTTTGGATTAGTTCTAATATCCAGATGTTACACTTTGACTCAGTCTTATTCAATTGATTTTGCTGCCTTCTTAGCATTTGCTATTCCTGCAGTTCTGGTGTCTCCAATTCTGTGAATTTTTCAGGTTTACTCACTGTCATACACATGCAATTGGGAGACAGCTGAAGGGCCTAAATGATAGTAATTCCATGCCAGACCAGGGAGTGGCGGGGTGCACTGACTGTCTCTCTCAATCTCTTCCATACTCTCCCTTTGGTTAACTATTAGCCCAATTTTATGTTGTAACAGCCGACCCCTTTTACCCAGCCGGCAGCTACACTCCCAAGACCTGTGGCTTGGATAATTGACTGAGAAATAATCTTACTATCAAGCCGTACTTCTTACCAATTAAACTTTTCCCCCACAATCGACGGTGAAAATATAAGCACACAAAACAGGATGTAAAATTTAAACGGATTAAATGTATTAAGTAAAATAAGACATGCAAGAAATAGAAACATATAAATATGAATATCCCTCCAACCCAGCAATAACAAGACACCACCAAATATATATATATATACAACAAAAACCCTCCCTTGTCCCTGTAACAAATAAAACACACAACACGAATAACAACAATGAATGATAAACTGAAAATGAATGAGAACGTGAGTCCGGTAATAAAGAAACTGTCCTGAAAGCGGATGACTGAATTAGTGAAATTGCGTTGTTTGATTCTCCCCCGGAAAAAATGGAACAGCCTCACCGTGAATCCTCGTGTGTGTGGTGGATGATTAAGTCCTACCCCGGGGTCTCTCGTGGTGAGGTCCTTGAAGTAAATCCGGCTGATGGAAACACAAACTGGATGGATAAGCGCGATATGGGAAAACAACAGGTACAGAGTGGTCGTGATTGTGAAAAAAAAAATCTCCTTCTCTCCTCTCTCTTTCTTCTCCTCCTGATGGCTTAAATAATCCTGTGATGGCTGTGTTTGATTAATTGTAAACAGGTGTTTTCCAGGTTTGTGGCTGTGGTCTCCGTCCATCAGGGGGACGGCATTAACTGATGCACAAACAGTAAACGGGACAATGAAACGAGACGCACTCAGAACTGACATTTAACACTATGTGGCCCCGCTACAATGTTGTCAGAGTGGAGCCTGTACCGGGTCACTCCAGACCACTGGACGAATCCCCCACCTGCCAACTCGGTCCTGGCACTCTCCCACCTGGTTAGACTTTAGGTTCCATCCCGGTTTCCTCTGGGAATCGTAAATCCTGCTGACTACGCCACTGTCACAAGAATGAGTCACAGACATCATGAAGGTTTGGGGCAACCACCCGTACATTGTTCCAAAACTTGAAAAATTAAGTTAATTTGAACAGAGATGTTCACAGATTTGAGTCCAAAACAGAACTGATGTTACTGAGGTAAGATGGCAGCTTTAAAGGCCGGAACTGGAAGTGACATTGTCGGGACTGGAAGTGTTGTCATCACTTGCGCAAGAAACCAGAAGTGATGTCATCATTGGTGGTGGAACCGTAAGTGACGTCATCAGTGGTGCTGGTTCCCTGCAGGATTTCCCGTGGATGGTCTGCAAGAGATTGAGAGAGACAGTCAATGCACCCTGCCACCCCCTGGTCTGGCATGGAATTACTATCATATAGGCCCTTTAGCTGTCTCCCAATCACACATGTGTACATCACATAATCAGAATCAATATCCTTGAAATAATTTACTAAAAGTAAAGGTTCAAGCCCAGAATTCAGTGATGACGCCCTCTCTTCACTTATTTGTGCTATTTGTCTCTTTCATATTAAGCAGACTGGAGTCAACTTTTGTAGTTACAGCTGATATCAAAGGACTTAGAATCAATATGATTTAGAACAAAACAAATGACATCAAAAAAACACAACTGTTGCATTGTCACATATTCTGGCAATCTTTCTCTTTCTCCTTGACTGTAGCTATTATCTTATCTTAGTCTTTGGTTGTATGAAAACCATCTCTTAACAGTTTTGCCTAAGAATTGAATACTCTGTACTACTAATAGTGCTTTATTGATTTGTTATTGAAACTGTTATTTAAGCATTTTGTTTGTAACCTTTAATGCAACATGTAGTTGATAAAAATTAAGAAGTTAAGAAAATCTCCCTTCTTGCTTTTTCCTTTCTTGTCCCTTCAGCTGAGCAAGTGTGTATGATGTTACAGGCAGTTACAGGGAAAATAATTTTCCTTATCTGTTAAATTTGAAATCGAAAAAAGTTGCCTGAATATCCATCCATTTTCCAACCCACTGAATCCGAACACAGGGTCACGAGGGTCTGCTGGAGCCAATCCCAGCCAACACAGGGCACAAGGCAGGAACCAATCCCGGGCAGGGTGCCAACCCACCACAGGACACACACAAACCAAGCATAATTTAGAATCACCAATCCACCTAACCTGCATGTCTTTGGACTGTGGGAGGAAACCGGAGCGCCCGGAGAAAACCCACGCAGACACAGGGAGAACATGCACACTCCACGCAGGGAGGACCCGGGAAGCGAACCCAGGTCTCCTAACTGCAAGGCAGCAGCGATACTACTGTGCCACCGTGCCGCCCGTTGCCTGAACACGAAAACACAAATATGACCTCTGTTTGTTGCTGCATTATTTTTAACCAAAAAGGACATTTTCTAGTACTGTAAATGTTGTTAGCACTTAATTTGGGCATTATGCATCAGCATAACAATGACAAAGGGCACCAGAATAAAGATGCTCATGATCTGTGTGTTTCCTTTATTACCTAGTAGGCTGAATGAACTCCTTTCATTTCATGTTCCATATCTGAAAAGCAAAATTTTAAGTGTACTTTCTGCACCTAGTCTCTATCAAGCTTTAGATATTTTGGGATTTCAAAGAGACTCTCCTTTTGCCAATTTAAGATTTGTCTGCAGAAAAGCAAGGGTCAGCTAATATCATTATTTCTGGCCTAATTTTCCAGTGTAATGTTAACCAAACAATAGCATTGCAGATTTTACTCATTTCACTCCTACTTTACTTGCCCCCACTTTATTACTATAACAAGAAAAGTAATTTGGTGAAGCTCATACAAATAAAACATCAGTTCAAATGCACAATGAAGCATCTTCCCCAATAACCCAAGATCAAAACCTTTGGCAAAAATACATGTAAATATAGCAGTATCATATAAATTTCTAAGTTTGAGACTTTAAATTCATGAATCTCATAACTTTGGGTATTAGGAACATGTTTAATTTCTGAATTTGTCATGTAGTTTGGATGAGTTAATAATTTTATTTGTTGGTGTTATGATTTTTTTTTATCATTCTTTCAATGACATATACAAATATAGTGTGTGACATCAGCATTGCTGTGTTGTCTCTCTATTATAAAAGGAAATCCTGGAAAGCAAAGCAGAAGCAAGGCTACGATACGTGATCCTCTCGGAAGACAATTTTAAAGACCCGCGAGACCGAAGACACTTGCCACGGTGCACGACACTCCCTACTTACAAGATAAGACCACGGGCAGAAAAAAAAATCAGTAGTGTAAAGGCAGTCACGCAGCACACACAGCTCCATGGCTCTCAGTGCATATAAAGTGTATAAGGTCAATACGGTAGAAATGAATAGGGTAGAAATGAAATGAATAGGGTAGAAATGAAACGTTGACGACTAAACAAAGACAAAAGAAAAGCACAGAGAAAAGAGACCCAAATGCGGTGGAGAGAAAAAAATGCTAAAAAGAAAAACAATAATCTAGGTGCAAATTTAGAAAATAAGGAAAGTGATAATCAGCCCAGAACAAGTGGAATTGAAAACAAAGCACGTCCAATAGGGCTCATAATTAAAAGATTAGAACTTCATAAACGGGAGCAGCGTTATACGTCCTGCAAGAAAGAGATTTAACCATGCCCAGGATGGAAATAAAGGACAATTATTGTTTTTACAATGTCATGCGAAATAAGTCAGTGAGCCATCATTTAAAACAAGTCCACAGACCTCAAACTAAGCAGTTGTTGGATTGCTTTTGGCAGACACGCATCATGTGCTCCCAGCTCTTAAAACAACGACATGCGACAAGCAGAACTGGCAGCTCGCCAGCAGGTTGAAGCCTTTTTTGTTTTAAGTAACTGATAGGTCCGATTGAGGGGGGCGGAGTATAGCATGGAAGACTGATAGTGGGGTACTGATTGATGAGGTAAGGGGGAGGCGAGACCTGGGGGAGGAGGGGTCGGAGAGGGTGCTAGACAGTTGTGTTTGGGGTTACAAAGTCGGTGATTGTTCAAGTAAAACTTTTGTGACACTTTACTACGTCAGTCGCTACAGTATCAAAAAAAAAGATAGTAAAGATCTCATTAGCGCAAACAAAAGGTGATTAATCATCAGAGCCAGCTGTAATTGAAAAAATAGCAGGACAAAGCAAGGTCGTCCCACAACAGTTAAAGCAACGACAAGTTTAATTTCAAAGAATACACAATTCGGTCAGGTGTATATTTATGATGAATGAGAAGCGATGCAAATTTTAACAGGCGACAAGTAAGGTGATGTATATATTCCACGAATAACACCAAAGGAGATCGTGATATGCCATTCGCATTAAAATGTTTACAGTTTACTGTAAGAATAGCTTTTGCTATGACAATTAACAAATCACAGGGACAACCATTAGTAAATGTCGGATTATTTATTAGAGAAACAGAAACAATATTCACTCACGGGCGATTATATGTTGCATTGTCACAATGTATCTCCAAAAACAGATTCAAAATTCAATGCGATCTTGAAGAAAAGGTAATTCCAAATATTGTTTTTAATAAACCTTTAAAGTAAAAAGTGCAACTAATGAAACTGAAACAATTCCAAAGAAAAAAAAAAAGCTTTTAAAATTGTGTATCCGATTAACCAAACAGCGGCACGGTGGTGCAGTGGGTAGCACTGCTGCCTCACAGTTAGGAGACCTGGGTTCGCTTCCCTGGTCCTCCCTGCGTGGAGTGTGCATGTTCTCCCCGTGTCTGCGTGGCTTTCCTCCGGGTGCTTCTTCTCACAGTTGAAAAACATGCAGGTTAGGTGGATTGACGATTCTAAATTGTCCCTAGTGTGTGCTTGGTGTGTGTGTGCGAACCCTGCTATTGGCTAGCGCCCTGCCCGGGGTTTGTTTCCTGCCTTGCACCCTGTGTTGGCTGGGATTGGCTCCTGTAGACCCCAGTGACCCTGTAGTTAGGATATAGCAGGTTGGATGATGGATGGATGGATTAACCAAACACAGGGATTGGCGAGCAAAGCGAGCAGGGGGCGGAGTCCCCTAGTTGTTTAAAAAATTATGTTTATCGTCATTTGCATTGTTTATAATTTTCATCATTATATCTCTGATGTAATCACAGTGCTGTTTTGTTTTCTGTCTTTCTGTGGGCACTGACACATTGTGTGCCTACTTGCCGTAATGAAGACTGGTTGCTAGGCAAGTGATGCATATGATTTGTGACATGGAGCAACCACAGTATATCAAATGGCTAGTCCCAAAAGCAGGCATCTGAACTTTAAATTTCATATAAACACACAGTGTCTCCTTCATTCTCTCTTCAAAAAAAATCAAAGCAATGTCTTGTAAACAGTGTTTTGAAAATTCTCTTTTAAAATACTCATAAATAACAGGAGAGATCACCATAGCAATGAGTCAGGACCCAATGGAGTTCTGTATGCAGACTGAAGGATATAGCAGAGTAATGCTCTTAAGTAAGCTAGTTCATTTACATAACACAGTTTAGAATACATTTCTTGCACCAATCATTACACAGATAAATTGTATAATGAGATAAATGATATAATCTATAACACACCCTATATCTTTGAATATCTAAAGGTTCCAAAATAATAAAATAGATTAAAATTCTTTGGCAAAAATCTCAGCAGTAAGTTGGAAATTTTTATATATAAATTCTTATATAGAACAAAATTAAAATAATTAACTGTCATTATCTCTTGTGTGCTGGAAATCAATGGTACAGAATGTTTCAGTTAACACAGGCAGGCACAGTCTGAAACACTTTACAAACTCACAAAGACAACATTATAAAGGGACTAATGCTTTGACTTTAATTTCAGGTTTTCTTTTTGGCTTTAATGCTCCTGTTTATCCTTTCTTATTGATGCTTGCTTGTCTGACAAAAATTGGGAAAAATCTCATTTAAAACTGTTTGATTCTCTGCATCTCCTTAATATATTCCTAACAGGCTGTACCATAATGAACTATGACGCATTCAATTAAAAGACAGAACTTCCAGTCATTGAAAGGAAACACCTGTGTGAGGGACTTAAGTTTGAACAACAAATAAAAATGAAACAGAAAGTCAATTAGGAAAATAATTATTGACTGGACTCATGCTTTATTTTGCAAATTTGATTATGGTATTGTCCTTGTAATACAGGTATATAAACAATTAACCTAAAGGAAGGAAACAATCTGTGCTACAACATTCACTCACTCGGATCTCCCATTCATCCCACCAAACAGTTTAGTAAGTAATGTTGGGAAATATGTTAGTCCTATTCTTGATGGACCTGAGGCATTTACCAGACAAAGAAAGTGTGAATAGAGGATAGGCACATGAGGGAAGGATCAGAAAAAGTCTTAATTACTTTCTCTGAAAGAGTGGAGTGAATCTACAGTTAGGAGGTGGACTTTCATGGTTTAAGAAATAGTTCACATAACTCCCTGTATGGTAATGATAATGACAAATTAAAAAATGCTGAAGTAGTTAAAAACATTTTCAACCACGGCCCGACAGACAAAAGTCATTGTCTTATTTGACACTATGAAACCTCTTTAAATATTTTAGAATAAATGCAGTCTGAAATTCTCCAATACCTGGACAATAAGTAACAGTGAGAATGATATTTTCCCTTGCTTAAAGTTGATCACCGGCTCTTTTACTTTCTTGACTTTTAAATATACAGTAGTTTATTTTGGCTACACCATCTGTTAGTTCTGTTACCAGACGGTATCCATACTCACTATAAACTGATATAAATCCCACAAGAGTGGCATCATCCACACACTTCAATATTGCTAGAGCCTGTCAATTAGCGGATGTCATATGTATACATCAAATAGAGGAGTTATGTACTGCACTCTGTCTTTATTGTAGACATAATTTTCTTTAATTTTGTGTATACTTCCTTGATTAAATTAAGGATAAACTGCCATGATACCAAGCTAATAACATCTGACATTATCCATTTGAAAACAAAAGTCACCAGTTCCAGTCATATTACTATATATGTATTACAGTGTTCACAATATAAGAATAACTTCCTCTTCTGAAACACTTAGGTTTGCTTCACTACCCTCTGAGTAAATATCCACTGTGATTTATTTGTGTTTGGATTCAGCCATGGTGTAAGTAAGGCCTCAATTAAAATTCAGAATTCCCCTAGATGAGTACGTGTGTGATCAATTTTGTGTTTAAGAAAACTAAAGCATTCAAATATTTTAAATATTTCATTTTCGTGGCACTAAATAATATACATGAGTGATCAATGATTCATTTCCTGTTGCTGTCTCAAAGGCTTCACTCCGAAGCACAAGTCAATAACGAATTACTGTTAGGTTGAATCTGGCTGTGCAGTTTATTAATATTTAACAGGAAGTAAAATGGATGTTGTCAGCCAGATGGAATCAAGTTGAATGATTTGCAGCAGCCTCACTATGTAGCTACTAGTTGCTCCTCATGGTAATTTACAAGCTTTCACAATGGATGATAAAACATAACTTCTGATGCTGATTTGTAAAGTCTTGATTCATCTATAAAAACAATGAAAGCTGGTATCATTTCCGGACAAAGAATCAAAGCAAGTAAAGCAGATCTCATGTCTGGGCTGAGATTATCAACTGGAAGGGAAAACACATGAACATTTTGACTAGGTGATCTTGCTGAGGTTCAGAGGTATTCTTGAAGATGTAACTTTGAGTCTGGACACCTTTACCCTTCTTTATTTATAATGTATAGAAGTGTCCTGTCTCTCTACCATTTAATGGAAGCAGTGTGAAAAAGGGTCTAAACTGCGGTGAAGAATAATTTCCTCAGAAAATGTATAACCATACCTTACAAATATTAATTTAAAGTATAAGTTAAGAAGGTGTCTTTGGCAAGAGTTAGGCATACATGTCACGGGTCATTGCTTGTTCAGTTTGATTAAATTTAACTTGTGATTTCAAATTTTATGTATACACAGGACAAAGTTTACAGTTTTCCTACCATCTGTCATAATGAGACACCAAGTGAAATAAAAATATTTATGAAAAATCCACTGAGGTACTTGGATTTTTGGCAGTGACTGAGATTATAAAAATAAAATGGTGAAACAGACCCAGTCACTAGCCTGAAAAAAAGTAGAAGCCTACAGCCATACAGCATAAAGCAAGTGATGGCGTCACTCTCATCTGTAATTCAGTCAGCATAGACACCTGTATACTTAACTAAATACTAAATGACTGCTAAAAAAACAACATTCTGATCAAAAATTGAAAAACCAACAGGCAAAAACAGGAAAGAAAACAGAAATTTCCACAAAAAAAAGGAAAAAAATATACATAAACACAGCTAAAATTCAAATATGTTGTTCAGACATTTTTGTGGAATGGATGGCAACTTGAATTGTGTCTCAGAATGGCCTGTAAGGCCACATTAACTCTGCCTCTAACTAGTGTGGTAGCCCAATTGGCTTCCTAGAAGCAACAAACAAGACAAAGGTTAAATAAATAATGAAAATTTCGAAAACAGTAAAAAAAAAACAGCCTTAAACAGCAGAAGACGAAGAAACTATCTACGGTGAGTTCAGAATGTATTCAGACTGCTTCACATTCTGCACTCTTCATTGTGTTATATATTTCATTTTAAACTAGCTGTCCCCCACGGCTCCACCCACATAGTAGTGAAACAGGACAAACTTAAAAAATCAATTAAAAAATGTACTTTTGGCCTAGTGGAAGGTAGGTACACTCCAATGTCAAACGTTGGCACTGTATCTGATCGTGTTCAGCTCTGATGGGAGAAAAGCACGTGGCCGTGATATCTCTGGCAATACCCTCTAAAATACATGTAGCTCTGATCTCTCTCTCAAATACATCAAAAATTACTCCTGAACAATCTGTAGATGGTAATGTCTGTTGAACAACAAGGTATTGCTAGCTAAGCAGAGGCAAGGTATGCTCCAACATGTGGCAAGAGGTAGACTAACTCAAACGGCGGCCCCGTTCCCCTCTCTTTGGCCCCCAGCCACTCTCTCGGATTCGTGCAAATAAATCGGTACCACAGGTGAACTATGATACTTAGCATGATGAGAGAAGTCGCAAAACCAACTGGACTCAGACAGCATCTCTGTAATATATAAAAACATTTTAAAGTCCCTCCCTTTCAAAGATCCCAGAGTACAGTGGGAAAAGGATCTCTCACTCAACATCTCAGAAAAGGAGTTGAAAGTAGCAATGCACAGAATTCACTTGCATTCCATATACGCAAAGCATACAGTTATTCAATTTAAAATTATATATCGAGCACATCTGTCTCACTTAAAATTGTCCAAAATGTTTCCAGGGCAAGATCCAACCTGTGAATGTTGCAATCAAGTTCCAGCCTCACTGGATCACATGTTTTGGGCCTGCACCAAATTAACATCATTCTGGACAAAAATCTTTAAATGCCTTTCAGACAGCCTTGGTGTCACAATCCCCCCTAATCCATTAACAGCTGTGTTTAGTGTAGTCCCAGATGGGCTTAAAGTGGAGAAGGACTAACAAACTGTAATAGCCTTTACTACACTGTTGGCACATAGACTTATCTTGCTCAATTGGAAGAATCCTAATTCTAAGTCAGTGGGTAACTGATGTTATATACTACTTGAAACTGGAAAAAATCAAATTCTCACTTAGATGATCTGTACAAAACTTTTTCAAAGCCTGGCAGAATCTAGTCAATTAACATTTTAGAATAAGCATGTAAATTTAGGAAGCAGATTCTCTCCCCTTTTTTCATTTAATAATTTATATATTTACTTATTTTTACTAGTTTAAAGTTTTTCTCTGTTGACCTAGCTCTCTTTCTCATGGGTGGGGGTTGCTTTGTTGCTAACCTAGTTTTGTTAAACTTGACCTGCTTGTATGGAATGTTATTTGATTTTAATAAAATCAATAAAATGCTAAGAAAAAAGAGAAAAAAACCCCAATCTAAATCCATCAAGTAGTTCTCTCATGAAAAACGGACAGACATACAGACAGACGTTAGATTTTATATATATATATATATATATATATACGTATATATATATATATATATATATATATATATATATATATATATATATATATATATATATATAGTGATGGATGGCCGGCTAAGGTTTCCGGCCCTCACCCCCAGGCCGCCAGGAGGAGCTCTCCCGACAGCATGAATGTACCCCGAATTCCAGCAGGGCCTCATGGACTTTGTAGTTTCTATGCACAACCCTGCTGGATACCTTGGGGACCACCGGGAGTCGCTGTAGGGAGGCTGGTGGACTCTTATGTGCCCTATAACCCGGAAGTGTGTCATGATCACATGACAAGAAGAAACGACGTGCTTCCGGGTTGAAGAAAAAGGACTTTTACCCTGACCCGGAAGTAATAAGGACTTGTGGACTGTTGGGCAGGAACACCTCCGGGTCAGGGGGTATAAAAGGACTCTGGGCAAGCCCAGACACTGAGCTGAGCTGGGAGGTAGGGTGGCGAAGTGTCTGGGAGTGGAGGATTGGTATTGTGATTAGTTGTTGTATTGAATAATTGATTATTAGTATTTATATATGTAGTGTGGAGTGTAGAGTGCTTGGTGCACACAATTATTATTTAATAAATAATAATTATACTATTACCTTGTGGCTGGTGTTGTACCTGAGGGTTCAAGGGAGCTCTAGCGCCCCCTACTGCTACAATATATATATATATATATATATAGATGGGTAGATTTGCCATTTTTTTGTTTACCAATCTACCCATGATAAGTGAAAACATGTTTTTAGTAAGATTTGCAAACTTATTTAAAATCTAAAACTGAAACCTCTCATTCACGTAAGTGAAAGGGTCTGAATACTTTCTGAAACCACTGTGCTACTGTATTAATTTTCAGACCTTTTCCCTATTTAATTTTAGTAGGAAATTAAGTCAGTTAATAAACACCAGCATGCCATGGCAGGTACTAAAATTAATATTCAAACCAGTAAATTTCATTATGAAAATATAAACCAATGTTGAAGGTAATAAGCATACTGTCAGAATATTTATTCATTCATTTTTCAAACCTTTTTAATTAAATGCTGAGTAAAAGGAGGCCTAAAAAAGATACCAAACACAGAAAGAATTCTCATACTCTATTTAGAGAGAGCCTTGGTTGAAACTGGTGCTCAAGTAAGTTTGTTTTACATGCTGTTCTCCCTGGGGATTGATGCAGTCAAATTAACAAGGAATTCCTGCTTAATCTGTTTCACCTGATGTTCTGCTATCCCAACATTTATTATTAAATTTCTTTTTATGTCTATGTGTGTTTATTTTTTATCTTTTAATTACTAAAAACTTCTTGACCTAATGTCACATTTAATATCAAATCAAGTGTATATGTTGTAGGTGATCAATAAATAACTCAATGACTTTTCCAACTACTACAAAGTGTGGTTTGTTTTATCTGAACTTTTAAGACAAATCTTTGAGGTGCTTATAGTGTATATAATAATTGATAAATGAACAATGAAAAAAAACAATTGTTTAGTTTGTAATGCATACTAGTAGCTTAATTTGAGAAAAGGGTAAAGCAAAATGATGTGTTAGGTTGAATTCTGGATTTTTACTATATTGACATTTATTATGGAACACATTAGAACAATTTAGACGAGAACAGGCCAGTCAGCCCAAGTGAAACCCAAAGTGACTTACATAACAGGTCAACATAATTGAGCAGACACCAATCTGGGTGACTGTTTGGGAAGCAAGTGTTACAGAACAAGTTTGCAAAATTGAGTTATAATTCCTAGATTACAAAAACTAACAGCAAATATCTGGGGGGTATTCTCCGCATGTCACTTAAATCATCCAAGATCAGAAGCCTCATCTTGGATCAGCTAATGCCAGTTAAACTCATTTGGTTATGTCAGTTTTCCAAACGAACCTGAGGATTAGATTAGCGTAGCTGGATTCAATCATCTAAGATGACAGCGTGCTCCCATGCTGCTTCAAAAAGCCATATATATCGAGACAAGATCACATGATCAGCAAGTCGCTTGGTGGATAGAGATGGTAAAAGAAAGAGTGCAAATTTTTTCTCAGCCTGAGCAAGAAGTTTTACTGGAGGGGTATGATGAATTCAAGGAATTAATATATACAATATATACAAAAGCAAACACTGCAAAAGTGGACAAAACTCGAAAAGAGGTTCTGGCAAAAAGTGGCAGACAAATGAAATGTGTATTTCTTTTATTATTTATATACATTATATTTCCACAGTGTTACATTATTAATTATTATTTATTCATTATAATGCAGATCAACCACAGTCAGGACCTGGTAACAGGTTAAAGTGAAATACAAAAATATTCTTCAAACTGTTGCACAGGAGCCCATTGCCAGCACACATGTCCCTTCTAGTATACAGTCCACATCAAAAAAGGGAGATAGGCGGGTTAGTTGTGATATCTTAATGAAGCTTCTTGAACCTGTTGCTGTATTTTGTGAACATGTGGCATGGCAAAAGGACTTAATGTGCTATACTGTGTTCCTTTTCCTGACACCACCAGAGGGATATAACATATTACTGCAGAGGGAAGAAGCATCATGCAGACAAAAATCCTAAGGCATTTGTATTTGATTCTTATTAACAGAAAAATGTGTGTGCTTTGTACAAAGAATATCTTTGACAAAACATGACATAAAGAAAATTGAAAATGAGGAAAATACAGCAGGACATGGAGCTAGATGAACTGAGGAAAGCCATATTTAAATTAAAGATAAAACTATTTCTGAAACAAATGGTAAAGTATTAATCACTCTCTCTGTCTCTCTTTTTCTCTCACATTGTGTGTACTTATTAATCACTCTCCCCCCTTGCAGTCTGAAAGGAAGTAAAGAATCTTTGAAAATGAACATAAAATTTGTGTCGGACTATTGTGTTGTCATTATTGAAAATATTGGGCCACGATTCTGTCTCTGGCAGCTCTGCCACTGGGTTGGTCAAGGTGCAGTAGCTCAAGATCATCATCAGGCTGCATCACCACCTCAGGGGCCCTTTCTTTTCTGATGGTGGCTATGTTGTGTAAGACAGAGCAAGCAACAATTATGTCACATGTTCTGTGACATAATTATGTCACAAATCTTCCACATTGCCTTCTGTATACAAAAAAGTGACGCTTGCAAAAGACCTCAGAGCAATGCACACAGTCTGTGTAGCTGTGAGAGCACAACTTCTCCGAGTTTGGCTCCTGATATAAGGAGCTAATAAATTTCTGATGTATAAAATTCCTCATCCATGCTAACTGTTGTTTACATAGGGTTTGAGGTTTACTATTTCTCACTATGACGATACATCCAGCAAGAGTTTTGATGAAACGACAGATCTAGGGTCATGCTAATTCGTCAACAATTTAATTCTGCTAGACTGGTAATCCATGTACTGAGAATACCCCCCCAGTAAGACAGAAATTCATCAAATAAGAGAATCTTCAAATGCTTTTTAAACATATCAAGGGATTCAGAATTTCAGATGGAGATGGGTAGCACATTCCACCAGCCAGGAACTACACACAGAAATAGTCTGGACTGAGATTTGATACGGAGCACTAATGGCATCACCAGATGCTCTTCAACAGCAGACCTGAGTGGCCAAGAAACTTTTTATTTGTTAATAAAAAAGTGATACAATAACATTTGAGGCTTCTGTCTCCAATGATATTCCATTCTCTCTTAAACTAAATATGAAGTTGTTTTTATGCTTATTAAACATGCTTGGTCAGAAGTATATAATGGTAGCTGATGTTGATCTATTGTAGTGGACTTACACAGGCAGCATTATCTTTTCTGTAAGCACTGTCTCCATTAGGGACACAAAACTTTTTCTAGTGGTTGATTTTCCCTTCTAACAAAGTGACTGAAATAAACCACCACTTAGCCCATTGTGCTATAGCGGATCTCCTTTAGTCCCAGTAACCAATGAGAGTTTTAGCTACCAGGAGAGTTATCAGTCCTCCAATCACTTATTTTGTTAGCAGGCTCATGTGCACTCTGCTCATTTTTTAAACTGTCACTTGCTGAAATAAAAGGTTAATTTTTCTATATGAGATTGGGGTATTTGTTGAATGAGCTTGTTTTTATTGATCTTGTAAGTTTAGTCCATACATTTTTTTGGATGTTTTGAATGTAAAAAAATAAGAGGTTTGAAATTTTGCAGAAAAATAAAATGTACAATTTCAAGCTTTTTCCCATTTTTTAAAAATACATGTTCATTATTGGTATCACAATTTTTTGCAAATCTGTGTTCAGTGGCTGATGGAAAAGTGTTCCATTGGCAAGTCCTTCACAACTGTGTTTCAGAGCCAGGATACTATGCATTTTGAAGGTTTAATAGATCATGAAGATACATAGGTAAAATATTCATAATACAAGTTTATCAGGGTTTTGGGTAGCTGCTTTGTCTGATGTAGTGAAATGCCTAATCAAAACAAAATAATTTTCATTTTTTGATGGTAGTTGTCTATTCTATATAATTCACTGTTTAATGGTGTAAAGCGCTTTGAGTAGTGAGAAAAGCGCTATATAAATGAAAAGAATTATTATTATTATTATTAAAGCATATGTCCATCCAAATGTCTAGTCTTGTTGCTTTTATTAGGTCTGGCTGTGTTGTCAAATTTTTTACTATATACAAGCAATCGTCGACTTACGACCACGTTCAATTCTGACGGACCGGTTGTAAGTTGATCTGGACATAAGACTGACCGATATAGGTATTCAAACATCGCCGTATGTATAATACTGTATAATAACTCCCTTAAGTCATATTGTTTTTTTATATCCTTTTTATTATCATTCTTAGCATATTGAGTATTGTTTTATTATTTTGTTTCATTATTACTGTTGCTCGCATGGGTGCCGAAACTTTAACAGCTTCTCGAATCCTTTTTTTGTTTGTGCTATGTTAGGTCATTAGTGTGAGCCTCTCGCAGTGTTCATTGTGTTAACTGTAAAAGGAGGAACTGTACCAGCAGAGTTTGGAAGCTCATATGTTTTCTGTTTTAACATTTCATCCTGTTAATGATAAACAATAACAGATAAAGGAGTTCAGTGCGGTTTTATTACTCCTTTGTCGCGGTTTGCACAAACTGGCACATCATGAGTCACAATGTAGAAGCTTCAGGGGTTAACCAGATTCAAAGCCAGAGTACAGCAGTACATTGAGTTCGGTGAACAATGGTTACAATGGGATAACTTAAAATCACATGCGATTGTGTTTGCTTTCTTCCCTCCCTCACACTGCTTGATCACCTTCATTTTGTGTCAAGATCAATTGCCATTTTTGTTGTAGTTGTAAGACAAATGTAATTGAACGAAGTCAAAACTGCTGCAGGTAGTAAGCTGAAATTGAGATGAATGAGTCATGGCATATGGAACTGTCATTTGCCCATGAGACATGTTAATGGTCATAAGTCGAATGGTTGTAAAATGCATAGGTCATAAGTCAAAGACTAGCTGTATTGTTATTGTAACTTTTTGTAATGCTCTGCATTCTGAAATGCTTTATTAAAAAATGTTAAAAGCTGCAGCTCTTTCATAGATATTTGGCATTGTGTATATCCAACATGATCTTTAAAATCATAATCAATTAAAAGGATGTTTGAATCATTCTACTTATGTTGAGAAAAAAACTCAGTGTATACATCATGCTGCTGCATAATTTATAGCCCAGCATGCCTCAGGCAAACTGCTGAAGCATTAATTTTCCTTGGCTTATGTTGTTTGGCTCCCTTTGTGATCAACCTCTTCAGGTTTGCGTTATTTTGGGAGAATGTGTTTTTTGATTTTGTTATTCATGTAATAAGGTTTTTACATTTTGGAATTAAGATTGATTACTTTATTGTAAAATACTTTATTACCTTGTATTTTTTATTATTCTGAGTCAATTTTTTATTCTTTTGATATTTTTTAAATACTCTGCTTGATTTCATTTAGTAAATTAAATTAAAAATATAATTTTAAAGCTTTGTTATTTAGTGCCAGGGATTTTACAGATCTCCTCTCTATTTTGGTTATTTTTAGCCATCTGATCTTTCTTGAAGTGTTCATGCTTTTTGATGTGTATTAGGATTGATTCAGAACAGAAGGTCTCAACTCTCAAGAGGGTGAAAAACCCTGCAATTTTGTTACTTTGCTCACTCTTATCTCTTAGGACCTGGACAGCTGTCTATAACAGCCTAATTCTCTAGAAAGGCTGGGTACATATTTCTTAAAAAAGCAGTAACCCCAAAATACAAACACCACTAGTAAAGAGAAAAACAACACAGGAAAAAAACAGGTGAACAGAAAAAAAATACCATAAATTATTTTTTCTAGAACCTCATTTCATAACAATGTTCCAGCTCTTATGGTAATAAATCAAACCAAAAGCAACATATCAATTCATTTAGAATCAATAAAAATCATTAATAAAAAGTTTTTATCATTTAGCAAAACATCAGGTTCTTCCTTTATGTTGTTCTCTTTTTCTCCTGTAAGACTAGTTGAACGATTGGGGCGACACCACAACCCCATATTTTGTAAAGGGAAAATAATAAATGCTTTTCAGCAAAAAAAGAACATCTATGTAGACACAAGCCTGAGATTAGACTGTCCAAGATGGCAACACTTCTAGTTAAAAACAGGCCAGGCAGGAAGAGACATGTCAAGGTGGATGGACACTGTAGGTGACTTTACAGGTGGTGAGAGGAGGCATCAGAATACAGTGCCACCCTGAAACAAAACATTCCTCCTATCAGTTTCTTTGACTTCCTTATCTTTACATAATTCTTAGAAGAACAGTATATTCTCCTTCTTTTCTCAGGCAAAGAAGAGTCAAACATTGTTGTATCTTCCATGTGGCCTTTATCAAAAATGGAGCTTTTGATGATGTAAATGCTGATTGACCTGGGGCCCACATGCATAAATGGTGCATACACATACTTCAATATGTATAAAAACTAAACTTGGCATAAAGCCACGCACATTTTCATGGCAGCCTCACACCGTGCGTGTGCACTTTTGTGCTCGGTTTTGCAAATAGGCGGCACCCAGCGTCCAAGCGGTGCTACTGTTTCTATGTGGTCTCCCTTTCTTTTTTAGATTCACATCCATGATGTGACCTTAATCAAAACACAAAAATTAATTGCATATCGTTTACAAATTTAAGGCACTTGATTGTAATCATTACATAACAATACAATGGTGCACAGAATGGCCCAACTATTCCAAATACCATAGCTGTTTTAGCATTGTTACTCTCAGTGCACCACTCAGAGTATTTTAACCCATTGTATGTGAGTGTGGATTCACAGCTCTACAGCAGCTCATCGGAACGCTCTAGAGTAGGTTGTGTTGAGAGCACAGTGGATTATCAGGATAAAGCTTCCAACCCTGGAAGACATTTAGAGCACACAATGCCTAAGGAACGCCACCAGCATCTGCATGGATTCTATTCACCAATACCACAGTCTGTTTGAACTTCTCCCATCCGCCAAACACTTCCATAAAGTGTTCCTGATAGAACTATTTGTACTTATAATTACAATTACCTCACTGTAAACTTGCACTACAACTGTAATATTGCACAAACTGAACCACTTAATGAACCATTTGTACTCTTTGTACTATATGTACATGTATATTGTACTTATGCTTTCATAATGGTGTTCTGAGCTTACAGCTGGTTTTACATTTATTACAGATGCTTATTGGTTAAGAAAACAGAAAACAGAAAGAGAGGAATTGGAGGTTGGTATATTTGACAATAAAGGTACAAGTCAAGTCAAGTCAAGTTGGGGAGCATGCACTGGTACAGTGCGTTGCCGCACTCACTACACGACAAAACAACTTGGGATTCCGGTTGGCAACCCCCCAGGCAGACACATGGTTCAGTCCCACCTTCCGGAAATGACCCTCTATCTGCCACAGCCAGGTGTTACGTGGGTGACCACTTGGCCTGGTCCAGCCACTCGGGTCCCCAACAATGAGGATCTTATGAGCTGGATCACCCTCGGGGAATGGCCGTAGTGCCGTAACTGATGCTCCCTCACAATTCAGGTAATGTGCCTCATTTGGGACTCCATAAGCCACCGCTCATTTGACATAAGTCAAACCAACGGTACCCAAGTATTTTCCGGAGTGACACAGTACCAAAGGAGTCCAGTCTTCATCTCAGGTCACTGGATAGCGTCCATGTCTTGCAACCATATATCAAGGCAGGAAGCACCAGGACTCTAAAGACTTGGACCTTCATTCTTTTGCATAGATATCGGGAACGCCACACACCCCTTTCCAGCGACCTCATGACTTCCCATGCTCTCCCAATCCGTCTACTGACTTCATAGGAAGAGTCACCAGAGACATGAATGTCATTGCCAAGGTAAGTAAACTTCTTGACAAGGTTGAGACTGTCTCTGCAAACAGACACACTGCTGATGGCTATGCCCAAGAGGTCATTAAAGGCCTGGATCTTGTTTTTTATCCAGGACACTCTCAAGCTCAGACACTCAGACTCCTCGCTCAGTCTCTCGAGCACCCCGATCAGAGCCTCCATTGACTCTGCGAAGATCACAGAATCGTCAGCAAAGTCAAGATCCGTGAATCTTTCTTCACCAACAGATGCCCTACAGCCGCTGGACCCCACGACCTTGCCCAACACCCAGTCCATACAAGCATTGAACAGAGTAGGAGCAAGAACACACCACTGATGAACCCCAGAATCAAATGGGAAAAACACAGAGGTTCTGCCTCCACTCTGCACAGCACTCACAGTACCAGTGTATGGTCTGGCCATGATATCCAGCAAACTCAAGGGGATCCTGCGAACCCTCAGGATGTCCCACAGGGCAGCTCATTCAACTGAGTCGAATGCTTTACAAAAATCGACAAAGGCTGCAAAGATACTCTGTCGATATTCACATCTATCTATCTATCTATCTATCTCTATTTGCACTCCATGAGAACCCTCAGTGCCAGGATACGGTCGATCGTAGACCTCTTAGGCATAAAACCAGACTGTTCCGGTCACTGGTAGGTGAGCAAGTGATCACGGATCCTATTAAGGACGACCCTAGCAAGGACGTTACCCGGCACCGAGAGCAGTGTTATCCCCCTGTAGTTGCTGCAATCCAGGCAATCGATAAATAATGCAATAAATTCTTCCATTATCCCTCTTCACTACTGCTATGTCACCATGCCCCCACATGTTTAATACATGCTTTAATGTATTTCATCATGAAAATGATATCAACTATATATCTTAGCATTCAACAATGTTCAGAGAGCTGAAATATCATCAATGTAATTTATTCTGTGTGACAATCACTGCCTGTGTGCTTCTGTCAGAGAAAGAGAAAGCCCGTTTAAGAAGCATGTAGCGATTAACAAGTGGGGAACACATAGAATAGGACGCATTTAATACGCTACTTAAGTTATGATGTGATTTGAGAAACTCTAGTAAATTAAACATTGATTTTAAGATGAAGCTTACTATGCTCTACTTAAGTGACAAAATAAACGGTAAGATTAAAGTTGAAATTTTGAGATTAAAGTTGACATTTCGACTTTATCCCCAAAAGACCTTTTTTCTTCTCTGTGGCCCTAATACGCCTCTGTATGACACTTAGACATTTCTCTTTTTCAGTTGACTTTGACATGTAACCACTTCTTTGTTATTTCAGGTATTGTGCAACTTTCTGAACTTGAACTTTTGAGTGCTAGTCCACACTCCAGCAATTTCCTTTCATTGCTTGTACCATTGCCTAAGCCACCAATTGTTAATTTTTCTTTGCCTCCACTTCACTGAATAGGACCTCCACTTCGCATTTGGTGCAGTACTTCTTTTTAACATGTGCTTGTACTATTGTTTTTTAACAAAACACTGAACGGAAGGGGCTATTTATATTAATTTGCATATTCAAGTGGGTAAAATTCTGGGAAGAGTCGAGGTGGGTCTGTAGGCGTGTGCATGTGCGTTAAAAGTCACATTAATTGGGATTTATAAAGAGGAAAGTGCATGGAACTTTGCTTATGCACAGTTTTATGCATCCAAACTTTTTTGTGTATACGCACATTTCTGTTTTTGTCCGTACTCCATGTTTTAGCATGAATTCTACACATGCCGTTACACATGAGGGCCATGGTCACACCTATCACAGCATTGTAATAATTTAGTAACAGCCATCGCTGACATAAAAAATAACTGAAAAAAAATGAAGAAAAACTTAGCTTTTTGAGTTTTAGTTAGTTTCTTGTTTTTACTGATGTAAATGTACCTATAGTCATTTGTTTGAAGATCAATTGGATAAAAAAAAGTTGACAAAGACAACTTTGGAAATGTCACTCTAGTCCTGAAACAATACAACTGAATGAAATAAACTGAAGAGGCTTTACCACTGTGCTGTCAGTGAAGAGAAAAGCTTAATTAATCAGACTAATTAAGAGGAGACACAGTTAGGACGCATTATAAGAAGCACTGAACCGTTCTGCCATTCTCTTTATATGATAGTTAAGAACTATGTGAGAGAGTTTGCGTGACATTGCCTAGTGAGTAGAAAAAGCATCTTAGAGAGTTCAGTGAGGTGCACTGCATGCAACTTTCCTCTATAAACATAAGCTTGCTACTTTCATAAAATTGATTTATAAGACTGATTTTTGTATCAATTCAAACATTCAAGGGGACGCCAGTGATTGTTTCTTGTCACTTAAGTTTCATTTAATATTCAATGTTTTCACAATCTTAAAATCAACAAATTAATATAGGAGGTCAAAATGAATCATTTTTAGTAGATTGCTCAGAGAATACATACATTTATGATTTATTTCATCTGTTTTTCTGTCAATAGATCATTTAGGAGGCAGAGTCTTGGAAATTGGAAGCTGCACAGTAGTCAACTTCAGAACCTTAACGCTAAATTGAAGATTAAAGAGACTGTTGTTAGTACCACTGATTTAAAGCTCCAGTAATCAGGATTCAGTTTTTACTTGAAGTTTCTTTCACTGCTGAAAATGGATATGCAAAAACTAGAAAAAAGCTTTGAAATGGAAGCTGTTTTGCTTTTATTTACCAAAAAAAAATCTGGCAATGGGGTAAGCAAAATTTACTTGAAGAGATTTGTTAAAATAAACTAAATAATTTTAAATACATACAGTATTTCTTGTTAAGTCAATAAATCTTACAATACGTAAAACAAGAGTTAATGAATGGCTTGCTATAGAAACCTTTCATTTGCTTAGATATAATTTTTTGCTTTGTTGAAGTTTGCACTTTCTGCATCCATACTGGATTCCAACTTCATTCTATTAAAAACTGCATGTTGCTTTAAATTCAAGACATGAGTTCACCTTTGGAAAGTCGGCCCATTGCAGCAGACACTCAGAAATACATATGAGCACCACGTAGGCAAATACAGAGCCATCTTTCTGTAACTGAACCTTAACATATTGTAAAAACTTTTCTAAATAAAGAATTTTCTAGTTTTAAATTTGTATAGCATTCCAACATGATTTCACAAACAAAGTCAGCACAAATCATCTAACTGTAAAAATGGGATTGGAAAGATTTACATAAATTAACATTTGGTATTTGGAAAAATGAGATAAAAAGTAATTATGCTGCAAAAATGGATTAACAAATGCTAGATTTCAAATATGTTATGAATATTCTATATGTACACCTCTTCCTTAACCACCAAATAATAAACAGAGGGCACTGTTATGCTAGGAATAATTTACTTGTTTTTACTGACTTGCCTCAGATCTCAGAGTCTTATATTTGCTTTTTTTCTGTTCATATAGTATTGAAAAAGAAGACAAGAATGTACATTGTTTACTAATTTTTTATATGTATTTCATTGAACTACTGTCACATGGTCTGGCAGGAGGTTGGCTGCTGGGCAGTATCATTGGGTACCTCTTTGCAGGAAGTCTGACAGGAAACTATTAAATCTCTATGCCACAACAGGGTACGTGGGTCTATAGGAGAAAGGACAGAGCCATGTTATTGTTTTAAGACAGGGTGCAGATGATGAGCAGCCTTGAAGATTTGCCATTTTAGGGGTTCTTGAAGTGTAACCAGGGACACCAAGGACCTCTAAAGGAAGTTCTAATCTGTTTCTATCATAAAAAAATGGCCACCAACTAATGACAAATGAAATGATTTCAAGGCATGAGGACAGGTAACATTGTTACTGTGATTACTGAGTTTATGAGTGCCTCATGAAAAATGCATAATTAAGTCTGTAGTTAATGTAAAGTTCACAGGTAGGAGTAAAGACTTTCTTCTTATTCTTCTTCTTTCAACTGCTCCCATTTAGTGGAGATCCACAGCGGATCATCCGTCTGCATCAATCCCTGTGTTTTACATCATTTTCTGCCACACCAAATGAGTTCATGTCCTCCCTCACTACATGTATAAACCTACACTTTGGCCTTCCTCTTTTTCTCTTGCCTGGCAGTTCCATCCTCAACATTCTTTTTCCAATGTACCCCTCATCTTTCCTCTGCATGTGCCCAAACCATCTCAATCTAGCCTCTCTCACTTGGTCACTTACTGTCGTACCTGTGTTGTCCTTCTAATATACTCATTCCTAATTCTGTCCACCCTTTTTACTCTAAGTGAAATTCATAGCATTTTCAACTCTGTTGCTTCCAGCTCTGCCTCCTGTCTTTTTGTCGGTGCCACCGTCTCCAAACCATACAATATAGCTGGTCTCACTACCATTTCATAGACCTTTCCTATGACTCTTGCAGGTACTCATTTATCACAAATCACTACTGCCACTCTTCCCCACCCAGTCCACCCTGAGATGGTGCAGGTCAGCTCCTTGCTCCTTTCGCTTTTGGGAGCCTCTTGAACCCAACACTATCAGTACCATAACGGAAATGAGCTTGGCAGATGAGGACAAAACATACCAAGCAATGGAATGTTGAAAAGTGCAAGTGCTTTTATTAAAATAAATAACAAAAAAAACTGTTCAAAAAGTGAAGTGCTCAAAACTGTAAATCAATAAATAATCCATAAAATGAAGTGAAAATGGAAGTTAAAAATGATCAAATAAATAAATCCATTAAAAGCAGAAGTTAAAAACACACAGTCATTGGATTCGTAATGTTCTTTTTAGTACAGGATGATCCCAGCCCACCTCCTTCTTTGTCTCCCCGGCTCAACCATAACTCTCACATCCGGCGGAGATTCAGCAGCCACGGTCTTTATCACTTGACCCTTGTCTTGGTGGCCTCCAAACAGCTCCAGCCAAACCATCCGAGGTCGGTACTCCTCCTGTCAGCTGTGATGTTCCAACCATCTATTTCTTCACCACCGCCCAACGCCTGTGTCACTTCCTCTCTGAATTTCACATGATAGTCTTCCTTTTTCATCTTTCACCACTTGATCCTTGGTTCCATTCTCACCTCAAAATTCATCCTGCCTACTACCAATCAATGAAATTCTAGCTACACTATCCCTTGCCACCACCTTACAATCTCTAATCTCTTTCGCCTGTGTTTCTCCTTCTCCTGAAATGTGTATTCACCATCGTTTCCATCCTTTTTGAAAAGTAAACAACCTTTTGTCTTTCCACATTGCTCTTCTTAACACCATACCTGCCCATCACCTCCTCATCACCACTGTTCGCTTTGCCAATGTGCCCATTAAGGTCCACTCTGATCACTACTTTTTCTTCTTTGGGTATGCTCTCCATTATTTCATCTAACTCACTCCAGAAATCTTCTTTCTCCTCCATTTTACATCCCACTTGCACAGTATATGTGCAGATGACATTTAACATTACCCCTTTAATTTCCAGCTTTATGCTAATCAGTCTGTCAGACATTCTCTTCAATTCCAAAACATTCCTAACATACTCTTCTTTCACAATTATTCCTACCACTTTTCTCTTACCATGCACACCATCATAGAACAATTTGCACCCAACTTTGATGATTCTGGCCTTACTCCCTTTCCAACTTCTCCTATACACACAGTATATTTACGTTTCTCCACTCTATCGTATCTGCCAGCTCTTTTTCTTTACCAGTCGTAGTGCCAACATTCAAAGTTCCGACTCTGAATTCCGCACTCTCTCCCTTTCTTCTCTCCTGTTGTTTTTGAGCCCACTTCCCCCCTCTTGTTCTTCTTCCCCTTCTTCACCCAGAATTAGCACAGTTTCTGCCGATACCCTGTTGGACAGCAGCATTGGTGGCTGTGTTTTGTATCCCAGGCCTCGACTGATTTGGTATGGATATTCTGTTTCTCATCTTCATGTTTGATCTGGCAATAGATTATGCTGGGTGCCCTTCCTGATGCAACCCTCCCCAACTTGGGTCCGGCCCTAAGAGTGCACTGGCTTGCGTGATTCTGGTGGCTGGGTTTTTATAAGTAAAGACAAGAGTCATTAAAAAGATAGACAGATAAAAAAGACACGAAGAGTGTGCTTTGGTGTGGTACTTGGGGCACAGA
Organism: Erpetoichthys calabaricus; assembly: GCF_900747795.2. Classification (NCBI taxonomy): domain Eukaryota; kingdom Metazoa; phylum Chordata; class Cladistia; order Polypteriformes; family Polypteridae; genus Erpetoichthys; species Erpetoichthys calabaricus. The sequence goes on from NC_041398.2 coordinate 71,539,648, forward strand.
AGAAGTGGAAGTACTGTCCCAACCGACAAACAGTGCAAGCTAACAACCCTCATAGAATGACATTGCTGGCTTTTTCTGTCAACTACATCAATAAATATATATACATTCCTGTCTATTTCAGCCTGTAATTGTTTTTGAATAACATTACTTGTGTTTTTTTTTTTTGCTTTAAATTCAATAAAATGCAAGATTTCCATTCAAGAAACCCAAAAGTTTTGACACAGTTAAATAGTCTAGGGTAAAATTAGAGTTTTAGGAACTGATTATTATTTGGACTTCAATTTTGAAATATTAGAAAATTTTGTCATTGATGGAAAAAGAATATAGTGTGACTGTTCACGCTGCACCTATTGTAGCTGAAGCCACAGGAAAAACATGCGTCTACACAGCATTCTAATGCAAAAGAAACACAGTCTCAAATTGTCAAATGCCAGTTCAGCTGGCACTATACCGTGTAAAGCATTTATCACACATTGCTACAAGTCTTTCATGCTAGTCTACTCACACGTTCTGTTCTCTGTTCCACGCAGATGGCATCTGAATCTGTCCCTGCTCCTGCTGCCCCTATTTCTCTACAGCCTGATCCTATCCAGGAAGATACTTACGGGGTCTTTTAAACTTAAGTAAAGGAGCTGGAGTAATGGAGCAACAAGGGAGTTGTCCGCTTTGCTGGGTGTTTGATTAAGGGATCCAGTATTAAATAAATCTTCAGTAGTGTTCGTCCATGTGCTAAAATAAAAAGATCTGTTTGTTCAGTTCAGTTTTTTTGTACAACTCAGTAGCTTAGACCTGACAATAGTCAATTATTTGATGTAGTAAGAAATAAAAAAAAAATAAAAAAAATCTCCTCTAGATGATCTTGACTTCCAGTTCCTATGCATAAATGTGCTGTTCAGCCATTACTCTAGCACCCAGAAATCTAAATGGATTAAATATCAGTAAAGTTGCATTTTTTAAGCACAGAATAACAATGACAGCTCATAACAAATTTTATAAGATAATATACAATTTTGAAACCTGCTTAATTCAGAGTTGTGGGGGGTAACAAAATACAACAGCATGTAAGAGGAAAATTCAAACTGGTTGACTTCTTTACTTTTTTTAATTCACAAATGTAATATACTGTAAGAGGTTTGGTTACATTGTAGATAGTTCAGGTTGCCTGTGTCAAGTCTGCACATTCTCCTCTTTTCTGCATGAGGTTTCCCTCCAGGTACTCAGGTTTTGTTTCTACATTTCAAGGATGTGCACAGTCATCCAAATTGTCCTCCCTGTGAGTGTGCGGTGTGTTTGAATGGGCCTGTGATGACATGGAAAATATTCTCTGTGACTCTTCCCTGTTTTGTTCTCACTGCTGCCAGGATACAAGGATTTGGCCCCTGCATCACTGAATAGGATTAAAACAGTTTAAGAATTTGTGTATGTAAAACAAAAAAGTTAACCCAGGCTACTCTTCAAACACGACTATCACATGAGCTCTTACCAATACAGTACAGCTCTGGTGGAGAGTAATTGACAAATGTGGAAATCAAACGTTCTGAAAGAAATTTTAATTAATCACAGAGGAATAACAAATATAAAATATTACAGAAATGAGAACTTAAATCTAGATCAATGTCGATATTGGTTTTCAGCGTATGATAATTTACATTAGAATTGCAGTAAATAAATATCTATTTATTTAACCAAGGTTATAACCTGGGCATATAACAAAGACTCAGCTGTGCACAGCATATTTTAACTTATCATTTGTACTTACAGGCTTCTAACGAGGCCATATCTTTTCTGCTGTTTTAAGGTCCCCAAGTGCAGTCAACCAACTTAAGCGCCGGGGACAAATGAGACATGAATCACAGACAGCTCCTTTGCCTTTGGGCGGATTTAAACATTTTAAGATGCAACCTTACTTACTTTAAATATAGATTTGCTGTCACATTTGTCCATAGGCATGATACGCTTTATCGGGTACTGAATCAAATCCCATTAATCAGCTATGCCAACAGGGAGAAAAAGTGCAAATGATTCAAATGGAACTTCCCACTCTAACCAACTCAGCTGGCTCAGTTTGTAAAGAGATATATAGAGAATGTTTTAAAAGAATTCTTCAGTTGAAATCAATTCATAAATGCTTATACAATTTCCAAGATATTCCATTGTTAATGCTAGTTATGTAACTGCTTAAGATAAATGTCTAAATGATGCTTTTTCATTTGTAATAGCATCAGTTTTTTGATGTCTGTCTTTAGATTTAGAATAACTGGCACCTTCATGTTGATACCTTCACAGTTTGATATAGAATACGATTTATAAGAAGTATTTATCTCATTGAAAAGTATAACATTTTGTTTTCTTACACAATGAAGTTTTAATGGATTTCATTTGATTTTTTTAGCCAGTGATCATCTGTATAATTCTCTTTTATTCTTTGCTTTATATAGTTCCGTTATTGTAAAAAATGACTGGTAAGTGTTCTGCGGTTTTGAAGTATTTACGCATCTCCATAGCAAAAAATGGTAAGGATAACAGTTTGAGAAATTAAATGAAATTTTAATTATTTGTGCAAAGTAAAACACCTGTTTGCACAGTTACATTTGAATATGCTTTATTCGCAAAACTTAAAGAAACAACATATACAACTTGAGAGAGTGTATTGCTGTTTGTTAACGTTTTGGGAGGCCAGACCATTTACCATTTCCCTGTGACCCACCTTATTTTGGAAATGTTTGTTAAATTACTGCATATGAGGCATCATTTACTGTAGGTGACAGTTGCTTTATTGTAAGTAAGATAAAACATCATGAGACGTTCAGATATGACTGAGTCAACTGAAACAGTTTACTCTTTTCAACCTACTCAAGTTTTCACACAAGTACTAAATATAATTACTTATTCGTGGTAGAAAATATAAAGCCTGCCTAAACATGAAAGTGATAAATATGATGTAAATCATCCATCCATCCATCCATTTTCCAACCCGCTGAATCCGAACACAGGGTCACGGGGGTCTGCTGGAGCCAATCCCAGCCAACACAGGGCACAAGGCAGGGAACCAATCCTGGGCAGGGTGCCAACCCACCGCAGGACACACACAAACACACCCACACACCAAGCACACACTAGGGCCAATTTAGAATCGCCAATCCACCTAACCTGCATGTCTTTGGACTGTGGGAGGAAACCGGAGCGCCCGGAGGAAACCCACGCAGACACGGGGAGAACATGCAAACTCCACGCAGGGAGGACCCGGGAATCGAACCCAGGTCCCCAGGTGTCCCAACTGCGAGGCAGCAGCGCTACCCACTGCGCCACCGTGCCGCCGATGTAAATCATTCTTTTTATAAAAAAAAAATTACATATAAGTAATTTGATGAGTGAGAAAAAGAAGGCGTGGTAGAGTACTGTAGCATCCTTTGCTCTTTCATAAGCAACTGCACTGAACTGGTAAACTGCCAGAAAGGTGACACCCATTGAAAAATAATTCAGCACTAATCTCAAATATTCTTCCTTCAGAGTATGTGATGTGTAGCACACTGAGGAACATAAACCCTGACACAGGTATTTAAAAAAAATATTAGTAAATGAAAATGAATGAGTTTTAGACTTTTTGGCTTGTGCTCACAAAAATGTTTTGGTATGTTCTTACATTGACAGTGTCATTACTAAACTTCATTTACGCGTTATAAGAGAAACACTGTTTTTGGGCCAAAAATTTTCTAGGATGCTCTTAATCATATGAAAGAGATGCACTTTATTATTTATTACTATTTTAGAAATAGTTTATCTTATGCAAAATAAATACAAATGTTTTTGTTTGTGAAAAAATGTATAATTATGATTTTATATTCCGTGCTACCCCTCCAAAATTAACATTCATTTGCCCTATTTTAATAATTCAGTTATATTAGACACACATATTCCATAAGGTATGGACATTAATGTTGGAAGACGTTGTTTTATTTTTTAATAGCTTAAAACAGGCACTAAAACTGTAGCAATCTTCATGTCAAAGAGATTGTGATTTTAAACAGGCTGACACTTCCATGATTAAATTGCAGGTATTTTATGCTGGAGTATTTTCTCTTATTGATTGTGTTGTGTGTGGTGATCATGCTTGAATGTGCACCTTTGTTACATAAATGTGGTGCCTTTCAGTCTAGAAATAGTTTCTGCCTTGTTTCAGCTCCCATACCTTCAGAAAATAAATTCACGTATAAAGACAGCTATGCTTATGTTGGTATACCTTTATCATGATTATTCACATTTGGAACTAGAATGGTTGTATTGTGCATGATCACAGGGAGCCTCAGCCATCCTGGTCTATATCCATGCAATATAGGAGGGGCCAGCATTGTTCTTTATTAGCTCACATGACTGACCTGCTCTTAAGAATGCCAACGTTATTCTATCTTCTTCTTCTTTCGGCTGTGGGGTTGCCACAGCGGATCATCCAAAACTGTTGTCCGCATATTGATTTGGCAAAATTTGACACCGGATGCCCTTCCTGACGTAACCCTCCCCTTTATCTGGGCTTGGGATCAGCATGAAGAAACATTGGTTTATGCATCCCCTGTGGCTGGATTTAGCCAACATTATTCTATAAATTCTATAAATGTTCCAATATATGTGCCAGCTTTACAGTTGTAAACAACTACAACGTTTGTTAAGTCTTATTGATAAATACATCTTGTCATCAGCATGAATGATACTTAATATGTTTCTGAATGATAGCGTACTGACTTATAGAGAAACAGTAACATTTTTTTTTTTATGAGAAAGGACGTGGTCAAAAAACACGGCAGGTTTGTTACTGGTAGATCAAACAACCAATTGACAGAGCCCAATACACAAAACAAAATGAATCACATTTCTCAGATAAAAAGCAAAGATGAAAAGTGGTAAGTTTTGCAAATGTTTGTAATAAATTGACTGAAGAATCCTAATCTTGACTGATTGGAGAACACAGTCAACAATCTATTTATTTAGTCACTATGGTGACATCACACATTGTGCATTCCCACAGCATTCTGGGAGTGATTGTCATGGCAACAGATGATGGTATTATATACAATACAGAAAATTTTGGAGTCCATAATAAATTAAATGTCACCACAGGAAAACGCAAGGTGAATTTTAACTTGTAGGAAGCACCTGTTGGCAACAGATTCTTCCTACAAAAATCTTTAAACAGAATTACATATATGAAACAATTATCAAATGAGTGTCCATACTTTTAAAATAAAAAAAGAGCTAGATACACTCCTTAATCCTGTCATGGCTCTGATTTTGCATATGCTACCTCTAAATGTGGCCATCCCTTACATGCTGTGTACCTCATTTCCTGCTGCTGTCTCCTCATCATGTTCTGCATGTGCCTATTCTTTTAATTATCTGTCACTTGCACTTTGATGTTCTACAATAAAAACATATGATGTAACAAACATAAACTGTTTGTTGCTGTAATGAGAAAACATACAACATCAAAGTTTTGGGGCACCTTGAGGCCAACTCCATATATTTTGAAATGAAAAAGAGCAAAATGAAAAGAAATGCATGAACAAAAATCGTAAAATGAGTTTTCCATTCATTTCCATCTGTTTAGGTTGACTGCCCAAGATGGAAGTTCTTCTGATTATCAGGCATTCTGGGAGGAAGAGGCAGGTCCAGGTGGACAGACCCCAGAAGTGATGTCAGAGGTAGAAAGCTGTCAATCTTTCTTTCTGTAGAGGGAGGAAAAGAGAGACTGTTATTACTCAGCACCATCTCCTGTGTAGTTGGAGAATTACAATCACCCAAGCCTTTAAGCTGTCTCCCATGTGCATGGGAGTTGTGTAGTTATTTCAAAACAAAAAGAAGACACTGTTAAAATAAAGAACTATAAATTGATATTCAATTGATGTTTTATTTCTGAGAGGCTATACTGATGTCATATTATTATAAGATTACTAGCAGTTCTACCCACCTAATAAGGTTGAAATCTAAGTAATCAACCTAGACCTCAGTGTTAATGTCGGCAATGCATATGCCTCTGTATGCCAATTGGTAAGGGATTTGTAAAAGCAGTGTTAATGTTTGCCTTCCACCATCTAATTGGATGGTAAATGTAATGCATTTTATTAATTAAAATATTTGTGATGCCATATTCTTTGGAATGACAGACATAGCAACTGAATGGACACACAGACACTTATTCTTCTCTGCTATTAGGCTGGACAGGGTCATTATTTTCGTGTAGTAAGCATAAGTACATTATGTTACCTCAGTAATCAGTAAGTGTCTCATGAGGAATATACAACGGAAAACAGGAAACCCATCTGTAAAATAGAACATAGGTGTAAGATACACCCAAAATTCTTAGAAAGAAAAATGTAAACCCTTGAGATGGGTCAAATCTTGATAGAAAAGACAGTTGGCAATGATGACACATTATTAATATTGACTCTGGTGGAATCTCTTTTCTTTTGTGTTATTTGAAAGACAGAGGATGTACTTCTGTAGATCATTCATGGTATGATGCAAAATCAAAATGAACCAACATTTAATGCTTTATACATTTTGAAGTTTAATTAATTTTTAAAGATCAAGTAAAGGTCTCCAACGGGAAGCATCTGCACTTGGTGCCTATAAAATGACATCTTCAGAGTTCAGTAGGACAGGATTATAATCATAACCTTTAACAAAGTGTCAGGCAGATTTTCACAGGAGTAGGCTGCATTTATCCATCATACGTGCCTGTTGCTTTTCTTTAAATGGCATTTGAATGTTCACCACCTAATTGTAATTGTTGATAAATCAATGATTACCCTAATGCTTTTCACATTTTAAATCTTTCATTGAACAGCCATTAATATTACAAAGTCATGCTCAAATAAGCAGTTTTTGTTCACTTCTAATGTACACTATACTAACTGTATTACAGAATCTAAAAATGTTTATTTTTTTAACAGAAAAGTAAATTCTCCTTAATTGTTATTTCATTTCTCTGTGAAGCAAAATAATCAATCTATACATCTTCAAGCCACTTAATCCAGTTTTGCGTAGGAGTCAGGGATGGGCAAAGCATAGTCTGGCAGCATCAAGGCACGAAGAAAATTGGGATGTGACGTCAGCCAATTGTGGGTCATATTTAATCATAAGCACCATACTAACTCCTTCTGGCTCTGTTTACAGTTTAATCTCACAAATCACATTTATTGTCATGTATACTCAGTACAATGAAATTCTTACTTGCATGTCTCCTCAGAACAGTTGGCAAAAAATGAACATTCAATCAAAAAGCTGAGGGGGGAAGATGCTGGTGTGAGAACGATAAACTTACATTCGATCAAAAAGAAGGCGCGTACACTTGATGCAAGCCAGAATACTCAATAACACTACTAGTATGCAGTTAAGACTGCCAGTGCACAGCTGCTTAAATTTTCATGTATTTATTTAGTCAATGCTTTTTTATCCAAAGTAACCTACAATGTTTGAGATGCAATTTGTTACATTTCCTTTGGTTTTGCAGGTGAAGTGACTTGATCAGGGTTAGATTGTGCCAGCAGTGGGATTCAAACCCACAACCTTAAGGTTTGAAGTCCAAAGACATAAAGACAACACCACACTGCCTGCCGGTACTCCATACTGCTGAGTACCAGCCCATTGTAACCACTGGTTTTGATTTTAAGGAATTTTACCCCTATGTTGGTGGGGGGGCTACTCGCTTCTTGAAACTCTGAGGCCTGCATTATTGAGATGAGACTGTCGAGCCAGGCAGCACCATAGCACTGACAAAAAAGAGAAACATCAACTGCTAAATGTTATTAGCAACAGAACAGGAAATCAATGAGGTTTTTAAGACAGAAACTAGAAGAATCAGGTTTCTAGATAGACTATAGGTTGTTACGAAAAACAACAGGGCTTAACCACTTTTCATAGTCAAACAAAAATTGCCAGTACTCTTTAATAAAAAGCACAATACTCCAAAATCCAAAATGCTAATACTTACTTGAGATATGGAAAGCTATGAGACCTCACCAGAAAATGAGAACCTAAAAAACTACATGGATGCTTAATCCATAATTTCAGACAAAGGGGCCACTGGTGTTGCACTGGAATTAAAAGTGAGTCTTCATGAATCCTGAAAGGAAATACAATTAAAACACACACATGAAAATAAAGCTTGCAAGTTCAGCTTTTAAAAATTCAAAGTCACACAAACAGAAGTAATTTATCCAAGGCAAAAAATACCAATTAGAAGATTAGGGTTTTCCGATTCTTATCAGTAGGCAGTTGAGGTCGTGACCAATGCCTGTTACTACAGTAGGTATCCTTAACAAGATGGGAGAAGGCCACTAAAAGGGAAGTCACCTGGGCATAGTTATGGAATGTGTAACCCCACTGCATTAAGTTGCTGAACCAATCAGTACAATATTCTCCTGAGTCCATCCAATGAGCAAAAGTTACCAGCTGTGTTCTGACATTCTGGGGTTTGTCTTCATACCAATCAACTTTATAGTCAGCCTCTGACATTATAAAGCAGAAACTGTATGCACAAAAGTGCATGAATTCAAATCGTTCAAGATTTTAAAATATTGGCTTCCCTAAAGAATTTAAATGATAACACATTTTATTACTCCAAGATTGGAGAGTTTTGCATGTGCTGTTGTAAGGGGGAATTTTGGGATGCCTTCGGGCAGTAACTACTTGCTGATATCAGTGGCTGACTTTAAATCTAATTGATTGCAGGTAAATGACTGTTCTAGAATGACAGATAGGATGTACTTCCAACAACAACTTAAACCTGAAAATATTACATTTACTTTTTTGGCTGATGACTTTATCCAAGGTGACTCACAACAGTTATGATACAATGGTTACACTTCTTTTGATTTTCCAATTGTAGCGCACAAGCAGGTCAAGTGACTTGCTCATGGCCACACAATATCAGTAGCCGGATTAAAACCTACAACCACTGGGGTTCAAGGCCAAAGTCTTAACCACTACACCACACTGCCTGCATTACATTCACTCTCCCCATGCTGTTGCAGCATACTCTGGCTGTCTGTGCCAATGACCTCAACAAGTGTGTTCAGTTATAGAACTGATAAATATTTGAGTGAAAATATTTTCGTAACACCAAATTTATATTATACCAGATGTGAAATCTCCAAGTGGCTTGGTTGGACCAAAGCTGTTATGATCTCTTACTTTTTAGCATTTTTTGTGTTAATTTCTGTGCAGTTCCTATCAATCTGTATGGGTATTCTAAGGTTTTCAGATGCAAAATATCAGAATATGAGATTTAATTTTATCTAGAGCTTATTTTGAGAAAGTTAATTATTTCATCCAGTTTTGTTGTGACTCCATTGTGTTTCCCGTTTAGGCATCTCTATGTTAAGTTTCTGTTTGTGCCATCTCCATGGAGATCTTTCCAAGAACTCCCCAGGAGTGTGCTTGTTTGTTATGTCAATCTTGTAACAATACCAAGGTCACACAAGATGTTTCTAGGATATCTAAGCTTGATGGATAAACCTTTTTTCACTGCATTAAAAGATCGTCATTTAGTTCTTGTGGTTTTTTGAATACCAAATTTTTCCAGTCACACTTTGGCTCCCTGATTACCAGTTCTGACCTTTAGCCTGTTCTTTGACTTTTAACTACCTCTTAGATAGATAGATAGATAGATAGATAGATAGATAGATAGATAGATAGATAGATAGATAGATAGATAGATAGATAGATAGATAGATAGATAGATAGATAGATTCAATCTATCTATCTATCTATCTATCTATCTATCTATCTATCTATCTATCTATCTATCTATCTATCTATCTATCTATCTATCTATCTATCTATCTATCTATCTATCTATCTATCTATCTATCTATCAAAATACTAAGACTGAGAATCAAATTGAGACTTGGAAAGCTATTAGTTGTTACCAAAAAAGTAGTACCAGAAAATCACAACCAGAATCATGGTGACTTCTAGGGAGGGGTCCAGAATTTTTACCCTGGCATGTATTGTTGTTTTTTTTTTATTATTTTTGCTATTTTTATATGTTTTCAGCTATATTTGTAATTATGTACTGTCTTGCCTCCATTCTACATGCTTTGTGGGTGGTTTCCCAAGAGGTGAGGCCATGACCCCAGTATATATTCAGCCTGGCAGAAAGCCTTGGCAGTGTTTCAGTGAAGTTATCTAGGAGTATTTGTGAATATTATCACTTGTTTCCTTTTTGTTGGTTTTTTGTAAATTTTTTCTACTACCTCTGGATTCTGATTCTTAATTTGTGTATTAGCACTTTAAGATTGTCTTTTAAAGAACCCTTTTCTGCTCTTTTAAGCACTTTTTATTCTTTTTTGTTTGTTAATAAATTCTTTTCAATCACAGAGAATCCTCATTGCCTTTTGTCCATAAGCCGGATTTTCCATAGTTTCTTCTTCTTGTGAGGTGTTTTGGAACATTAAATCTTATTTAATCCAGTTTTTGTATTTTTGGGCCTAGTTAGACTAAAGCCTGCTGCAGATGTTGGGAGTTGCCTGAACTGGGTGAGCCTCTTCTAGGCAGGCTGGTGAGGGTTCTGGCTTGCTTTAGTGTATTTTCTGGGAGGAACTGACCCATTTTTATAAATGTCTCAGACACCAAAAAGTCTTAGTGACCTATTCACTATCAAAAGTCAAACTTAATGGATTATTTTTATTTTTATCTCGACCACACCGTTCACGGTCGATGGATAGGTCATGGTGGACCACTGTCATGGCCTCCACACTTCCCTGATTTGACACCCTGTGATTTCTGGTTATGGGGTATAGTGAAGGAGCACGTGTATAGCAGGAAAGTTCGTGATATCAATGACCTGAAAGACAGAATACAGACGTGGTATCATCTATTCCCCTTGAAATGTGTGTCCAGCCTTTAAATGGTACTGTTGCTCGTTGGTTTTTGTGTGTTGAACATGATGGCGAACAGGTTTAGACATTCCTGTAAGTCATCTTGCACATATGAAGTATGTTTTATGAATAAATGATTTCTGCCATTCAAATGTTAACATAATTTTCACTCACCCTGTACTTATGGATAGAGTTACCATATTTCCTGTCTCCCTTGGAGTTTTCCCCTACATCAGAGCTGTTGAGAGGGTGATACTGTCCCCCTAACAGTTTGCTCCATATAATTTTGGGTGAGTATTTGTATTGTGAGAACATTTAAGAACAACACATTTATGTCTTCACTGTTGCAGTTTCCACTGATATTTGTTAAGTATAATACAGTAGGTAATACTTTAAAAAAGATGGTGAATTCAAAGAAAGGAAACCTGGTAGGAAATGATGGGTTGCAGTGTGAAAACCCGAACAAACTGACAATTTTGTAAAATCCGCCGAAAAAGGAGACATTTCCAGGAAAACTCAAATGTATAGTAACCCTGCTTATAAGAAAATGAAAAAATATTAAAATCTTTCTCAAGCAAAGATGTTAACTAAAACCAAAGCTTGTAAAATTGGAAATATTACTGTCTCATGACCAAAAGAAATTTATTCAAGGCAAAAATACTTACTAATGAGAACAATGGGGTGGGGGTTGTGTTCCAAATGACTAGCTGAATATCTCTTTGCTATTTATTAAGAATAATCCTACTTATTGCATTGCACCTGTATTGAATGCACACATCTCAAGATGTAATGAAAGATCTACAGCACACAGATTTTATTTAAATGGACTGGTTCTGAAGCTGTATAATACATGCAAAAATATTTAAATAATTACCTTAATAATTAAAACTGCACTGAAAACACATGCAATGGCTAGTGCATCACTCCCCCTCCTTTTTCTACTGCAAGCTTCATAGACTAAGAAAATTAATCTTACTACAACTCGTTTGGAATCAGAAAAAGTAAAATGAAAAGAGAAAGTAATTAAACTTCTAAATAATAGATAAGATATACTATCATGCTGAGTGAGAATGTATTCATTCTGCCACAAACTGGTAAGGTTGGTATAATCACTTGATTGAGGGCTTTTGTTATAGTTTTCATTTGCTGAATAAATTTCATTTGCAGATATTGAAATACTGGCTAGTCAGTGTAACCGCAATATAAAAAGTAAGTCTTTCTATTAAAGGAGGCATTTTGCTGACAGCTGTAACAGAAGATAAGGCGATACCTTAATTATTGTAAACAATTATATTAAACCATCTTTCTCTATTTCTCTGCTGTATATTTGTCTTTTTTTGCAATTTGTGATCTTTTTCACTGTAAGTTATACTTCATTCTGCTGCTTGAAATAGTATTTTATGGCATTGTTAAGGGAAAATGGTACAGAATTGCAAATATTAAATCTTTCAAAAAATAGAATTTGTTTCAATTTGTTTTAAATACCATGGATTTCAGAATAAGGATTTTGTGCCCTTGACCACAAATTGCTGAGGAACACCTTTCTGGTTCCTTTTGGAGGCATTTACCTTGACAAGAGAGAGAGGGAGAGAGAGAATCAATTAATCTGCAACCCGGCAATGGTATTTACAACTTCTTGGTATTCACAACACAAATGTGAAAAAGGTCTCCAAGCTACAGTCAAATCTGAACACTTCACAGATATATAAAAAGTTAACTCTTGATTAGACAAGTAGGGTTTTTGCAGCCAGGATACTGGGAATCTTATTTTTGATTAATAAAGACAAATATCAGACCAGTCCTGTATTTTGCTTTTAAGAATGCTGTGAACCTCTGTTTTAGGTCTTTAAATATTATAGTCTGAAAGAAAGATTACTATTGTAACACACTTCTTAAGTATGTAAAAAAAAAAAAAAAGCAATTTTTAAAATAATTACATTTTGCATTCAAAGAGAGAGAGAGAGGAAAGAAATCAAACGTACTGAAACAAACTAACAAAATTTGAAGGTTGTCTATGTCTACCTATACAGATTTATGTTCCTATATACCAGAGCTCATGATCAGCAAACTTGTACAAAATGTGCCATGATGTCTCTAAATTTTCTGCAGCAGCAGGGATACAAACTGCAGAAAAAGCCCATGTGTAACATAATAGCTCTGACAGACCCTATCACAAACATGAAAAAGAAAGCTAAATGGAAGAACTAAGTAGAGGTTGTAAAAACTTGTTTTACTTGTGGCCAGACTCAAGTGGTGGAGGAATTACTCAAAAAATTTACTTAAATAAAAGTACAAATAAATGCAATTTTAACCAGTTGCAGGTTGAAGACTCGGCCTTCCACGGCATGCCCCCAGCATTCAGCGTCCGTCCACTGTCACATTGTATTCGTTGCAAAACTAGTGATGTTGGTTAAACCTGTAACCCTAAAAGATGATATTAATATGCCTTCTTCTGATCACAAGGCAAGAATCCAAGTTTCTGTTTATAGTCATAGTTCTTTTGAGAACCAAACAAAAAACAAAAAAAATATTTTATAATATATGATTCAGGATTCGATAGTTAAAAGAGGACATAATATATTTTTTAGATTAAGGAAACACCATACTAAATATGAATGTGGTTGCTCTACCTTCTATTATAGTGAATTCTATCATTCAAAATATTTGAAATTATTTTTAGATTATTTCGGGAACCTCGTTCAGTAAAAGGGGAAATTCCATTAGTGACATTAATTAATTATTTTACAAAGTGAGTGATGATCAACAGGCATGAAAATAAAGGTCTAAATTTTCACTTTCTCAGTGAAAGAAAAAAAACACTCTTAAAACTGTTTGTATTGAACAATGTTTGAAATGATCCAGCTTACACAGGGACCTTCGTCCTCCATTGTCTGTGTTTTCTTAATTTTGTTCTACACTGCAATTCTAATGTTGATAAAGTGGAGTTATTAAACTTTCAAACATATTCCTGGTTTTTAATTTTAATGCATTAATTGTTCAAAAGCAACACAGATATATTACATAAAAATAAATGCATGTTTTGGTAAATGGTTTTAAAATTATATCACTTCAATGAGTAAGTTATTTAATACTTGAAGTACCAATACTTATTAAATGATTCTGTATTTTTTATACTGTTGGCATCTTGGTGGCAGCAGCATGGTGGCAGCAGTGCTGGCTTGCAGTAAGGAGACCAGGTTTGTGTCTCAGGTCCTCCCTGTGTAGAGTTTGCATGTTCTCCCCGTGTCTGTGTGGATTTTCCCCGGGTGCTGCAGTTTCCTCCCTCCTTCCAAAGACATGCAGGTTAGGTGGATTGGTGTTGCTAAAAATTGGCCCTAGTGTGTGTGTGTGTGTGTGTGTGTGTGTGTGTGTGTGTCCTCCCTGCAGTGGTCTGGTGCCCTGTCCATGGTTCCTTACTGCCTTGTGCCCAGGGCAATATTAATGCATGGGCATGCTGGGAAAACAATGCTAATCTATGTATGTTGTGACTTGCTGAGTGGTTGTGTAGGTAGGGTCCCCAGTGCACTGCTTTGTCCAGGCCTATAATGATGTTAAGACGGCCCTGTTTGTGTTGTATGTTGGCTGGAATAGACTCCAGCACCCCCAGAGACCCTGTTTAGACAATGAATGAACAAATGCATGAATGGTATTTTAGTTACCCATAAACAGTTTTTTATGGTTATATATGAAATTTTACCCAGGATAAAAATATGTTTAAAAGTTTTGGTTAGAGAGCCTCCATGCAGATACGAGAAATAATTTTCTTACATTTATTTTGGCTCTGTTTCAAGTAGATATGGTCATTGCTTCATATTCTTTTGGAGAACCAAGATTCCAGATTTAGTTTTCACATATACTGTAGTCAAGACAGGCATAACATGTAGTGAAGTGTTACTGTTTAAACAGGACATACCCTAACTTAGTACTTATCAAAAAAGTGAGGCAAATCTCCTAAATTGCTTAATAGATATTATCATTTGTTTTTCTAAAGAAATGTAAAATTTGCATTATTGAAAGTTGCACCCTTTGTACCTTATTTTCATAGACTGTCTTTCATTTATTTTGGAACTGAACTAACACATTGTTTCAGATTTTAAACTTAACTTTAAAATATTTTGTTTGGGTAGATGCAATAATTACAAATATGATTTTTTTTGTGATTTTTATTCATTTATTCATCTCTTCCTATAGTGTGTTTAACTGTGAATTTCCCATTGGGATTAATAAAGTATCTATCTATCTATCTATCTATCTATCTATCTATCTATCTATCTATCTATCTATCTATCTATCTATCTATCTATCTATCTATCTATCTTTGACCACTTTGAGCCTGTAATCATCTTGTCTATTTGTCTGATTTGGTGCAACACCTCTCCTGATTAGTTAAGGGGTTTTTTGATTCTGTTGGACCAAGTATTGTTACCATAATAAATGCTTGTTTGGTTTCTGGTTGTGTTCCTGCTGCCTGGAAATGTGCTGTGGTGCAGAAATTTATTATAAAACAAAATCCGGACCGGATACAGTACTGAAACAGCCTTCTTAAAAGTTTACAATGACCTCTTCCTAGCTACTAATGCCAATGATTCTGCCACTCTTGTACTGCTAGATCTTGCCTCAGGTTTTGGTACTGTGAATCTTACGATCCTTATATCCCTCCTTGAACAGTATGTAGGCATCCAAGGTAATGCCCTTAAATGGTTTAAATCTTATCTAAGCAATAGGAGCTTTTCTGTTCACTTGGATGAGTTCTCATCCTCTTTAGCTCCTCTTACTTGCAGGATTCTGCATCGTTCCATCCTTGGACCAGTTCTCATTTTGTTATGCATGTTACCTTTATGCTCCATTACTAACAAATATGGCTTCTCCTTTAACTGCTATGCTGATGACACTCAAACGTATTTGCCACTAAAATTAAAGCAGAGTGAGACAATACATACCCTCCATGTGAGCTTGAATGATATTAAAACCTGGATGGCAATTAATTTTCTTAGACTAAATGATAATAAAACTCAGATTGTGGTGTCCAAATGTTCAGAAGGCATGAGTGTCTCTGATGTTACTTTTGGACCCCTTGCAATATACGTATCATAAAGTTTCAGTTAGGAACCTAGGCGTAATCTTTGACAGCTCATTTAAACTCAATAAACAGATAACTTCTGAAGCTTTTTCCTGCTGAGACTTTTAGCTAAGGTAAAGGCTTTTCTTTCTTTCAGTGATCTAGAAAAGTCTATCCAAGATTTTATAACATTTCTTTTGGACAATTGCAGTTCTTTGGAGGTATTGTAGGTGTTGATCAGGTCTTGTTATGACACCTACAACTAGTCCATAACTTTGCTGCTTGCTTATTGAAGGCTCTCGTAAACGTGACCATATTTCATAATACTTTAATACTGACCTTGCTTTATTGGCTTCCGGTTTGATTGATTTTAAAATTCTATTACTTGTTTTGAAACATTTGAATGGAGCAGCCCTACCTTGCCTCTCGGAACCTCTTCACTTTTATGTGTCAACAAAAGCACTGCAGTCTACTAGGCAGATGCTCTTAGTTGTTCCGAGGTCAAGGTGGGGATTGGGCTTTTACAGTGACTGCTTCTTTTCTTTGGAAAGGCTCGACTTATTATGTTAGTTCTGCTCCCAACACAGGCCATTTTTAAGTCATCATTCTTCTTCTTCTTCTTTCGGCTGCTCCCGTTAGGGGTTGCCACGTTGAATCATCTTCTTCCATATCTTTCTGTCCTCTACATCTTATTCTGTTACACTCATCACCTGCATGTCCTCTCTCACCACATCCATAAACCTTCTCTTAGGCCTTTCTCTTTTCCTCTTCCCTGGCAGCTCTATCCTTAGCATCCTTCTCCAAATATACCCAGCCTCTCTCCTCTGCACATGTCCAAACCAACGTAATCTCGCCTCTCTGACTTTGTCTCCCAATCGTCCTACTTGAGCTGACCCTCTAATGTACTCATTTCTAATCCTATCCATCCTCGTCACACCCAGTGCAAATCTTAGCATCTTTAACTCTGCTACCACCAGCTCTGTCTCCTGCTTTCTGGTCAGTGCCACCGTCTCCAACCCATATAACATAGCTGGTCTCACTACTGTAGACCTTCCCTTTCACTCTTGCTGATACCCGTCTGTCACAAATTACTCCTGACACTCTTCTCCATCCATTCCACCCTGCCTGCACTCTCTTTTTCACCTCTCTTCCACAATCCCCATTACTTTGTACTGTTGATCCCAAGTATTTAAACTCCTCCACCTTCACCAACTCTACTCCCTGCATCCTCACCATTCCACTGACCTCCCTCTCATTTACACACATGTATTCTGTCTTGTTCCTACTGACCTTCATTCCTCTCCTCTCTAGAGCATATCTCCACCTCTCCAGGGTCTCCTCAACCTGCTCCCTGCTATCGCTACAGATCACAATGTCATCAGCAAACATCATAGTCCACGGGAACTCCTGTCTAATCTCATCTGTCAACCTGTCCATCACCATTGCAAATAAGAAAGGGCTCAGAGACGAACCCTGATTAATTCCACCTCCAACTTAAATGCATCAGTCACTCCTACCACAGACCTCACCACTGTCACACTTCCCTAGTACATATCCTGTACAACTCTTATGTACTTCTCTGCCACTCCTGACTTCCTCATACAATACCACAGCTCCTCTCGAGGCACCCTGTCAGTCATCATTAAAGTCTTATTTCTTCTCACTGGCGTTTGACCATGCAAAAGGTTGAGATTATGTTTATATGAGGACATACCCCAAAAAAAAAATGTTTTAATAATTTTTACTTACTGAAACTTTAGTCTCCTTCAAAGTACTCTCCATGTGAATGAATGCAGTTGTCCCAACGGTTTTCCCACTGCTGGAAACATTTTTGGAATCGCTGAAGAGGGACATTGTCCAATGCCTGCAGTGTTTTTTCTTTGACCTCCTCCACGATACAAAAACGCTTTCCTTTGAGTTCTTTTTTCATATGCGAGAACAAGAAAAAGGCACACAGAGCAAGATCAGGCAAGTAGGGAAGGTGGCAAGAACTCCAAGACACACAAGTCAATGCAGAAATCTCTTAAATTGTAGATACGTTACATAACATTTCATAAATAAGTTAAAAAGTTAACATAGCTGAAATATAAGACACATATTAAAAAGAAACAAGACAAGAAGGAAAAAATAATTAATTAAAATGATATACTTAAAAATAGGATATGTCAGTAATATATACAAATCACTTGGATTCGCTATATATAATCATACATCTCATTAGTTTTGTTTAATGGCTGTAAAGTTTCTTTAAATATACTGAGATTTTATTCTGTGAGTCCATACCTGATTCTGTTGTGCCATTGTTCCGTGTCGGAAAACGTTCAGCTCCTTTTCTGTTTTGAATTGGAAAAACTGTACAGTTGCTCTTCTCCTTCTCTTTCTAAGGACTGTGGGAGGTCAGGGGGTGGACTTTGAAAGGCTGGGGACATGGAAGGCAAGGGATGTAGAAGGCTGAGTCTTTGACCTGTAGCCGAACCCTTAATAAATGAGCAAAAATATACTCTAATAAAAGTTAAAGTATCCCATTGACCTTTCTACTTAAGTAAAAGTAAGTGAGTACATGCTTGAAATTATACTTAAAGTATTAAAGTAAAAGTAACTCTTGAATGTATTTCCTGATTCAAATATAATGTTAGGTGAGCCTACTGAATGTATATTGTGTTAAATACAAAAATTGTGCAACGTATGGCATTTTAATTAAGAAAAATGCAGATAAATGTTATATATATATATATATATATATATATATATATATATATATATATATATATATATATATATATATATAATGTTTTATATAATTTAATATGTTTATGTGTCGGGTAATCTAACTTTAACATAGTTGAAATATCCAGCTACACCACTAAGTTTTATTAAGAGTCTGGGAACTCCCGAAATTATTTTAAAAGGCTAAAACTTTAATAATAAAATTATTAAACTAGATCTTAACATTAAGAATCTTTAAAATTTAAAGATAACAGCATACAGGTTTCTTTAAATTGGGCAGTGAGTAAAAACACAAAATGAAAGACACGACAGCAGTTTAAAAAAAACAATTGTAACTTGTGCTCAGTACTCTAAATGTCCATTAAAACATAACAGTAGAAGAAACAACATTTGGTGGTGCAAAATCTAAGTAACATGCTTTGTTACCACAACAACTAGTGTTCCGCTGAAACACTCTTTTTGCCAAATGCTTGTTTCTCAACAGAAGTCTTGCTAACTTGCTGAATCCCTGTCGGCGTTTCTCCCTCTTGGAGGGAGCATTCTCTTTCATTTCTGGGTGTGCCTTGTGTTGCTCTGACGACTTAGGCACGCCTCGCTCCTTGTCCGCCAGCTTCGCTCAGTCTTCTCAAGAGTCTTCCCTCTTTTGTTGGGCCCACAACTATCATTTCTATTGTGAAACTGCCTCTTCCTTCCTGGAGGTAGATGTCACCATCTATGTGCCTAACATTTTGTTGGCCACGTATCCACGTCGGCCTGCGAGTCCCAGCACTCTGTGCAGTGTTCTCAGCAAATTGTCTCTGTTATATCATCTGCCCTCTGTCCAGCTCTCTCTCGACTGACACCATCCCCTGGCCTCACTTCGTCCCTACTACCTACACTCTCATCAACATTGCTTCTGTTTAAAGCACATTAACAACCCCACCCCACAGGCCTTTAGAATCACACAAACATCATACTACACAGATCATTGGGGAATTCACTTGCCCATCATTAACTGTATTTAATCCACTTGCTCTTTCAGTTTGTTTTAGCTAGTCAAAACTGTAAGGCAGTTTGCAAAAGGAGAATAACATAACATACCACAAGCACAGATATAAACAGTACAATAAAATACAATTATAAATCATAAATCACACCACAAATATAAGAAAAAAAACCCACTCATTGTAAAAAACTGTCCCCCTCTGACATTTATATATTGTTTAAAACAAATCTAATAACAAATGGTACAAAATAATTAATACATTCTAATATGAATATGTTGTTACTGCATTGTATTATGACGTTTTAACTCTAAATAGAACAAATCAGACGGGCGCTACTTTCACTTATGCTTTAAACATCTAAACAAAAGAGGCTGACAGCATCACACATGTGCTTTAAACATCTAAAGCAGGGCTTCTTAAACTTTTTAATCTGAGGACCCAAATTAGAAAATTGGTACTGCACTTGGATCCCAGGAGAAGATTATCATCATAATGACAATGGAGTCATAAAGAGACAAATAACAATAGCCATATAATTAAAAAGTAAATGTTTTTGTTTCCTTTCAAACATTTTTCCTCAGGTAAATATTACTAAAAGAGAAAAGTAGGAGACTAACATATTGTTAAAAAACAAAACTCTCTTTATCCACATTTCAAATATGTTTATTCAGAGCAGTGTCATGGAGCAGATGCAGCCTATCCCAGCAGCCACAGGGTGCAAGGCAGGAATGAACTCTGGACAGGATGGCAGAACACACACACCACACACACATAAACACACACTAGGGCCATTTCAGTGCCATCAGTCCACCTAACCAGCATGTCTTTGGACTGTGAGAAAACGCAGAATAATTATTATCACCCAAAACAGGGATACGTTTCTGATGTGTATCACTGCCATCAGAACTGCTTAGTTTAAGCTTTCTTAAAGCTGAGAGAAAGGAACTTTTAAGATGTGGTGCAAGGATATGATTATTTTTTGAAAAGCATAGAATGAAAGGTGATTTAACTTTGTCGTTTTAATCATGGCACCAGTTAAAGAATGAAGTAGTTAAAAAATTAATTAATCAATGCAGCTTATTAACCTTGTGTTAAACAACAACAACAACAAAATAAAGTTCCACCATTAACAGTATATTTTTCTCTATTTTTTTTTCTTCAAACACATGCAGGGTGGAAGGCTGGAGTACTGCTTAGGTGATGACATCACACATGCCTGAAGCAACTCTGCAACGATCTTACAGTAGGCGTGCATGAAAGTTCTGCACATGGCTGCTATAACTCTGTGATGTCATTATGGCCTTGCAAAGCATCATGGGGTTCTGGGGAAAAAATGTTTGTCTAAGCTGGCCACAGGGTGAATTTCCAGGAACATATTTGGCAAACAAGGTCACTGGGTGCCAAATTTCATTGATGGACACTAATCATTAGCAATATTGCTTCACAGTTCCAGGAATGTGGAATCAATATCCGAGTTTTGTATATGTCAAGCTGTATGGGTTTTCTCTAGTTTCCTCTTGCATTACAAAGACATGAATGTTAATACTATTTGGAAACAGTATATTGGTCCTGGAATCTGTGTTTTATGGTCATCTCTACCAATATTCCATCCTTCTTTGTACCCATTGCTGCCCAATAGACTCCAATCCTTGAAGTGCTGTAGTAGCAAAAGCAAATTAAGGAAACAGATGAATTAATGTTTTTTAAAAGATCATGTAATTGTAAAAGACTTTAATACCGAAAACCATTGTATATCTTTTAACATTCACTACTAGGAGAAATTCCTTAAAGAATTTAATGTAGGGAATTACATGTAATTTGTCTAACAATTATGCATAAGTATCTATCTATCTATCTATCTATCTATCTATCTATCTATCTATCTATCTATCTATCTATCTATCTATCTATCTATCTATCTATCTATCTATCTATCTATCTATCTATCTATCTATCTATCTATCTATCTATTAGTTTCAGAGCCCCTTTCATAAACTTGTAAAATAAAGACATGAGTAAAGGAAGGCATTGTTATTTATGCATATCCCTGGTGTAATGACTTCCATGGCTTATACTTGTCTACTCAGTTTCAGTCAATAAATAAATAAATTCATATTGTGTTTTACAGATACCGTTCTTAGGGTGCTTCAGCACGAGGCACTTTGCAGCACACAAAGACATGATTCTGAACTGCAGTACAAGTCATAAACTTTTAAGAAATTCATAAATAAAAGAACTAAACACTGTAAATAAAAATAACAGTACCTGAGTGTACATAGGAGTAGACTGACAGCAAGACATGATAGTACAGTAAATATGTCTGCTGTTTGTATCAATTAAATATTTATCAAAACTCTCAGTCAACATCAGAGCCTGAATGTTCACTGGATTATTTCTGACCTTCTGTCGTGTTTTGCAACTTCTTTCTCTTTTGGTATTTCATCCATGCTCTGCACTCTGTTATGATCCTTTGCTATGAGTCGGCCAATATGTTCTCCCTGCTAACATTTCCCTGTTAAAGAACATCAGGCATGTGCTGAAGCCAAAGTAGCAAATTATCATACTTTTCTATAATCAGATTTAAACCTGCATATACAGTATATATATATATTCAGTAGTTTAAGTGTGCATTTGCTTTACTCCCGAGTTTTATTCTATACTAGCCAAAGTACCCAGTGTTGCACAGGTATATTTGCAGAATGGGTTAAGGAAAGAAAGCTAAGGTTTATTTGTTTTTTTAAATGTTGACCCTGGTGTTATTGCTAGCTGTCCCATCTGTCATTCACACTGCCTTTCTATCAATGTTTCTACTCTTGTGAGTTGAAAATTTGTTCTTTCTAGGTCTGATTGGATTGCAGAACTGTGGTAACTCCTTGCTGGGTTGTAACCATGAATGCTGTCATGACTGTCTTATCCTGTTAGTTGAAGGTGGACACTTTGCAGTGTTTAGGTTATGAAGAAAAGCTGACAAAGCAGGAGTTAAACAATAACCCTTTGTTTCTCCTTTGTGTTGCAGTGAAATTCCACACTCAATCCAGCCTCCCCCAACACCTCCCATGCAAAAATACAAAGTACTCCTTTTTATATTACAACAGAGAAAAGTAGCATGCAGCTTGGCTGGGTAAGTAATGTTAAGTTGTGGTAATTTTGTCTGCTAGTCAGGCTTTGGGTTGTCCTGATGTTTCACTTGCTCTGAGCCATCAAGTGGCAGTACTGTACAAACTGCAGCGCACCGGAAACAAAAACAAAACCACTTGGATCCTCAAGATAAAAATTTTGTGTTCCAAAGTAGACTATGCTGTCCATAATGTCCTAGCGAGCAACTATGCAAAGTTTGTTCCAGATTGGTGAAAGGGCGTAGGATTGTATAGTAAAATTACATACAGACAGAAATTCTATAATATATATATATATATATATATATATATATATATATATATATATATATATATATATATATATATATGTACTGTATATATTCATCCATCCATCCATTATCCAACCCGCTATATCCTAACTACAGGGTCACGGGGGTCTGCAGGAGCCAATCCCAGCCAACACAGGGCGCAAAGCAGGAAACAAACCCTGGGCAGGGCGCCAGCCCACCGCAGGGTACACACACACACACACCCACACACCAAGCACACACTAGGGACAATTTAGAATCTCCAATGCACCTAACCTGCATGTCTTTGGACTGTGGGAGGAAACCGGAGTACTATATACTATAGAGCAGCACGGTGGCACAGTGGTAGTGCTGCTGCCTCACAGTACGGAGGCCTGGGTTTGCTTCCCGGGTCCTTCCTGCATGGAATTTGCATGTTCTCCCCGTGTCCTCCGGGTGCTCCGGTTTCCTCCCAAAGTCCAAAGACATTCAGGTTAAGTGCATAGGTGATCCTAAATTGTCCCAAGTGTGTGTGCTTGGTGTGTGGGTGTCTGTGTATCCGGGATTTGTTTCCTGCTTTGTGCTCTGTATTGGCTGGGATTGGCTCCAGCAGACCCCTGTGACCCTGTGTTCGGATTCAGCGGGTTGGAAAATGGATGGATATATATATATATATATATATATATATATATATATATATATATATATATATATATATATATATATACAGTGGAACCGAAGCAATTTCCCCCATAGGATTGTATGTAAATACAATTAATCCGTTCCAGACCGTACGAACTGTATGTATATATATTTTTTTAAAGATTTTTAAGCACAAATATAGTTAATTACACCATAGAATGCACATTGTAATAGTAAACTAATGTAAAAACATTGAATAACACTAACACAAACACCCAGGCTCCCTGCTCAACTGCACATGCAGGCTCGCTCGCGCACTCTCTCTCTCTCTCTCTCTCAGCAGCACGTGAGCCCCCCCCCCCCCTCCTCTCAGCTGCATGTGCAGGCTCTCTCTCTCTCTCTCTCAGCAGCACGAGAAACTGGCTTGTTCGTATACCGAGTGTGTGGTCGTGAACCGAGGCAAAAGTTTGGCGAACTTATTGGTCATAAACCGAGTTGTACGTGTACCGAGACGTTCGTGAACCGAGGTTCCACTCTATATGTACTGATATATATATATATATTGTGTAACTTGACCCGGACACAGACAGGCAGACACATTAGAATTACCCCACACACGTTTATTGTGGTCTTCCATTACAATAATTCTCTCTCAGCAACCCCAATACACCACAGTTCTGGCCAACACAATGCCTTCAGGCCACCTCCTTCTCTCCTCCAGAGACCTCGTCCTTCTTCACTCCCGACTCAAGTCATTCTCTGAAGGGAGGTGGCTCCTGTATATATGCATCCGGATGTGCTCCAGGTGTGTTCCCGGCAATCTCCCACCGACACACCCCAGTGTGGCGGAAGTGCTGGCTGTATCCCTGGAAGCACTCCGGGTGTCCCTGCTTATCTTCCCCCCAGCACTTCCGGGTGTGGCGGAAGTGCTGAGGTCCAGGGTCCTACAGGTATTGGGGTGCCCTTGGCGGTGACCACGGGCCACTGTACCCATGGCCCCAGGGCGGCCGCCCCCTTGAAGGCTTGAGGAGGCACAAGCCCTCCTCCGGTCTTCTTGGGCGTCCCAGCTGGATACCACCCTCATCTGGGTACCACTATATATATATATATATATATATATATATATATATATATATATATATATATATATATATATATATATATATATATTTGTATATATATATACAGTATATATATAAATGAATGTAGTCAGTACTGAATAATCTGTCCCCATTTAACCATACATGTATTAATGTATGGATTTTATTGCGCCTCATACCGGAAATTGATTTCTGCTTCCTGCACACCAGAATTATCCTACATTATGCTGTTTTTACAATCTCCTGATCTTTACTCAATATTTCCAGGGACAGTAACAGTTTTAATAAAAAAACTAATGTGCTAATAAATTGGTCCAAATTAGTTATAATATTTGCAAGTCTATTTACATTCCCAAACATAGGAAAGCAATTTATGATGGTTTATCTCATTTCTAGATGTATACATTAAGTTGTCTGGTTGCTCATTTGGATACACTTTTAAATGCAGTGTCTTTTATAAAACACATCTTGCAAAAATATATTTAAAGAATCCATTCATGTGGCTTTCCAGATGATCCTACGCTGTACCGAAGTATGCCATACTATACTATGGTTGAAAGCCTGACAACACCAGTTATTCTCATGCAGCACAATTTTATCATTCCGATCACAAGACTCATTAAATATTTTAGTTTTCTGCTCCTAATTTTAAAACATCATCCATCAAACTATATCTCACTATACTTCAGTTTATACAAGTTGGGAAGAAAGCATTTCTTGGTCTTGTACTACTGTACTGTCAGCAGCAAGTATTGCATTGTAGTGGATGGTCAAGAAACAAATGCAGTGCCCTCCATAATGTTTGGGACACCTTTTACCTTGATTTACCCCTCTGATCCAGAGTTTAAAATTACAAATCAAACAATTGTGACATGATTAAAGTGCAGACTTTTATTTAAGGGTATTTGCAAACATTTCAGTCACACCATGTAGAAATGACAACACTTTTCATACAAGGTCCATCCATTTCAGGGCACCATAATTTTTGGAACATAGCAATGATAAGTATATGAAAGGAGAAACATTTTTTTTACTCTCCTACCCATTACTTGTCTCTGTGTTTCCTAAAAGCCTATATTTATAAATGAATGATGACTGTGATGTAATTTGAACTGAAAGGCCAGTGTTTTGTTTTTGACTGGTTGTTTGGCAGTGAATATGCTGACAATTAGGTGTTTCTATCCAGTCAGCTGAATACTTAGAAGATTAACTTTGTCAGTGTGTATGTTGATGACATGGCATCTGCCTCTTTCTGCCTTCTCTATGCCTTGTCTTAACATCTACGTGCCTCACAGCCAATTGGCACTTACCTTTTTCTGTCTTGTCCAAGAAGCTGCCTAATTCACAAGCAACCTGGCAATAGCATCATATTTATTTTTATGTGTTGCTAACGCAGACACCTTGTTGCCAGAATCATTATTGCCTTCATGGTGTGCCAGCTGTTTCTTCAGGCATAAGCTACACTAAACTAAAATCATTGTAAATGTAGTTCTAATCCTGCCATATCCACTGTATATGATTCTGGTTACTTTCTGTTGTGATACGGAGTCTCAGACATGATGAAACAGGTAGGAGGCCTCCTAAAAATCCCAAAAAACAGGCCAGGACCATCACCAGCTACCCATATATGGCCTCACCCCAGGCAGCCAGTTCCAAATTATTTCCTGCAAGCTTTGGCCTACAAAGTCCTGAAATGGGGAGTCGGCTCCAAAATGAAATTAAATTCCAAAAATGTCTTACAAGGATGAGAAATCTTTTAAATTCTGACTTGTAGAAACAATCCAAACAAGAATCCTACTATATAAAAGCGGTCGGGATTGTCCTTCCGTTCCGTGAGTGCAAAGCGTAGCGGTATTCCGCTTATCACAGACTTACTACTTGCGGCTTGCGGTACGAAGCGACACGATGTGAGCAGAGTTCTGGTGCTCCCATCGTTCCCTTGCTTTTATGCACGATGCGCTGGAAAAATAGACAAAATTATGTCTCTGGAAATAATTAATGTTGATGGAGTACAAATGCCTCACTGCGTAGTAAATATCAGGGGAGATGGTGCTTGCTTATTCTCATCTATAGCTTATTTAGTGCATGAAACTCCGTCTTTAGCGGCACAGATTCGGGCTGACATTGTACGACATGTTTTAAGTAATTGGTCAAGGTTTCAGCCATTTACAATGATGCCATCAGGAATCTCTTATACAAATGAGCTTCAGTATCTCACTGAAATGTCAAAGTCTCAAACTTATGGTACCATTTCTGAGCTAATGGCAGCAGGAGAGTTGTTCCCCTATGAGTTTCAAGTATATTATTATGGAGTCCTACACTCCAAGTTTGGACAGGCACTCAAGGGGATAAAAAAACTTTGATGTTCTCATTCCCTACACTTACATGCCTGATGTACACATGGAGCGCACACAAATTGAGGATAAAAGTCGGTCACCTTAAAAGGTGGGTGAGCCTAGTATTTAATAAAATGAGAATTTATTAATACAAATAAGAAAGATTAAAATTTGCGTAAAAATGGCAAAAAGAGATTTGTCTGTCTCAACACGCAATCCTGAGTCAAATCCAAGAATACAAGCAAAGAATCCAGTAACCAAGAGTAAATAACTTGTACAATAGTCAATAGACCAATGCTGGGTTTCTCTCTCTCTGACCTCAATATAAAGGAAGTAGGACGTCCGGGCAGCAGTGATGTCAGGGTGGCCCAGTGTCCTAGGGTTCCATACACTAAACACAAGAATGCTAGGCATACACTGCGCTATTTTTAGAAATTGTGGGCAAGTGACTACTCACACCACACAACAGAGTTGGCAATCATATAGGTACTCAAACTGTACAAACACGGTCAGTCTGATTGACATGCTGCAATGTGGGTGCTCAGACTATACCTGTAAATGGCCCCAAAGGACAATTTTACCCTTTCAAAAAAACATGATGAATGCAGGCATCTCAAACTATCAATAATAATGATAAAAAAATTGAGTTCCTGACTTTTGCTGTACTGTGCTGTGAAAGTGCAAAAAAAAGAAAAAGGGGTCAGGGACATGTGGATAGTTAAGGCACAGACAATGCAGTCTGTGTTTTTTACAAAGAGAATTTGAGGTATGTAGTTTATGTAATTTACCATTATGTATGTTTATTTCGGGTTCTTCCTGTAAAAGTTACCTAAGATATTTTTATCTTTGGCTGTTTAATTGTCTGTGTGTTGTTATATGAAATTTAGATTTTTGAAATCAAAAATGTGAAAGAGAGCATGACAACGGCAGTACTCAATGTGCAATATATTGCGTTTGATGCATAATGTAAATTTATAGTGACTTCAGAAGAGCTCACACTACAAGACAACCAACTAAAATATCTCACTTGACAGATATTCTTCCAATCGTACGGCAGCCCAGTCATAAAATGCCATTGGGAATCGGAACGCATCTCTTACTGCATTTAAAACAATGGTCGATGTTGCGGAAATTTTGACCAACTCAGAAAATCAATTGGTGACTGCAATCTGGTCTTACAATTGTGCCAGTATCACACTGTGTATGCTTGGCATTAAAGATATACACTTCATAAATAATAAATGATAAGTAAACCTAAGAGAAATAAGATAACACCATAAGAAATAATAATTCACAATTAACCAGAGAAACAACCTAACAGAAAATCTATATAAACTAAGGAATAAATCTGGGTTGAAACATAACACTTTCCTGGTATATATTCTTTTTCCCCTTCTTTGAATTTCCAATTTTGATTCTGTTTGATCACCAGACAAATGAGTTATCTTCTCTAGACAGATTATTGGTTATCTAACATCATTTTGTTTGTCTCCATGATTTCAAATAGTATTTAGAAGTTTATTCTCTGCTACTAAAAAAAAAGTATTAGTGCTCCAGCAGACATAAATATTATTCTTATCTGTACTGCTAGATTGTGACAACTTTAGTTTGCCTTCAAACTAAGGAGATCAAGTGTATCTCCTGTTGAGATCATTGTAAAATGAGCTGCATGTTAGGTATCTTTTCACACCTGTTATAAGCTGGTAACACACCCAGTCAGTTATGACGGCTTGATTCCTGTGTACTTTTTGCATTGACTCCCTATTCTTATGTTTTTCCTCCATCAAATATTGGGAAAAAAAAACTTGTTTTCAAACATAAAGTTACAGTTGAACTGACTTTAGAGTCTGTAGTATCAAAAAAGTGTTTTCCATAAGAGGTACTATAATATTTTTTGGCAAAACACAATAGAAAGACAAAGGAAAATTGAAGTGCGAGAATGCATGCTTTAAAAAGGGCTGGCTGATGTTGAAACCACTTCTTCCTAACTAAGATTGTGTTTTGACTGTGCTAATAAGTGCTATGCGGCTATTTGGTTTAATAGTATATAAATTCTATTTTGTCTGTTACATTTCTACAAGACCTAATCTGCACCACAAATTCAAGAATAATCAAAGTGTAAAACAATGGACTGCAGAGGAGATCAAATGTCTTGCCCTGGGAGTGTATTGACATTGATGTAAAATTAGATGTGAAAGGTTCACTTGGTGAATACAAATAAATTTAATATATAAAAATATACTAATGATCTTGATCATTCTAAGAGGAACATCTAGAATGAGAAACTTAACAGAAATGATAAGGCACCATAGGGCTGCTGTCCATATTTCTGGACTTCTGGACTGAAATCACAAAATGTCATTATATGCTAACTTTAGTGGCATGTTAATAAACTTGATAAACCCAGAAACTTTCCAATCTCAATCAAAAATATGCCAGCATTACACCTTATATAATGTTTGAAGTATTTTTCCTTTAGTCTTGACTTCATCTCCCCACAAATTTTTCTTTGCTATTTATAGATTGACTATAGAAGACACCAGACATAATGCTCACTTTACATTCAACCATTCTAAGTGCAAAGAAAGGCTAAAATCAATCCATTTCTTATCACATTCTGCCCAATCTAATTTTAGAGTCACAAGGGAGAGGAGCCTATCCTGATAATCTAGGCGCAAGGCAGTAACCAATCAAGGACATGGTGTCTATGGTGTCCATCCCAAAATGCACTGCCACAGAAAGTCTTTGGGATGTAGTAAGTTTAAAATTAAATTAGAAATGTTTTTCTTTTAAAGTTTGCATGTACTCCTCGTGTCAGCATGGGTTTCCTCCTGGTGTTCCGGTGTCCTCCTACTATTCAAAGACATGCAAGTTAGATGAATTGGTGATGCTAAATTGACCCTAGTGTGTGTAGATGGTTTTGTTTGCCCCATGATGGACTGGCACCCTGTTCAGGGTTTGTTCCTGCCTTGCATCCTGTGTCGGTTGGGGTAGGCTCCAGCCCTCCCCACGACTTTTTCTTTGCTTGTATTTGCTAAATACAGTTGTGGCAAGATGAAAACTGGAAGTACAAAAACCTCCAAAAAAGAGTAAAATGGTCAGATGAAATATCAAAAGTTTATGCGGCAAAGACAAAGAATAGTAAAAAAAAAAATAAAATAAATAAACAAGCAGGGTCCTGAAGCAAAAAGAACTTCCAGCTACCAAAATGTTAGGTAGATAATTTAGGCAAAAAAAAGCTCAATGGTTAAAATCATTACAGGAAACATTTTCTTAAAATGCAAAGTGACAGAAATTAATTTACACCATTTGTTTATCACAAAGCAAGAATAGTAGAAGCTGCATGCCACCATCTTAAGTAGGTGCTGTTTGATAATTTCATAGCCCCACCACGGTGATCTCACATACACCTATGTGACCCAGAAACAAGCATTATAACTCTACACATTATAACATCACCCAACTCACAAGGATACAAAATACTGTCGCTCATGAAAAGTAAAATGGTGGCAATGTGACATGACAAATATATTATGAAAATACTTTTACAACATGAAAAACTGAAATAATGGCAAAAGTAATGAATCAAAATAAGACAATCAGCTCAAAAACTTTATTCACAAAAACAAAGGGATGTAAAGGAAACATTTGGATGTATATATTTTTAACTAATTTTGTTGTGGAATACTATTGTGCATAAAGTAAATGATGACAAGCAGAGTGTGCTTAATACTGAATCCTTTTGAACAGCATACTAAATAATGCACTGCTGTATTAACTGTGATTGACTTTTAGATTGCAAAGGTAAAGAAGTCTTATTTACTGGTTATCTGTAACAACAAATGTTGTGGACCACCGGAGTGCGTACAGCTGCCCTAACCTGACACAGAGAGGCAGAGACACAAGGGCAAAAAACACCACACTTTTATTTACAGTGGGGAGACGCTTTTCTCATTCCCTAGAGCAGGGGTCCCCAACCCCCGGTCCACGGCCCACTACCGGTCCGCAGCCGTCTGACAGCCGGGCCGCGAGAGAACTGCCGGCAATGGCGACTCACTCAGACTTTTCAGAACGCTTGGCGGGCGGGGCTTTGCAGCGGCGCAGAGAGAGGAGAGAGACCGAGGTGTGAGAGTATTAAAACAAAGTATTTTTATGGTCCCGATAGTTTCCCCATATGACGCGAGTCTATAGAAATCACGTTACTACGAAGTACATTCAACAGATGCTTTCATTACAACGAAGTGACCTTGAAATGCTTGAACGAATCATCCACAGAGCAGTTAGATCTGTGGTCGCAGCTCAGATGTGCACGTTTGCACAACGATCCCCAAACAGAAACATTGTAAAAAAAATTCTTTCTTCGAACTTTCCTCGTACTGTTTTTTTTTTTTTGCTGTTTTTGTTTTCTGTGGTTTTCAGTGATACCTTTTGCTTATTGCTTGTCAACATTTGAAAAACATCCATTGGAATTTAACTCATTGTCACCCTCCTATAGAAACGGCAGACACGAAAAAAACGATAACAGTGTTAATGTTTGTGATGTGCAATCTGTTGGATTGGCAAATGCAAAGCATATGTCTTTGTTATATGCAAAAAAAGAAGAAAAATCTCAGATTGCAAACGTATGCGAACTGCTTAATAACTTTAATAATAATAGAAATGTTATGTAAATTATGTATAAAACTGCCCCCCCCCAACCAAAGACCCCCCCCCCGACCGGTCCGTGGAAAAATTTGCATCTAATAAAGTGGTCCTTGCTGTCAAAAAGGTTGGGGACCACTGCCCTATAGCACAATGCACCACAGTACAAGTCACAGTCCTTTTCTTCTTCACTTCTTCTCTCTCTCTCTTTCCTCCTCCACTCCTTTTCCGGAAAACTTCCTCTACCTCTTCCTGACTCTGGTTCCGTGAATGGAGTGAGGCGGCCTCTTTTGTGTTGCTCCTGGTAGTGCTCCAGGTGGCTCATTGCCATTACCTGCAATCTCTCCCAGGTATGATGGAAGTTCAAGGCAAGGCTCTACAGCTCCGCCTGGTGGCCCCCATGGAACCCAACAGGGCTGCACCAAACTCCAACTCCCAGCATGCCCTGTGGGAATCCAGCTGGTGTCATGGCCAGGTAATGGCTTTGGCCACCCGTCACAATGTATAAACAAAAATTGTTTCTTACAACAGCGGTTCTCAATCTGTGAAGTAACAAAAAAGGGGCTAGAATGTTGCCATATGTGGCATAATTTCGCTATTCGTAGGGAAATTTTAAACTTGTAGCGGTGTAGCGGCAGCAAAAAATATAGGAATAAATTTTATTAGGGTTTCAAAAAAACGTTAGGGGGGCGTGATTAAAATTGTTACGAAAACTCGAGTCACAAATACTTAAAAGGTTGAGAAACGCTGTCTTACGAAGTGAAGCATAAGGATCAGTCTTAATTGGATACTCTCATGATCTTGTAAATTTCAACAAATGTTTAGTCCAGTCAAGAAAGGAGCTACATTTCACCACATGCACAAATATTACTGGGAATTTGTGGAAGAATGCTTTTATAACTATTGTCAAGACTATATGAATTCTTCTGTAAAGCTGATTGAGACAGAGAAGAAGGATCAAGGATCTTTTAATGTCAGTACTCTTGTCCCTGTAATTAAACAGTGCCCATGATAATACCATTAAAAAAAAAACTACAAAATTAAAAAGTAGGCCCTTAACCCCATAGACTTTGTGATAATGGTATCACAGGTAAATGATAAAAAAAATGATTGCAGCAAGTATAAAAGGTACTAACAATAGTTTAGTACATGAGATGACTGAAACAAAATGCAAAGTGTAGTATAAATCACACAGAGTGTACAGTCAGATTAGTGATGTTGTGTTCATTAGTCTGATAGCATCCACGAAGAAGCTGTTCCTTAATTTATTAGTGCTATCCCATAAGCTGCGCAATCTCTTGCACGATAGGAGGGGGGCTAGCAGTCCATGTGTAGGATGAGCGACATCATCCATAATGGAGGAGGCTTTACCTTTGTACCTGTTGGTGCAAATGTCCTCAATACTGGGTAGGCTGCTGTCGATGATCTGGTGTGTATACCCAACCATCCTTTGCAGTGCTCTCCTGTCTGCGGCCAAGCAGCTGCTGCACCACACTATAATACAGGAGGTAAGGATGCTCTCTACCACACACTTGTAAAATGAGGTCAGAATAGAGGTGCACAGACCAGTCCACTTCAGCCTCCTCAAGAAGTACAGGTGTTAGTGGGCTTTCTTTACCAGACAAACTGTAATGTAGCTCCAAGAGAGGTCATTTGTAATATGGACATGCAGGTATTTGAAGCAGGTGACAATTTCAACCTCTTCTCCATTGATGTAAAGCGGGGGAGAAGAGGAAGAGTGCCAGTCCACCAAAAGTCCACAATCGTTTCCTCAGTTCACTTGACATTGATGCTAAGGTTGTTGTCCTTATACCAAGCCACCAGTATAGCCACTTCCTATCCTGTATGTTGACTCATTATGAGTGACAACTATGTGATTGTTAGGATAGTGTGGTATGCAGTCATAGGTCATTAGAGTATACAGTAGGGGGCTCTCCAGGTGCGTAAGAACCAGATGAATCACAGAAGATATGGCATCAGCAATAGAGCGGTTCTTCATATAAACAAATTGATGGGTGTCTACTGATACATTGATGGAAAACTGAGATGTGGAGATACAAGGGAAAACTACATACTAGTCAGACAGAAGCTAATGTCAAAAATTAATGAAAAGAGATTGGAAACTTGAACTTGTGGCAAAACAACCTGAAAGTTGTAAACAAATGTTTAACCAAAACCAGAAATAATTCCTGATAACCAAGAGCGGCATTTGGGGGTGGCAAGTGGGGCGATCACCCCAGGCCCCGTGCCTAAGGGGGCCCCGCTTTTGAGGTCTGCGTGTCCCGTTCGAGCGGATTTGTCAAGTTATATTCTCCAGTTATATTTTGATAAAGTCTGTATGTTATCTTGCACAAATTTAGCTGAATACTGTAATGAGAAAATCCATTATTTTTATTTAAGTTTATACAGTCAACACATACCGGTAACAGCGTTTGACGTAACCAGCCCTGTGTAGGGTTGGTCAGCCCTTGGCCCCGCGCACCCTTAAGGCCGCCTTTGCTGATAACCAGCTCTATTGAGTTAAATATTATCAGGACAAGTTCAGTTTAAGAAAGATGAAGAAAAAATGAGAGTAGAAGAAATGATAGAAATAGCAGAGAGAGATCTAGTGCAATTAATACCTTTTAAGAAATATTATGTATAAATTATGCACAATGTAAATATACATACAACATAAATGCCCTTTAACAAAACATGACTCACAGTTCTCAATTGCGTTTGTAAACTTATGTACATAACAAAAATCTGTATGTAATTTTGTTTTAATATGTAGGAATTTCAGATTTACGTATATAACATATTATCAAGAAAGAAATATTGGCTTGCCACATACAATTGCCTAGGATCTGTTTCACTGTTTATGCTATACTAGTCCTGTACTGCTACTGAAGCTGCATTCACTCCTTCATTGTTTCCAATTGACTCCCAGAGTTGCATGAAGTGTAAACTTCCTACAGTATCTCCGTTATTTCCCCTTATCTTCTGTGAGGTTCTATTTAGCCAGTGTACATGAAGTCTTCACCTGCTTTCTTGAACCTTACCCAGCTTGTAAAATGTAAAGTGAATAATCCAGGGGTTCATAAACTGCAAAGCTCAACGTACCTGTGTGACGTCTCTCTTTCAATTATCCATTCAGCCCTACCTATCTTTAGTTTAATATGCTGGCTATCATAGTACAGTTTGCATGCATGTCGATCTGTATGTTGATACTGTGATATCGCTAGAGGTATACATGTGCATGCTCATCCACACTTGGGATAATGATTTTTCAGTGCATGCCAGTTTGAATGAATGCAGCTTACCTCACATGGACTGGTGCGCAAATGTATAAATCTGCAAATTGCCTCACATTTTGTTAGGGCATTCAAAGTTTGGTGTAGAATTTAAAAAATGGTTGGTTGTGACACACCTAAATTATTTTTAATGCAAAACTGCCTTTTACCTTTTAGCCAAAAAGTGAAATGTTATGAACATTTTAATTTTATCTGACAACACATGGCTTCTACATACAAGATTTCTTAAGAATGTTAATTCCATCCCTCTCAAATCAATATCGTTTTACCAGTTCATTGTTGTCCAGTGCTTCCAAAACATTCAGCCTTTCCAGGGATGTGAGTGCCGATCTCTGCCTGAATGCTGTCTTCTGGCAGCTCTAAACAAATTAGGACAGGTGATGAGTTCTCCTAAATCTTGGTGAAGATAGAAATATTTACCTCAATTATGAAAACTGATTAAATGCTTTCACTCCTACTTCTATGAGTGAGTCAGATTTCTGAGCCAGTTACAACTGTTTTCATATTCTGAGACACTTAATAAATACAGGCACAAGTCCCTGGAATTGTTGGGCACAGTGCCGCCATGGCACCCAAGAAAGTTATTTATTTTGCACTTAAATCAAATTTATTTTAATGACAGAATTTAAATTAGCAGATTTAACACTTCACAGATTTTAAATATTTTTACATGAAATATGGGGTTTTATCTATAAGGTTTTTTTTTTGTAGGTCTGACTTACAGCCTTCTGTCATGAAAGTGATACCATTGACAACATTACAAAGAAGCAGGAGAGAGCATATGTTCCTTCCCATTACTTTGTCTGTATTTCATTTTATGTGTAGTGGTTTTATTTTAACCTTATCATTTTATTTAGATTTTCTGCCACACCTTACAAACAACATTATTTGTAGCTTTGGAAATGCCAACTAGTCTCACCGATATACCTTTTGCCTTCACCTTTATTCAATAAAGTGTCAATTGTTCAGAATAAGTAAATGCATTTTAGTATATTTCCTGGATAAAATGCAACACAGAAGCTAACCTTTTCTGCAAAGATTGTCCATCCTAGCCAAACAGTCAGTATGCCTTCCAACAAGTTTAACATTTCTTTGTATAGTCCCAGTTTAATATGTTTAACTATTATTTTTCTCCCTTAAAGGTTTGGCATGCTACATTAATATCAACTCCACAAATGTGAAGAACAGATAAAGCCAAAAGCCAAAAAAAGCTATTAGACTGTATTGGTTCAGGTTTGCTCAGAATGTATGTATGTCTGCATATGCGTGAAATTTGTTTTATTTTCTCTGCTCTGTCTGAAGGAAAACAAACATGCTGTGCTGGTGCTTTCCAAAGTCACCATATGAATGTGCATTTATGAATGCCTGTCTAAGAACTATTTCATAATCATATTCATAAAAAGGTTATTACCTAATGTACAGCCTGGGTCTGTGAATGAAAAGAGTCCTGAAGGCATTTCACGAGTTGATGGACTGTGGAGAAAAGAAATGTACAGCTATTAAAACTGTGACCTGAATCTGTTCAGAGACCCTAGGCAATGGCACTGTTTTTTATTTTACTTTATTTTTTTTTTGGTGCCTGTCAAGTTTCCTCCGCTATTCAGAGTAAAAAAGCTCCCTTCTATTCAGAGGCAGTAACGTAAAAGTTTATAATTTTATCATTCTAAACTAAGAGGTTAAGATAAAGTAACCTCTTGTCAAATTTTGTGTGGTCTGGAAAAAGCAACTATAAAATATAAATATATTAGCAATGAAATCAAAACATCAGTATTAAAGTGAAGATGCCCTTGTTTTTATCAGTAATTTACCTTTGACAAAATTGCAAGAAAAGCAATTCTATAAATTTAAATGGTAGTCCATCCATCAATCCATTATTCAACCAGCTATATCCTAACTACAGGGTCATGGGGGTCTGCTGGAGCCAATCCAGGCCAACACAGGGCGCAAGGCAGGAAACATACCCCAGGCAGGGTGCCAGCCCACCGCAGGGCACACACACGCACCCACACACACACACTGGGGATCGCCAATACACCTAACCTAGGATTGTAGGATTGTAGTATTGTATAGCCATTGGGATTAATAAAGTATCTATCTATCTATCTATCTATCTATCTATCTATCTATCTATCTATCTATCTATCTATCTATCTATCTATCTATCTATCTATCTATCTATCTATCTATCTATCTATCTATCTATCTATCTATCTATCTATCTATCTATCTATCTATCTATCTATCTATCTATCTAGCAAACAAACATACAGACAGAAATTCAATTTTATATTATATATATATATATATATATATATATATATATATATATATATATATATATATATACACAGTTAGGTCCTTCAATATTTGGACAGAGACAACTTTTTTCTAATTTTGGTTCTGTACATTACCACAGTGAATTTGAAATGAAACAACTCAGATGCAGTTGAAGTGCAGACTTTCAGCTTTAATTCAGTGGGGTGAACAAAACGATTGCATAAAAATGTGAGGCAACTAAAGCATTTTTTTTAACACAATCCCTTCATTTCAGGGGCTCAAAAGTAATTGCACAATTGACTCAAAGGCTATTTCATGGGCAGGTGTGGGCAAGTCCGTCGTTATGTCATTATCAATTAAGCAGATAAAAGGTCTGGAGTTGATTTGAGGTGTGGTGCTTGCATGTGGAAGATTTTGCTGTGAACAGACAACATGCGGTCAAAGGAGCTCTCCATGCAGGTGAAAGAAGCCATCCTTAAGCTGCGAAAACAGAAAAAACCCATCCAAGAAATTGCTACAATATTACAAGTGGCAAAATCTACAGTTTGGTACATCCTGAGAAAGAAACCAAACACTGGTGAACTCAGCAACGCAAAAAGACTTGGGGCCTCATGTATAAATGGTGCGTACGCACAGAAATGTTGCGTACGAACCTTTCCACGCTCAAATCGTGATGTATAAAACCTAAACTTGGCGTAAAGCCACGCACATTTCCACGGTAACTCATACCTTGGCGTACGCAATTTCTCCGCTCGGTTTTGCAGACTGGCGGCACCCAGCGTCAAAGCAGTGCTACTGTTCCTGTGTGATCACCTTTCTTTCTTAGATCCACATTCCTGACGCGGCTTTATAAATACACTGAAACTAACTGCATATTGTTTATTAGTGTAATGCATCTGATTGTAATTAACCTGCAGCAATATAATGGTCCAGGAAATAGCCATAGTATTCCAAATACCATAACTGCTTTAGCGTTGTAACTCTCACTGCATCTTCTTCTTCTTTCAGCTGCTCCCGTTAGGTGTTGCCACAGCAGATCATCTTTTTCCATATTACTCTCACTGCACCACTCGGAGTATTTATATCATTGTATCTGAGTGGGGACTCACAGCAGCAGCTGATCGGAAAGAGAATTATCGGTACACAGCATGAAGCAGACGCTGCCTGAGCCATGGCAAAACGCTTCAGAGACTTCCCTGTACGGACTTCGCGGTTTAGAAAAAGTTTCATCCCAAGACCTATAAACACACTCAATCAGTCCATCAAGTGCTCCTTGTAGAACTGTTTGAACTTATAAGTACAATTACCTCACTGTAAACTTGCACTACAGTTATAATATTGCACAACCTGCGCCACTTTATGAAGCGTGTATTTACATATGATGATATCATTTTTAAGATGAAATGCAGCAAAATATGTTGATTATATTATACAGCTAAAACTTTAACTTCATTTAAATAATCTGTATTGTTAATAATTAAACATGTGAGGACACGGTGCTGCAGCGCTAGCTAGTTCAGGGATTGTTCCTGCATTGCGTTGTATTCTTGCGCTGACGCGACACTGGAAAGATAGACGGATAGAATAATTAAACATGTACTACGAAGATATTTCAATGTTCCTTAAAAGTTTTGAAGAATCGGCGCTCTAAGCTTACAGATGGCCTAACGTCTATTACAGAGCTGATCATATGGCGATTGGGCATTTGGAGAAAGAAAAGTTAGGACAGGAATTGGAGGTTAGTACATTTGAAAGAGACAGTACTTCTGTAATAAATTATTTAATCGAAGGTCGCACATGGCGCAGCAAGACTCTTGCGTGAGATATGAACAATCACTGCGCCACCGTGTTCCCATGTTTAATAACATGCTTTCATTCCTATCATCATGAAAATGATATCACGTATACATCTCAGTATTTTAATTATTCAGAGAGCTGTAATATCACGAATGTAATGGATTCTGTGTCCTGTCGGAGAAAGAGAAAGAAAGGAAGCACGTAGTGATTCACACACATAGAGCACATAGAAGATCAAATACAGAACAAAGCATTTAACCTGCTACTTGAGAAACTAGTAAAATAAACGATTTTAAGATGAAGTTTATGATGTTCTACCTTAATGGCAAAATAAACTACGTGACTAAAGTGGAAATTTCGAGATTAAAGTTGACATTTCGTGCTTTTTTCTCACTGTGTGCCTATTTTTTTTGTCTGTACCTTAATAAGCTTTCATATGACACTCAGACGGTGGGCTACGACTCGCCTTTTCACGGCGACTTTGATATGTGATTTCTTTTTTATTTCGGGCACTGTGCGACTTTGTGAACTTGGATCTTTCGAGTTTCTCCGACACTCTGTCACTCGATCAACTTTCTTTTGTTGATTATACCACTGTTTAAACCAACAAATAGTACGTTTTTCCTTTGCCTCCACTTGGTATTCGCTGAAATTCTTATATTTTCCCCTGTGCTTTTCCCATTGTCTTTTCACAGAAGGCTATTTATATTGATTTACATATTCAAAGAGGCGTAATTCTGGGAGGAGTTGGGGTGGGAAAGAAGGCGCGTGCACGTACGTTACTTTTCACGCTGATCGGGATTTATGTAGTGGAAGAACGTGAAAGTTTGCGTGCGTACAGATTCCTGCATCTGGATTTTTCTGTGTGTACGCACATTCCCGCATTTGTGCTTACGCCATGTTATAGTGTGAGTTCTACGCATGGCGTTATACATGAGGCCCCTGGACGTCCACGGAAGACAACAGTGGTGGATGATCGCAGAATCATTTCCATGGTGAAGAGAAACCCCTTCACAACAGCCAACCAAGTGAACAACACTCTCCAGGGGGTAGGCGTATCGATATCCAAGTCTACCATAAACAGAAGACTGCATGAAAGTAAATACAGAGGGTGCACTGCAAGGTGCAAGCCACTCATAAGCCTCAAGAATACAAAGGCTAGATTGGACTTTGCTAAAGAACATCTAAAAAAGCCAGCACAGTTCTGGAAAAACATTCTTTGGACAGATGAAACCAAGATCAACCTCTACCAGAATGATGGCAAGAAAAAAGTATGGAGAAGGCGTAAAACAGCTCATTATCCAAAGCATACCACATCATCTGTAAAACACGGTGGAGGCAGTGTGATGGCTTGGGCGTGCATGGCTGCCAGTGGCACTGGGACACTAGTGTTTATTGATGATGTGACACAGGACAGAAGCAGCCGAATGAGTTCTGAGGTGTTCAGAGACATACTGTCTGCTCAAATCCAGCTAAATGCAGTCAAATTAATTGGGTGGCGTTTCATGATACAGATGGACAATGACCCAAAACATACAGTCAAAGCAACCCAGGAGTTTATTAAAGCAAAGAAGTGGAAAATTCTTGAATGGCCAAGTCAGTCACCTGATCTTAACCCAATTGAGCATGCATTTCACTTGTTGAAGACTAAACTTCAGACAGAAAGGCCCACAAACAAACAGCAACTGAAAGCCTCTGCAGTAAAGGCCTGGGAGAGCATTAAAAAGGAGGAAACCCAGCATCTGGTGATGTCCATGAGTTCAAGACTTCAGGCTGTCATTGCCAGCAAAGGGTTTTCAACCAAGTATTAGAAATGAACATTTTATTTCCAGTTATTTAATTTGTCCAATTACTTTTGAGCCCCTGAAATGAAGGGATTGTGTTAGAAAAAATGCTTTAGTTGCTTCACATTTTTATGCAATCGTTTTGTTCACCCCACTGAATTAAAGCTGAAAGTCTGCACTTCAACTGCATCGGAGTTGTTTCATTTAAAATTCATTGTGGTAATGTACAGAACCAAAATTAGAAAAAAGTTGTCTCTGTCCAAATATTTATGGACCTAACTGTATATATAGGGCAGCATGGTGGCGCAGTGGTAGTGCTGCTGCCTTACAGTTAGGAGGCCTGGATTCGCTTCCTGGGCCCTCCCTGCATGGAGTTTGCATGTTCTCCCCGTGTCTGTGTCGGTTTCCTCTGGGTGCTCGGTTTCCTCCCACAGTCCAAAGACATGCAGGTTAGGTGCATTGGCGATCCCAAATTGTCCCTAGTGTGTGCTTGGTTTTTGTGGGGGTGTGTGTGTGTGTGCCCTGCGGTGGACTGGTGTCCTGTCCGGAGATTTGTTCCTGCCTTGCGCCCTGTACTGGCTGGGGTTGGCTCCAGCAGACCCAAGTGACCCTGTGTTGGGATATAGCGGGTTGGATAATGACTGACTGACATCTTTAAATATGACATGGAGTAGCACCTACCTGCTGGTCAGCTGCATTCCTCATGCTATTTGTGCCATTTTGAAGTTGCCTTTTATTGAGTAGGGAACCAGGTATGAGGCAAGATAGCAAAATTGAATGTAACAGAAGATGAGATCGTAATGAAATCTCCAGTTCAGAATGGTGCAGAAGAAGCCAAGTTATCCGCACATTGTGCATCTATTGATACTTAAACATGTATAAGAAGGGAAGTACAAAGGGAGTTGACACAAGAACAACAATATATAATACTTTCTGTAGCCTTCTTGAGTCTTACTTACAGTAGTGTTGGTCTTGACCTCATCTTCTTGGTTTCACCCCGACTATCTTTATGACTGCAGGCTCAAAGGGCCACTGGCCTGAGGCTGCCTTAACTCTACTCAGATGGATTACTTCCAAGATCAAGAGCTGGTTTGTAAGATTGTGGATGGTGCTGCACTAAAGCAACTTATAGACTTCTTTACAAATCCATCAAATGCTAAAAAAATCTAGTAGGTCTTAAAA
This sequence comes from Erpetoichthys calabaricus, assembly GCF_900747795.2. Classification (NCBI taxonomy): domain Eukaryota; kingdom Metazoa; phylum Chordata; class Cladistia; order Polypteriformes; family Polypteridae; genus Erpetoichthys; species Erpetoichthys calabaricus. Next base: position 71,581,731 of record NC_041398.2, read on the forward strand.
ACAAACTGACAGCTTTGCATCTAACATCAGCATTTGTCCTGTGGTTGCAGTTCTACCACCTCAGCAACAAATTCATTCTCACCAGCAAAAGAGAAAGGAGCATGTGTTAATCAGCTAGCTAATACCAGCATCATAGCATCAATGTCTATCCTTAGATTCTTTGATAGTTGCAGCAACACTCAAGAACAAGACTAGGAGGACCATTAACTCACTTCTGTCAGTCCCACAAACCATGCTTTACCATGTAAATGTTAATCCTTTTGACTATGGTGGCTTGATAAATGTGGGTGGCTACAGTATGCTATAAGAACAGATTGAATATTTTACTTTGCATGTTTCTGGTTTATGCAGAAAAAATAACCAAAACATGGTTGTCTATGCAGGGGGAAGGGTAATTACTCCAATCCTAAACTCTGAGGGCAATGCCCCCAAAATCGAATTCAACACTAGAAAAAAGATGCAATGGTAAAAATGAATTGAAAATTCCATACAGGCTGCATTTGAATTCATGTGTTACTACAGGCTACTAAAGCTGCATTCAAAGTGCAGTTAAAATGAGTGAAATCTGATTTTTGCTTCATATCTGAGGACTGTTAAAATTATTTTTGCAAACAATGTTATTCTGATATAACTGTACTGATATCTATCTTGAATCTGCAGAATCAATGACCATTAATTCATTAAATGGATGCAACCTAATAGACAACCATTAATAACAGCTACTGTAACATGCTGACTACTGACATGCTGGCTTCAAATTGTTTACACTGCAGGACGTCTGCAAATTCATCTGCTCATAGTGGAAAAAGCTCAAAAGTGCTTGGGGTGGAATGATCACAGTCAGATCAGTACCTAGAAACCGTTGGACACCCATTAGAGAAGACACGTGGGAACAAGATTTGAATGGGGTGCTGATGAAAAATAGCTGTTTGACAGTTTCAGAATGTGGAGGGGTTTATTATGAAGACTTGACCAGAAAAATACATGCTTGAGGCATAACGTTTTGTAAAACATGTATCATCAACATGGGACTATCTTAGCATAAAGTTCCAAAAACTGTAGCAAATAGCCCCACAAGTGAAATGATCAGTCAGCTTATGGCTTTAAGCAAACAGGAACAAAATGGAATCCTTACAAATAAAAGAAATTTCATTTTACAAAAATGCCCAGAAAGAATTAAGCTCTGAAGTGCACAAAAAAGCCCAGAAGGGGTTGCCTTAAACAACAAAGGCAATTCAAGGCAAACCCACAACATACATAGTAATACAGGTATGGATACATAGAAATACGTATCTGTTGTATGACTGCTGTTGTAATATGTTGTGTTCTTTTTAATTTAGTACAGTATATTTTGTTTATAAGGAAAAACTAACAAAAAGCAGAGAATAAAGCAAATAAACAACAAAAGTAACAATATTAAAATACACATAACAAATCAAATGGAAAAAAAGACATAAAAAAGGAACCCAAGCCAAGGTCATAGCTTAAATATAATAATATGTAGCAACTGGACTGTATTGAAAGGCTTTCTTATTTATTTATTCCTTTTTTTTCCATTTCACATTTCTCTGAAAATGTTTGAATCTGTGGAAAAAAAAATCATGATGGTATAAACAAATATTTGAAAAAGTGGCTGTCTATTAGCTTAACAGGTAGCTTACGATGATGGTGACAGCACATTTATAATCATATCATGCATCCCCATAAACCAAAACAATATAAATTAAATTTACTTGTCTGATAAATGGGAAAACCTACAATAATCACAACATCCAATGAAACTGAAATATAACAACTATCTTTGGACATATAACCATGATTCATGCTTATTGTGACTTGACCAACATATGCCAAGAACTCAGTATCACCATCCAATCAATGCTAGACGTCAGATAGTTTTTCCAGAAAGAGACCAACTGTGGAGAACTTTTTTATTGTGCCAGGAGCGAGTGTCAAGAGTTTAATTGGTTAAGTCTTAAATGGTGGTAAACAACAAAAGACGATATTTGCAGAGTTTTAATGTTTGTTTTAATGTAAGCTCGTTTAAAAAATGCTTATTGAATATAATTAGCCTTTAGCAATGCATTCAAAGCCTATGGTTACAATCCTGTTTCTGTTTTGTTTAATTTTATTTTGCTATGTCTATGTCTTCTATATTATTAGACTATAAAGGAAAAAGCTAATGGCTTATTATAACTCTGGTGCAAAGGTAGAGTGAGAACTTTCCAAAAGCCACAATACCAGTTTAAAATTTAATTTGCTAAGAAATCACCACTTTACAAGACGCTGTTTGAACTCCCGTAGCACCTCCCAAGTTAGATATGTTTCTGCAGCGGTATGGTTTTAGTTTTGTCTTATGGTGTTGCCAGGACTCCCTGGCTTTAGATTCTGTCCCTTCTCTTTGTTTATTCTGTTTGTTTTTTTATTAATTTTTTAATTTTGTTTTTTCTTTGCTTTTGTGTTTTTTTTTTAATTTACAGTATTTCTTGTTTATTAGTTATTTTGTAATTTTGTATGTTCATTCAATATTATGTGGCAGTGATAATACAGGTACTTGTCGACTTACGACCGCGATTGGTTCCGACTGACTGGTTGTAAGTTGATCTGGACGTAAGTCGGCCTATGTTAATTTAAGGTAAGAATATTAGACTGGGTAATAATATTGTAATCATCTTAAAGTAATATTTTATCAACATTTTCTTACTTTCTAAGACAAACACAGCATACTACAGTACAATTTGTTTAATATGTGGAAAACGTACAAAACAAGAAATACTGTACTGTACATTTAATTCCTGGCACCACTGGTGCTTGGCTGCGGGTTGTCGATATCGCCTTCATCAGATCAGGCGAGGCTGCGGACGGGGTGATGGGAGGAGTTGCTCTTTTCATAAACATAGTGAGCTTCGTCTGAATTGTTTGTTTTTTTTTCTCTTCATAAATTTCGCAATAAGGACGAAATGTGTTGCGTGCCATCCGTTCAATCCTCGCAAATCGTTCAATATTTGGGTCCATTTTTTCAAAATGAGCGAGGAGTTTATTCAGTAGAGATAAATCTTCTGACAATCCCTTTGTGGTGAACATTGTTTGTGGCACCTCCTCCTCTTTGTCTTACTCCAATTCTCTTGTTTCTTCTTCCGCCACTCTTTCTTCTTCCAATTCTATCAGCTCTTCATTCATAAGTTCACCTGATTCCCGGTCTAGCAACTCCTCGACATCTTCCATTTCACATTCCAATGAAAGGTCTTTTGACAGTTTCACTATTTCTTCACGAATCTCATCAAGTTCTTGTTCACTGTTAAATCCAGCAAAAGTATTTACATAACGCTTAACACACTTCTTCCATACGCCATTCATACACTGTGAGTCGACATTTCTTGCGGGGAGGGCTTCTGTTTTCTCTGATCTGAGTTCACCTCTGTTATAGCGCGTCTTTATTTGAAAAGAGCAGTGTCATATCGGGGCGAGTGTGAACGCTAACTTTGACAAGCACTACAAATTTACAGCGGTTGTTACAGACGTAAATCAAATGTATGTTTTTATTGTATAATATTAACAATAACAGCAGCTCTCTACTCAAAGCGGTAAACTCGAGAAGCTGCTAGCATCGAACCCAGAAGCTCTTGATTGGGAGTCAGCAGTTGTGTGTGGGAACTGTTAACATTTGAATGTGATGATTGTATATAAAACTTGTGCACGAACGAGACTGGGATAACTGTGGATGTGGATGTGAGTGGTGTGTGTGACTGAGAATGACTGGTGTGAAGCCTGAAGTCCAAATATCAAATAAACACTTTCACAAGTACAAGTATAACAGAACAAGTGCGCTTTTATTCAAGAAGAAAAAAGAAAGCAGGTTGCGGTAAGCAGTTGATGCGACTGCTTGCGTAGTGCAATCCTAAGAACTGCCCAATCAAGAGCTTCTGGGTTTGATGCTGGCAGCTTCTCAAGTTTGCCGTTTTGAGTAGAAAGCTGCTATTAGTGTTAATATTATAGGGTTATATGTTAGGGTTATATTATTATCGAAAATTGCCAAAACAACAAGACACAAACACACGTGGGGCAACACTGCTGCGTATATTTTTACTGCTGCGTAGCGAGACTTGAGAGTGCGGGAAACTGGCGCTGCCAACAGCTGGCAGGGGAAACAGTCAAACGCGTCGTAAAGTCGAACAGTCGTAACTTGCATAGGTCGTATGTCGACGAGTACCTGTATAATGTTTGAAGTTTTATATTTTTAGCATTGATTTTAAGCAGTGTTTAATTTTGGTTACTGAGCAGAAAATGCTTATGAATAAATAAATGTAGTATATGCACATGGTAAGTGTCAAGGAAAATATTCGCTAAATTAAAAAAAGTGCTGACTCATTGCTTCAAATTAATCAAAAATTGACATCTTTATTACAAGTTTCAAGGAATTGACTCTGTGAACTCTACCAGGTAGTCAGCTGATTGAAATGATACAGCAAGGATCTAAAATGCAATACTGTAAATTCATTTACATATCATAATGAAATCAATTCAATTTTTGCCAGTACGCACACAGATAAATAATATGTTCTAATGCCATAACTATGTTTTAAAAGTATTTAAAGGTTCCTAAAATAATTAACTAATTATCTCATCATTCAATTGGTACTTCTTCAGGACATGATGGGTACAGAATTTATTGGGTTTCACAGGAATTCATACAGAAATAATAAAACACACAGGGAGACATTTTTGTCTTTTTCAGCTAAAGTAAGATAAATATGGTAGTCCATGATGATTATGTTCTTTATAAATTCTATGCTGAAATCCCTCCATTCCTTGTGTTGCATAAACTTAACCTTTGAGTGATGTGAATGAGTGGTGATGGGATGGCAGTGTCCAGGAGTGAATAAGGAAATGTTCCTGTTATAGTGAGTGAGATGTGCGTTTGTGTATGTGTGGAAATATATCAGGGGTCTTTGTTATAGTGGAGTCTGGCACAAAGAGTATTTTCTCTGTAAGAATTTGTGCCCAGGTCAATATCTTTTTGACAAATTCTGCAGTACTTTGATTGAACAGCAGTAATTTCAGTAAAAAAACAAGTCCAAAACAAAAATAGTCTCATTCACTTAAATTTGTGGAACATGCAGCATGGTGTTGAGTCAATATAGACTAAATGGCTTAAAAAAATCTCACTTTCTTACATTCTCACAACTATTGCTAAGAGAAAAATCTCCTTCAAATATAGATAGATAGATAGATAGATAGATACTTTATATAGACACTTCCAGTGAAATTGTAAAAATTATTCTTTATAGCTATCAAGAATTTTCACTGAATCAAACCAGTTACTTTGTAGCTTGTCAAATACCATCCACAGAGATGATAACATTTCAACAAAAGAGAGTATCAGGTGGGAATGAACTCATCTGCTGACAAGTATAAATCTATTTATAGTGTACAGACCAAAGTTTGGAAACTTCTGCCCTTGAGCTTGCTACTCATGTGACTGTCAGTACAAACTCACTTATTAAGAGAAAATAAACATGTTTTTATGGAAGAGCCATCAGATGTAATTTCTTTCTTTGTATTGCTTTACATTACTTAACACTCTCTCAGTGTTTCTCCCAGGTCCTAGAAATCAAAATTGTACATCAGGTATGCTGATCATAATTTATATGACTGATTCTTCATGGAGCATCAGTCAAGTTCAGATCAGTTTATTAATTTTAGAGCTCTAGTTAAATGCAAAAATCAAATTAGAATGGTAGCATTCAATACTTATATTACTAAAGCAGATTTGCAGTCCTTCTAATTAAACAAGTACAAAGATCCCATTTTATGCTTTCCAAAATACTGACTGGTGATTCTTTTGGCCTACATCATTATTCTCCTATGACCATCTTCAGCCTGGGGTCAGCACCTTACTTTGCATTTTTTTTACCCAGAACACTGTTTGGAACAGAGGGGACATCTTCTCTCAATGCACAATTCTCTTTTTGTTTCTGTTCAAGAATATCTAGCTGTTAAAGAATACAACACAGGCTGGAAAAATCTCTGGATCATATTGTGTTAACTGTTGATTCAGCAAGTGAAAGTGAAGTGACATTGACTAAAGCTTCAACTAACAGAAAAGAACCATCCACTTGTACGCCTGTATTACTAAAGACATGGCAGCCACAGAGTGAGCACAGCTCCCTTTATGTTTTACTCACATGTTAGGCAACAGTTATTTATTAAGTTCTTTCAGAATCTGTGAACCATATTGTCACTTCCAGTGTTGCTGTGCTAAAGGTGAGCATTCCTGTGTGAATTTTATAGATTGGCCAGATTTCTACAATATAGTGCCTGTTCCATTATGAAGGAACACTGGGAACTTGCTCTTCTGTTTTGCTAATTCTAAGCACCATAGAACATGACCAGTTTTAAACCTATTGAGGGTGTACTTTTCCTTCATGGGAGTTTTAGGTTCTCAGGTGGGACATTGTCTGAGATCTTGGATTAAGTGCTTGCTAGTCAAGTCCAGAGATTCCCTTTCTTTTGTGAAGATGAACTCTGAGTTGAAGTCCTAGGCAACAGAGAAATAAATATAGAAATCTGCATGTTCAAATCACAACAGTACAACATCTTGATTAGAAAAAAGAGCCTACAATTACTATTCTGCTAAGTTTAAATCCTATTTCTGACATTACTGACCTCAATATTGTAGAACATGGTCTTTTGAATTGTGTTGGATTAGCTTTTCTCAATGTACAAATCTTCTTGATATCCTACTGAAAAACTGCTACCTGGAATGAGATGTTCTTCCTGAAAATGAAATGAGACGTCAGAGTGTTTTCAAATGTTCAGCTTCAAAAGTTACTCACATATCAACAAGCCTCCATAGGATTAACCAACAGTTATTGATGCTAGTATATAGTGTATCATAATGTGGGATGTCTGGGAGGGTTGTCATTTAATCCAGTTCAGCCAGACTTTGACAACACCAATTCAAAAGAACCGTGAAAACCCTTGGGTTTTATTTTTTCCAAGGATATTGTCATCTGCAACTATTCATTTTCCTCTCCTGCACTGCCAACTGGCCATTTTTTCTGTTCGCTCTATTTCTCCTAAATTTAGCAAAATTTTGTTTCTGTATACTAATTTTGTTATGTTTCAAACAGTCAGAACAGCATCAGATAGCAAGGTTAATTAATGCAAGTTGAAAATTAAAAGCTGAATAACTTGGAAGAAGAATGGATAGTATTATATATTAAGTCAAGTAAAGGATAAAAAAGCAATTCTAAAATTGTAAAACAAGCATTTATAAAAAATATAAAACAGCTTCATGAGTGGGCCTGATACTGCACTGAGGAAATACATCTCCAGGGGCCTCATGTATAAATGGTGTGTACGCACAGAAATGTTGCATACAAACGTTTCCACGCTCAAATCGCGATGTATAAAACCTAAACTTGGTGTATGGCGCAGTGGTAGTGCTGCTGCTTTGCAGTAAGGAGACTGTGGACGATTGTGGGTTCGCTTCCCGGTTCCTCCTTGTGTGGATAGCGCTTTGAGTACTAAGAAAAGCGCTATATAAATGTAATGAATTATTATTATTATTACCTTGGCGTACGCAATTTCTCCGCTCGGTTTTGCAGACTGGCGGTACCCAGCGTCAAAGCAGTGCTACTGTTCCTGTGTGGTCACCCTTTCTTTCTTAGCTCCACATTCCTGACGCGGCTTTATAAATACACTGAAACTAACTGCATATTGTTTATTAGTGTAATGCATCTGATTGTAATTAACCTGCAGCAATATAATGGTCCAGGGAATAGCCATAGTATTCCAAATACCATAACTGCTTTAGCGTTGTAACTCTCACTGCATCTTCTTCTTCTTTCAGCTGCTCCCGTTAGGTGTTGCCACAGCAGATCATCTTTTTCCATATTACTCTCACAGCACCACTCGGAGTATTTATATCACTGTATCTGAGTGGGGAATCACAGCAGCAGCTGATCGGAAAGAGAATTATCGGTATACAGCATGAAGCAGACGCTGACTCAGCCACGGCAAAACACTTTAGAGACTTCCCAGAACGGACTTCGCGGTTTACAAAAAGTTTCATCCCAAGAACTCTAAATGCACTCAATCAGTCCATCAAGTGCTCCTTTTAGAACTGTTTACTTATAAGTACCTCACTGTAAACAACAACAACAACAACAACATTTATTTATATAGCACATTTTCATACAAAAAGTAGCTCAAAGTGCTTTACATAATGAAGAAAAGAAGAATAAAAGACAAATAAGAAATTAAAATAAGACAACCTTAGTTAACATAAAAAGGAGTAAGGTCCGATGGCCAGGGTGGACAGAAAAAAAAACAAAAAAAAAACTCCAGAAGGCTGGAGAAAAAAAATAAAATCTGTAGGGGTTCCAGGCCACGAGACCGCCCAGTCCCTTTGGGCATTCTACCTAACATAAATGAAATAGTCCTCTTTGTAGTTAGGGTTCTCACGGAGTCACTTGATGCTGATGGTTATACAGACTTCTGGCTTTTAATCCATCCATCATTGTTGGAACATCATGGTGCTTTGGGTAGATGGTGGTGGCACAAGCCACCACCAATAGGACACCGGAAAAGGAAACAGAAGAGAGAGTAGGGGTTAGTACAAATTTTGAATGAATAGTTATTATAATGAATTGGATATAGAGAGTGTCAGGATTAAATTACAGTGAAGTTATGAGAAGGCCATGTTAAAGTAATGTGTTTTCAGTAGTTTTTTAAAGTGCTCCACTGTATTAGCCTGGCGAATTCCTACTGGCAGGCTATTCCAGATTTTAGGTGCATAACAGCAGAAGGCCGCCTCACCACTTCTTTTAAGTTTTGCTCTTGGAATTCTAAGGAGACACTCAGTTGAGGATCTGAGGTTGCGATTTGGAATATAAGGTGTCAGACATTCCGATATATAAGACGGGGCGAGATTATTTAAAGCTTTATAAACCATAAGCAGAATTTTAAACTCAATTCTGAATGACACAGGTAACCAGTGTAGTGGCATCAAAACTGGAGAAATGTGTTCGGATTTTCTTTTCCTGGTAAGGATTCTAGCAGCTGCATTCTGCACTAATTGCAAACGATTGATGTCTTTTTTGGGTAGTCCTGAGAGGAGTGCATTACAGTAATCTAGCCGACTAAAGACAAACGCATGAACTAATTTCTCTGCATCTTTCGATGATATAAGAGGTCTAACTTTTGCTATGTTCCTTAGGTGAAAAAATGCTGTCCTAGTGATCTTATTAATATGCGATTTAAAATTCAGATTACAATCAACGGTTACCCCTAAGCTTTTTACCTCCGATTTGACTTTTAATCCTAATGCATCCAGTTTATTTCTAATAGCCTCATTGTATCCATTATTGCCAATCACTAAGATTTCGGTTTTTTCTTTATTTAATTTGAGAAAGTTACTATTCATCCATTCTGAGATACAGGTTAGACATTGTGTTAGCGAATCAAGAGATTTGGGGTCATCAGGTGCTATTGATAAATACAGCTGTGTGTCATCAGCATAGCTGTGGTAGCTCACTACAGTTATAATATTGCACAACCTGCTCCACTTTATAAAGCGCGTATTTACATATGATGACGGTATTCATTTTTAAGATGAAATGCAGCAAAATATGTTGATTATATTATACAGATAAAACTTTAACTTCATTTAAATAATCTGTATTGTTAATAATTAAACATGTGAGGACACGGTGCCGCAGCGCTAGCTAGTTCAGGGATTGTTCCTGCATTGTGTTGTATTCTTGTGCTGACGCGACACTGGAAAGATAGATGGATAGAATAATTAAACATGTACTACGAAGATATTTCAATGTTCCTTAAAAGTTTTGAAGAATCGGCGTTCTAAGCTTACAAATGGCTTCACGTCTATTACATAGCTGATTGTGTGGCGATTGGGTATTTGGAGAAAGAAAAGTAAGGACAGGAATTGGAGGTTAGTACGTTTAAAAGAGACAGAACTGCTGTGATAAATTATGTCATTGAAGGTCGCACATGGCGCAGCAAGCCTCTTGCGTGAGATATGAACAAGCACTGTGCCACCGTGTTCCCATGTTTAATAACATGCTTTCATTCCTATCATCATGAAAAAGATATCACGTATACATCTCAGTATTTTAATTATTCAGAGAGCTGTAATATCACGAATGTAATGGATTATGTGTCCTATCGGAGAAAGAGAAAGCCCGTTTAAGAAGCAGGTAGTGATTCACACACAGAGCACAAAGAAGATCAAATACAGAACAAAGCATTTAACGTCCTACTTTTGTTACAATGGGATTTGAGAAAGTAGTAAATTAAACGATTTTAAGATGAAGTTTATGATGTTCTACTTTAATGGCAAAATAAACTACGTGATTAAAGTGGAAATTTCGAGATTAAAGTTGACATTTCGTGCTTTTTTCCCACTGTGTGCCTATTTTTTTGTCTGTACCCTAATAAACTTTCATATGACACTCAGATGGTGGGCTATGACTTGCCTTTTCACGGCGACTTTGATATGTGATTTCTTTTTTATTTCGGGCACTGTGCGACTTTGTGAACTTGAGCCTTCGAGTTTCTCCGACACTCTGTCACTCGATCAACTTCCTTTTGTTGATTATACCACTGTTTAAACCAACAAATAGTACGTTTTTCCTTTGCCTCCACTTGGTATTCACTGAAATTCTTATATTTTCCCCCGTGCTTTTCCCATTGTCTTTTCTCAGAAGGCTATTTATATCAATTTGCATATTCAAAGAGGCGTAATTCTGGGAGGAGTTGGGGCGGGACAGAAGGCGCGTGCACGTGCGTTACTTTTCACGCTGATCGGGATTTATGTAGTGGAAGAACGTGAAAGTTTGCGTACGTACAGATTCCTGCATCTGAATTTTTCTGTGCGTACGCACATTCCCACTTTTGTGCTTACGCCATGTTATAGTGTGAGTTCTATGCACGGTGTTATACATGAGGCCCCAGGAGATTACAGATAACTTTCCACATTTCCTTGAAAATGACTGAATCTGTGTCACATAAGTAGGATAAAAACATGACAGTATAAACAAATTTCTGAAATGGTAGCTCTCTATTAGCTTAAAAGGTACCTTACAATAATTTTGTCATGCATCCCCATAAACGATTAAAATTAAATTTACTTGTTTGAAAAAAATATGGACAAACCTAATATAATCACATAATGCAATGAAACTGAAATATTACAATTATCTTTGGACATTTAACAGTTATTCATGTTTGTTGCAACTTCATCAACGTATGCAAAGAACACATTATCACTATCCAATCAATGCTAGACATAGGATCAGTCTTTCTTGAAAGAGAAAGTTTAGAACTTTTTTTATGGTGCCAGGTGCGAATGTTAGTATAATTGATGGAAATGTAGAGAAATTTTTTATATTTTAGTCAGTCAGAACAGCATCAAATAGCTAGACAAAGTAATGCTAGTAAAAAAATTAAACTTGAATAATGCTGGAAAAAGGAGGATAGTTTTACTGTACTAAGTCAAGTAAGCTATAAAATAAAAATTATAAAATTATAAAACAAACATTTATAAAAATACTAAACAGCTTAATGAGTGAGCCTAATACATCACTAAGGAAGCACATCACCAGCAGATAACAGCGATAGTAGACTATGGAAGATTTTCCTTGGTCTTCTCGTATACTGACGGAGTTGTGGTGGCTACTTAGAATAATCTCAGTTATGTTTAATCTGGTGTTCTAAATGGGACACCCAGCTCTGAGGAAAGTAAATTTAAGAGAGAGAGAGAGAGAGTGAGTTGCCATGTCTAATCTGTAAGAGTCTTATTTTATCATCATGACATCATGATTTCAGTTTACAGCTGTAATATTGTAGCTATCAGAGCTACATAGGATTGCCTAGCTTGAACATTTGGTCACATTTTGATATTCAAACCAAGGTGGGAAAGAATGTTTGATGGGCACAAAAGACTATTTTACAATGATACTACTGCTTATATCGTGCTTCAATATGAAAAATGCTGAAACACAGGAAATTTCAGAAAGAGTCCTAAGGAGAGAAGTCCAGTGAGGCACCACAGCAAAACTATATAAGTGTCTCTTAATGTTTCTTAGCAGTAACAAAAAAGAAATTTTTTTGCTATGAAGCAGTCATTCAGCTCAACATACAGTAGCTTGTTAATTCCATTTCACCTAGAGTTCCAAAAAATATTAAGGCAAGACTTAAAGGAATACCCCACCCAAAAAATTATATTACCCCATGTAGTAATGACTGAGAATTACAAGTCATCCAATTTTATATTCACAACAGGTTTCCTGTTTGAGGTCTAGTTTATTTTCCAGAGGTATTTACAGCATTTCCTAATATTTTACTAAAAAATGCTTGTGTTATGCATGTTGTGAGCATATAACTAGATGACAGATTATGCGACATTAGTAACGTGAGATTTTTTATGGATTTGTTTTTTATTGTTTTTTGTTATTTTCCAGTTCTGGTCAATATAGGCTCCCCTTTTGTCAGAAATGTTATCTTCATTTTCCATGAAAACATTAGATTGAAAATTTTCCTCTGTTATTATAAACAGCATGGGGTAAGTATTTAGTACACATCAAGCATTATTTCCTACCTGAGGTTAAATATCAAGTCTTATCCAAATGGTCAAGCTAGATAATTTTGTGTAGCTCTGATAGTTACAATATTACAGCTGAAATATGAAATCACAATGACACAACAGATATTGTTTACTCTTGTCCAGTGTTGGTCACCGTAGGCTTCCATTCTATCATAAGCTTTGTTATCTACATTGACTATGAAAACATGAGATTAAACATTTTCATCAGCCATAACAACAAACTACATGGGGTAAGTAACATACACTACCAGTCAAAAGTTTTAGAACATCTCAGTTTTTTCAGTTTTTATGGAAATTGCGAACAGTTTAATGTCTTAATACTTCTTGAAATCAAGGCATAAAATGAATAAAAAATGGCAAATAAAAAATAAGTCAAGGAATCATTAAGTGTATAAAATTTTATTCAAATTTTTATTCATCGAATTAGTCACTAGCCAACCTGTGGTAACATTTTTGACCCAGAATGCCAGTCACTCTGCGCCAAGTCACCAACTCTGCCTGCAGCAAAAGAATCCCAGACCATCACACTTCCTCCACCATGTTTGACAGTTGGTGTCACACACTGAAGAACCATCCATTCACCAACTTGATGGTGTACAAACAATGCATGATGAACTGAAGATTTCAAATTCTGATTGATTGGTCCATAAGACTTTCTTCTAGTCTGCAGTAGTCCACAGCTGGTATTTCAAGGTCCTAATTTGTACTTTAATGAATGGCTTTCTTACTGCCACTCGCCCTGTTAAACCTGCAGCACAGTCTCCTCTTCACAGTAGAAACTAAGACTGACTTTATACAACCGCTGTTAAGCTGTGCTTGAAGCCATTGTACTGTAAGGCACCTATCGTGCAAGCTGGTGATTTTCCGAAACTTGTCTTCTGATTGGGTTTTGACTTTGGGTCTACCAGATGTTTTCCTGCTGTATCAGAGTTTCTTCCAGTTTCCAATTGCCTTTGGATTGTGTAGGACACTATACTCTCTGGCACTTTCTCTAAATGAAAGGTCTACACTTCTAAGGGAAATAATGCTCTGTCTCATTTAATTTGTTTCTTGTCCAAGTAGTAATTCAGAGGGTGTGGTAACACAGTCTGTTTCTATACTCTGCTTTTAGACAGGCAGTGGGTTTTTAAGTAATCAACAGAAGTTGGGACACCTGTGCAAATTGTTTGCTTCAATTTGCAAAGCTTAATTTAGTTTAATTGCTGTATATCATTTGTAGGTTAACCTATTAGTTGTTCCCTGAAGAAGGCCCATTTGTAATATTGTGAAATGTCCTTTTTCAGTTTTTCCTAATATAAACTTTAAATTTAAACCTCTGGCAGTTTAATGCATACCTTTTTACAATTGCAATTCAGCTGATTAAATCTGAAGAAAAACTGGAAAAACTAAGGTGTTCTAAAACTTACGATTGGTAGTGTATAAAAAATTAAATTTTTAATGGAGTATTCCTTTAAAATGCTTTGTTAGACAAAGGTTTCCATAAACCTTACATTACTTTTTCACAATCAAATTCATATTTTATATACGGTAAGAACATCTTTTGAAACACATAATTGCTTTAGCTTCCTTGGTCTTTCCTCAAGTTCAGCTTAACCGTCATTCTCTGAACAAGTCAGGTGGTTCTTCAATGAGTTTTTGCAGCAGTTTTAGAGTCCAAAGCTTTACAGAATATTCAAGTAAATCTATTTCAAGTACATGGGATCCATCTATTCATTAATTAATCTACTTAATCCAATTGATGGTCACAAGATGGTGAACCAAATCTCCGCAGCATCTGGCACAAAGCAAATAACCATAAATGGAGCGCGATTTCATTGTAAAGCATACCCATGCACACATACTCACTTCCAATTTGCAAGATACCTTTATTGTCACTGTACAATACAATGAAATATTGTTTGGAGCAAGCTTAGATAAAAGTATATAAGAATAGACAATAAACTAAACATTAAACTATGAGAAGCACACTTACTATTAACAGTCTAGATACATACAAACATACACAGAGTAAAAGTACAGGTAAACATGTAAGCATAAATAGATAAATAATAAAATTAAGTCATAGTGAAGATTACAGTCAATGTAATGGTCATGAGTTCTACATGGGTCAAGTATAAATGTGTGACTAGACTATATGTGCAGATGTTCAGTTCAATCAGTGGTGGTTTCTGTTACAGAAAAGGGCAGTGATTGCTGTGCATTTAATAGGCTGATTGCTTTGGGTAAAAGCTGTTCTTCAGCCTGGTAGTGCGGGCATGTAGGGCTCTGAAGCGTCTGTCAGAGGGCAGAGAAGTAAAAATGCTAAGGCCAGTGTGGGCTGGATCTTCACAGATGTTCTTTGCTTTTCTGCTGCAGCGGGTAGTGAAGATATCTTCCAGTGATGACAGCTGAGAGCCCGTAATTCTGTGAGCCATTTTGATGATATGCTGGAGGGTCTTCCTGTTCTCAGAGGTGCAGCCAGAGTACCACTATGTACGGCAGTATGTGATTCCAAGTGAATACTTAAATTTGCTAAATTAGCTCAACACACACAATTTTGCAATATTGGTGGAAAAGTGGAGTACCTGTGAAGAATTCATAGAGACTCAAAGATAATATGCAAAATCTTCACAGATGGTTAACAAGCTTGAAGTGGATGAGATTATCAACAATATATTTGACATAGTACCTATGCCTCAAATTCTCTGTCAATGTCAGAAAATGATTTATTCTCTACTGAAATTAAAAGTTAGTGACTTTGTCTTTTATGCAGCCTGAATACAGAGAGTGTCTTGATAACTTCGGAAGACATGTCTTGAATTGCCATGATTCTTTCTAATTTTCGCAAATAGCCTATCTTATAATTAATCATTTTAAAAAAGCTCACTAACTTAGAAAAAAAGCCTATTCGAAACCTTTGCATGCAAAAAGAGGTACCGCAGCTTACTGGACCAAATTAACTCTCTTCATCTATTTCCTATTAATTAATCCATATTCCAGCTAAAAGGCTAATTTAAAAATGTCTCATTTAAATCTGGGTTTCAAACTTTTTAATCATGGCTCTTGTTTTTATCATATTTTCAGGATCCCCAAACCTTTTCATGCTTCATTATCTAACAAGAAGATTAAAGAATCACAGCTGGATTTAGTTTCGGACATTAGTAATTCAGTGCATATCATGAAGAGAGCAGAACAGAGGATGACATTGCACGACATTATAAAAAATGTGGCTGCAAACCAAAAAGTACAAGACATTTTATTAACTTCAGAACAGCAATCAAAACCATTTATTAAGATAAAATGAAACCTAGAAATATAAAATCTGTTTTGCTATAGTGCTGTGCTGTGGTGTTGTGTGTTTCTTTGCAACATGTCCTCAAATTAGAAAAGTGCAACACTAATGTTAATCTATATGAATATTTTCATTATTTGAAAATTACAATTTTTTTCATTATGTCTCATTGAAACTATGGATGTCCTATAATTCCAAATATAAAGTTGTGGTTTTCAAAATCAAATTAATGTGTATAAGGGACATCACTCTAATTCTTCACAAGATGGTGCTGAGAGGAAGATCATATACTCACAGTCACAACTGATCTCCAAAGGTTATATCCCTCCTTGATATGTGCAACACATAAAGTAGCACAATTTAAAACTGAACACAATAGACACTTTTCTGAAATCAGATTAAACTGCACACGTGAGGGGAGGATATAACACCAGTCCTCAATGACGATGTTTCGTTGTTATTTTGTTCTGCTGGAGGAAGTATACATTAATGATATACTACAGTATATGAAACTGGAATAAAGAAATTTCTTTAACAGGCATCAAATATTTCCATAAAATTTAACCCCTTCGGCATAACTTACATCTTTGACCTCTTGCTTTGAGTCTTTGTTTCCTAACTATCATTTATTAATGGAAAATGTAATGGGAATATCCTCTTTAATAAAATCCCTTTGTGCGTCCAGGTGTCCATGTGTGTGTGTGTCTTCTGGTGAAGTGCACATGCGCGGGACTTCTGGTGAAGTGTGCATGCGCGGGGCACGGTGCGATGCGCGATATTACTGTCAGAGAAAGTTAGAGGTGTTTTACGGAAATACAAACCAGTATTACTGCGAGAGGAAATTAAAGGTACACAATACAGTGACGCATATTACAGCCACATACAAGCCAGTATTACTGTCAGAGGAGATTAAAGGCATGTTACCGACGCACATGCCTGTATTACCGCCAGAGAAAATTAAAGGTATATTACGGACGTACAAACCAGCGGACGTACAAGACAGTATTACTGTCACAGAAAATTAAAGACACACAATACACAGCGGCAGCCCACGAAGAACGGTCAGCTCAGCAAGTAAACATCAACAAAAGAAAGGCTGAAAGAAAGAAAAATACGACCAACAAAAAGAATGAGGTCAAAGTCCCATGTCATTTAATATAGACTGTTCCTACTAATGTTTATGCACTACTGTTCTAGCGCCCATTATTGTAACGGGCTAAATGACTTGTTAATAATACAAACAGGTTAAACAAGAAGAGCATTAACTAAACAATATAATTATAATATATTATTGTATGCATAATCTTTTCAAAAATACAATACAGACATCATATCTCTAAAGTATAATCTATTTTTTAAGCTACAGACTTAAAAGTTGCCACACAGGTATTCCTCACAAGACATCAGGGTTTTGACATACTGTATAACTTCTGGCATTTCCCCTCTGGGGAGTGTATGAACATATCAGGGACAAAACAAGTGACAAGCAGTATACTATACTACTTTTGACAGAGAAACAAGGACATTCAGATTGTGAACTCCATGCTTGGATTTCAGTTAAGAAATCTATCTATTACATCTGTTACATTTTATGTTTTCTTTAATTAAGCATTTCTCTCACTATTTATTTTTGTCATAGCCTCAAGTCACCCAGGGGGCCATATTGTTTATAAGTTATTTCCAGGAATTTGTATTTGCAATCATAGTCTTTCACCACTATTGCAACTTGGCCCTACTTCTCTACCATATTTTCAGCTTCATAAATCAGGTTTTGAAGTCTAAATTTTGGTCTTATTCCCATTGGAAGCTGGGGCAATCTAGGTTGGTGCCATAATCCCATGGCTTACTCAAATCTCATAATAAGTTGGGATCACAGTTCACTAGGCATCTCAAACCAACTAAAGAATCCTGAAATTTGAGCTTCAGCAACAGTCTTGGTTTCTTGATTAGGCAGTGCAAAGGCCTCTGGCCACTTGATAATATAGACTATTGCGACTAAAACAAACCGATTCCCCATCTCTAAGCAGGAAAATGGCCCAAGAATGTCAATTGCCACTCGCTTCATTTGGACGCCTACCTGATACTGCTGTAATGGGGCAGTAGACCTTCCCTGGGGTTCTTTCCACCTCCCTTCTCCAGTTGTGAGATCCCTCCACTGTCGCTTCATTACCCCCTCTTCCACAACCATGCTGTCACACTGGGACCAAAGACCCTTAACTGCAGGTGACTCAAGTGCAACTTATTCCCAGCAGGGACGATGCTATTCCTCTTTCAGTCGAGGACCTTCTTGACTTTGGGGTCACATTCAATACTGACTTGGCACTCTTGGGCACAACCTGGCGCCGAAAGAGCTTGGATATGAACCTTGTCAGAATCCTCACAGCTTTGATCTTGATGCTCCCGTCACTCATAATAGGCATACCCCTGGTCTGTACAGGGTTGTTGAGACAGAGCATCTATATTTTTGTGTTGTTCTCCGGGTCAATGCTCTACCTGGAAGTGGTAGGCCTGAAGCTCCTTCAACCAGTGAGAAATTTGACACTCTGGTTCTCGAAAAAACAGTAATCATTGGAGAGCAGCATGATCACTGCGAACCACAAAAGAGAGGGCACACAGGTAGTACTTGAAGTGACAAACAGATTCCACCAGGGTGAGGAGCTCCCTCCGAGTCACACAATAATTCCTCTCATCTTTTCTGAGAGCACGGCTATAGTAATCCACCACACACTCTCCCTCTGGGTGTCGCTGTGACAGCACAGCCCCTAAGCCCACATCGCTGTCATTGGTGTCAAGGAGGAATGGCAGGTCAGTATTGAGTGGAGCCAGGATAGGTGCAGCACAAAGGGTTTATTTCAATTTACAGAAGGCGGCTTGTTGGTCTTCCCCCACTGGAATGTTTAATCTGAGCTCAATAAATGGTGCAAGGGTTCGGCAATAGTGGCAAATCCAGGACCAGAGTTGGAGACCCCTGTGTAAGTAGTTCTTATTTCCCACAACTATACGCATAGAGAAGTGCTTTCTGGCTTTGGTCCTAAATGCATTTCCCCTTTCCACCGGTGGTCCTTAGTATGTGATTCACAGTTTAACTGAAACAATTCTATTAAATCTACTTTATTAATGCCTTTGAGATATTTGAAATCCTGGATTAGATTCCCATGCAGTCTCCACTGCTAGAGATTAAACAAGTTTAATTCTCTGAGTGTGTCAGAGTATGTACTTAAGTCCTGTGATGAGAAACAGCTTCACGTGCCACTATGTCTTTCTTGTAGCATGGTAACCAGAACTGCACGCAGTACTCCAGATGCATTACCAGTAGTATATTATAGTCTGAGCATTATGCCCCTTAATTTACATTCAACATCTTATACACTGTTAGGGGGGCGCGAAGTAACAAAAAGGGGGGCGCAAAGATGTGAAAAAAAGAAAACAAGAATCAAAAATATGAAAAATACATCTATTGAAACCAAAACAAATTAACTTAAACTACATTCTGATACTAGAAAAATAAATATAGAGTTAGATAAATATCGATAAAAGTTAAGTAGGTATAATAAAATATGCATCTATGATACATCATTAATTAAAAAAGAACAAATTGGTATTAGTGGGCTCCTTTCAAAAAAACGTTAGGGGGGGTGCGATTAAAACTGTTATGAAAACTCGGGTCGCAAATACTTAAAGGTTGAGAAACACTGTTATAGCCTGACATTTTATTTACCTTTTTAATAGTTTTTGTGCTTTGCTTAGTATTGTTTCAATATAAACCCCTAAATCATTTTCAGGAGTTGCTTCCTTTAGGACAGTGTCTCTTATCTTGTATTTATAATTAATGTTCCTTTTGCCCAAGCCTAGCACTTTGCACTTTCAATGTTAGTGAGTCTGTAGAGCATAATCTACATTAGAGTTTACCATCTGCCGAAAATTACCAACTTTATCAGTGTTAATGCATTTACTTGAAAGTTATTGCTTCTTCTTGGTACATAATAACTCCATGTCCAGAAGTAATCATAGTTCATTCTCTTAATAAATGGACAAAGTAAGCACTACCTTATAGCACAAACTATAAATATCCTAAAACAAGTATGACCAGATTCCTATTAAAGTTTTACTTATGGAATCAAGTGTACTGTAATGTAGAAATTTAGCCTACTTGGCAAATGGCTGCTTATACAAAAGTATGTCTCTGTTCCATAGCACTGTTATTTTTAATATATGTTCTTATGTTATGTCCTGTATGTATGACACATATTTATATACCGTTGTTCTTAATTACCTACCCCTGGCACCTCCACATACACCACAGGCGCATTCCCACCATGAATTTGGTTTTGCTAAGAACTAGTTTGTTGTGCTCTAAGAAATCAATCTGACATTAAAATGGGAATCACTCAATTTTTATTTCAAAAACCACTTAATAATCAACATAATAGCATGGGAAATATTCAGTTCAAATTTTCATTAAAGCCATTTATTGCTTTTTGGGATAATGGTGGAAGGAATCAACTCCAGATTAGTCACAAGCCTTAGTCCATTGCACACTTTACAGTTGGCAATTCACCTAATATACAGTACATGTGTTTGGGACGTGACACCCAGAACACCCAGAGAGTAAACTACACTGACACACAGAGAATGTGCAAGCCACACAGAGTGAGACCTGGGTGGGATTTGAATCCAGAAGGACACTAGTGTTACAAGAAAGTTGTAACCATTTTGCCAAAATGCCATCAGCTCATACTTTAGTATTGCAAAATACCTTATGATTAGTCAAAGCTTCTAAAATTACAAGTGTTATTATTCAATATTATACAGTACAGTATATGTTTGATTATATAGTGATTTGAATAACATAGAATCAAACACATGCACTGCTAAAGATATTAACCACACAACCACTGCTGTTTCATTTTAGTACCTAAAAAAAGTCTTGTGAACTATAATGTGGAGAATAAGGCCCATTGTATATTGAGGTACAAATCTAATAACTTGTGCTATCTAGACAGTCCGCATTTCTAAAAAGATAACTGAGCCACCCAGATTTAAGGAAGATTTTCATCAAAGAACTCATCACAAACACTGGATAACTGGACTTGACAGGTACAATTCCCACCTACGCAGAGAACCTGAAAAAGATCAGTTTGATTCAGAGACTCAAATTAAGTTTGTGTTTGATGCCAGATGTGTTCAGAAACAAGCGAGGTAATTATCCTTATCTAGACAAACATGTCAGTAAGCCAGTAGGCAATATAGAGGAGGCAAAATTATTCTCTTTCATTTTTACAAGAGAAAGTTTGAACTCTTCATTGTGGGCAGGATGTCTGCAGTTGGACATAGGCACTAATTAGTGTTTTGTATTTGTAAACAAACTAATTAAAATAATAATCTAAATAGTCCATGTTATAAAATGCAAAAATCTTTTTAATTATGGTAATTTGTAATGTTAAACAGAATCAATTGGTTTAATATGATGTATAATGTTATCACTTTTCACACCCTGTTGTTTAGGACAACTCTAAAATATGCAGGTTTAGCCAGCTATTTTAAAACAGTATGTTCTTTTAGTAAAATGGAGTTTGAAGGAGAAGCACATCCTTGTCATCACTCAGTAAGGGTTAAATATAGCCAATGTTTTCATTGTTTAAGCTTCTTGAATCCTTTCTCCAGCCTCAACATCTCTGATAACACCTGCCTAATAGACTCTTGAATGGGGAGTCTTGCTCCAAGTCTGGACTTATCACGAGGGCATCTTTGAAACCAGAAGTAAAAAACACATCAAATTTCAGGTTGTAAGTAATTATCGAAATGTTACAGAAATCAAAGCTGATAACGTGTAGCTCACTGCATACATAGTGGGAAGCAAAGAGCATAAAACAAATAAAGCAAGAAAACAAAATCTGCCAATTTGGAGCATCCTTGAAAATGAAGGCTTTCACTCAGCTAGGTAACTTGTCCACTAATGTAGATAGTCAGAATAATCTGATTTATTTTTGGTGACCTCTTTTTATTATTTTCTTTGGAGATTATGTGACTAATCCCAGATTTTTCAGGAATCAACTCCAAAATATATAAAGGTGCCTCCTAGAAGCTGCAGTTCTTACTGCAAAAGCCATTTAATCCATTCAAAATATCAATTAACCTGGAGCTCCTAGCAGTTTCACACCCTAACCTCAAGCTAAAAGGACCATATTATGGAGTATACTTCTACCCATCTTTCCCTCAAACCTCTCTGTTCTGTGCCTTGTGCTGATCTTACGGACCGTCTTTTTCATTGTAGGTCTACCACCAGCGAAGATGCTCTGTGCATGTCTCTTCTCAACTCTTGTTGCTTCCTTCATCCCCCTTTATTATCAATCTGTCTCTTCAGTCTAGTTCAATTCCTGATGCCATTCTGCTTTTAAGAGTTATCCTAGTACTTAAAAAAACTAAACAATATACCAAATTTACCTTTCCTGTCTGTAATTTTCGAACATATAGTTATTTCTGAGTTCTCTTTATTCAGCATATAATAATGGCTGTTTATCTGTAGCTTTCCAGTCTGGATTTCAGCTTCAGCAAAGTACTCCTACTGCTTTTGTTCAAATTTTGATCAACCTCTTTATTAATGCTGATGATGTTTCTACCTCTGGTGTGTTACTACTTGGTTTCACCTCTGTGCTTGTTATCGCTAAACACATCATTCCACAGAATCATCCATAGAATTATTTATTTGTACATTAAATAATTTCTGTTGGCTTTATAAATCCATTTACAATGAAAGGATTATATGTCATTCAGACATACAATGCTGCATCCTATTAAAATCATATTCAAAATCCCCTTCCTTATCCATGATGTACATCTACAGAATTGTGCTGGACTTACAGCCGCTAACCTGAATGTGTAATCTTTTTTTTTTTTTTTCTCTGTAGTTAGGCCTCTACAGTGGTGAATCCACCTCCCAGCAGCCTCTCTACTGCGGTATCCCTCATGATTCGTTTTAAATATCTACATGATGTCACATGGGAAGCTTAATTTGCCAGCATGACCTCTTGGTTCACCCATGTTGATGACGCAGAGCTCTACTTGATAATCTCCTGGGTGAACATCTGTTGTGGTAAAGCTGGCTGACTCAGTAACTTCAGTGCCAGGATGCCTGTAAACGCAGAGTCCTGGGTTCTGTGAAGTGTTTTGAAATAAATTTTTTTACAATAATCATCACTTTACAAGACACAATATTTCATGCAGAATATTATATAAGGAAGACATAAAAGCTTCATTGTGCTGTGGGATTTTTTGGAAAACTAAAATTATTGTAAGGGTCCGGGATACCATGCCATGATTGCGTGCGTGTGGACAGTAAAACCTTCCAAATAACTGATGATTTGCATTATTTGGACTGTTGAAATAATATTCTGTTTTTCTCTGGAGCTAAAGGTGTAATTAAAATACAAATATGTCAATCATATAGTAGATGTCACTAGAAAGCCTGTTGGTAAGTTGTACTTTGGGGATACCTATTCTTGTTCTAAATTGGATAAAAGTCAATGTTGATGCTACTGCTGCAACTCTACTGTCTATGTAACCATGTGTATTAATAAAGTGCCTTCTCAATTAAACTGCTAAATAATTTCTTCCACAGTTCAAATCTCACCCTAGGCACTGTGTCTGTGTGGAGTTTTCGTGTTCTCCCATGTTGGCATGGATTCTCCTCTGGACAATATGTTTTTTCTTCCACAGTACAGAGTGATGAGTAACTTCATGAGACTAAATTATCCCACTATGAGTAAGTGTATGTGTGTGCAAGAGTTTGCCCTGTTATGAACTAACGCACTGTTCAAAGTTGTTCTTACGTTGAACCTAATGCTATCAGGAGTGGATTAATCATTACAGTAAAGAGGTGAATGAATGGATAGATGGACTTTCATTCAGGTACTTTGCAGTCTTCATGTACTTGGAAATACAAGCTTCCCAGTAAGAAATTTCATCTGAATGCCCTTCCAAGAGGTAGGTCTCTGTGATAGAATTTGGGGATAACTTTGTTAAGCGAGATTTGGAGCAACATTGACTACTTATTTCATTCAATGACATAACCTAAAAAATAATAATAATCCATTCAGCCAGAAATGTCATTTATTAATTGTATTGTAGCCACAAATGTGTTTCCACTGCCTTCATAAATGTACAGGAATGACCTTAGAACATGTGACATCTAAAATGGCAACTTCAAAAATCACCATAGGACCTAGACACAGTATTAGCCTGGTGTGTTAAACTGAACAGGATCCAATATAAGCAAATAAATGTTATATACCTTGTCAACATAGTTTTGCAAATCTGTTCATTTCTGCATACAGTATAAATCAGATTCTGTTGGTGATGGCACAGGTCTGAAATCATAATGCTAATCTATACTTTTTCTTCAGAAATTAATGAAACCATTTATTAGAAATTAATGAATCCATTTATAATTATGAATTATTGTCAAATTAATTTTTTCTGAATGTCAGGATCAAAGGAATTATTTTAAGTGAGCAGGAACAGTCGAGAATGTCATTCCAGTACTCCTAACATTTTATTGTAAGCATTCCCTCATTTCTCCTACAGTCCCTTTACATCTTGATGGTGTACCAAGTGCTTGTTATTCATCTTGAAGTTTTAAGATTAGCTACTTTTCTATTTTGTTTGTTAAATCCATGGAGGATATGTAAGGAAAGTCAAGTACTAGGACTGTGCAATGTGTTTAAAGTTCACATCTTCATTTCAAAATATTGCCGATATGTGACACGATTGCCTGTGTGTTATTGTCAAGATCAGACAGGAGTCCCCATAGATTATGATGTTTGCTGATGACATTATGATCTGTAGCGAGAGTTGGGAGCAAGTTGAGGAGACCCTGGGGAGGTGGAGATATGCTCTAGAGAGGAGAGGAAGAAAGGTCAGTAGGACCAAGACAGAATACATGTGTGTGAATGAGAGGGAGGTCAGTGGAATGGTGAGGACACATGGAGTAGAGTTGGTGAAGGTGGATGAGTTTAAATTTGATTTAAATTTGATTCCTCCCTCACTTATTCCACCCACATAAATCACATTAAGAAACTTTCTTACTTTCACCTCCGTAACATATCCCGTGTTCGCTCCTTCCTCTCCTTCTCTAATGCTGAGAAACTTGTCCATGCTTTTATCACATCCCGCATCGATTATTGTAATTCCCTACTGGCAGGTGCCCCTTCTAATCTTATATCACAGCTCCAGCTTATTCAAAACTCAGCTGCAAGAGTCCTTACTCGAACCAGCAGCAGCGAGCACATCACACCCATCCTGCTCCGTCTTCACTGGCTCACTGTGTCCTACAGAATCGAATATAAAATCCTACTAATAACCTAAAAAGCTTTAAATAACCTCGCACCAAACTACATCAGTGACCTCCTCCATTACTATGTGCCTGCCCACCCACTAAGGTCCTCTGATTCTGGTAATCTTGTTGTGCCCCTCACTAATCTACACTCCATGGGTGACAGGGCCTTCAGCTGTATAGCGCCCAGACTCTGGAATGACCTACCAAAATTAATCAGGTCAGCTGACTCCATGAATTCCTTTAAAAAACAACTCAAAACTCATCTGTTCAGGAAGGCTTTTAGCTCTATTTGACTTTATTACCTTTCTCTCAGTTTACATCTCTGTCAAGATGCCAATGTAACCTGTATGTGTGTGCTAGACCATCAATTATGTTGTCTGTTTTTTTCAGAATTTACTGTCTTAATCTTCTTTATTTATTTATCTGGTTTGTACAATGCTATATACTGTATATTCTGCCGTTCTTTATTATATTCTGTAAGTGCCTTGAGCATGGGAAAGGCGCTATATAAATAAAATGTATTATTATTATTATTATTATTAAATACTTGGGATCAACAGTACAGAGTAAAAGGGATTGTGGAAGAAAGGTGAAAAAGAGAGCGCAGGCAAGAGTGAAAGGGAAGGTCTACAGGAGGGTAGTGAGACCAGCTATGTTATATGGGTTGGAGATGGCTGCACTGACCAAAAAACAGGAGACAGAGCTGGAGGTGGCAGAGTTAAAGATCCTAAGATTTGCATTGGGTTTGAAGAGGATGGATAGGATTAGGATAGAGTACATTAGAGGATCAGCTCAGGTTGGATGGTTTGGAAACAAAGT
This sequence comes from Erpetoichthys calabaricus, assembly GCF_900747795.2. NCBI lineage: Eukaryota > Metazoa > Chordata > Cladistia > Polypteriformes > Polypteridae > Erpetoichthys > Erpetoichthys calabaricus. The sequence goes on from NC_041398.2 coordinate 71,607,786, forward strand.
CTGAGAGGTGAGATTGTGTTGGTTTGGACATATGCAGAGGAGAGATGCTGGGTATATTGGGAAAAGGATGTTAAGGATAGCGCTGCCAGGGAAGAGGAAAAGAGGAAGGCCTAAGCAAAGGTTTATGGATGTGGTGAGAGAAGACATGCAGGTGATGGGTGTAACAGAGCAAGATGCAGAGGACAGGAAGATATTGCAAAAGATGATCTGCTGTGGCAACCCGTAATGGGAGCAGCTGAAAGAAGAAGACTATATATATATATAGTAGTTGATGGAAGGCACTGTATGTCCAGAAGGTGAAATTTTGAGGTGCCAACCCAGTCGTTCCTGTTTAATTGAAACAAATGAACAAACAAAAAGTGCACTCAATGGCAACAAAACAAATTAAAAGTCTTCTTGGCACTGTGGAGGGAATAAAAGAGAACATGGTTATTTCCAGCACCCCCGAGAGGGAGTCAAACTAAAGTTAGAAAATGGGATTTATTAGAAAATGGAACGAACCTTAACATAACTGATAATGTCATTTCTCAATGTAGTCTACACCCTTCTCAATGCACTTGCGCCACCTGCTTAGAAGTGCCTGGATTCCAGCAGAATGAAAGGTTTTGTCTTGTCCTCAAAACCACTAATGCCCTGGAGTTATTGTCGAACACTACATGCCGAGGGGCACTACAGACACTAGTGCAAGTTACTGTGACTTGCTGGAGACCAATGTGAAGCCTGCTATTTGAGGCAGGGACTGCTGTCTCAAGGAGTCCTTTTTGGCACTGTGTGATTTCCACCTTTTTGGACTGCTAAAAAACATCTGGGTGGTCGTCATTTCAAGGCAGATAACAATGTGAAGAATGTGCTGCACGAGTGGTTGTGAGAACAAGAGAAAACCTTTATTCTGGTGGAGTCCAGGCACTTGTGTATTGAGAAGGGTGGAGACTATATTGTGAAATGACATTATTATTCATTTCATTTTCTAATTAATTCCATTTTCTAACTTTAGCTTGACTCCCTCTCATCTCTATATATAATCTTCATTTGGATCTTGATGTTTGTTTGTCCGCGAATGAATTAGGAGAAGAAGCACTAGATGGCAGTAGAGAGAGAGCTAAAACACAGGCATTGCATTAAGAATCTCCTCCAGGCTTATAGTACTGAAGACTATAGTACTCCAGTCACACCTCAAAATACAGACATTCAAACTAAACAAATTGTTGTGCTTTAAAGTAACTAATCTTTATATATAATCTTCATTTGGATCTTGATGTTTGTTTGTCCGCGAATTCATGTTCCCCTGACACTGCCTTGGTTGTTACTATTCTTTACAAACACTGTCGATACCACTCTTTGTGTTTAGATCTGGCGTCGACACCGTGCTTTGTGTTTAGATCTGGCGTCGACACCTGCTTCGTTGTCGAGACTGTGGTTTTTTCTGTTTCTATCGACTGTCGTTGGCAGCACTTCGTCCAAATTGAATGTTCACCTGCTTCTTGGAGTCGGCAGTCAGAGTATATAAGTCGGACACACTTCTGTGATTTTCCATCAGTCAGCGTTTGGAGTTCAAGAAAGAAGCATTGGTTCTCCTTTACTCTTTGGATTGCCACAAAGCAACCTGCCAGATTGGAGAAAGGTTGACAAGAGATCGTGAGAGGAAACGACAGCGTCATGAAAACGAGATGGACTGTGAACGGAGAGAAGCAGAAATGCTCCTCCACCACCACATAATTACTATTCGGACAGTGATTCCGAGTAGGCCGTTCCTATCGAATTAATGTCCAAGGGTTTTGTTTTGTAATTTTGTTTCCCTTATAAAAAATCATAATGCTGTGCGACGAAGGGCCCAGTTCACGACTGGCAGCCGCGTTTAAACAGGGAGCCCTTCACAGACAACTTTAACACGCGCAACGTAGTTGTGCGCACATGGCTAGTATATATATATACTAGCTGTGTGTGGTCTTTGAGACAAAAAACAACCCAAAGACTTCCTAGCAGTTTTACTATACTACATTTGAGAACATGGAGAGGCGTCAGCTAACTCTTAAGAATTACTACTCTTAGTGCAGTGTATGTTTACCTACATGTGCTCGCTTCTCCTCTGACTTTCGTAAGAAGACACTTAGCCAAATTGCTATCCTATTAATATTTGTCTTGAGAAAATACCTCCAGACAGACAATGTTTTTAGTGAAAATTTTAGGCCTTGGCCTTTGTGGCTAAGGTGTTTCACTTACACGGTGCTGAGTCGCTGCGTTTGCTTTATTTTTATGATGTGTCATTAGCACAGCATCATTGTTGCATGGCGTTTGCTGAAACACAGGACTTTGTAGTGAGAAGTGAGGTGCATGCAAGCACCGAAAAAATGTAATAGTGCATGCATGCTGTGGCTGAGCGTGAGCAGAGTGGATTGCTCCATACACACAAGTGTTTCATTTATATATGTCTAAATATCTCTCTCAAGCTTCTGTAAAGTTTTCATCTACCCTTGGGGTAACAAATAAAGCATATATCTATCTGTGTAATGTGCAAATTTGACACAGACAAAGACTGGTCTGGGATGACATTGTCCATGAAGTAGACCATGCTGCTACACATTTTGTCTGTGTAACTTAGCAGTCAGCACTCACTTCTCACCTGCATATCTCAGATGCATTCAGCCTGAACATTTGTTCCTTATGGCATGCTCTGGCAGCAAACCGCCTCAGGTCATTCATCTACTGATATACTGATATACTGATGCGCTGTGCAAGAAAGGACAGAGCCGGCTATACTTCCTTAGAAGGCTGGCGTCCTTCAACATCTGCAATAAGATGCTGCAGATGTTCTATCAGACAGTTGTGGCGAGTGCCCTCTTCTACGCGGTGGTGTGCTGGGGAGGCAGCATTAAGAGGAAAGACGCCTCACGCCTGGACAAACTGGTGAGGAAGGCAGGCTCTATTGTTGGCATGGAGCTGGACAGTTTAACATCTGTGGCAGAGCGAAGGGCGCTCAGCAGGCTCCTATCAATTATGGAGAATCCACTGCATCCACTAAACAGTGTCATCTCCAGACAGAAGAGCAGCTTCAGCGACAGACTGCTGTCACTGTCCTGCTCCACTGACAGATTGAGGAGATCGTTCCTCCCCCAAACTATGTGACTCTTCAATTCCACCCGGGGGGGTACACGTTAACATTTAACATTATACAAAGTTATTGTCTGTTTTTCACCTGCATTATTATCATTCTTTAATTTAATATTATTTATTGTATCAGTATGCTGCTGCTGGAGAATGTGAATTTCCCATTGGGATTAATAAAGTATCTATCTATCTATCTATCTATCTATCTATCTATCTATCTATCTATCTATCTATCTATCTATCTATCTATCTATCTATCTATCTATCTATCTACCACTGTTTATAGAATACGAGTGTTGCTGTGATCTTTCTGTTGGGTGGATGTGTGCTCCTGATTCTTCTTTAATGGTAAGTATAGTGCCATTTTCTTTCATATTTAGATATTGAAAAAAGTCTGATTTTTTCAAGGGAAATTAACATCTGTCAGACCACATTAACTACTTGTGACACATGTGTCATTCACTATTACATTCTAAACAAAAAGGAAAGTGAAGTGACTTAATTTTCTGCACTTCACCCCTGTCTGTATTTGCTTAATTGGACTTGACTCAATTCACACCCCTACTGTATATTTATAGTACATAACATGTTAATGCTTGGGCCTCATGGACAGCTCCAACATTTACTTCACCTTTTCTTTTATTCTAATCATTCTTCCTGCTTTTCATTGTGATTGACAAGTTAAAATGTAAAACGCTTTCCCCGCGTTTTTTCTTGCAACTTTTCTTATCATCAGTCAGATACTCCTCTGGACTGACATGACAAAAGTTTCCCCTTATGCCTTTGCTTTAGTTTTTAATTTTTCTTTCATTTTATTTTTGCAGTGAATTCCTCTCAGAGACATGATTCAAGTATACTTCATGTTATAGAATTTACTGTCAGTAAAATTTATCTAAGAGTTTCAGTTCAGGCTAGCTAACAAATGCAGTCATTTCAGTATGTCTGCTAGGCTTGCTTGACTGCTCTACGATGCAAAATTTCCACAAAGGAGCCAAGCAGATTTTCAATATGAACTCCACAGGTCCGTAGTTTCGCTGTGATGGGTTTCAGCTGCTAACATTAATGACAACTGCCTATCACACCCGATGTGATACTTTACAAATTTGTTAATAGAGGCTCCTGACAAAATGGCATAAAATGTGTTTAAAGTGTTTGAAGATTTATAAGAAGATCCACTTGTGCTAATCAGCAAAGCCATATTTTATTTTTTAACATGTTGGTACTGTTAAACATTATTCTATATAGTCCCAATTAATGCAATATGTATTTTAAATGTAGGCCAATTATACTGAAAATTTTGTTACTATGCTAATTGGAAGAATGTAAACTGATTGGAGTGTTTATAATGGGTTTACTCCTAATGATTTTACCACATTATCGCAGGCATTTCGAGTCCTGTAAGAATGTAAAGCTGATCTAAATGACAGATTTAAGGTATAATGCTTTATTCCCTTTATTCATTTAAAATCCATTGCTGATAATTAATCTGTCAATTTTAAGAGCTCATTAAAATTAAATAGTATAAATTATCCACTCAATTAAAACCACTGAATTACTGTAGTGGATAGTTTGTGGTTAAACTAGAACATATTTATCAGAAGTGTTGCATTTCCCTAAGCTACTTTTTGATAAAAATAAAATGGTAATTCAGAACAGAGCATTAAGTACAGGAAGTGAAATTGTTCCTTTCTTAAGCAAGTAGAAGAAAAAACAGTTTATTTAATAAAGTCAGTGTTTTATTCTTGTTATATTCTTCCTTCTCTAATCTTTTCCTGCAATTGGGATCTGTTTATTTCACAGGTTATAAATAAAAACACATTTTTATTCCTTAGTAACTTTTCTTGGAATATTGTGATGATTGTCCTGCGGTGGGTTGGCACCCTGCCCAGGATTGGTTCCTGCCTTGTGCCCTGTGTTGGCTGGGATTGGCTCCAGCAGACCCCCGTGACCCTGTGTTCGGATTCAGCGGGATGGAAAATGGATGGATGGATTGTGATGCATTTCCATACACACATCTGATGAAAATTGAAGGTAGTGAAGTGTAGGTGATGATGAGTGCATGTTTGGTCACAGTAAAGTGAAACTACAGCCTCAATTAACTCTATAGTTTTAAAGACGAAATCAAGTGATGATGAAGTTCCTACTTGTAAAATTAGATGAAGCTAATTTCAGGTGCTAAACAACACATATCAGATTTTACATTACTAGTTTTAATTCAGCACAAACATAAAAATAACATGCACAAGTCATGCTTCCATAGTAGATAAGAAGATAAACGGAGGTAGGAACTTTTGCTTTTGTGGTAAGAGCAATAACAAGGAAGCACAACATACTTCAACATCAATAATTATTATTTAAAAAACTGCACATTATTTACAACGTTGAAGGCATTTTTCTAATATTATCAGGAGTGAGTGTCCAATTAATTCACTCAGTGAATTTATGATAGTTTGTAAAATTACAAAGCACCCAAAATGTACATCCTGGGATCTTGGGGCCTCAGTCATAATGATAAATGTTACAGACTCAATCATCAAAAGAAGACTAAATAAGAATGATTTTTGTGGAAGAGGTCACCTCAAAAACCTCATGCTAGTAGTCAAATACAGTGATTATTTTAGGATGTCATGAAGCCATAACACCTACCTGCAAGGCCTTCAGTCACTCAGTCCGCCATGAATGCTGATTTACAATAGAGTGTGTTACATATAAATAAAAGGTAATCTTTCTGAAATATAAAAGCTGGAAAAAACTGGATTATGCCTATAAAGTTATTCACTGGGATCCCTTCAACTGAATGGCTGAAAAAGAAAGAATCCATTGTTTTTCAAGTGTAAGTCCAAACCTCAACTCCATTGAGGTGATGTGCATACATATGTGTCTTGAAATATCAATTGAAGTAGCTTTGTAAGGAGAAGTGGGCCACAATTCTTAAAGTGCAATGTAAGAGACTGGCAGATTCAGACTGAAAATAATAAACTTCTTTTGTGGCTGCTGAAAGTTCTGCCAGCAAGTTGGCAAGAATGGCAGACTGCAAGGGCTTTTAAGAAACGGACTGATAGATAAAAGTTAACCCATTAGACAGACAAAAGTAGTAATCTTGAAGGCTGAAGATTGATCATCAAAACCAAAACTTGAATCAAAACTCAAAATTTAAACATTCAAAAAATGGAGAAACTCCAGAAATTCTCCAAGCAAAAATGAATTGTTAAAGTCTTAGATGCCGCTTCTACTTTCTTGGATGTCACAAAGCATGTGGTGTCGGCTTTTAAACGATCACACTGATGACGCCATACAACATAACTTCCAGAGCTGTGCCTCTAGCAACTGACTGTCACATCATAGCATCTAAACCACCAGATAACACGAAGGTGATGCAGTAATGTAGAAAACAGAATAATAATAACATTTAACAAAGTTCCAGTCAAAATATACAATCCTAATGATATTACTGTATATTTAAATTTGTTGATGTTGAAAACCTAAATATGCATAATGGTCGTTATGAGCAATACTACACATTCTCTCTTTGACACACTAGATAGATAGATAGATAGATAGATAGATAGATAGATAGATAGATAGATAGATAGATAGATAGATAGATAGATAGATAGATAGATAGATAGATAGATAGATAGATAGATACTTTATTAATCCCAAGGGGAAATTCACATACTCCAGCAGCAGCATACTGATACAAAAACAATATTAAATTAAAGAGTAATAAAAATGCAGGTAAAAACAGACAATAACTTTGAATAATGTTAACGTTTACCCTCCAAGGGTGGAATTGAAGAGTCGCATAGTGTGGGGGAGGAATGATCTCCTCAGTCTGTCAGTGTAGCAGGACAGTGACAGCAGTCTGTCGCTGAAGCTGCTCCTCTGTCTAGAGATGATACTGTTTAGTGGATGCAGTGGATTCTCCATAATTGATAGGAGCCTGCTGAGCGCTCGTCGCTCTGCCACAGATGTCAAACTGTCCAGCTCCATGCCTACAATAGAGCCTGCCTTCCTCACCAGTTTGTCCAGGCGTGAGGCGTCCTTCTTCTTAATGCTGCCTCCCCAGCACACCACCGCGTAGAAGAGGGCACTCACCACAACCATCTGATAGAAAATCTGCAGCATTTTATTGCAGATGTTGAAGGACGCCAGCCTTCTAAGGAAGTATAGTCAGCTCTGTCCTCTCTTGCACAGAGAATCAGTATTGGCAGTCCAGTCCAATTTATCATCCAGCTGCACTTCCAGGTATTTATAGGTCTGCACCCTCTGCACACAGTCACCTCTGATGATCACGGGGTCGAGGAGGGGCCTGGGTCTCCTAAAATCCACCACCAGTTCCTTGGTTTTGCTGGTGTTCGGGTGTAAGTGGTTTGAGTCACACCATTTAACAAAGTCCTTGATGAGGTTTCTATACTCCTCCTCCAGTCCACTCCTGATGCAGCCCACGATAGCAGTGTTGTCAGCGAACCTTTGCACGTGGCAGGACTCCGAGTTGTATTGGAAGTCTGATTTATATAAGCTTAACAGGACCGGAGAAAGTACAGTCCCCTGTGGTGCTCCTGTGTTGCTGACCACAATGTCAGACCTGCTAGCTTTGAATACTTTTAACTAAAACAGAACTGTGTTGAGAAACTCTACTGAGGCTCCTTTAAAGCTATGGAAAGATGCCTTTATAGTGACTCATGGTGACAGTGACTGCTCTTTTAATCTTTACACAATTCAAATATTATATTTCTTTTTGTATTTCTTGTACGTATTTGAGGAAGGCTGCTGTTTTTCATGTTTTTTATAATATTTCTTTATCTTTTGTAAAAAGCTTAAATTTCTCCCTTGGGACAAATAACGTGTTTTCTATCTATGTACAAAATGTAGAAAATAAAATTTTGAAGACAAGAAAAAATTAACTTAGTAGCACTAACGATGGTTCAACAAGGGATAGCATATGGTTCTGTGAACTTGAACCCGGACACAGACAGACACAGACTCAGAATGTCCCACAAACACTCACGTTTTATTACCGTTCTGCACAACACAATGAGCACAACCAATAAAGCTCAGTCCTTATCTCTTCACTGTTCTGTCTCTTTTCTTCAGCCACCTCCATTCCTCACTCGCAAGCTCCATCTTCTTCCACCCGACTCTGGCTCTCCGAGTGGAGTACTGCACCCAGAAGTGCTCCAGCTGCTTCCCGATTAACATACGGCCAAGGCTCGGGTTGAGCTTCTACGCTCCAGTTCTGTGGCCCCGATGAAAACCAGGGGGGCTGTCCTCTCATGTCCCGGAGGAGGTACTGTTGGTGATATGTCCATTTCTCTGGTCTTCTCCTCAAAAGGATGTCCTGACTTGGCAAAATCCCAGGTTGTCCAACACAGCGCCCTCAATTTTAATAAATAAATTATTCAAACTGCTTATTTTTTCTAAATAAATAATATCACACTTATAATGATTATTGTTACTTATACCCTTGTATATGGTATACAACCATATGACTGTATACAGCTATGTATAATATATGCAGTATAATCCAAGAACTCCATACCAGATAATCAGAAACATTTCTATGATGAGACTTTAGTTTTGTCATGAAATGAGATTAGATGCATTCTGTCTTTCAGAATTTTTAGGGTCATCTTTTTCAATTCAAAAGAATACATTGAATGCTGGAAACACGTGAAGGGCAGATGTTAATTACCCTTGTAACCCTTGCTTTGTATTCTTCCCTAAATACAGATATTGTCAATCAATTTGAAAATATAATTGTATAATTTTATATTTAATTGCATGTTCTATCACTGGAAGCTTGGCAATAAGTGAAATTTCTGATCATTTAAAAAGCCATGTGGCTCATAGCCGGGCAGCTTGCAATGGGAATGCTGAAGGCAACCACAAGATACAATGACATAGTAGTCTGTCAGTTGATTGTAGGGTTTGGTGTACATTTGCAGGCTTAGTTCAGTTTATGTGATTTGTTTTTGTTTTGCTTCGTGGAAGTTTGCCATTGTTTCCAAGGATCCAAGATTAATTTAGCCAATAGTCATGCGCCTTAGTGGGCATATTTGTGTGTGGACATGTGCTGTGACCAGCATAATCATGTGGTCTTGTAAGTCATGCTGAGATAATATGATAGGAGACCCAGAAACAAGGTGAGAAGTTTTTTTTTTTCTTTTTTTTTTTTGATTTTCAACCTTTTCTGCTGTTGTTTTTGATTAAATTTTGCAACACTTATTTCTTGCTCCATTTTAAATAACAGCTTAGTGGTTCTTCAGTAAATGTTGTGCCAATGTACAAAATTAAGGGGTAGTTAAAAATCCTAAGCCAGTGAAGTGAGCCAAGACTGCGGTCCAGTCAAGCTGTTTTTGATCTCCTATTACTGGCAAAACACCATTCACATCTATGGATATTTTAAGAAAATGCTCAACTCAGTCTTCAGACAACATTTACGGTAGGAATGTTATTTTGATCATTTTGACTTTGACTAGCCTTTCAACCTTAGATTCTTGTCATTTATTTTCATACCTGACTCACAAATCTTTCCTGTTTCAAGACCAAGTTCAGCTAGCTCCTTTATTTAATTAATTTCCATATCATTTTTCACGTTTAATAAAAAGTACACACCTTGTAACCATCTCAAAGGTGTTCATTAAACTATCAGGCTCCACAACCATTTGATACTTGTTTTATTTTTGTTATTTGCATTTGTTTTGTTTGCTTTCTGAATCTGAATGCCTTTCAAAGTGAACAATTTGGAGAAAACATGCTACACTAAAGTAGCCACATTCAGATTCAGCACCCAGAGAACCCAGCAGGGCTGCCTTATGGGACTGTAACTCCCAGCATGCTCTGCAGGCTCATGAATGGGCCCAGGGATGCTGCCATCCAGTATGTTGGGGATCATGCACTCTTGATAGGCTGTCTCCCTCTGTCCATCCACTATCACAACCTCTCTGCCAAGTAAGGGGAATGGGGTTCATCTCAGCTGGGACACCAGCCTGTCCACATCATTTATCTCAATGTGTTCCTGTTTGCTTAAAAAGGAAACAACCTTAAAACCCTTTTAATTTCAACACTGTGGTGTTTAAACACTCTTTTAGGAGCTAATATCTATGATGGCAGAGTTGGAGTCAAGAGGGAGAATCAAGCTTTGGCGAGCTGTACATAGTTCTGCTGTTAGATTCCTCTATTCTTTTGACTTCCATTAGGGTCCATTAGGGCTTTGCACCATGTGCTGCTCCTCCATCTGTTTTGTTTTGTTTTTTGACAAACTATCACTGAGAAAACACAGTTGACTCAACAGCACATTTCTAAATATGTTTTTTTATGTGCCAGTTGCTTGTAACATTTGGAAAGGATGGGATTTTAGTAGCTATGAATATTCTATAATTTACAGCTTTGGTATTGGTGCTTTGTGAAGGTAAGGTTGCTTAATTTTGTAAGAAAGAATTCTGTAAAGGTAACTACTGAGACACCAGACTTGAATGACCACAACGTCTTTTCTGTTTTGATTTAACATAACCAAAAAGCTCATCAATTCTTCATTGCCCATGTCTTCAGATAAGGGTTCAGTTTACATCTTATATTTTGCATTGGTTCAGTTTACTGCTTTAGACAACTAGTGGATAGTGGATAGACAGCTCCAGCCATTTAATGCCCATTGTTTGATCTTTACAACTATAAAAGTAAGAAAAATTCCACTGTGAGTGCTTTCTATAGAATAGTTATTAAATTTGTCATTAGCTTTGTCTGCTGGTTATGATCCCCTTCTTTCATATAAAATATGTGTGGATTTATTAGTGTGTTCCTTGGATTTGGCAGTTAGATGGCTGTTGGCTTTAGCATATTTTATTTCCTGGTTTGATAAAATATATCCAGTATGCATAGCATGTACTGTTGCTGCCTGTCTTTGTGTTCTGTGAATCTAGCTTTGATGCACTATAATTTTCATCATTACTTACACATCTTTTGGGGTTGCTTTTACATTTTCTCATTTTTGCAACAGATAGCAAATATCCTTGGATGTGAATTCTTTAAAATTCTTTTTTTTGCTGTTAAGATACAGTGACCTGTGTGAATTCCCTACAGAATGAAGTAACAATGCTCATGCTTTTGTTTTTTATAAGAATTCTTTCTCATGAATCTGAAGACAGTTACTCAATCCTCCCTCCACCCTTAAGTAAAACAGAAACATGATATGCTGCAGGTGAAGGGGCAGAAAGACATCAACAGAATCAATGCACATAAGTGAACTGAACGGAATGTTTACTGATCCGGTGAAACTCAAAGAACAGGAAAACAAGGACACTCATACATTTTAGATGCCTTCAGGTATATTTAGAATCATGTGCAAAATAAAAAGATTGCAAAAAAGTGAATTAAAATAAAATATTCTAAATGAATTTGCAGAGTGAATATTTGTTAACACTTCTGCCTGGAGCCTGGGTCTAGTTGCGAGCATTTCTATTGTCTATGTAGACAGTGTGGTGTCTCTGAGTACTCCAGTGTCCATATCCCAAAAAATATGTGCATGTTTCATTACTTCAGAACTGACTTAATGTAAGCTACTCTAGGTGTGATCTAGGTGTACTATATGGATCTGCATGTTATCAAAGTACCCAAAATCAAGCAGCTATGGAACATTGTGTCAAATGTATATAAAAAAACATCTGCAGTCCAACAAAGTTTTTTTTTTTTAATTTCAGTGTAGAATCCAGAGAAAAGCAAATGACAGCAAAATCAGGAAAAGAGTTATCATGCACAAAAAAGAAATGTTTCTTTTCTAGTCATTGCAATCATGTTAAGTTTCAGTTATAGGGTAAAATTACTTTATTTCCATAGTATATTTTAGTGAACTTTCAGGAATTGAATACAGGCTTTAAAACATGTTTACTGTACATGCCTTGATAATTACAAGACAGAACAAATATTAAATATGTCTCTGCTCAGATTTTCAAGTAAATAAGTTAAAAGATGTCATTTATAAGTTACCTTGATAACTTCCATTAGCTATTATTGCTATAGAAAGCCAAATATTTTAACATAACTAGGTAAATGATTATACCAATTTAACATAACATTAATTTACTAAATCGCTTTTACACTTTTGCTCCCTAATTTTTTATTCTGAGGACAGAGAAAATTAATACATTGTCATGCATGCAAATGTTAGCAAAGTCTCACAGGTACTGGACAAAGGATGGTGGGGGCAGGGTGACAAATGAAGGTGTTACATAGCTACCAACCACATGGCCATCTCTTTATTTAGAATAGAGGGGAAGCCACGTCCACCCCAACACTGCAGACTCCACTCCTTTTGTTTCTAACAGTGTATAAATTGAAGGTTATAACGCTGGAAGTCAGCGTTCAGTCTCGAACCAGCTTGCAGAGATGCCAGACCTCTTACCTAATTTGAGCCTTACTTGTGTTTGAAACTGGAACTCTGCATCTATTTAATGATTGTTTCTTTCTTTGTCTTCTGGACAGCTGGGACACTAAAAGGGGCATCCCTAGGGAACTCAACACTTCATCTGCCTTTCTTGATTTATTTTACAATATTTGCTTAAATAAGAGTCATAAACTACTAATACACACTAAAATGTTGTTTACAAGGAATACATTAAGTTGCATAATAATTCTTTAGATTTGCTTGAATTATTTGATGTTTCTTATCGATGACAAAGCTTATTCACAGGTATGTCTAGTATATTAATTTTAGTCTGCACACACTCTTCAAATTACACCTTTGGTATCTGTCATTGTTTTGATTACTCAATCTATAATCTAACAGTTACAAGGAGAAGCTTCATGTACTATCAAGACAATTTCTCCTGGAATAAAATGTCTTCTTAATCTTAACCATTTTTGAAGCTGTTGAACTATTGTGAAACTTTCCAAAGTCCATCTTGTCCATAATAGATCAGCAATATATTTGTGACCAGCATCTTTATGCTTACTATTCGTTTTTGGGAAAATGTAAAGGAGGAATGCTGAGCTGTGCCTTCAATAAATTAGTAAATGATTGGGTGTTAGTGCTTCTAGGTCATTGGGATCATCTGATATCTCTGTTGTTCATGTTGTGTTAATGATATTTATATAGTGCTTTCCCATGCTCAAGTTCCACTTCTCAGCCTTTACTGTCTAGTGTTTTGTTGGTTAAGTACTGATTTTAGGACTTTTGTTATACTTTTGATTTGTCTTTCTCATATGCTGATGATGAGCAATTTATGGTGAGATGAAAATCCATTTTATTTCTTTTTTCAGCATCATACTGCTTATTTTAGATTAATCAGATTAGATAAACTTTATTAATCCCATGGGGAAATTACAAATGCATACAGGAGCCAAAAACATAAAAAAATAAAAGTTTCAATATTTCAATTGTTTTTGACTGCTTCAAGTAGCTGTCTCTTTCAGCTCAAAGTTTTCCTTTAACTGAGCACATAAATGTAATCTGTCCTTTTTTTCAAATGGCAGGGATACATGTGTCTATACTTAATTACCTTATTGTTAAACAAGTAAACTGTATTCCTTATTTCTTGACTAGACTTCACACATTTTAGCTTGGAAAGTCAGAAACAATCAACCACAACCTTTGGTCAAATGTGGCTGTTCAAGTAATAAAAGGTTTCCTGCAGTTCTGTCATTTTTAGCTCTTCTACTTTAGTGTTGTATCTTTTGCAAATTGTGCATTTTGAAATGATCCATCTGATAGCCAAGTTAGCTTCTGGATTCCAACAATATAGACACAACTTTGAAAGCATCTATTTGCATCCACAATGTCCAGTTTCCTTGTGGATTTGCTGCACATTAAGAGTACCAACATGTGAGTCCTTGCAGACAATTGCAGGATGTTGAGCTTCATCTGGCATGACTGCTTTGTTAAGGTTGCCTCCAACTCTCATTATTCCATCTTGCATCACATGAGCATTTTTCTGTAAAGCTTTAATCTCATCTGGATACATGTGTAATTGACAAAGGCCGTATAAGCTCTGCTTCTGTTTTAATCAAATCTTCTGAAGAAAATGGATGTAACTTTATTGTCGACATATATTTCTTCATATGCTCTGTGACAAGTATTTTTATCTTTCTGGGTCACTTTTAGATAGGACCAGTAACCCCGCGATTCTCGAAAGAATCGCAAATCCAAGAATGACAATCACTTTCTGTTCCCTCCGATATTTGGAGGGATGCAATATCATGGAGGGTGGGTGCGTCCTGGGACATTCTTCATGTAATTAAATAAACATATTTGTACTAAAGCGGTTTCTTTTGGAGCTGTGACTCATCTGGTTCTGGTGTTTCAGAAGCGCGTTGTAGGCGCCTTCGTTTATTGTTTTTATCCATGCAGTCTCTTTTTTGTTTTTCTATGGCTGTGTCGTCAGCTAGAAGTCATTTGCTGACGGCGGCGGATTCGTGTGCTGAAGTGACCATGGCAGCGGATCCAGGCATGGAGGGCTACATTACTAAACGAAGGTGGTATATGCGGTGGTGTGGGCGGTCGCATTCGGGTGGCTGTACACCTGGCATGCACGCTTTACCTCAGGTTTAGTTCACAGGTCGTAGCCATACGGGCTCGTTTTTGTATTTCTAATCGTTGAGCTGTTTCTTTTTGGAGCCGTGACTCCTTTGCCTGTGCTGTTTCAGAAGCACATTGTGGGCGCCTTCGTTCATTGTTTTTATCCATACAGGCTTGTTTTTGTATTTCCGTTAGTTGAGCTCTTTCATTTTGGAGCTGTGACATGTTTGCTTCTGGTGTTTCTGAAGCGCGTTGTAGGAGCCTCCGTGTATTGTCTTTATCCATGCGGTCTTGTCTTTGTTGTTCTGTGGTTGTGTCGTTAGGTAGAAGTCATTTACTGTTAGGAATCATAATCCAACTTACTTTTAATACTGAATTACCATTATGTGATTCAAATGTACCACACTGACTGCTGGCACAGTGGATTAGAGCAAGTTTAGTATACAGGTTGTGTTGTTTGGGTGCCACGTACTGACTCTGGGAAGTACGGGCTTGGTTTTGTATTACTAATCATTGAGCTCTTTCCATTTGGAGCCGTGACTCCTTTGCCTCTGCTCTGTCAGAAGCGCGTTGTCGGCGCCTTCATTCATCCATACAGGCTCGTATTGTAATTCCGTTAGTTGAGCTCTTTCTTTTTGGAGCCGTGACTTCTTTGCATCTGGTGTTCTTGAAGCACGTTGTAGGAGCCTCCGTGTATTGTTTTTATCCATGCGGTCTCGTTTTTGTTTTTCTGTGGCTGTGTCGTTAGGTAGACGTTGTTTTCACCTTGTGGCTTGAAGTGAACACTGTGATTTGAATGGTTAAAGTGAGCCATTAATGCAGTTTTAATGAGACAATTTAAAAGGTGAGTGGTCTTGCATATCTCACTATTCTGGAGTAATCGTTAATATTGTCTTGAAATATATTAATTACATGTATGTACAATATGATATAGCACTTTGCCCAGTGAACACAAATTGGGAATTTTATTTGTTTTCTGATGTATCTTTTCTGTCATCTGGTGGTAGTACTGTATGACAAAATAATATGTTGATAGATCTTCATTTTTCTGTGTTTTTTTAATATTATTTGGCTGACATTTTATCATCACTGGGGCAGGTAGCTTAATACATTGTTAATACACAGCCGCTGGACCCCACAACCTTGCCCAACACCCAGTCCACAGAAGCATTGAACAGAGTAGGAGCGGAACACACCCCTGACGAACCCCAGAAACAACTGGGAAAAATACAGAGGTCCTGCCTGCACTCCACAAGCATTCACAGTACCAATGTACAGGCCAGCCATGATATCCAGCAACCACGAGGGGATCCCACGAACCCTCAGGATGTCCTACAGGGCAGCTTGTTCAACTGAGTCGAACACTTTGCGAAAATCGACAAAGGCTGCAAAGAAACTCTTCCAATATTCGCGTTTGCGCTCCATGAGAATCCTCAGTGCCAGGATGCGGTTGATGGTAGCCTTCTTAGGTGTAAAACCAAGTGATCACAGATCCTATTGAGGACGACCCTAGCAAGGACCTTACCCGGCACAGAGAGCAGTGTTATCCCCCTGTAGTTATTGCAATCCAGGTGATCACCCTTCCCTTTCCAGATAGGGATGACAAGTCCCATTTTCCAGTCAGTTAGGATGATGCCAGTCACCCAAATGGAAGCAAAGATTGCTTGCAATGTCAGGAGGACAGCCTTACCACCAGCCTGGAGAAGTTCACCCCGAATACCACAGATCGCTGCAGCCTTTCCCCTCCTCAGCTTGCGACTCTCCGAGGAACAGGTTCAGATGTGCATAATGCTTCAATTTCCTCTGTAAGCAGGACGTGGGTCGCTAGATCACAGATGGTGTGTCTCTTGCTCATAGATTCCCCTAACAAACACCTCTATCTGTCCTCAGAGCCCTCGCAGCTGTCACTCTCAGTTCCCGGAACAGACCAGAGTTGCCATTGAGCTGTGCGCTGCAGCTCCTCTCGATGATATCCAGGGTGCCCTGCGAGATGAAACACCTCCTTCTGGGAACACCGGTAACACCAACACAACCCTCAGCAACCTTCAGGGTCTTGTCATGGACGGTCTCCCACATTACATTAGGATCAGCAGTCATACCCAAATCTGAAAGTTCCTCACACAAACTGCAAGTAAACTCATTAGAAACAGCCTGGTCTTGGAGTCTGGCCAACTCCAGGCTCATTTTCCTAGTAGGCGGTAACCTACTGGACCTAAGCTGGATCCTAAGAGTAGCAACAACAAGTCTGTGGTCAGAATTCACAAACTGTGCACTTCTGTAGACCCTGCAGTTTTGCAAGAGACTCCAGCGTCTGCCCACAAGGATGTGATCGATCTACTTCACCGCACCACCAGTATTGGAGTACCAAGTCCAAAGATGCGGTTCAGGGTGCTGGAACCAAGATCCAGCGATTCGCAGCTCCTGAACTTTTGCAAAGTCAAGGAACATGGAGCCACTTTCACCACAGTCACCAGACCCATGGGGGCCGAGACAATCCTCATAGCCACCCCTGTCAGTGCCAGTGGCTGCATTGAAGTCACTCATGACCAGAGGAGTGTCACCTCGTGGGCACCCATCAACCACCGCGTGAAGCTGCGAATAAAATGTCTCACCGTGGTCAGAGCATACACTGAGACAAAAGACAGGGCACTCAGGGAGTGCTGTAATCTGAGTCTCATAATACACTTGTTGAAAGGAGTGACATCGGACACCATTGGAAGAAGCCAATCCGCTACAGCAACAGCTACTCCCCGAGTATGACAGCTATCAGTCCGACCAGACCCATAAAAGTTGTATCCACCTACAGAGATCTGGCCAGTCCCTGGTCTGCGCACCTCAGAGAGTTTACGCAGCTCCTCCGACAGCAGAGGAAGATGATAATCTTGCCGGAGAGACATGACATCCATGTGCCCACACGTATGGGCCGCCTCAAATTGGGACCTGAGTGCTGCCGTGCAGTGGGCGACGCCTCAGCACCACACCAGTTCCAATCCCCAACAGACGTGACCCTATTGGTTCTCCAACGGTTTCGACTCTTCCGGGGATGGGGCTCCCGAGGGCTTTCCCCCTTCCCCTTCATGTTGTGAGCGCCTTTCTAAGGGCGGCTGCTGCAAAGCTACTCCTGTGGAGAGCAAAAAGGAGTCCTTTCTGTAGTCTCAGAGCTTTGTGAAGTTTTTTTTACGGTGGCTGGACTGCCAATCCTGCCACCAACCCCCATGATTTCCCTGGAAGTTTGAGGACCGCTTGCAGGGCCGGATGCAGTTTAATGTCATACCCAGGACACCAGAAAAATATATTCATATAAGTTGTTTTTATTTGCACCAAAAATGATTAGATAGATAGATAGATAGATAGATAGATAGATAGATAGATAGAAAGATAGATAGATAGATAGATAGATAGATAGATAGATAGATAGATAGATAGATAGATAGATAGATAGATAGATAATTCTTTTCTTTAATAATAATTCTTTGCATTTATATAGTGCTTTTTCTCATAGATAGATAGAGCTTTTTTCTTGAAAAAGTAAAATGTAACTCTCTAATCTTAAAGAAATGACTTATAATGACTTATAATGATTTCAATATACTGTATATATATTTAACTTTTGAAAAGACTATTTAACTTAGGCTGCAAATTAGCAATTAAGTATTAAGTGGAATGCTCTTAGTTGATAAATGATGGTGCTGCTTGTAAGGTGCTGCCATCCTGTACAAGTTTCCTACAAGCCTGTAGGTTCAGAACAAGTAAGGATATGAATCACTCTTTTGCCAACCCGGTTGTTTAGAGTGATATATCCAGCATCTATAAGTAAACTGAATATAACTGATTGCTGGCCTGCATGTTCTTCTGTGGACCTCTTGATTGTAGTATGTCATTTATCTTTTTCTGATCCTTACATAACCAAGTTGTTTTCTGTCTAATTACTTTGCACGATGTCCTAAACGTGAATGATATGCATAGAGATGGTAAGGGTTTTATGAACTGCACTGGTGCTCTCTGACCCTGCCCATAATAGCATGATCCAATTGACATTTTGCTTATTTTTTACTGAGGAGTGTTGACTGAATGTATATACCTTACCCTACCAACCATTCCATTCTTGTATAAGATTTATGATTTTAATATGGTCTAAGACAGGCACAACTAAAATGAGTACACATGCCAAGATTTTAAAATACATGAGCATTGCATATGGACTTAGCTATAGGAATAGTGTGTAATGACTGAGGTAAATTCTAAATCATCTCTATTTGTAATAGAGAGAAAAAACATATTAGGTTGAGTGCATGTGAAATGAAAGATAAAATTTAATTATAAGTGGCCTTGGGCAAGATGAAGAAATCAGAAATTAATTATTTCCTTTTCTTTATTATAATAAGAGTGCATCCTAGTTGCACTTTGAGTTTGCATATTATAATAAACAAAAGGAATGTCTATGCTGGCGTTCACCAGAAAGGTTAATTTATTATCATAATCTAAAGACAAGCATGTTTGACTAACAAGCATCTATAAACTTGCCCAGTGTCAGTGGGCCTGCGTATTTCCACTAAACCTAGTAATACAAAACATGTCTTTAGAAAAAAGATAGAATAATATAATTGAAAGTATAGTGATAATCAACACACAGATCAATAAAATGTTTGCTTTGAAAATTTGTCTGTGAGGACTACCTTATTCTTTTTGTTCTTATAGATCAATAACTGTGCCTTTTGAGTACCTCGGCAATATTTACTTTTGGAACGTGGAAGAAAGGTAAAGGCACAATATTACTTAAATGAAGTTAATTTATTATTAATTGCAGGAAGGGAATAGTACATTTCTTGATGCAACTACTCAGCAGTATTTAGAAAACAAATCACTTACATCCAAAATCTGGGAGGAGGCCTATGCAACTATATTTATACCTCTATAAAGAACATAATTCCTAATTGCAATATAAAACTTGCATCCTGTTTTCCAGAGTCTTTTCAAGCCTTATTAGCGGAACCATAAGATAGGATGGGAGTTTTCACAAAAAAAAAAAAGTTTTTAAAAATAGATATGCTGTGGAATTGATTAAAATTCACAATTATTGCAAAGTTCTAGTGATACAAATTATTATATTATTATTATAAATTTGTATTTACTTTCCACAATCTATAATACAAAACAACATAACATTCTAAAACCTGTTCAATACAGTGCAAGCCTATCCTTCTAGCATAAAGGGCAACTGTCTATCAGAAAACCCACTCACATATATATATATATATATATATATATATATATATATATATATTGCTGTTAAATACTTATGATGACCTGTATTATCAATGACTGTTACCTTGTAATTAGTTTTTAAAATTTTCTTCATTACATGAGACATACTGACATGGCGCCACAAACCCTCTCTTTCTGTTTCCTAATTTTCTACAGTGGTGTTTAAGACAATGGCCAAACTGACAGACTTTGCAGCCCTAATCCAGGGCACAGAGGAACAGCTTCAGCAACTCCAGCTACAGGTGGCGGCACAACAAACTAATTTTGCCAAAGCAGAGGCACAAAGAAATGCACAAGAGGCTTACGAGACGAAGTAACACATAGCCCATCTCAGGTATTCATGTCTTTACGTCCTCATGATAATATAGAAACCTATTGAACTTTGAAAGAACAATAACAAGACACCAATGGCTAAAACAGGACTGTGCTTTTACATTGGCTCCCTTCTTGATCGGTGAGGCTCAAAGGAAATATTATGACCTAACCATGTGGGCTGCTGAGGGAAAAAGAAGTTCTAGCCCATTGTGGTTTAACTCCTGAATCACAAGCCTAGAGGTGTCACAACTGGCACTTTGATTCCTGTTACCTCACTTTCCCACAAGCCTTTGATTAATGGGGTGAGATGGTCTAATGGCTTAACCTGGGAGAAAATGTCATTGAACAGGTAGAGATTGTTGCTTGAGATTTTCCAAGCCGGGGTGCCCACACTTTTTCGGCTTGTGAGCTACTTTTAAAATGACCAGGTCGAAATGATCTACCCACATTAAAAATTATATATATATATATATATATATATATATATATATATATATATATATATATATATATATATATATATATTTGCAGTTGGAGATCCACAAAGGGAGAAAAAACGAATCACGTATCATAAAATAGTTTTATTCCTGAGCTTTCAACCCCTGTCAGGGGTCTTCATCAGAGGATAATGCTTAGACTTACAAGAATCAAAGGCAATATATAGCAACACATTCAGTGGGGGGTGGGTGGAGGTGACTAAGTCCGTATGATCAAAGGGGGGGGGGGTGTATCATTAAATTAAAGTGCATATGTCCTTCTTAAGTTGGCATATGCTGGGTTTATGTCCAAGTGTCTGTTGATGGCATTTTCATCTGATAGCCAAGACTCGGCCAACTCTCTGGCGCTGTCTACACAGCAGGCGCCAAAGGAATCAGCATACAAGCGACGTAAATCAGAACCTCCACCCCACCTGGCATTCACTCCCGTACCACCATAATGTGTCAGAAGGCACGGCACGCACCCCTGACCAAGTGGGGCATCAAAATAGCACATAAACCACCAACAATCTGCGCACGGTCCTGTTTAATGCTAAAAACAAGAAATCGACAGCCGAAACACAAAACGCAGTTTATAGTATTCCATGCAATTCTTGCTCAGCTGTATACATAGGACAAACGTCAAAAAAAATCTCAACACGTGTACAGGAACATTTCAACGCCGTCAGAAGAAAGGACGCACTATCTTTGATATATGCACATACTAAATCGACAGGACACACATTCAACTGGGACAACGTGAAAGTAAAATTTAAGGCCAGTACAAAAAGCGCCAGAGAGTTGGCCGAGTCTTGGCTATCAGATGAAAATGCCATCAACAGACACTTGGACATAAACCCAGCATATGCCAACTTAAGAAGGACATATGCACTTTAATTTAATGATACACCCCCCCCCCCCTTTGATCATACGGACTTAGTCACCTCCACCCACCCCCCACTGAATGTGTTGCTATATATTGCCTTTGATTCTTGTAAGTCTAAGCATTATCCTCTGATGAAGACCCCTGACAGGGGTTGAAAGCTCAGGAATAAAATTATTTTATGATACGTGATTCGTTTTTTCTCCCTTTGTGGATCTCCAACTGCAAATATGCAAACCGTATCACAGACCTTCTCTTCCATTCATATATATATATATATATATATATAATATATATATATATATATATATATATATATATATATATATATATATATATATATATATATAGAGTATACTTTATACATAAAATATATGTTGTCGTACCTTGCAAAACTGAATAACCTTTATGGCACAATAACAATTCAATACATTTATGGTCACTACAGTATTTGGATTTAATAATCTACGTGTGGGAAAAGGCTGACTCGCATAAATAAGTAGAGCCGAATAATGCAGTCAAGGAGGTAGCACATTTCCTCATGTTTGGGTACTTTTCCTCTGTGAGTAAGTTCCAAAACTGTCCAAGAGCCCCAGACTTCAGCTGAATGTCATCCTGCAGTGTCAAAATCTCATCCTCCACTGTACAGGAGTTTTACAGTAGGTGAAACAGTGTTGCAATTTTTGATGCGGGTGAATCACCCTCAACATCTTCCCTAAATAGATTGCACTTAAATGGAGCGATTGGCTCAAGTAAAGCTGAGTCTTGAAACCGTCTGTCAAAGTCTGACAGGCAATTTTCAATCTGCTCTGTGTAGCGTATGCTGTCAAGTTGCGCTCATGCCTTCCATTGCATCTCCAGCTCTGACGCGAGGTTTTGGATGTTCCCAAAATCAAGGCACTGCAGCTTTGAGGACAGATGTATTTTTCGTTTGAAAGCATTAACTGAGCTAATCATATTGACCATGGTTTTCTCTTTTCCTTGCAGCTGTAAACTAAGCTCATTCAACATGTTGGTCAGATCGGAAAAAAATGCCAAGTGTAGCGGCCATTGATCGTTATTAAGTTGCTTGTATTCTGCATGTTTAATAACAAGGAGAAACTCCTTTTTCTCCGGCCAGGGGTCTTAAAATCTCAGCAGGAATTTCTCCCTAGCCATCTGTCTCAACGAAGGCCTCTTTTTATCATTTCTCCATCTTGGAAGGACTTCTTATGCTTAATGATCGAGTGACTCACCCGGAACGATGCTTTGGTGTGTCTGCCTTTGCTTTTGAATTCAGCCGAGTGAAACATGATGGCTGTCCGATTAACTGTGATTTCAGTTCCCTCTCCTTTCTCTTTCTCAGATCGCTTTTCGGAAGGAAGTCAGTTTCATAGTTTTTATGAACAGTTCGAAAGTGCCTTTCCACATTTTCCTTCTTTGGAATAGCAATGATAGATTGACAGATCAGATAAACGCACTTCGATTGTGACATTGTGAGAAAAAAAATCCTCTTCCAATTCCACATCCAGTCCATACCCTCCCCAAACAAGTTTTTTTTTAAATCCCTTCTTTAGTCGATATAAATTGGAAGGCTAACTAGATCACAGCCACAGTTTTGCAGTAGCCCGCAAGTTTGATCGTGCGTGCAGGATGACCAGTGTGTTAGAAGAAAAGAGATCTCAGACTGGCCGCCCTGTATGTCAATCAAGTTGCAAATGCCATGGGGAGGATATATGATAGACTAATGTTTAAAAAAATTTTTTTTTAATCCAACACAATCTACCTGCACTACCTTTGCGATCTACTGGTCGATCACGATTGACGCATTGGGTACCCCTGTTCTAAGCCATGCCCTCCCAGAGAATCTTGCATGGCACGTACAGAGGTAATCATGAAACATATATAAAGTCTGGTAGAGACCATTGAACAGCACATAGTGCCAAGAAAATGGAAAACTCGCCATGAATGAATGAAATGAGCCCCCATATAAGGAGCTGGAGCCTAAAGGAAGGACAGATCACCAACACTTCCCTTCTGCTATAAATGTAGAGAATTGATAAATATGGTTTCAAATTGTCTGACATTAGGTGAACCTATGGACTATAATACCTTACAAAAGGCTTCTCAATAAGGTTTACACAAACACAATTCTTTCTTCTTCTCCTCTGCTCCATGACAAGCTTAGTCCTTCCTCCACACCCAGCTCCAACTTCCATGGGTGATGTGGAGCAGTCTCCTTTATACCAGACCCAAGAATACTTCCAAGGCCTCCATGTTCCATCCAGAAAGCACATCCGGGTCATTTGAACCCTCCCTAAACTAGGGACAGTGTCTCCTGCCAGCTCACCTTGGCAGCTTCCACACAACATAGAAAGGCTACAGCTTCCATGCAGGCTTGTGGGTGTGCAAATGGAAAACCCACAAGAGTATTGTTGCCACCTAAGACAAAATCCATAATGTTCTAGCCATGATAGATACCAGCAGTAACATCTCCACTGTTGCTAATCGTTACATTTCCCCATGACAGTATATATTCAACAAATGGCCAATATTACCTGTGTCTACAGGGAAACTCGTTGGTATGAATCTAACCTCTACTAGATAATTTTTCAGGGCAATTTGAAAACCTTACTTGTAAGGTTTCTGATTTATGTATGCAGTTATTCTTTTGTGGGACTGGTCAGACAGTAAAGGCAGGTTGAAGATACTCCATACAATACTAGCTCAACAGCGCATGCTTACAGAGGGTATTTATATAAACGCAGTATTTATATATACTGTATACTTGACATATATTATAAACTCTATATATTCTATATACAATATATATGTACAGTATATACTGTGTATACTCTATATGTGCATATATATACAGTATATATATATATACTGTATATATTGTCACACGCGTGTTTAGGGGATAACTAAAGGGTCTGAGTAGTTGTAATTCTAGGAAAATCCCACTCGGCTCTGGGGCAGCCAACGACACCACTTCCGGTTCCGGTCCTGATGAGATCACTTCCCATACTGGCCTTTAAAGCTGCCATCTTGTGTCTAGTGAATTAGTTCTGTTTTGGACTCAGTCGTGTGAACATGCTGTTCTTTTTTAGCAATTTTGCAGCTGGGAAAAATTATACGGGTGGCTGCCCCAAACCTTCTCAATGTCTTTTGGTCATTTTAGTGACAGTGGCATAGTCGGCAGGATGGTAGAATCCCAGAAGAAAACGGGACCGGACCTGAATCATGACCAGGTGGGAGAGTACCAGGGCCGAGCTTCTGGGTGGGGGGTTTGTCCTGGATTTTGGAAAGAACTGGTGCAGACTCCCTCCTTTGTCTAGTTCCGGGCCACTTAAAATAAATAGGGAGAGTGTTGATGGGATACACAGAAGTGGGCTGGTCTCTATGGGGGAAGTGATAGGGACTTATTATGCTCTCTTGGAGGAGAGGGCTATCCTCCCCGCAGGGGCCAAGGCCAGCCTTGTTTAAAAGGGAACAATGCAATGATGATTCCCTTAAATTTGCAAAGAATGCAGTTATACTAGTCAATGGCCAAGTTACTCAAAATAAAGCACTTAAAGACTTGTATCATCCTCAAACCGACGGTCTAGTGGAGAGGTTTAATCAGACTCTCAAACAGATGCTTCGCAAGGTGGTCAGCAGGGATGGAAGGAATTGGGATCAACTCCTCCCCTTCGTACTCTTTGCCTACAGGGAAGTCCCCCAAGCGTCAACGGGGTTCTCACCCTTTGAATTTTTATATGGATAACAACCCCGGGGTATACTGGACATTTTGAAAGAAGGCTGGGAAGGAGAGGGTCTTCCCTTGACTAATATTTTAGAATATATCACAGTTACGCAATAGATTTGAGAAAATTCGACCTATACTAAAAAGTCACATGGAGGAGGCGCAAACAGCACAGGCCCGCTATTATGACTGTGGCACGACGCTTCAGGAGTTCCAACTGGGGGATCGGGTCATGGTATTGGTTCCCACCTTCCATTCTAAACTACTTGCCCATTGGCAGGGACCATGCGAAGTTAAGGAGAGGAAAGGGCTTGTCGATTATTTGGTGAAACAGGCCAATCATTGACCGACCGAGTAGATATATCACGTGAATCTGCTGAAACCGTGGAAGGAAAGGGACCCCGATCCCTCCTCCGGACAGCCTCGCTCATTCTTTGCTCAGACCAACATACTTACTGTAACTTTGGCTCTAACGTGAACCCCAGACAGAAGTGAGAGTTCGAAGCAGTTATCTCATCTGTCCCGGAGGTGGTGGATGAAAAAAACCAGGCAGGACCCCTCTGATTGTCCATGACATTGTGACCGAACCCGGGGTTATAGTCCAAGAGCGCCCCTATCGTCTTCCCGAGGCAAAGAAGGCTGAAGTGGAGCTTGAAATCAAGTGCATGCTGGACTTAGGAGTCACAGAGGAAAGTTATAGTCTCTGGTCCAGCCCAATAGTCTTGGTTAGTAAGCCCGACGGAAGTTGAAGGTTTTGCAATGACTTCCGTTGACTTAATCAGGTCTCCCAATTTGATGCTTATTCTATGCCTCGAGTGGACGACCTCCTTGAAAGGCTTGGACAGGCAGAATATCTGACCACACTTGATATGACCAAGGGGTACTGGCAGGTTCTTTTAACGGACTCCGCAAAGGTTAAGACTGCGTTTAGCACCCCTAGTGGGCACTGGCAGTATTGTGTCCTTCCATTCGGGTTATATGGGGCTCCTGCAACTTTCCAGCGTCTGGTGCTCCGCCCCCATAGCACGTATAGTGCTGCCTACCTGGATGACGTCGCCATCTATTCCAGCACCTGGAAGGAACACCTACAGCATGTCTGAGTGGTATTATGGACGCTGGGTGAAGCCGGTCTTCGGATCAATCCAAAAAAGTGTTTTTTTGGGTTGAAAGAAGCCATATATTTGGGTTACTTGGTGGGTCATGGTACTGTAAAGCCACAGTGTTCTAAAGTAGATGTCATTTTGAAATGGCCCTGTCCACAAACCAAGCGGCATGTCCGAGCATTTCTCGGTTTAGCTGGGTACTACCGCCGGTTTGTACCACAGTTTTCGGAGAGAGCTGCACAGTTGAGTGATTTAACAAAGAAGAGGGCTCCCAACATTGTGGTATGGACTGATACGACAGAAGCTGCATTCAGTGACTTAAAAAGGGCCCTGACTTCAGCACCTGTTTTGAAAGCACCTGACTTTTCGTTTCCTTTTATCCTAAAGACGGACGCTACGGACACAGGCTTAGGAGCAGTGCTGAGCCAGAGCGTCGATGGTGCTGAACACCCCATCATGTTCCTGAGCCGGAAACTGCTGGATCGGGAGACCAGATATGCGGCAGTGGAAAGAGAGGCTCTTGCGATCAAGTGGGTGATTACACACAGTTGAGGTACTACCTCCTGGGTCGGGAGTTTACACTTGTCACGGGCCATGCACCTTTACAGTGGATGGCCCTACACAAGGAGTCCAACCCTCAAGTCACTAGGTGGTTCCTTGATCTATAACCTTATAAGTTCTCGCTCGTTCATCGGTTAGGCTCTCTCCATACCAATGCCAATGCTCTCTCTTGCGTTCACGACCTCTCGGTGCAGGTCGCCCGACCATGGGGGGCCATGTCACACACACATGTTTAGGGGAGCCTGAGTAGTTCCACACCGGACCAGGGGGTGGCGAAGTGCACTAATTCTCTCTCTCGATTCCTTGCAGACCATTCTACGGAAATCCCGTCCGGCTCTGGGGCAGCCAATGACATCACTTCCGGTTCTGGTCCTGATGATATCACTTCCCATACTGGCCTTTAAAGCTGCCATCTTGTTTCTAGTGAATCAGTTCTGTTTTGGACTCAGTCGTGTGAACATGTCTGTTCTTTTTCATCAATTTTTTTGCAGAAATATTATACGGGTAGTTGCCCCAAACTTTCTCAATGTCTTTTGGTTATTTTAGTGACAATATATTTATATGCACACACACATCCACACATAGAGTATAGATATATATTCTTCAAAATTTTAAGCAACTCAGTGGAATTATTAAAATCACAGGGTATTTTATTACAGAAGACATTTGCCTGGTAACCACACATTTATATTAAAACAATTGATATTATGATGAAAAAAGCACAGCTTCTTTAAAATGTTTTGAGATATATAACTGATAAAAAAATGCCAAAAATTTACTAAAAAATCAAATCATCCTTTCTTATTTTTGCTGGACTAGCTGGAATAAGACACAATATTTTTTTGGCTTCCTGCAGTTCTAACTCCCATTTCAGGAAAATACATCCTCAGGCCCAATCTCACTTACATCTTGCAGAATTGGCAGAGGTTAAGGTTTCTTGAGAATGCAATTACTGGTCTGTCAAAGAATGGGGCACACATTTTACACTAGAAAGCAATTACTACTTTGTCATATAATAAGCCACACATTTTAGACTATTATCACTTTCTCACACTGGTGCCGCAGGAGAATATAGTGATGTCCATCCCTCGAAGAAAGTGTATTTGAGTCATGTAGCATTGTTGAATACAATAATTTTCTTTCTATTAAAAATGTTTTCATCATTTGCGTGGCTAATCTAACTATTTTTCCCATGGCAGATTTATTGGTTCAGTATATCCAGTCATATCAGCATTACCTGCAGATGACTGTGTCATTATGTAATGCCACTGAACTTCTTTTCTAGAATATTTCAGAAAAGATCCTTAAAAAATGCAGTGGATAAGAATATTAAAGATCAGAATTTGTCTGAGTCACTCTCCGTTCTCCTCAGTAAGAAGTGGAATTCAACAGTAAATATAATGTAAGATTCAACTGTAAATGAAACTTTCAGGAAGGTTGCATGGACCAGAAAGCCTTAATCAGTGTCTCTGGTGCAAGATGGATTTTCTAGTTAGAAGATTAAAAGAGTCAAACAGTTTTATTTGCTATTATGTAATAGTTAAGGCTTAGCTTTAGTTCTGAGCATGACTGATCACTCTATGTGTGTAAAACCTTATGGAAAAAC
Source organism: Erpetoichthys calabaricus (assembly GCF_900747795.2). Classification (NCBI taxonomy): domain Eukaryota; kingdom Metazoa; phylum Chordata; class Cladistia; order Polypteriformes; family Polypteridae; genus Erpetoichthys; species Erpetoichthys calabaricus. The sequence continues at coordinate 71,636,339 of NC_041398.2, forward strand.
TGGTTCTATATTTTTTTAAGTTTTGGCTGAGGAGTAAGCTGTACGGGTTAATTACTACCTGCTCTCTACCATTTTTTCCCACATGATTGACAATAAAAATGTTCTAATGTTGTAAAATTAAATTTGTTGAATCTCATAAAGAGAACTTAGCACTTCAAATAGTTTTCAGCATCTAACTGAGGCCAAGATTTATTGTGCAAATGTCAAGCAAACTAATATCAAGACTTTCGAGCCTTGGCTAAATCCGATGGTACTTTGTTTTAACAAATTTAAGAAGGGTATGTTAATGCACACTGAGTGCCACTTCATGTTTCTCTATTGATTTATTTACACTGTGCGTTGTTTCATTTTTAATTTAAAATATATAATTTTTAAAATTTAAGAGTGAATTAAAAATGTGTACCAAATAATCAGTTCTACTATTTAACTGTTTGGTTGCTGAATTAACGCCCAATTTATTCCTAAGTTTAAAGTTATTTAACTAGTGTCTCAGAATTACTCCCAGGAATTGCACTAAAAGTTTGACCAGGATAAGAATTTGTCATATCCAAGGATAAGACATACAATAAGTAGTAGTTATTATGTGTCTCCTCCCAACGAGGAGTATGAGTTCACATTTCAGGATAACTGAATCATGTGTTTATGGCACTCCAAGCCCAAAACATCACTCATGAACGTGTTTTGTAGCTTCCTTAAAAATCATCATAATGTTTCCTAGTTTTCTGATATGAATGTTAAGGATTCTCAATAAAGATAATAATTCTAATAATAATATTGAAAGTAGTAGGAGAAGAAAGTAAAAAAAAAATAGTGTAGGACATTACGCAAAGATGCATGTAATCATCGCTACTTCACAACAACATCAAGAATAATACCGAATTGAGTACCGAGATGGAAAAACTGAGATAAACACACCCAATGAGAGTAAAACCCAATAATGAGCATCTTTATTTAACAATGAATGATCCACGGCTGCACTTTCAGAAGAATCAATTTCCTGCTGTTATGGCCATGGGAAATGCCTCATTAAGTAAAAGCTACTGAAAGTAGCTATGGATATTCCCGTGCTGTTTCTGAAGTTCAGTCTTCCAGCATTCCTGATCATCTTCCATAGTTGCGTGCCCCCCCCCCCCCTTATCTTCTGTGTGAATCTATTTATCTAATTCCCCTGAATAATTATTATTATAATTAATGATTGTTTACATTTATATTGTGCTTTTCTCACTATTAGAAGTGCTTTACATAGAGAGTGGGGAGCCACTTCAAACACCACCAATGTGCAGCATCAGGCAATAGCAGAAAATTTGCACCAGTACGCTCACCACTGATGAGGTGGTGAAGGGGGGAGAGACAGCCAATAAGAGACCAGTCTTCTGCCTGCTTTTTTAAGCCTTCCCAGACTTGTAAAGTATAACATGAATATTCCAGGGATTTGGGGAATTTAGAGCTCAGTGTGCCTAGATAGATAGTGTGGTGCCCGGCGGGTGTCCATGCCCGGCCGGGACGCCTAGGAGGAGTGGAGGAGGGCTTGTGCCTCCTCCAGGACACGAGGGGGCGTCCTCCCTGGTGGCTTTGGGGACCACGGGTACGGAGCTTAGAAGCTCAACCCTGTAGGGGCCCGTGGTCACCGCCAGGGGGCGCCCCGATGCCTTGGGAACATTGTCCCTCAGTACTTCCGCCACACCGGGAAGTGCTGGGGGGGAAGATACTTGAGGGCACCCGGTGGACTTCCGGCTTCTCCTTGGGAGCTTCCGCCACACAGGGGTGTGGCTACGGAAGTCCTGAGGATGCACCTGGAGCCCATCCGGGGCACATAAAAGGGGCCGCCTCCCTCCAGTCAGGAGCGAGAGTCGGGAGGAAGAAGACGTAGCGTGTTGGAGAGGAGTGGAGGCGGACCGAGAAGAGAAAAGGCATTGTGTTGTGGCCAGGACTGTTAAGGGGTGATTGGTGCTTTGTGCACTGGGTTTGTGCACCTTTACTTTATTTATTATGAATAATAAACGTGTGGTGGACGATAATATGGTGTCCGTCTGTGTGTGTCCGGGCTGCGTATCACAGTGGCGTAGTCGGCAGGATGCTGCACCTGGTTCAAGGTGCGGACCTGTATTTATTAAACATTCTGTGAGCAGCCCGGCGCAGCAGCGGCACCCCCACACGCGGCGCGGGAGCGACGCAGGCACAACCCCGCGGGAGCGATTCACCTCACGGTTCGCTACCGGTTCCTTCAATGGCCATGTTCTCCTGGTGCGGGGAGAAGAACAGGGACGTTGCCGGAGTGCAGCGGGCTCCAGCAGGCACACTGTCGCCGACGACGGCCGGTTCGGCAGCGCAGTGAGGACGGCGAGAAAGGAAGGCGAGTCCCAGGAGGTGAGTACCCTGCCCAATGGCGATAGGCCCCGTGGGGGAAAGTTTACCTTTTGTGCTGCAGGCAGGGACTACCTGGGACTGCGTCAGTGGCAACGTAAAGCCGTGCCTCAGGCTGTCGACGGCACCGAGGTGGCAGTAAGCAGTGCCACGAGAGAGGAGCCGCTGCAGCTCGATAAGCAGCAGCAGCTGGGATCCAGGAAGGCACGTCGCCGCATCAGGAGACAAGGAAACAGAGCCAAAATGGCCGCGGACCGGAAGCCGCTCCCAGAGACAGGTCCGGGATTGGGCGGTGTGTCTGACGTGTCTGCCAATGATTGGATGGAGGCGGGCACACAGAATGTCAATCCCGGGCTGAGAAAGGACCCGACGGGGCCGGTTGGAAGGACCCCCAGAGAGCAGCCGGCGGATTTGCCTGAAAAAAAGGTAAGGCAACCGCTGACTGGCAATCTGTCTTTGCTCGCGGCGCTGTGTGAGTTGGAGGAATGCCTCCAGCCCGCAGCGTCGTTATTTCAGGTATTACGCGTCCTCCGAGGGCGATTGCAGGAGCTGGAGATGAAGGCGGCCGCGACCCTGACGTCATTGCGACAATGGACGGATCGGCGCGGCGCTGGAGGCTTCAGCCGGAGGGACGCTGCGGGAACGGTAAGCCAGACCACCCCCGTAGATAAAAAGGGAGATTCTACCGATGGGGACCGTGATATTAGTGATCGGGACTGTGTCGGTAGGTCTCCGACAGTGGATGCCGCGGGGCAGGCTGCGCGCGTGGTGAGGGGAGTAACAGTGAGAGAACAGGGCGGACAGGGGCTGACAAGTGCCCTGGGTCCTAGCGCCTGACGCCCCGAGCCCGCGGCAGTCTCCCGTCGCTGTGCATGGACGCAGACGGGAATGGGGCTGCACGTTTGTCATGCGCAGACTCAAACCGTCAGGGCGTCCAAGAGGGAAAGGAGGGATCGAGGGCTGAGTGCTGATTCCTCCAACAGGAAAGGATGTGCTGCTGGGTGCGCACATCCAGTTAAGGGCCACTCCCCTGAGCCAGTGGAAGGGAGAGAAAAGCAGGCGGTCCCGTCAGCCAGAGGGACACGTAACCCGCGGAAAAGGGTCCGATCAGGCAAGTTCCGGGGTCCTTGTGAAAGGGGGGAGCGCTGCCAGTGCGTGGCGCAAAGGGACACCAGAGAAGGGTGTCCAGGCAGCGTCTCTGCCCCTATGTTTCTGTCTGTTGCAGGATGGGACCCGGGACAAACAGTAGGACCTGCTTCGTGGGAATCTGTCCCTCATCAGATGGACCGTCTGGCCGGACGACACTTCGCTGGCAATGGGGCAGCCTCTCAACCAGCGGAGGCTGCGAAGGCACGAGCGGCACTGAGCAGAGGGGCGAGGAGATCTCGGAGGGGGTGCCGAAGAGGAAAGTTCCAGGGTGCTGGTTTGGACCCTGGATGGAGAGTTGGACCCTCTTCGGGGTTGACCCGCCCTAACGGGGTGTGTCGCTCGGACCAATGGGTCTTCGCTGGCAATGGGGCACTGTGGTGCCCGGCGGGTGTCCATGCCCGGCCAGGACGCCTAGGAGGAGTGGAGGAGGGCTTGTGCCTCCTCCAGGACACGAGGGGGCGTCCTCCCTGGTGGCTTTGGGGACCACGGGTACGGAGCTTAGAAGCTCAACCCTGTAGGGGCCCGTGGTCACCGCCAGGGGGCGCCCAGATGCCTTGGGAACATTGTTCCTCAGTACTTCCGCCACACCGGGAAGTGCTGGGGGGGAAGATACTTGAGGGCACCCGGTGGACTTCCGGCTTCTCCTTGGGAGCTTCCGCCACACAGGGGTGTGGCTACGGAAGTCCTGAGGATGCACCTGGAGCCCATCCGGGGCACATAAAAGGGGCCGCCTCCCTCCAGTCAGGAGCGAGAGTCGGGAGGAAGAAGACGTAGCGTGTTGGAGAGGAGTGGAGGCGGACCGAGAAGAGAAAAGGCATTGTGTTGTGGCCAGGACTGTGAAGGGGTGATTGGTGCTTTCTGCACTGGGTTTGTGCACCTGTACTTTATTTATTATGAATAATAAACGTGTGGTGGACGATAATATGGTGTCCGTCTGTGTGTGTCCGGGCTGCGTATCACAATAGATAGATAGATAGATAGATAGATAGATAGATAGATAGATAGATAGATAGATAGATAGATAGATAGATAGATAGATAGATAGATAGATAGATAGATAGATAGATAGATAGATACTTTATTAATCCCAAGGGGAAATTCACATACTCCAGCAGCAGCATACTGATAAAGAAAATATTAAATTAAAGAATGATAACAGTGCAGGTATACAGACAGACAATAACTTTGAATAATGTTAACGTTTGCCCCCCCGGGTGGAATTGAAGAGTCGCATAGTGTGGGGAGGAACGATCTCCTCAGTCTGTCAGTGGAGCAGGACAGTGACAGAAGTCTGTCGCTGAAGCTGCTCCTCTGTCTGGAGATGATACTGTTCAGTGGATGCAGTGGATTCTCCATTATTGACAGGAGCCTGCTCAGCGCCCATCGCTCTGCCACAGATGTCAAACTGTCCAGCTCCGTGCCTACAATTTGTACAATATATATACATATATATTATACAATACAAATGTGCAACATTTCAGTGTCAGTCACCCACCCAACTCTGCCTATTTTCAAAGAAATATGCTGGCTACTACAGTACAGTTTGCATTCATGACCAACCACCCAAGTGTTGATAGTATGACATAACTTGTGATTCACATTTGCATTCTTATCTGCACTTGGGGCAATGATCTTTATGTGCATGCTGTCAATCACACCAACAATTCCTTGAAAACCAGTGATATTCATGAACGCACCTTGCTTTAATATTACCTCACTTGGAGTGGTGGGGAAATGTATAAATCTGCCTGTTACCTAATGCGCTATATGGGCATCAAAGTTTGGTGTAAAATTCAAGAAATCATTGCTTGTGACATATCCAGATCCGCCTTACTGCAAAGCAGCATTTTGCCTATGGCCAAAACACCTAACACTACCAACACTTTCATTTCATAGATCATAAGAATAGAACCAATTCTGAGATTTTTAAACCAGTTAGGACTGTTTTCCTACTCTTAGATGCTTGATAAATATGGGCACAGGTCTCTGTTTTGTCTTTGCGCTGATGTAATGAAGTAAACCTTTGCTGGTTACATTGCAGGTCACTCAGTAGCTTTTCTTTTCTCCTGTGTATCATGTTAGGGCTGTGGGGAGCTAGCGCCCTGCCCGGGGTTTGTTTCCTGCCTTGTGCCCTGTGTTGGCTGGGATTGGCTCCAGCAGACCCCTGTGACCCTGTAGTTAGGATATAGCAGGTAGGATAATGGATGGATGGATCATGTTAGGGATTCGGACCTTCAGTACATTCAATCACTTCCCCTCCCATCATCAAAACTTAAATCAGCACCTCAAGCCTCTGCTCTTTATTTGTGTCTGCAGTGTTGTGACAGGTCTTTTTTCTTCTTATTTTATATTCAGTATATGCTATAGGACATAAAAATGGTACAATTAGTGTATTTGTATATATAGAGCAAAATAGGATTAAGTGAATTTCTCAGTGTCACACAGTGACTTGCAAATAAAGTTTCAATGTAGCAGCCTTGTTGTTTCAATTTCATAATTTGTGTCAAAGTCTTAAAATTGATTTTCAAACTCTCTGAACTTCTTAGAAATGTTACTGGATCTGGAGTTCAGTTTCATTCATTGGAGCTTTTTAATGTACAGCAATTTACTCACTATTCTTTATAACTCTACAGATTTATTGCAGACAATAATATCCACACCCATTTCATAATGAAAACCTGGATACACCCTGGATTGTATTCTATACTATACGTGATTTGATCCAATCCCAGTTACTTTGAGAATTAGTTTTGCATTGTTTGAGCTGGTTTCATTGAAGACATTCTGTGGGACGAGTTGAAATTAGTTTTTCGATGTGAATAATTTCTCCTCTTTATAATGTCAAGCTCCTCACTTCATTACCATTCTGCTTATATATTATCCACCTAAGACCAAGATGTTTTGTATTAATAAATTTTCTGAGTATTGCTCATTTACTTGCTAAATTACATTCAATCTAAAAATTTTTAGGGTATTTCATCATCTACAGCATGCCGATAACACCTCATACTCCTCTGATCCAGACTTCCATAGGTGATGCAATCTTAAATTATAAATACATTCCTGGAGTCGCCTAGATCTAATACTGTGAAAACATTTCAGTAACAAACCTGCATGTTAATAAACATTGCTTATCTGGTCATATTGCTGTATAACTTGAATTAGTAATTAGTTTTAAAGTTTTTGAAGCATCCTGTGTTTTTATGGATGAAAATTCAATTAATCTCTCCATTTTCCCACAAGACAACCTCCCTGTCATACAGAATTCTCAGCTGTGGGTGAAGAGTTTTAGTTTTAAAAGTAGTTCATATCTGCTCTTCTAGACCAGCATGGTACTTTTGAAATTAAGAAAGTAATAGTCAGGGAATGTAGTTCCTGAGTTCCAGTCTTGTAGTTTATAAACAGGCTCATTGAGATCAGCTTTGAAAGTGGAAAAGTACACATACCATTACAACATTACTAATGAAAAGATTTAGATTTCAAGGTATTTGTTCTCTATTTTTAATTATCTTTCATAACCCTAAAGTCCTCCATTAACACTTCTGTGGAACAATGCAAACACTGAAATTTAAAATATGTCTGAAATGGCCAACAAGAAGAACAACATATCTCTGGTGATGTTAAACTCATGGATGGCAGAGGTGAGAACACAAATGCTGATATCACAATGGGAAGACATGTAAGAGTTGATCAACTGAGCCAACTTATTAATATTGGACAAGACAGAAATTGTTGTTGAGGAAGCAAAGAATACCAAAAGTGCTTAATACAATAATTCACTTGTATACTAAGAGAGTCTTTCATTTCTTTATTTTTATGTAAAATACTGACAGTTAACTTCCACAACTTGTCACTCTTAATTAACAAAAGGACTGACATGTCATCAGTTCATGCATCCATAGCAAATACTCTATAATGGCGAAATATTCAGGAAATAAAAGGAAAAAGAATACAGTGACATCACTAACAAAAGGATGAAAACAATAAAAAGATACATTTCAAAGAAATAAACAACATAAGCGCAGTGGTAGTGCTGCTGCTTTGCAGTAAGGAGACTGTGGAAGATTGTGGGTTTGCTTCCCGGTTCCTCCCTGTGTGGATAGCGCTTTGAGTACTGAGAAAAGCACTATATAAATGTAATGAATTATTATTATTATTATTATTAATATTATTATTATAAGTATATCAATACGAACAGTAAAGTAAATTTAAACTGAGGTTGATCCTTCCATACACTGCCAGAATTGTACTTCACATGGTGCTTGGAAATGGCATGCATGTAACAGAATTGTTATATTATTTCAGAAATTATGACGTTTGCTAGATGAACGCATACCCCAGTAAAATTGCAAAAGTGACACACATAGCATGCTTGTCCTTATTCAATCTGTGAAAAGAAGTGCAGATCCTAAACTAATATTATTAATTATATTTTTCTATCCATTTGCTTATCATGGTGAGATTCACAGTGGCAACATACTGATATGAACTATCCTGGCCATCTGTCCCTAGTAAGGGTCTTCGGGAGAATTTCCTGGCACCCCAGACCAGTTAAAAGAGATAATATCTCCCCAGTATCCTAGGTAGATGATTGTTGAATAATTTAAATGTATTGGTAAACACTGTATGATGACATACATCCTCTCTGTAAGATGCCATATGTATTCATCTGAAAGTGAACACACTTTTCCTGTTGCTGCTAAATAATGTCATGGTCCTCATAGGGTGGTGTCACTCTCTTCAGCTCTAAATTTGTGCAGCCATCCACACCTTTCACTTGAAAGCCAGAATCACTCTTCCAAAACATTCCTGAAACAATATGCTGGTTGGTTGCGTTCTTGTGCTATTTTGTACATCATATATTTTTTTTTCTTTAACACCAAACAAAATAAGAATTAAATACTTAGAAAGTTGGAACATTTTTAGCTTTTGTTTGGTCGCTTCATTGAAGAGTCAGTGTAGACATTTCTTGGGTATTATTATTATTTGTTTTTGAGTCAGTCCTTCTAAACGTACAGTGGAGTCTTGCAAGATTACTTTAAATGCAGGTGCATTTAGGGGTTGTTTGAACTTGTATGAGTGTCTTTGCATGTGTTTGAAACAGAAGGAATTGTTCTGATTAAAAGTTCAGCTAACTTGTCTCTACCCTTTGTGATCTACAGTCAGTTATCACCTTTTTGTTTATAACATACCAGTAACGGCTCAGAATACACTTGACTTGAGCATTCATAGTTTTCATGGTCTTTCTCTGTATGTTAAGCATTCATTTGCTCAGAGGTTGATGTGCTTGCTGCTTCCTGAGGAGCTCTTCTTTTCTCCACCCTAGAGGCCCACTTCTTCTCTTCTTTAATCAGCATCTTTTTGTGCTAAAACTGATTAAGTCAGTGTTTGTGTTGTAATTACTTAGTACGTTTTCCTTAGTTTTTCACTTAAGCCTTCAATCTGCCTCAAGAATGCTTTAAGATATGAAGAAGATGGGGCGAAGGTGGTAAAGAATGAGAACGGCGCCCGTACACATGCGCTGCACGGACACCCTGCTGGCTGCTGCCGAGAGTTGATTCTACAATAAAATAAAATAAAAATAAAAAGAGGAATAACCTTAGAGGTTATTCATCACCCTGAAAGCGGATAGTAGACGTCAAGTAGTATATGTGCACCAAATTTCAGGTCAATAGGTCATACGGTTTGCGAGCTACAGATGATTTAAAATTCTGGACAGACAAACGGACAGCCACGGTAGCGTATTATATAAGAAGGTTTTTGTAACAAAGAGTCATATTCAAAAATATCAGTGGTCAATAAATGTTAATACATGTTTTAATAAAATACATAAAATGTATTTTTAAATAGCACTTTACAATATTATTTAATTAAAATGGAGTCCAAATATGTCTGTAGTGGCGTAAATGACTTTCAAAAGTGGTAGATTCCTACTCAAGTGATGTAAAAAGTGCATTCACAGTTGAGGGTCTGCGGCACATTCAGGTTTATGTACAGAAGTACACTAACAGAGAGTTAAAATCAGTGTTAAAATGTGACAATGAAGTTGCTCCCTGCAATGGACCATGATGGATAGCAGGTCATTGTGGTACTTTGCTGATAACTTGTAGTGTGTGAGAAATATTGAATCATGATGTGCAGATAATGCAGCAAAGAGGTTGTTTTTTGTGTGATGTAAATCCTGAGCCATGCTTAGGTCGTTTCTTTTTCCATTGATATCTAGGTAAGTTGATTGCATTTTTTCACTTCTGCAGTCACAATCATTGTGGTCCCCGGATGGGGGTGGTACCCACCCAGGACGCCCAGGAAGATAGGAGGAGGGCTCATTCCTCCTCCAGACCTCGAGGAGGTGACCGCCCTGGGGGCCGCGGGTACAGAGCTGGGAAGCTCGACCCTGTAGGGGCCCGTGGTCACCGCCAGGGGGACCCCAATACCTGGAGGACCCTGGAAGTGCTGGGGGGAAGAGGAACAGGGACACCCGGAGTGCTTCCAGGGAGACGGCCGGCACTTCCGCCACACTGGGGCGTGTCGGTGGGAGATTGCCGGGAACACCTGGAGCACATCCGGGTGCTTATTTAAAGGGGCCGCCTCCCTTCAGAGATGGACTTGAGTCGGGTGGAAGAAAGGACAAGGTTGCTGAAGGATAGAAGGAGGCGGTCTGAAGAGACAGAGAAAGAAGGCATTGTGATAAGGCCTGGACTGTGGGGTATTGGGGCTTGTGAGTACTAATGGATTGTATAATGGAGACCCAAAATAAACGTGTGTGAGGTGATTTAAACGTGTCTGCCTGTCTGTGTTCGGGTCATATTCCACATCATGTAACTCACCTAATGAGATTTTAAGAAGGAAAAAGCGAGCTTGTGTGCCAGAAGTTCGATCAATGCACTCGTGCTATTTCTACAGGCAGCATCAGTTGTGTGTGTGAGACTCTACTGGGGTTTCAATAATTTACATTTGTTTTATTGTCAAGAGTATCTACTGGATGAGTAAAATACGATACTATACAAAATGAATTCAAAATTACAATACAAAAAAATGAGCTCTCAAGGAAATTTTGAAACAGAAAATGAATCCATAATTGAAGTTGCACAACATATTTCTCAGTTTTAAGAATAACAGATTTAAAAATTCTACAATTCTTTTTTAATGGTAGATTGCGAAATTACATCAAATTTCTGCATCGTACTCTACTCAAGATATTTAAAGAAATATGACTTTATTGACAAATTTTCATTCGGAATAAGTGTGCACATGAGTGTTTGCTTAAATTAGTTTAGAATGTTTCGCATTGCAACATAGATAATGGACGTTTCTGTTTAACCCTTAAGCTAACTTGTAATGGGACTTCCTTATTACTCTGCTTCATTTGAACTGCAATAATAGAATTTTAGTCAGTTTTTTGTCAGCTACAAAAATAACTGTTTGATTTGTTTTGTTTTCAATGAGGTAATGGCAGCATAGTCTTCTGACCATTCAAGTTTCACATCTGTATGTTTGACGTATGAACATGAGGCTGTATGTTAAATAGAGAAACTCATATATAGAGAAACTCAATGAAACATATCAAGATTGTGAATTTCCCTTTGGGATTAATAAAGTATCTGTCTATCTAAGATATATAAGTCTTGAACAGAACTTTTCTTTTGAAGATATCATTTTTTTTCTTTATTTTTGTGTAAACTGTTTTGCTTTGAATTTGTACTAAAGATATTTTAACTGTAGAATTATTTTCCCGTGAATGTGTCAATGAGTCACTACCTGAATCCTGTGAGAAAACAGAATCTGTGGAATTTGTGGAAATTAGATGAATGCGACTACACATGTGGGGACATGGTGCATTAATGTGAATAAGCATGTGATGTCATTGCATCCATATCATTGTCATAAAAGGAGTAAGATTGTAATGGTAAGATTATCTTCTCTCCTGATTTTCTGTACACTTAGCTTTATAAATAAAATCCTACATTTCCTTTTGTATATGGCATTTAGAACTTGTGCTTTTGTAAATTCTTTTGTTATAATGCCCTTCTGTTTTGTTGCTTATGTGGGTGAGGCAAACTTATACAGATTTGACCATAAAGCCATTTTAGCAGGCTAGTGTTTCTATCTTTCAATTTTTTTTAAACCACATACTATTTTGCAACCCCAGATCTCTCAGTTGCTGAATTAATTAAGATGACTTAATAGCAAATTTTGTGTTACGAAAAGTTTTTAATTTATGTATTTTCATGTTAGCTGTGTTGTTACACACACTATAATGAAACTTGTTTTCTTATATGTTTTTCTTTTGTCAGTTACTCTACTGTATAAAATAAATATTTCAAAAAGTACACAGACTAGTGTTAAATTTTCAAAATCTGAATTTCATAAGATGTGTCACAGTATGTTGAACATTAGAAACACTTTAAAACCTCCTGTTTCACTGGTAAATGAATTTCATTATAATAGAACATCTTGACTGCAGTGTAGTCCTTTTCCTAATCATTTTTCTTTGTCTGATAGGTTTGGTTTTGTTTGTGTGTGCCAGTAGTCTCAATTCTAAAAAGTTAGGATAGTATGCAAAATGCTGATAAAATAAAATAAATTAAAAAACAGTCATTTTTAAATACTTTTTGACATGTATTAAACTGAAAACAGTAAAATGATAAGAATTAAATATTTACAACATAACAGCTTTTATCTTTTTTTTTATATATACATTCTTAAATTTGATGCATGTAAAACATTTTAAAACAGCTGAGACAGATGAAATATAACACTACAAAGGCTGTGGAATGTTTGAGAGACAAGACATGATGCTGTTGTACTTGGATATAAAAGCAGAATTCATGAAAGGCTCAGTCATTGGTGATCAAGGAGGGGTTGAGGGTCTCCACTTTTTGAAAAACTGCATGATTGATAAGAAGGACTTTCTTCATGCTCAATAACAGGGAACTGAACTATTTCATCCTCTTAAGTATATAAAATTATTAACCGATACAGGGAATACAGAAAAATCTATGTTTGTAAGGGGCTAAGTTAATAACTAATAGTGAATATGATCATTTATCCTTAAGATTACATTTCCTTAATGAAATGATTAATGCAACCACATGGTTCAATAATACTTCAGATAACTGATCTCAATAAACACTCTTTTGTCACTAATGTACATACAGAAATGTAAGTTAGGACAATATGGTGGTCCTTTTCTTCCATGTCATTTAAGAGGTTGACTTGTTAGACCACAACACAAATTTCAACTGTGTGACAGTTTAGCTCAGATGAGCGCTTGCCTTTCTGCATAGCATTTTTGGAAGGTGTTGCCATGTGTTCCACTTAAGTCTTAACATGCATTTCCAATTTCTGATTTTATTAACATCACACACACCTTCCCAACTTTTTTAGGATTAAGCTTTGAACATTGCATCTATATTGTTAGTTTTATTTTTATTTTTTTATCTATATGCACACACAGAAATTATTTCATAATGTACTTAGTGCAAGTTATTAACTTGTTTGGCTGAACAATTTAACCAAGGCAACTTACAACATTTGAGATGCAATTCATTACATTTCTTTTATTTTTCCAGTTGGAGCACAGGAAGGTGAAGTGACTTGCTTATGTTCATACAGTGTCTGTATTTAGACACTCTAGATTTGAGCCCACAAACCAACGTTTGAATTCCAGAGTTTTAACCAGTATGCCACACTGCCTATTCTTTTGTTTTTTTGTTTCATTACAAGGTGTTTTGGGTTTTAATTAAATGTTATGTTCCATTTTACATACATTACATGCAATGAAATTAAACAGAGCTAGTAACATGGAAATATATTTTTAAAAAGGAGGAAGAAATAAAAATAGCAAAAAAAACAGAAGTGTTATTTTATGAGAAAATGGCTAAACAGTCAATTATAATAATATACCAACAAACTTTAAGGGAAAACTCGCTGATAATGAAATAAAAATGAAAATAAAATAAAAAACAGAATGCTTGTAACACAGAAAAAAAAATGTAACATATGACAGTAAAATGATGATAAATGTCAAAACAGTTTTAGAAGGACTTATTTAAAAGTAAGCCAGTGAAAGAGTAAAGATTAAAAGATTAAATACTGTAATAAGCAACTGTGAAGGCACAGAGAGATTAAAAGTAAGAACTGAAAGTAACATTAAAATGTAGGAAAATTAAAGCTTTAAGATGCTATCGATTCCTGGTAGAATTTTATCCAACCTCTTCAGAGCTTATAAAAGAACACTTAATCAAGGTTTACAAGGAAATATTAAATGACTACCTCAATGATTTTGAGCTTAACAGCTTTGTTGTCAGAAAAGAAAACAAAGCAGGGAATTAAACACTGGTGTCCAATAGCCTTGTTATACCAAGATTATAAAATCTTTGTGAGATATGTAAAGGAGCCTCATGATGCAGAAACAAAAGCAGACAATAAAATGAAGGATAACATATATTACAAACATCTACATTAAGAAAACAGCTGTACTAATCAAGCAAATAAACAAAACTAGTCAGTCAACACAAATAAAAAATTTAATAATATCCTCTCCATTGTCATATTAAAGAATTCACTTAAATAAACCTCTAGGAAAACACCACTTAAGAATCAGCCCTATCAGTACTCACATTAAATAAAAGTTTAAAAAAATGCTGTCCAGGAAATTCAATCCAGAAAAGTGAAGAGGTAAAGAATATCTACAGCACAGATTGTTTTGAATAGGCAAAGTCTACATGGTTTAATATAGTGAAATATGCACTTGAAAGTTTGCCCTCAGTTTGTGTTCTCAGCATAGGATTGATCATAGGTGTGTCTCGTCTTTAGTGAAGTCAGATACACAGCAAGTAGAAATTTTAATTTGCACATATGCTTATTAATTGTTGGAACTTCACTGTCAACCAGTCAACAGGGCATGTGCAACCATGTCTTTCATGCATCTCCATTTTTGATGTGTTTCTATCCTCTTCCTTGTTCTCTGTGTCACATCCAAGTACAGCAATGACAGTTCTGATACAGCAAAAAGTTTGGGATGCCAACCGGGTCATTGCTTTTATTGTCTGAGGGCGTGTAGTTGAGTGCAGCTATTGCACAAATTGAGCTGGAACCTGGCCCAGGCAAATGTATGGTATCTCATTGTGTGAATATACAATGTGCATGTACCACAAAGCTAAGTTTGTCTGTTAAGGTTGAATGAGAAGTGAGGTTCATGCAAGCAATGAAAAATTGTGCATGCATGCACCAACTCACCAAGTTCAAGTCACATTTCTATAAGCTTCTACCTATTCCGTAGAATTCATACCAACTCCCGTGGCTGTGGTTGAGGGTGAGCAGAGTGGACTGCTCCATACACACACACACTCACCTTTTGTACTGAGAACTGAGGTACATGCAAGTGGCGAAAAAATTTAAAAGTACTTGCATGTGCCATATAGTGGATGTGGTTGAGCGTGAGCGGAGCGGACTGCTCCATGCGCGTGCACACACACACACACAAACACACACGGAAGTTTTTTGATTATATATGTCTAATGTCATGTGTAAAAGGGAGAAGAAAATTGGATATCAACTTTTTTTTATATTTTGTTTTATATTTTTGCATGCAGTAAAGTTATGAAATATTTTAGCATTGCGGTTATGTTTTAAAATAATAAACAGCAATTATGATTATACTGACTTGGTTAAGGCTGGAGCAGTGATGCTGCCTATCAGTGTCAGGAATTTCCATTTAATTCTTAGGTAAACCACTGTCTGTGTGGAACTAATATATTTTGCTTTATTTTTATGGATTTTGTCCACATCTCAAGAAAAGAATTTTAGGTTGACTGATGATTTTTAATTTGTTTTCAGGGCTGAAAGCTGCTTAGACAAGCGCTATCTAGCCAAAAAAGACATCAATTGGTTGTAATTAGTTTATAATGCAGCAGCAAAAATCATAACTAGGAAAAGTAAATCTGAGCAAATCTCACCATTTTTAGCATCATTACATTAGTTACCTGTGTAGAATTGACTTTAAAATACTACTAATGTAACGTAACACTTTCAATGATCTTGCTCCTCCCTATATTTTGAAGTGCCTGTTCCCTTACATTCCCAGTCATAACCTTTGATACTCTAATGGTGGTCTGCTTATTGTTCCAAGAACTAAGCATAAAAGAAATGGTGAGGCGGCTTTTTTGAAATTATGGACCAAAAATCTGGAATACTTTACCAACAGAGATATGCCAGGCTAACGCCTTGGAACATTTTAAAAAACTTGCAAAAACTCACTATTATGTTATTGTTATGTTTTGCTTTTAATATTTACATTTTAGTTCTGTTCCTAATATACTATAAGTGTATAGCATTATCATATTTTTCATATATTTGTCATCATTTTTAATCTATACTTTTCTCAGCTTTCTTTTCCATTTTTTTCAGTGCCCCACTACCTACCCTGAGGCACTATGCAATTGTCTGTGATGCTGGAATACACGCGGGTGCCCCAGCTATCCATGAGACCCTCTGTGATAATGCCTGGAAAAAAATTAGGAACAACTTAAGTACATTTATATTAGATAGAAAACCTATTGGGGGCTGGGTGGTCTTTTGACATTGGAACCCTTGCAGATTTAGTTTTTTTTCTCCTGCTTATCTGGAGTTTTTTTTTCCATTCTCCCAGCCATCTGACCTTATCATCAGACACAACTGTAGAGATATAAAAGACAATACAATATATTAGGACTCTACTGATTTTATATCAATGTTTTGTAAACCCATATTAATTAATTTTTTGACACTCATTCTTTATTTTTCTTACATTTTTTTTCTTTTTTTTAGCACTTTGAACTACATCCTGTGTATAAAAATGTGCTGTATTGTTGTTGTAGCTCCCTGTTACTGTAGAAATTCTGGAAATGAGTCTAGTGGATTGATAGGTAGAAAGTAATTTGCTAACAGACAAATTAGGTGTATTCCAGCACAACAGTGGTTATTTCCAGCCATTGTTTCCCACACTGCTTTTTGTTACACATACATTACCTGGTGTTTCCCACTTTAATAAAATTCATCAATGTATTTTAATATTCTCTTGTAAAAACATGTTACATGTTGGTCAGACATGCAAGCATGGCTTTCTCTGTCTGTGCAAAGTTCTGAATAAGCATTAAGTGGCTGAATGGTGTAGGTTTGCCTTCAGTGATGAAGCTCCAACTTAGTTAAGTTCAGCAAAACCAGACTGAAAAAGCTCACAATTTGTATAATTGCAAATATAATTAAAAAGTTATATGCAAACTGTATGTAGCATAGCAATTATTTTTATCATTATATATTGCTTCTTTTAGTTAACAATTATACTGACTTAGAAGTGTTTTCCTTTATGTCTGTTACATCTGAGAAAGCATTTCTTCCTGTGTAAGAACTCACACATTTTTGACCTCAATTAAACATGGATAAGGAAAAAAAATGTGTGAAGGCATTTGAGATGTGACAGACTGGAGAGACGAACGGAATCAGACAAGTGTTGATGCTGCATAGTAGTAACCCAGTAGGACTGTCAAGGAGAAGAGGGGTGACAAATTGATACTGCTTTGATGATGTTGAGGTGGTGATATCTGGGCTACTTTCACAGTTTTGGCTTTGTCATAGACTGAAGAAGTTGTTTGTTTATTTGTTTATGCATTCAAATTTAAAAAGCAAGTGAGAACATTTTGTAAAATTGCCAAATGGTTATCATTTTTTGTGCAAATGGTAATATTAAGTTTTCTAAAAATAGTTTTCCTAAATACACTTTTACTGTTGTTCCCTGTTGCTTTACTTTATCTTTGATGTATACTATACTGTACTTTTGTATAATTCTATATACTAGTAAGCAGAAAGTGCTTTTATATACATAAGTGCTAATTAGTTTTCTAATTATTATTTGCAGAAAGAGATAAAAATAAATGTAGACTTTAAGGGAAGGCAACGCTATGAATCTTTCTAAATTTCTTTAAATAATACGCCATATCCATTTTTGTTTTTTTTTTTACTCTATGTAATAAGAGCAAAGTATACAGCTATGAAATAACGAAAGAAGTGAAAGTAAGAATTCTTCCCTTGTGGTTAGAATGACGATTCAGCACTTGGGGTTCTTGCAACTCTACATTGTTTTCAATGCAGTACTTCACTTAATATAACATTCTTATCCCAATCTTCTTATCCCAATCTGGGGCCTATCAAATTAACACTGAGTAGAAGGCTGGACAGGGAACCAGCCCATTGTAGGGCTCAGTGAAACACACACACCAGCCTTCACGTCTTTTGGGGATAGTGGAGTAACCAGAGTACTCCGAGAGAAACCCATACAGGCACAGATTTCAATCTATGACACTGGGTGTAAAAGGCAGCAGTGTAGCCTCTAGATGACTGAGCCACATTGCTTATAATTTTTTAATGGTAAAAAGATAAAATAAATAGTCTCCTCTCTACAGTGCCTTCTATCTGCTTAATATTTTGTTTATAGCACACCATTGTCTAAAATGTCTTTGTATGCTGTACCATTAACAAGGGGCCTAGCCCAAACCCTGAAAAACCTCCTTAGTGCATTAGCTCTCCTCTACCAAACACAACAGTAGGCACTTTGCAGTCCAGAAGGTAGAATTTTCTTAGTGTTCTCCAAAGCCAGATACTGAAACGTGATTCAACACTCCAGACATTTCCACTGTTCTAGAGTCTAATGGAATTGTGCTTTATACTACTAATTATGCTTGACATTGCACATAGTGATCTCGGGCTTGTGTGCAGCTACTTATCCAAGGAAACACACATCACAAAGCTCTCAAATACACTTCTATGGTGATATTGCTAATGGTGATGCAACAGAGGATAGGTGATTTTGTTGCACTCTGCACTGCAAAAATCAGCTCTGTGAATTTGCTTGGTCTACCATTTCATGGCAGAGCTGCTGTTATTCCTAGATGCTTCTAGTAGAGCAGAAATTTCACATGGTGACTTGTGGAGGTATCCTATGGCAGTGCCATGTTTATAGTCACTGAGCTCTTCAGTACGATCCATTCAACTGCCAGGGTTTGTCAATGGAGATTACATTGCTATGTGATTTTATGCACCTGTTAACAATGGGTGCAGCTGAGACACAGGAACTCAATAATTTGGAGGGTTGTACACATACTTTTGGCCATCATCAGTGAGATTCTTTATAGAAACATACATTTAATCCAGTCACCCATCAATTTTCTTGTCTGCTAAATCAGTCAGGAACCAACTGGGAATAGGATCAGAGCCCATTAAAAAGTGCATTTTCTTAAAACAAGCTAGTTTAACCTAATGTGCATTTTAATATGTTAGGAAATATGGTATACCTTCAGAATAATTCACAAATAAAAGTACTTTCTAATATGAAGTACATACATTGTGAGCCCTGTAATTAGATTATGAGTTAATGCTTGAAGATGGATGGATAGATGGATGGAAACTGACAAAAGAGGGTAAATGTGTTCCATGAGTGCAATCTTTGGACACAAATTTGCACACTAGTGCTAAAGGAAAACATCAACTTTACCAAAGAGGACTTCTGTGTAAAGTTAATAAGAAGTTTTCTTGTCTTAAAAGTGAGGTATCTACTGTACAAGGCAAGGAGGCTGTAGTTGTGGCATTGGTTGAAATGAAATGTATATGTATAAGAGGACTTTGTTGTGACCATGTAGAATGACTCTCAAGCTGCCACAAAAAAATTATGGCAAACTATAACTTAATCTTGTAAGTATGATGCTAATGTTATCTCCGACCACACCCCTTTGATCATGGAGCTAAAATCATTATGCCCCACATACTCATCTCAGAGCTGGCATCTTAACCCACTTTTATTATAGGATGACAACTGTACAAAATTTATATCCAAGCAAATCGATTTTTTTTAGAAATTAATACATCCTCAGAGGATTCTGTAGGTATACTCTGGGAAACTCTGAAGGCTTTCTTAAGTGGGCAGATAGTTTGATCTGGAATTATGATATATTAAATAATAATTAATCTGACACATAGGAAATGAAACATTGCATTCAGTAAGTACAATGCACACTACTTAGCGTTTAATTTGTCGACCGCTTTTTGCCAGCCGTCTTTTCTGGTTTGGGCTGCTTTTGCAGTGTGACCCCTTGTGCATATTAAATCTTGAAATTCTTCATGTCCTTCGAATAAAAGGTCCTGTTCTGCTTGTGTGAAAAAAAATGCACCTGTTCTTTCGTCATTTTGTTACAGCCTGTCAAAGACTTGCTGATCATGTTTTCTGGACTCAATATATTTGGGCTTTTCAATCAGCGCGGGTGCGCGCATTCATCTCGGATGGTTAGATCCAACTAGACTAATCTACTACACGGCTGCGTTTGAAAAACCAACTTATCCCGGATGAGTTTCACCGGCATTAACTCATCCAAAATGAGGCATCTGATCTCGGATGATTTAAGCGACATACGGAAAATACCCCCCTGTACAAATACAACGTCTTCGCATCCTACAAACAATTACACTCCAAATTAACTTTTCAGCAACACATATCTTTTACTACCTTCAAATTAGAAACTTTGTTAAAAAAACTGCCCAATGTCGCTCACCTTCAACTTACCTCTATTCCAGAAAAATATTGATCAGTCAATATTTTTCATAATATATAAAAACATTTTAAAGTCCCTCCCTTTCAAAGATCCCAGAGTACAGTGGGAAAAGGATCTTTCAATTAACATTTCAGAAAAGGAATGGAAGGTAGCAATGCACAGGATTCACTCGAGCTCCATATGCACAAAGCATACAATCATTTAACTTAAAATCATTTATCAAATACATCTGTCTCATTTAAAATTGTCCAAAATGTTTCCAGGGCAAAATCCAACCTGTGAATGCTGCAATCACGTTCTAGACTCATTGGGCCATATGTTTTGGGTATGTATTAAATCAACATCATTTTGGACCAAAATTTTCAAATGCCTATCAGAAAGCCTTGGTACCACAGTCCCTCCTAATCCACTAACAACTGTGTTTGGTGTACTTCCAGATGTGTTTAAAGTGGAGAAGGACAAACAAACTGTAATTGCTTTTACTTCACTATTAGCATGTAGACTTATTTTGCTCAAATGGAAGAATCCTAACCCATCTCTTTTAAGTCAATGGGTAACTGATGTTATATATTATCTAAAATTGGAAAAAATCTAATTCTTACTTAGAGGATCTGTACAAAACTTTTTCAAAACTTGGCAGGATCTAATCAATAACATTTTAGAAGAAGCACTTAAATTGAGGAAGCGGATTCTCTCCCCCCTTTTTCATTCTATTTATTTTTATTCATTTATTTATTTACATATTTTTACTGTTATTAAAGTTTTACTCTGCTGACCTAGCTCTCTTTCTAATGAATGGGGATTGATTTGTTTCAAACCTAGTTTCGTTAAACTTGACTTGTTTGTGTGGAATGTTATTTGATTTTAATAAAATCAATAAAATATTTAAAAAAAAAAAGAATCACAATAATAAATGTGCAGTGACTGAATAAGCACAATATTTGTTTTACTAAAAACAAATTAAAATGAATCAGAGCGCTAAATACTCATGCATATTCTAGCCCTTTTTAAAGAAATCTTTTTTTATATATGATTTTTTTTCATTTTGAGTACGTGAGTTTGCAATAAAACCAATCATTGGGACAAAATATTTAAGTACTATTTTTATTTCGACAATATTTGAAAATGCTTAAAGGGCCTGAATTACTTTTGTAAGGCACTATATACTTACTGCATCCAATAGGGGCAACTGTAGATCTACTCCCAAACCTAGAATAAAACCAGGAAAGTCCATAGTTTTAAAATACGGGATATTTATTCAGAAACCAAATGCTGACAGAAAGCTGTAACAGAAACGGACATTAGCATTAAGAAATTTCATACAATAACAAACAATATGAATCCCTGGGCCCAACTGAATGAAAGAGTAAATCTTCTTAGCTATCCATGTAGTGACTAGATCACTACAAATAAACACATGATGAAGTTTCTTTCTACCTTTTACCTTTTGCCTATACTTATACTGGTCTTCTCCTTGCCCTTGTCATCACTCTTTCAACCCCAGACTCACTTAGATAAGGGCTAAAGGCCTTGTAAGTACTGACCACTAGTCCACCAAGAGTCATGCTGACATATTTATGAAGCACTTTTGAGTCAGCATGAAATCAATTAACATATTGGGGTCATCATATTAGCAACGTAAACCCAAAGGCACAAATGGTCACAGGTTTCTTTACTAACATAGTTGTCTTTTTAAACTGCAACTCCCAGGCTGACACCTATTATCCAGGTCTGTTATAATAGAAATCTATCAGTCGATATCCTGAATGGGGCTTTGACAATCCCGGCCAGGTGTCACACCATCTGGCATTCCAAATATGATATGAAACTCCCTGCCGTTTTCTAGGCCACTATTCTATTTACAATGTGTATGTGTATGGAAGATACACCGTATATATATAATATGCATGAAACAAAGATGCTTTTCTAAATCATTAAACACAAGTATTTCTTTCACAAAGTTCTCTGCAAAATCAGCATAAACTCAAGTCAATTAAAATACTGTACAGTGCATTATTAAATATATCTAAGGGGTATGTTTTAAAAATAACTGCAGTGATGTATAAATTATTTAATTAAAGTATTTAAGTAATGAAGACTGAAAAAATGAGTGTCAAGTGGTATTGTAATACTACAGTACATCACAAGCAATAGATGGCACTCTTCTATCACGGTTAGGTTTTTGCTTGTTTTACAATAGATAAACAAAAAAAAAGACTGTCATATCAGAAACATATTTAATTGACTTTTTACTTTTCATAAATGAGAATCTTGCCTACTATGCCAATTAAAATAAAAAGTAGATTTTTTTACATTATTTGCTAGTTTTTCCTCTCTATGAAAGAAGCAGGTCCATTTTATCAGAGCAAAGTTAACTTACAAGACATGCAGCCAATACTTTCCTGTGACATTAATTATTATGCAAATACAAATTTCCCCTAAATTGTTCCATCGTTCCACAATATATGTAATTGCTATGGGTTACTCGGCTGATGGCAGTTTACCATTAGGAATAAGGTAATGATGGCAGCACAGAGAAAGAGAAGCATTCATAAAGGGCAGAGTCAATGAGAATTTTGTCCATTCTGTGACTTTAACCCAAAACTAAAGTAAGTATGTTTTTTTTTATCCAATTTTCAATTATCAGGGATCAAAACCTTTTTTACTGCTTTATCATAAAAATGCACATAATTCATATTTAGTTATAAATCTTATAAATCTACAAAATTACATACAGCCATCACTGTGTTACCTCCAACATTTTTTTACCTTTATAGACAGAAATTTGTAGAATTTTGCAGTTTGTTAATTTTTCTTCCAAAATCCTGCAATGTAGCTCATCAATATGGCTGAAATAACAGTCAGCAAAGGGTATCCAGATTTTAAAAATTATTACCCATAGCCAAATGGTAACAGTTCAAATTATCCTGAGAGTGGGAGAACTTTACTCTATCCAAGTGTGCTCAAATAATGGTAATACTTTGGGGGTAGTAAGCTCTGTGGAAGCAGAGGGTATCTTTAAAGGAGATTTTCAGGGTACACCAGTGGTTGACAAGTATTCCCAGGTTACTGGAAGAAAAGCTGCATTATTCCCACATTGCCATTTTTGTTCAGTATTACTAAAGACCCTTCTAAGAAGTACAGTCTGCAGTAAAGCACAGAATTCACATGAAACGCTTTATGTCAAATACCAATAGTTCACCAAAACGTACTAATTCACAGTAAAGCTCCAGCTTATTGTGTTAAACATAAGTGTGTGTGAGAGCTTGTAAAAGAAAGGGGTTGATTTCCATTCAGCTTTGTCCTCTTGTACATTCTGTGACAATATACACAGTATTTAGAGATTGTTTGCTTTGAAGGAAGTAGGCCAGTATATAATTGATTTTTTTTTTTTTTTTTACAAAATTGCATTATGTAAGGTCAATTATCTGTTTTTTTTTCATGCACAATACCTTTTATGTTAAATGTGTACATGATTTGCTAAGTGCTGTTGGTTGTGGTCAGAAGCATTACAATCTGCCAAAGTACATGAAGACAGTTATTTGATCTTTCAGTGCCTGTAAAAGTCTTTGTGCTTCCTACCAGGCTTCATCTTCATCTTTTTTTTATATCTTGACCAAAAAAGAACATTTAGCAACTCCTGAATAGGTTAAAGGTACATCATTTAATTGTAAAAGTAATGAAATTACTACAAGTGTTGCAACATGCAAAATACATACATGGAAGGAGTCTCTGAACTATAAAGCGAGTAAGGGCAAGTTGTATTCACAGTTTAGGTTGCTGGGTTCATTGAATAAAACAGTTCCTGTTGAATCAGGACCTTGATTTTATCCATTTTGGATTATTTATTTATTGATGATTTTAATCTTCAATGGGAATATTGTTTTTATGGATTATTTACCGAATTATTTATTGAAAATGTACGCAGTTCACTTGGTTGGACATTTTATTGTGTGGAAAAAAAGGAATTGAGTACATTTGATGCACCAAATGTTGCTTATTTATGTCTTCTTTGCCCAGTCCATCTCAGTTTCACGACTGGGTTCAAGGGGAGTGTGCCAGCTGCAGGCAACTTGGGCATCACAGACTCAAGTGAGGCATTTCCTTGTGTTTTCTAATAATATTCTGCTTTGTACTTGTCTCTATTAAAATGCTGTTTTGGCAAAACAAGCCAAAGGATAAAAGTTGCAGGAAAGAGTGACACTGTGAATGAAGCATGCCTTTAGCGATACAGTGGAGACACTGTGGGGACAGAACAAAATCATTAGCTGTAAACTGAGTCAAGGTTGGAATGTGAATGGTCAAATTTTGCAGAGGGAAGAACTATTTTCTCCATAAATTTCTGCATTAATATCATTTGTTTTTTTTCACTATGTAAAAAAAAAAACACTGAAGGTTACTGCAAACAGCATTAATTTCCATCTACTATTTATTTGTCTTGTAAAGGTATTATATATTAGAACTTATTTTGTTTGTAGCAGCAAACTGTTATTTGACTCTTATTTAGTGGGGTGAAATTTGGAGACATCTGCTTAGCTTTTTAATGGATGTACTAACTGTGATCACTTAAGCCTTAGTTTGGTGAATGACTATGTGAGTGCAATTTATTCCATACTTGAGTTACCTCCTTACTAAAAGAGATTTAAAAAACATTCAATATCTGTTTTCCTGTCTCATATTTAATCTTAATGTGAAATAATCCAGCTGTTTAGTATGGATTTTACTCAATTAAGCTATATAATATACAGTCAAGGGTAATGCACATTGTAGACTTATTCTTATTTATGCTATTTATCCTAAGCAAATTATAGCAATTTAATATATGGTGTACATTCATCTTGCTTGGTTTGTTATTCTTTATTGTAATGCTTCGGAAAATAAAAACACAAGAATGTCGTAAATAGTTTTGGGGTAGCACAGGCCACCCTGTTCAATAATTGCAATGGAAATTTAAAAAAAAGGATAGGATTCTTCATTGAGTAGCTTGCTGACAACTGCTTAAAACTTGGGTCCAAAAGTGACAATGTTAGCTCAGCAGGCTGCTGTTTGTGCAGCACCAGCATCAGCAGAGGCGAGAGTACAGGTTTGGCTTTTTGGCTCTTCTGGCTGTTTAAGGTCAGCTCTGCTGTAGATGAAAATAAAAGGTTGTTAGTCTGCTGTTAGATGTTATATGTAGATTCAGCTGTGTAATGTTGAATCATTGAGGTTTATATTTGTATGTTCTCACACTTAACTTTATTAAAAACAACAA
The DNA here is from genome assembly GCF_900747795.2 of Erpetoichthys calabaricus. NCBI lineage: Eukaryota > Metazoa > Chordata > Cladistia > Polypteriformes > Polypteridae > Erpetoichthys > Erpetoichthys calabaricus. The sequence continues at coordinate 71,661,683 of NC_041398.2, forward strand.
AAAATAGGTTTTGTCTTTGTATAGGGAATAAAATTGTACATGCTAATTTAGTTTATAAAATGCCTGCAACGATATCTTATCTTAATTTGCGTATAAAAGCAGATTTTAATTCAATGCATATACATTGTTTATTTGCACATCACACAGCAATCCCTCAATTTTCTGAGTTCATAAATTTTGAACATGTTACTTCTAAACTGACTTTTCTACAAATACTGTAATTTTAGCATAATATAATATCACATTCTCAAACTCTGGGTCATGATGTCCAGTAGTATCTGGGCACAAGGCAGGAACCCACTCTGAAAAAGGTACTAGAATGTTTCACAGAACTCACAGAAGGCCGGTTTGGAATTGCTAATGAAGATAACTCACAAAATTTTGGGAATTTAGGAGGAAGGGGCCTGAGTTGCTTAGGATGTTTACATATTATAATCTCTTTAGTTAGCCAATAAAAGGTATAATTTTGCTTGACTTCTCATTGGAGGAAAACTCACAAAGACATGAAGAGAATGTGGTACCACCTGAATGCAATGACTTGTGGCATACTTTGCATGGTGATAACATTATATTAAGTGGGATCAATATGTAAGAATTAGTGCAAAGTCTATGGGAGATTCTGTTATATTCCCCACAAACTAAACTGAAAAGGAACATTCTAATTATTTATTTTCCCTCTGACTACAAATTAGTCCCAGTTTTTATTCTGCCTTGCAGTTGGTAGGGCAAGCAGTTCAAAGACTTTTCAAATCGTATCCCATAACGTATCGTTTTGACCATATTGAATGTGCTATACGTATAGAACGTACTAAATGTAATAAGTAAACCATATGTAAGTTTGCCATGGAGAAATAACCTTTAAGTATAGAAACTGACTGAAGTTCAACAAAAAAGCTAAGTTTAAAGAAGAAGCATTTTTTCCTTTTTATTCTGGATGTGTAATCATTTTTTTTTGTGTGAACTATTTTGCTTGAATTTTCACTAAACCTTTTTAAAACAAACTTTATTGGACTGAGAAATTTCTTTTGTTACGCGTTTAACTCATGCTGGATCCTACCTTGCCAATTCAGTAGCAGCTGAATTTTGGGAAACTGGAAAAGACACAGCTAAACAATAAATGAATGGATGGATGAAGATAAGCAACATACTCTACCAACATCACTATCTTTACCCTCCTAATCAATTAACATATATTATTGCTTTCTTGTGATAAAAATACAATTATGTCACAGCTATTTAAATTATTAAGTCATATTAAGTAATTATAAATAATTTAATTTGGGCACAGTAGGTTGCACTGCTGCCTCACGGATGATGTGGTCTGTGTTAGAATGCTGTGCACAGATGCTGTCTGTTTGGTGTTTACACAATTTTTAGTCAACCCCAAAGACATGCATGTTAAAAAAATTGGACTTTCCTAATTTACCCTTTCTGTGTGTGCGTGTGGGCCTGTGATGGACTGGTGGCTCCTGATTTGGGATCCTTGCTTGCAGCCTCCCCAATCCTTATATTATTACGGTTAAAATTATTACCAAAGGCATGTGACGATGTGGGTTCCACTCCATGCTCCCATCTTCCTTCTGGGAGACTCTTGAACCCAACACCGTTGGTAATGTCACCCATGAGCTGGACAGTGAGGCACAACAATGAAGCAAAGGGGATGGTGCAAAAAGTGCAAAGTGCTTTTATTAAAAACAACAAAAATCAAAGTGTCAAAATAAATAGTGCAGTGCTTCAAGAATCTTCAAATAAATAATCCAATAAAAACAAGTTAAAGGTGGAGGTTAAAAGATGATAAAAAAAATCCTTTAAAAACAACGAGGTTAAAACGATGGCTGGAAGCAGTCTTTTAAAACCAAGCCCGGTGCCTTCTTTTACTGGTGACTCCCCTGCTTCTCCCATCCAGGCTATGTGCCAGGGGAGCCACCCTACATGCTGCTGACCTTCTTAACTGCACTGGTCTGGTGGCCTTTCTGATCCCTGGCTCCGGTTCTGCTCACCCAGACCGAGACTTGGGCTCCCCAGCGACCAGGACGCTCATGCTGGGGCTTCCACTTCCCAAGTCCCCAACTCCTGCTGCCTTCGCTGCGGTGAGCCAACCTTCTCCCGGTCACTCCTGCTCCAAACAAGTGCTCAGCAAGAGCGACCACTACCTTCAGCCCTCGGGTGCTGGCCAAACACTCCACTTGGGCTCGCCTCTTCCAGATGTCTGCAATCAGCGCGAGCCTGCGCGAGCACGCTCGCTCGTTCCCTCTCACCAGCTTTCTCTGTCCTGCTTCCTTCTTCTCCATTAACCTCCCGTTCTTTTTTTTTCTTTCTTCCCCCCTTTCCTTCATCCGCTTCATGCTTTTATTAAATGATCCGGAGACGTGGATCAGGTGTGTCAATCAGCATCTCCCGGCAACAATTATGGATGCGGACAACTCCTCATCTGTGCACTTAAGCGAGGACCGTCCGCATCACGAATCTTGGCTTGGGTCCGTGGGTTCTTTAAAAAAAAAGTCAGGCACCAATCCTGCTTGCTGCTCTATGTTGTGCTCTTCGGTCCTCACTGCCAGCTCATCCCACCGCTACCACCAAATGTGATGAATCACCCGGGAAACTACTTCGGCCACACTACCACACCCCTTCTCTAAGCCGCGAGTGCGGTGACTATTTATTTAAAAAGTGGCCATTTTGACTAGAGCTGTGAACCCGCTACACCACAAGGTATTATGATATTAGGTGCTGATTTATAATATCAGTATCCTCCATTCCAGTCATAAACCTACATTGTCTGAATATGAATCTAAGCCAGCACAGGTTTCTCTGAACATGGTACTGAAATTTAAATTTCTATTACTCACAGCCTGAACTCAGTTGAAAACATCATTTCTCTCATCAGGAGCCCTGAACAGGGTGTTTGTTTCTATGTCAACTTAAAACATTTAACCCATCCCAATGGTTGTCCAGTTTTATCCCCTTTATTTGTATTATAAGTTCACATTTCAATGTGTATAATACAGAACAATTAAGCATGAAATAAGTAATGCAATACTTCATATCAAATTCAGCTTCAATTATCTGTCTAAGGCAGGATTTGAATACACAATTGAAATCTCCTGCCATTATGAACTTATGAGTGTTGCTATCTGTGATTAAACAGAATGTGCACTTTGGTATGTATATGTTAACCAGAACTGATTTACTTTCATTTATTTCAGCAACTGCTATGATGTAGTAAGTTGCAAGTTCGAATAGTATTGTTTAAAATTCTAAATTTCAGAGCAAGACAGACATTGTCAGAAAAGCAATTATATTATGATTACAAGACTTGTCAGAGGGAAGCAGATTGCTATTGAAGAAAAAAATGTTGGTTTCAAAATAGTTATGATGCAGTGACAAAAAGAATATTGCCTTGGACATGGGTAAAAAATCTCCATGTGTCATACTACTTATGGTCTCTGATAAAATGTAAAAATATGCTTACATTGTAGTTACAGTCAGATATTATCCATCTAAGACAGGATTTGAATGTGCAATTGAAATCTCCTTCCATTTTGAGCTTATCAGTGTTCTTATTCAGGATTGAAGAGAATGTGTACTGTGAAATGTATAGGTTAACCAGATTTAATTTACTTTCATTTCCCAAATGCTATAATGTATCATCCATCTGAATAAAATATCAACTCATTCGCTACAGTGAGGCTGCCAAGTGAATCAATACTGCAGCTGCTCTAGTCTCCTGGTTATATTTGTGGTGAAATATCTGGCCAGCCCAACCTCTTCTCAGTTTAGATTAATCGTACTGATTCAATTATAATTGTTGTGTAAGAAGTGATTGGCCTTAATATTAAATTAATTATCCAAATGTAATTTGTTCAAAAGTTATCTGTGATTGGAAATGAGAGAACTCCCTTGTTTTTAGCTGTCCTTGGTCAATCCTTTACTTTTTACCTGCTAATTATGCATTGGTATATGCCCCAGTTTTACTTAGTCCTTACTCTGGATAGGTGGGTTTAGATGATAAATGGACGGGTTTTAAGCTGGGTTTTATGCAGTAAGCGCAAGTGTTTAAGACCGAGATTCCACTAAACAATATAAAGCCATTTGGTAAGTGGGGAGTCGATAACCAGATTGGAACATGCAATGGAGAATCGAAAATCCCTTTGGATAACAATATTTTGCAGTAATATGTTGTCGTTGAAGGGAATGATGAGGATGATGAATATCCATGATTGAAAAATAATTTATGATGCATTACAGGTTTGGTAAGTTGTGATACCACTTTTTTCATCTTAGTTTAAGAGTGAGACATTTAACATTCCAGCTTGCAACATTTTGTGAATTATCCATGTTACCAAGTTTTATGTTTTTAGGGTTCATATCCCTTGTTAAGTTTTTGGTTAAGATAATTAGATGTTTCAGAAGTCAAGCCCTGCAACCTGTAATGCTTTAAAGAAGTTGTTGGGATTTTACATGAAATGAATGAGAGGCATTCTCTCTCTTTCTCTCCACTTCCCTCCATGTCTCCTTTCATATTTACTCCCAAGTCTGCATCCCGGTTTGAGGCCAAGTGGTGTGTCTCTCAATGGAAGCAGATGGGATCATGGCAAATTGCTTGTGATGTAGGTTTTCTAATGTTTTTGAGGTTTATATTGTTTTATTCTAAACCGTACTGATAATTCTCTGCTCATATAATTTTTTCATCGGAAGCAATCCCCAGTAAGATGTAAAAAGTTAATACAGCGTAACGCTACTTACTGTGCTTTGTGAATTTGCCACTTATATAATTCTGTTCATCACAGAGTAACTTTTCCTGTCATTCCCATTTATCACTTTGCTGCTGATCCACACATGCTGTTTCAAAATGGTAAATCATGTTCTACTTTCCTGTTCCTACTGACCATCAAGTATAAGATCTTTTTAGCTGGACCCATCGAATGCCATTTTTTCATTATATTAGTTTGGTAAGCAAACTCTGTAGGGCCTCTTTACATCCAAAAGTGTTGGCCCTTTCTTCAACACACTGGAGTTTATGCCCTCTCTATTCATCCATGTAAGACACCCGCTATTCTCAAATTCCTAGAATTCTCTCTGCTGTTGTTTTTCAGGACTCACAAGGTGACTGCTAGGCCTTAGAACTATATTAGGCTGTAAAGAAATGTTGCAGAAAAACACCAGCAATAATTAACTGCAGGTATAGTTGTGCATAGGCAAAGGATAAGTAGTGATCTTCATGCTTCTTTAGATAAAGAATGATTTACCCAATGCACTTTTCTATATCTGTTCCTCTTAGGTAAAGTAATAAGTGCAGCTCATTTACAATAGTACTGAAGTACCACTAAATACAAAATCATCAAAAAATTTAAAAACTTACCCATTTTGAAACAAATAGCATACTATATATTTGAAACAACATTGTGTTGTATAGCACCAGAAAATAGGAAGTGGAGACGATGTTGTTAAAATGGAAATAGTCTTTGGAAGATAGAGGACTGAAGATAAATAAGAAGTAGACAGACAGAATATATGAGATTTAATGATGATCAGGATTCAGAAGTTAGCATGCAGGGAGAGCTAGTGAAACAAGTGGGTACATTTAAATATCTAGGATCAGTGGTAACCCAAGATGGAAAATTAGATGAAGAGGTAACTCAAAGTACATTGTGGATGGAATAATTGGGAGAAGGTATAAGGGGTATTATGTAATTGAAGAATTAAGGCAAAGGTTAAAGAGAAGGATTTTAAGACAGTAGTAAGACCAGCAGTGTTTGTATGGAGCTGATACATGAGCAGCAAAGGGAGTGCAGGAGAAGTAGATGTGGCAGAAATGAGAATGCTGAAATGGATCTGTGGAATGACAAAAAAGGGCAGAAAAAGAAATGAGGTAGAACAAATGTGAGAGACATACAGTATCTAAGAAAGTAAGGAAAGCAGGTTGAAATGGTATGGACTTTGGTTAGGAGAGACAATGAATATATTGCCAAAATAGTGATGGGAATTGAAGTACGGGGGAAAGAAAGCAAGGGAGGCCAGAGTGGAGGTGGATGGATAAAGTAAAAAAGATGCGAAGGAAAAGGGTCTGACTTGGGGGGTGTAGGATCAAGCTGTTTGGAGAAGGAAGATCAAAACACATCGATCTCACATAGAAGTAGGAAAAGATCAAGATGAAACTGAATATACTTAACTGCAATGGAGATGAGAACACATTTATGTATAACATTTACTAAAGACTAAGCCAAATGCAAATTATTTTAGTGCCTGGCCTATATTTCTTTCGTTTATTCCCAACTTAATATTTGTGATGGTGCGGGTCCTGCTCCATGCTCCCTCTTCCAGCTTTGGGAGCCTCTTGAACCCAACACCATCAGTAACCGGATGAACAGTGCAATGAGGACAAATCACACACGGAGCAAGGGGATGGTGTAAAGTGCAAATGTGCTTTTATTAAAACAAAAATAAAATCAAAACAGTGTCCAAAGTTGAGTGCTTTAAAACTCCATAAAAACAATGAAATAAAGGTGGAGGTTAAAATCCAAAACAAATCCTTTAAAATGAGGTTAAAATCAATGGGCAGGAAGCAGTCCCTTTTTAAAAAAAACGGTACTTTTTCCTTTTAGCTGGCGGCTCCCCCTACTCCTCCCATACAGGCCCTGCAACAGGGGAGTTGCCCTATCAGCAGGTGCAGCTGACCTTACTTCTGTCTGGTTGCCTTCCATCTCCTGGCTCCGTACAGCTCATCCACTGGACTGAGACTCAGGTCCCCAGTGACCAGGGCACTCACACTAAGGCTCTCAATCCCAAGCCTCCACTACTCCCACTGCCTTTCACAAACTTATGCGGTGAGTCGTCTACACTGCCAGTCACTCCAGCTCCTCAAAACTGCTGAGCTGGAGCAACCGCTTCTTTCTGCCCCCAACCGCCAAGTGTCATCCACACTCTTCTCTTTAGGGGCTCTTCTCCTAGCTGACTGCCTTCACCAGCGAATCTTCTCTCATTTGCTCACTTGCACTGCACCACACCACCTCTCCATGTCTCCAACCTTCTTCTCCCTTAACCTCCGTCCTTCTGTTTCTCCTTTTTTCTCTCCCCTCTGCACTCACATTTATCCTTTCTATAATGGGGATGTGGCACAGGTGTGGTGATTAGCAGCTCCCTGTATCAATTACGGACATGGATGATTCCGCACCTGTGCACTTCAGTGCGAAAATACCCACATTGTGCCCAGGACCTGCTCCAACCACACTACCACACCTCCTGAGGTGCTGTGGATTACCTGCATTGCATAGCCACAACAAATGCAGGGAAATGCCAAGCTGTGAATAATTTCTAATGCTTTTCTCAATTTACATGTAGAACTACAGTTGCTACTGCTCTGCTTCTTAAAGAAACAGCAACTGAAACTGCAATTGTAGTGCAAATTCTGTACCTGACCCTGTTCAGCACTGCCCAAGTGATGGTCCATACAAAGTAGCTTGGAGTGCGAGACAGAGCTAATGGGCTGCCAGCTGGATTGTGCTGCTTTAGTGAATTGACTTGTCTATAATAACTAATAGCAGGAAACCAGGCATAGCGCATACCTGTAGTACTCATTTGCAGCGGCTCTTTTTTTTATGTCTCCCGGGGACATTCTCTATAAACATGCAGCCTTCTGCCCTTTGTCAACTTGCTTTATTTTTGCCTTTCCTCTGGTTGCATGTACTATCTGACCTGTTCTGACACCTTTCCCTTATGGCCAGTATTACATATTTTACCAATTTGTGCTGCTGAAGCTGTTCTATGGAATCAAAACAGACGGGAGTCTTTGCTCCCTATGCACATCACTGAGCTTTGGATGCCCATGACCCTGTTGCCAACTCACTGGTTGTCATTGGATCACTTTTAGCATGTATTTACCACTTCATATTGCACACACCACACACGACCTGCTGTTTTGGAGATGCTCTGACCCAGACTCCATCACAATTTGCTCCTTGTCAAAATTGCTCAGATCCTTAAGTTTGCCCATTTTTCCTGCTTCCAAAGCATGTCTTTTAAGTACTCGCTGTTCACTTGCTGCCTAATATATCCCACCTCTTGACAGGTGCCACTGTAACGAGATAATCAATGTTATTCACTTCGCCTGTCAGTGGTTTTAATGTTGCGGCTGATCAGTGTTTCTATTATGAGTTCAGTTTGTTATACATTTTTTATTCATTTTTCAGAGCTCCTTTTGTGAAGTCTGACATCATAGTATAGGTTTCTGTGTCACAAAATCAATTTTTTATATTATGTTCTTGCTAGGAAGTTGTTTTAAATTTGTTAAAAATATTTAATTTCTGTCCTGACACCCTTTTGTTTTACTGTATGTTGCCATTTTCAAAAGTTTGGTTGATACACGGTCTACCAGATGTGTGCAATAATGTCATCTTCATGACAGGATAAATGTCTGTGTAGCACATTTGCTGATCATCAGAGCCTGCAGATAAAAACAGATGTCCTTGTGAGTGTTGATTAGAGTTTAGGTTTTGTTTCATTGTATTTATATTCTAGGCTTCTGGCAAACAAATACAATTTTTAGGTGCTATTTCTGGGTTTGGTAAAAGATAAGACAGACTTTTAGTTAGATTTTCTGGCTAGTTTTAAAATGTTTCTTCTCCAGGGTCTCGTGCATAAAACTGATTTGACTATGAAAATATGCATTCACACGTGTACATATATACTAACATTTCTGCACATTTCTACACGACTTACCTTTATAAATCACAATCATCTTGTAAATTTGTGGAAGATAATGTGCCTCGTAATCTTCCAGGTTGCCACAACATACATGAACTATGCTAATGACCTTTGTACATGTGCAATCAGGGTGCTGCAGACCTTCATTGGCTGGAAGAGCAGCCTCCCACCTGACACATCCAGACAATGCCACCTGCATTTGAGAAGTCCTATGATGTGCTCCACACTCTTGAAATTCAAAATTGGCTCATAAGCCAGTCATCATCATCATCAAAAAAATTCTTCCAGTCCTTAAAGGCTTGTTCCATTTGACCATTTGTATAGTTTTCAAGCAGTCCCAAGCAAGCCATGTTGCGTCATTATAAAAAGGCTGCAGGGCATGAAATTTATAGTTTTCTGTTTGCAGGAATGGATCACATCTGTGTTTTTACTGGTTTGTAATCTTGAGAAGTGACAACAAGTGGCCTATATAAACTGACGAAAAAACAACTGCACTGGCCCTCTTCAAAGGGAACTAAAACAGAGTCTATTAATCACTTTTAAGGTTTAATATGTTTGACACATCAATGTACATTATAATAACAGCTCTTAGATGAAATATTTTACGTGTTAAGTCGTCATTTATCTGGTTTTGCTGAATTTCCTTGCTTGATTAAAGGTGTCATTGTTTCCCAGCTTTTTCAAAATATTACATATGGATGGGTCAGAGCTGCTGTAAATTTACGCAAGTTCCCCCATTAGGTTTTCTATTATAAACTCCAAGTTTTGCGTGGAACTCTATGCATGTACATTTCAAGCCTCTTTTTGTGCCTATGCAAATTTTACAAATCTGACCCCTGGGTAGCACTATAAATTCATCTTGCCTCTTCATGTGTCAAGCATAAAAATATCAAGTTTCTGTCTGTTCTATGCTGTTACGTAACAAAACCATAAAATTAGTAGTTAAATGATGGTTCAAGCATGCTTTTAAAAACTAACAAATGCAAGTAAGTGACATATTTGTTTCAAACTTAGAAATAGACACCCCACACTTACAATAATTACTAGCCTGACACTGTCTTGGTCTTGCAATCTGTTGTCATTAAACTGTGTGGTGGAAACCATGGTGTCAACGGTCCAAACCCCAACACGAACACACAAGCAGAGTCCCGGGTTCAAATAAAGGTTGGTTTATTACACCACACTCCTTTATAAGTTTACAAAACGCACAAAAACACAGGTTTTTCTCTCCTTGCTATAATTTCTCTCACCACCGCACTGCCCTCCTCCAGTCAAATGTTGCCTCTCTACCTCCCAGCTCTGACTTGCACCTGGATAAGGGTGTGTGGTCCCTTTTATTACAGACCCGGGAGTACTTCCGGTGCCAGGGCAATTGCCGATGGAAGTACTTCCAGGTCACATGGAAGTCCATTATAACATGGAGCTTGTCTCCCTATAGCGCCCTCTTACGGCACCCAGTGACTAGATGTAGTCCGGCAGAGCAGCCCTGCTGGTTTCCTACTGGGTACCGATATCCAGGGCTGCTGCAATCTAGCATGCTGGTGGAGTAAAAACCCAACCAGCGACATTTCTTTTTATTGGGCTGTCCATCCATGCTTTTGCATACTTCCTTCCAGGTCCGATCCCTTTTTCCTCCCCAGCCGGGATGCCTATATGCCTGTTAGAAGTCTCCTGTCCGGGTAAGGAACCATCCCCTCTTCTGGTTGGGGTGCCCGTTTAGCCCATGTGGCATCTACAACTGATTTTGTCATAGTCTATCAGATTGAAAAAAAAATTGTTTCCTCTAAAAATTAGTAGGTTTCAAGATCAAAGCCAGAGTTTTCAGTCTAAATTAAAATGTCATAGTTGCACACACTTTGTTTTATTAAAAGTTTGATTTGCCTGAGTGCATATACCTCTACAGTCATGAATGGATAAGCAAGGCATTTATTGTAGTGGAAAAAATGTTGGATCTCTTTATGCTTCTCTTTTTTGTGAGACCACCAGCTGCTGATGTTTAGATTATTTTTGTTATGTGATGCCAAGTCTCTGATTAGCATCTGCAAAAGTGCTATCTGTAGTATTTATAAAATGTCTTTATTAGCTTGTGTTACGGTATAGGAGAAAGAAAAACATAAAGTAATTTTACATAAAGATATGATTTTCAGGGGTTAGCAAATCTTTCACCTGTGTTTGGAAAACTCACACTGCGTGATTGCAAATCAGTAGCCTTAGTAAAAGTGAATACATCTTACAAAGATAAGCAGATTTGAAATGAATTAGCTCTCATTTAGAGAAATTTCTTAAAACACGGTGAGCATGATCTCATATTATGAAAATCAGAGTGATTAGCACTGAATATATTTTCATCAAGGCAAGTTTGCAGTTTCAGGTTAAAAAAAGCATGTTCTTTTAGGTAGAGTTTTGCTTATAATTTGAAGTTAAGGCATATTAAAAGCGTTTTAAAGCATTTTTGTTTAACATGGAGTAATTTCAGACATTCAGATTGTTACAGAAGTTGTAAAGTTCTTTTAGTTCAGTTAAGTGAACAACAGTCAAATTCAAAATTTTACTGAACTGTTAAAAACATGCATTTCTTAAATTATTGAATAACTCTTAGTCATCTACCGAGTATGTCTGTGATTACAGTAAGAAATGAAGAGCAAAATAAGAGATTCCAAAGTTCAGATCTGTGTTGTAATTTTACAAGTATTAAAAATAAAACAGACAATCAAAGTGTAAAAAGTTATACCAGACAATCAGTATGACTCCTAAATGGAGTTAGCAGACAATTATGCCCCCAAGGTTGATAAGGGGTAGTAAGAGAAGCCTTCTATGTGGAGCTGAAAAAAATGGGGGCTCTGCGGCAGCAGTAAATGAGAAAGGATTGAAGTTACTGCAGACGTAATTTCATTACTTAGAATTGAGATGACATGATGAGACAAAGGCACTACTGAAGGAGTACAAAGAGTTAAGGAATAAACAGATAAGTACAAGGCAAAGAAAAATATGTATTTAAAGTTCTTGAAGGGGTCAGTGTGAACAACTTATTCAGTCAGTGGCCCCTGTTTGGCCCTTCTTCTGTTTTGTTCACCACCAATGTCTCTTTTAAGTGCCAACCACAAGCCCATATGACAACTTGTTTACATACTATCTTTAAGAGTTTTATTTATTTACTTACTTATCTACCTATTTATGTATGTATGTATGTATTTATTTATTTATTTAGGACAGGACAAATAAAGTTCTATATATCTACAGTATATACATGATAATTAGTGTGTATACAGTCAGCCCAGTACATTTACTTATTTGTTATTTTTGTGTTCTTGTTGTGGGCATTCCTGTCCTGCTTGATTTCTATAATAAAATCATCATTTTTGCTCCAGTTATGAACTTTGCTATTTTTCTGGCATAAGCAGTACTCCCAGGAAAACAGGAAAAGTCTTCTCAACAAATATATGGATCCCAAACTCCTCCTTGATAATAAAATTAAATAATGATTCAAGTTAGACTTGCCAGAATAATGAGTGCATTTGCCTGTGCTATGCTCTCAATATTCTATTTGTTTTAATAATTGAATGCTATGCAGGACAGAAGACTTTCTCAGGAAATCTCAAGCCCTACAACTAAAGAGGATGACAAATATTTATGATACTAAGAAAAATATAAAATGAGAACTGCTTATTCATTAAACATTCCTTAATGAGCTACTTAACAGGTAGAAAATTCTTTGTTAGTAGTAATTATACTTCGAGGACACATGATATTCTATATGGTGTTCTACAAGGATCTACCCTGGGTCCACTGCTCTTTTTGATCTACATGCTTCCGTTAGGTCAGATTATCTCAAGGCATAACGTGAGCTACCACAGCTATGCTGATGATACACAACTGTTTTTATCAATAGCGCCTGATGACCCCGACTCTCTTGTTTCACTGACACAATGTCTTACTTGTGTTTCTGAGTGGATGAGAAGTTATTGTCTCAAACTAAATAAAGAGAAAAACAGAAATCTTAATTACTGGCAAAAATTGATATAGTGAGGGTATATATATATATATATATATATATATATATATATATATATATATATATATATATATATATATATATATATATATATGTATATAAAAGTCAATGTGTGTATGTATGGAGCGATTTTCATGAAACTTTGTACACATGCTTCTCATTGGTCAATTAAAAATACTGTAGGGTGAAACCAGCCCTAACCCACCCCCTTCCGGGTGGGGTGGGGGCTGATCTTGCGGTCTTGTTAGAAATAAACTTGATCTACTAGGCTTAAAAGTCAAGACAGAGGTAAAGAATTTAAGTGTAAATGACCTCAATTTATAATCACATATGAATCAGATTACTAGGACAGCATTTTTTCACTTAAGAAATAGCAAAAATTAGATCCCTTATAATTTTGCAAGATGCTGAAAAATTAGTTCACGCTTTTGTTTTTAGTCAGCTAGATTACTGTAACTCACATCTCTCAGGACTACCCAAGAAAGACATCAATCAGTTGCAACTAGCATAGAATGCAACTGTCAGAATCTTAACTTGGAAAAGAAAATCCGATCACATCTCTCCAGTTTTAATGTCATTATATTGGTTACCTGTGCCATTTAAAATTGATTTTAAAATACTGCCTATGGTTTACAAAGCCTTAAATAATCTCGCTTCATCCTATATATTGGAATGTCTTTCACCTTACACTCCAAATTGTAACCTTAGATCTTCAAATGAGTCTCTATAAAATGAGTCTATGAGTCTTATAATTCCAAGAGCCAAACTTAAAAGAAATGGTGAGGCAGCCTTCTGCTGTTATGCACCTAAAATCTGGAATAGCTTGCCAATATAAATTCGCCAGGCTAATACAGTGGAGCACTTTAAAAAACTGCTAAAACACATTACTTTAACATGGCTTTTTCATAGCTTCATTTTAGCTTAATCCTGATACTCTGTATATGCATTTAATTATCATTATCATTCATGGTGGCTCCGAAATCCATACTAACCCCTACTAACCCCTTCTTTTTCTGGTTTTCTATGGTGGCGATATGCGCCACCAACACCCAATCAGATCACCGTGATGTCCCTATATTGATGGATTAAAGGCCAGAAGTCCACATGTATCATCATCTTCAAGTTCTTCTATGTGAAGCCTGAAAACCATGATGACTGATTAAAATCATTTATGTTAGGTAGAATACCTAGAGGGGGCTGGGCGGTCTCGTGGCCTCGGAACCCCTGCAGATTTTTTTTTCTCCAGCTATCTGGAGTTTTTGTTTTGTTTTTTCTCTCCTCCTGGCCATCGGACTTTACTTTTATTCTATGTTAATTAGTATAGCCTTCATCCTCTAAAGCACTTTGAGCTACATCAAATGTATGAAAATGTGCTATATAAGTAAATATTGTTGTTGTTCTTGTATGTTTCAAACATCAATGTACAGTATGAATGAATCTCAACTTTAAGTGAAACCAAAGTACTGGAAAAGGGTTTGATCATTGAGGACAAAGATGGCTCTAACTTCTTCTTCAAAGAATATCATCAAGGAGGACAACATCTACTATGTGTGAGCTTGGATTAAATATTTGCCTCCTGCTAGGTGGACTTTACCTGATGCATCTAAAGCAAAAAAATAATACCATTTTAACTTGCTGTTACTGATTAATACTGTGGCGGATGGCCAGGACCCATGCCTGGCCGGAACGCCCCTTTGATACTGGATCCGGGGGAGCAGCCATGGGATGCACACTACATCCCCTGGAACACTTGGTGGCAGCCCCCCTGGGTTGCATCGGGGCCACAATGGTGGAACACTGGAGCTCATCCCTGTTGGGCTCCATGGCCACTGCCAGGGGGAGCTGCATGGCTTAACGAGCCCATGTGGGCTGGACTGCAGCCACACCCGGAACTGCAGCCTGAAGTAGGTCAACGAGCACCTGGAGCACTTCCGGGGGATGCTATAAAAGGAACCTGCAGCCACTACTCTAGGCGCCAGAGTTGGGAGGAGAAGGACGAAGCTGCCTGGGAGAAGTAGTGGAGGAAGAAGAGTGTGGTTTGGGGTGTTTTTGCTTTTGGATGTTTTGGGACTGTGGGACACTGGGAAGATTTGCCCCACGGCTGAAGAAAAATAAAAGTTCTCTTTGACAACAGAGGCATATATAAAATAAAAAATCTGTGTTGAGTCGACGCCTGTATAGCGCCTTTGCCACAATATATTACCTAAAGTATTACTTAGACACCAACCCTTCTGCCAAAGAATAAAGCAAAATATTAGAATGCAGGATGAAGCCATTTACAAAGAATTTTTTAATAAAATGAATGGTCTCACTCAAATTCTTTCACAAACCCATTACTAGGCAGAAAGTGTTGATAGGTCATTTAAACAGGAAAGAAAATGATAAATCGCACTTAATGGTCTAACTTTCTGCATGCATGCCTAATGAAATAAACTTAGTGCTATTATTTCACAATAAGAAATTTTTCAACTAACATTGCAATTCACTTGTAAGTAGGGTAGTCATTTTAGATGACTTACTGTGTTCCATTCTTTACATTAGGCCATAAGGTCAAGCTGGATCATGATGTTACTCTGACAATGCCACTTTGTGTTCTGTTTTTTGAAGGCCCACTGGCATTTTGTGTCTGTCTCTGTGTGATGGTGGTCATCATGTGTAATATCCCATGTGTGACAATGTGCTAACATGACATACACGTTTTACAATAAAAGATGGTGATGGACATCTCCTGACAACTGTGTATTGAATATCTTTATGGTCAAAACAAAACTACCGTAGTATTTAAGTTAGGGGCAATTTAAAACAAGACAGTGAAATGAATTTTCTTTCTTGACCTTACTTTTTGCTTATTGTTTTGGTTTTGTTCTGATCAGTCCAGTTACAGGATGTCCTAGAATTGTACTTTGTGTATACATCATGTATTATCTGTGTATAAGTCATGCACACTTTGATGGACCAAACATGCATAGAGCCACTTTTTACTTAGTATTAGTCAGGGTGAAATAGAATATTCAGTGTAACTTATTAAACACTTTGGTTTTTTGCACTTCAATTTTTCATACTGTCAACTTGGCTTCTTGACTCTTTCCTGTGGTGAGATGAGAGAAAAAAAAAACTGTGTAAAATTCGTAAGTATATACAAGAATTCCTCCCATAGTTATGCATGCAACTTGCTTTACAATTACTCTCTTCAACACCAGACATTCAAAAGTCAACTCCTGCTGGGTTTCTCATTTTTTTGCACTGGGCCCATTCACCTGACCAATTGCTAATGTTGACCTGGAATGACCCAATCAGTAATGCAGCCAGAATATTCCACACCATACAGCCTCATTCAAGGCAGAAGACTCCTAGTTTCTGGTGTCTAAAATCCTGCGTGTATGTGCCCACTGGCAAGTATACGTGCACATGCTCCTCTTTCTGGGCACTTCCTGAATATTCTTTAACTCTTACATTTCCTCTGTGCGACTCGCTTACATAATTCTCTTTATGCTGGTACCTTCTGTAACTCATATGGCTATACAGCCATCTTTCCCTTGGCAGGCACAAAGTAACAATGGGATTTTCTGGCACTCAGTACTCCAAACAAGCGACAAGTGATGGTGCGTGATGAATCCTCCCATGGAGTGACTTCATGTTACTTCCCCAGCTGTTTCTGTACTGGAGACACTGTTAATTTACCCCATAGGTAAGTACATGTATTTTAGCTAATTATAAAGCAAAAGAAATGCTTTAATTATTTTATTTTTCAAAACAATCCTGTATGCTTACCGCCAAAATTGGTCCACTGATGAAGCAGTCAATGCTGCCATCCACACAATCCTCACACACCTGGAGAAAAGGGACACATATGTAAGAATGCCGTTGTCCCATGGAAACTGTGCAATAATCTTGTCTCCCTTGGACTGACATCATCCCTCTGCAGCTGGGTGCTGAATTTCCTTACAGACAGACCCCAGTCAGTCAGAGTGGAAGTCAAACATCAGGCACAAGAACAATCAGCACCGGCTGCGCCCAAGGCTGTGTGCTGAGTCCGCTGCTCTACACCCTGTTTACCTATGACTGTGTGGCCTCTCAGAACAACACCAGCATCATTAAATTTGCTGATGACACTACAGTCATTGAGTTGATTACTGGTGGGGTAGAGGCAGAATATAGGACAGAGGTGGCAGAACTCGTGGCCTGGTGTCAGGAAAACAACCTCTCCCTGAATACAGATAAAACCAAGGAGATGATTATCGACACAAGGAAGAGGAAGCTGCAGCACACTCCCATTTACATGGGTGAGGCTGAGGTGGAGAGAGTAAAAATCTTCAAATTCCTTGGAACCCACATCAGTGAGGACTTGACTTGGTCTTACAATACACAACAACTCATTAACCAAGCACACAAAAGACTGTTCTTTCTGAGGAAGTTGAAGAAATTTGGCATGCCAACCAAAATTCTCACCAATTTCTACAGGGGTACAATAGAGAGTGTTATCACCTGCTCTATTATTGTATGGCATGATAACTGCTCCTTGCAGGAAAAGAAGGCACTCCAGCGTGTAATTAAAACTGCATAGCACATCTCTGCAGGAACCTTTCCCTCCTTACAGGACATCTACACTAGTAGGGTCATCAGGAAGGTGCGCAACATAATTAAAGACAATGTGAATTTCCCATTGGGATTAATAAAGTATCTATCTCTCTATCTATCTATCTATCTATCTACTCATCCTCAACACACGCTTTGCACGCTGCTTCCCTCAGGGAAGGAGTGTGAAATCACAAGACTGACGCATAGTTTTTTTCCACAAGCAATCAGACTCCTCAACAATGCTAAAAGTTAAAGTCAATTCAAACCACAACTCATAACCTCATAAATGGTACTGACTGCTGCGGTATGTCATCAGGCACTGTGCACCTTATTTTGTAATCTTATAATTGTAATTACTATTTGTTTTTATACTTCTTTTGTCTTTCTGTCTTTGTATATGAGAGTGAGCAAGCAAAGTAAGAATTTCATTACATAGTTTTAACATGTGTTTTTACTGTGTATACTAGCAAAATACCCACGTTTCGCAGCGGAGAAGTAGTGTGTTAAAGAGGTTATGTAAACATATATATACATATACATATCTACATATACACATATCTACATATACGTATATATACATATATATATACATATACACATCCACACACACACATATATATATATATATATATATATATATATATATATATATATATATATATATATATATATATATATACACACACATATCAACATATATATACACATACATATACACACATACATACACACACACATACACATATATACACATACATACATAGTGCGTTGTAACACGGGCTGTGATTGTTACATGGGCGGGAGACGACAAATCACAGCTTCCCGCTTTCTAATCGGGCCTGTGATTGGTGCTTTGACGGATGCCCAGATCCCACAGTATGTCCCCTTAGGAGAGGCGTTAGGCAAGTGTAATTGAATAGTGGTGCTGCAAGTTTAGCTTTACACCTGTTTTTAAGGCTTATTGACTGAAAGGGGCTTTCATGAAAAAACTTAGGGCTTTGCTACAGGATACACCCTCCACAAGTTAAGGAAGTAAAAATAAAGGTATATATTTCTGTTTTATTTAAACCTTTTAAGTTTGTATGCGGGCGGCATGGTGGCGCAGTGAAAGGTGCCAGTTAGGAGACCCGGGTTCGCTTCCCTGCGTGGAGTTTGAATGTTCTCCCCGTGTCTGTCTGGGTTTCCTCCGGGTACTCCGGTTTCCTCCCACAGTCCAAAGACATGCAGGTTAGGTGCATTTGCGATTCTAAATTGTCCGTGGTGTGTGGGTGTGTGCGCCCTGCAGTGGGCTGGCACCTTGCTCGGGGTTTGTTTCCTGCCTTGTGCCCTGTGTTGGCAGGGATTGGCTCCTGTATTTAGGATATAGCGGGTTGGATAATGGATGGATGGACATTTGTATGCATAGCCCCATTTGCCCGTTTCCGTTTTTTTTTTTTCTTCAGTAATATTTCAGCAAACCCGGAGCTTGTCAGTTCAAATCCTGGTACTGACACCACTGTGTGACCCTGAGGAAGTCACTTCACCTGCCTGTGCTGCAAAAAACAAAAGTAATGTAACAAATTGTACCTCAGATGTTGTAAGTTGCTGGAATAAAGGCATAAGTCAAATAGATAAATATGTATTATACACATAGGAACTATTCATTTATTTTCAGTTAAGTCATCTGCAGCAAACCTTTATAAATGAGGGTTTCTCCTTTTTAGATAGTGCAAACTGTTTCTTCTTCATTGAGGTTTTCTCTTGGAGAGCTTTTTTCATTTCATTGAAAATTAAAGCAGCAGCTGCCAAAATATGTAGCTTTCTTATTAATTTTTCAACATTGTGTAAAATAACTTTATAAAGTAACATAAAAGGTTTAAATACTGGTTATCCTTTTACACTAAAATATTTCTAAAGAGATACAAAAAAAGTAAAATGCATATGTTGTTTTTCTTTAAGGAGATTAAATATTACTGAAGAAAGAAAAAAAAAACTAAAACAGCTAAATGGGGCTATGCATACGAACTTAAAAGGTTTAAATAAAACAGAAATATATACCTTTTATTTTTACTTCCTTAACTTGTGGAGGGTGTATCCTGTAGCAAAGCCCTAACTTTTTTCGTGAAAGCCCGTTTCAGTCAATAAGTCTTAAAAAGAGGTGTAAAGATATTGACAATAAGCTACGCAAACCCACCAAGACATGCAATCGTTTAAATCAAGGCGCGAGTCAAAAAACACCATCCCATACTATTAGTTAACGATTAACACATTTCTATATGTATTGTAAGCATACAATACAACTGATAATATGTTGCGCTTATTTATCTGGTGTACCGACATTTTTGCTTGTTTAACGGCTGAAATCCAACGTGGTTTGTGCCCTTCAGAATGAAAACAGTTTGCATTTATCTTTTTAATAAAAGGCGAGCTTTTAAACCTGAGAAATCACCCCGTAAATACACACGTTTAATTGCACGTGTTAATACTGGTTATCCTTTTACACTAAAATATTACTAAAGAGATACAAAAAAAGTAAAATGCATATGTTGTTTTTCTTTAACACTAGAATTACCAGAGTCTACGAAAAAACTCATAGATCCGGCCCAACTTAAAACCGTTCTCACCTCTCTTTTGTCTTCTAAATGTGCCGATTAAGAGGAGCAGCGAGCAGCTGGCTATTCCATCCCCCACCGTTGCAGAATGTTCATCATTGTTTGATTATCTGGGAGTGACTGAACTGCTGGAGTTTTAGAATGGAAATAATAGATCGCTATTTGGAATACATGCATTTCATGCGTGTTCCGTTTCTACAGTAATCTGTGTAAACACATTGCTAAAACAGAAACTTTTTCATATTTTAGTAATAAATGTTACAAAATGTAGGCATAAACTATAGAATCTGTGAAGCCTGAAGTCCAAACATCAAATAAACACTTTCACAAAAGGTTCAAGGAGAATACAACAGCTTCCGTGGCTTAACGCTACAGTTAGCTGACTTGGAGCTCAGCTGTCTTACCGTGCTACAGAGACCTGAGTTCAATTCCCAGCTTTGAAGAAAGTGTTTTTTTTTTCCCCAAACGGACATTAAATTTATAAATTGGTATGCACTGTAAATCGTTAACTTTAAAATGTCAATCGCGGTTATTTCTGTTGATTAATTCATGCTTTTTTACTTAGAGTCAGAACAGGAGCTTTTTCAGCTTATTCAGCTTCTGATCTGACTCAAACAGCGGCAGTATAACTTCACACCCGATCTGACGCTTTTCGTTTTCAAATAATATTGCATTACTTCGACGATGTTTTCTGATTGGTACTATTCGCGTCATAAAATGATTTCTTCAAAACGTCACATATATTTGTCTCTTTCTTTTCTTAAAATGTGCGTTGTAGCACGCAGTAACTGGCCACCTGCATGTTCTTGCGCACACTGAATAAGACAGCGCTATATGCAATCATCAGATTCAAATGTTAACAGTTATATAGCACGGAATGGAAATCAGCAGTTCTTAGCATTCGACCACGCAAGCTGTCATATCAACTGCCTACTGTAACTTGCTTTCTTTTTTCTTCGGTTATAGTCTTGAATAAAAGTGCACTTGTTTTGTTATACTTTTACATCAACATATGTTCCTGTGTTTGAGCTACATGGGCATACTCAAAAAATACACGTGTAATGCCACGAAAAGTGCATGCAGACACTTCAGTTCGCAAGCATTGGTATGACAATGCAGCCAAAAGTACACTGCAGAACTTTAGCGCGTCTTTATGTGAAAACAGCATCAGATGGGGAGTGTCTGATGATTGCATAAAGCGCTGAAGTTACTGCTCTTTACTTTGCTTTCCTCTGCATGTCCTGGAGTACAAAAGAAACAGCATACAGCAACACATGGGGACTGGCAATACTGGGGGAAAAAAACACGCGGTCGTATGTATCGTGATACACTGCAGAACTATAGCGCGTCTTTATGTGAAAACAGCAGTGTCAGGTGGGGGGCGGTAGGGAAGGATCCTGAACGCGACTGAGACAATGAAAAGTGAATTTAAAAAAAAAATAAAGCTAACCTTTACAAATATCATAAATTACAGCGGCTGTTACAGACTGAAATCAAATGTATCTTTTTATTCTAAAATAGTGAAAATAAGAACACTTCTCAAAAGGGAGTTGTGCAGGATCGAACTCATGATCTTCTGATTCCCAGTCAGCGACTGATACTGTTGCGCCACAGAAAGTGTTTCTTTGATATTTGGACTTCAGGCTTCATACATTATATAGTTTATGCCTACATTTTGTCATTTGCTACTAGAATATATAAAACGTTTCTGTTTTAACAATGTGTTTACACAGATTACTGTAGAAATGCAACACATATGAAATGCGTGTGTTCCAAATAATCTATTATTTCTACTCTAAAACTCCACTTCACTCCCAGATAATCAATCAAGGCATGAGCTGGGAAAAGCTTGTTTACGTTCTAAGTCGTTGGGGGGATGGAATAGCCGGCTGCTGGCAACTTCTCTTTATCAGTATATTTAGATGACAAAAGACGCTGGCGGAGAGGTGAGAACGGTATTAAGAAGCGATTTAAGGTGGGCCGGATCTACGAGTTTTTTCGTAGGCTCTGGTAATTCTAGTGTTAAGGAGATTAAATATTACTGAAGAATGAAAAAAAAAAAACTAAAACAGCCAAATGGGGCTATGCATACGAACTTAAAAGGTTTAAATAAAACAGAAATATATACCTTTTATTTTTACTTCCTTAACTTGTGGAGGGTGTATCCTGTAGCAAAGCCCTAACTTTTTTCGTGAAAGCCTGTTTCAGTCAGTAAGTCTTAAAAAGAGGTGTAAAGATATTGACAATAAGCTACGCAAACCCACCAAGACATGCAATCGTTTAAATCAAGGTGCGAGTCGAAAAACACCATCCCATACTATTAGTTAACGATTAACACATTTCTATATGTATTGTAAGCATACAATACAACTGATAATATGTTGCGCTTATTTATCTGGTGTACCGACATTTTTGAGCATTTAACGGCTGAAATCTAACATGGTTTGTGTCCTTCAGAATGAAAACAGTTTGCATTTACCTTTTTAATAAAAGGCGAGCTTTTAAGCCTGAGAAATCACCCTGTAAATGCACACGTTTAATTGCACATGTGTTAATATGTATGCTTACACAGTATTAAAAGACACTCAACAATTAACGTCATTTACCTTTGTTCCCGCGTTTGATAAAAGGCGAGCTTTTAAGCCTGAGAAATCACCCCGTAAATGCACACGTTTAATTGCACATGTGTTAATATGTATGCTTACACAGTATTAAAAGACACTCAACAATTAACGTCATTTACCTTTGTTCCCGTGTTTGACTCGTGCTGTAAATCTCTTCCTTGTTTTCAGTTCACGTGATTACGTAGGAGGCGTGATGACGTGATACGTGACACCGCCTCCTCCATTAGAGTATATGGACAAAAAACAGGTTCCAGTTATGACCATTACGCGTAGAATTTCGAAATGAAACCTGCCTAACTTTTGTAAGTAAGCTGTAAGGAATGAGCCTGCCAAATTTCAGCCTTCTACCTACACGGGAAGTTAGAGAATTAGTGATGAGTGAGTAAGTGAGTGAGTGAGTGAGTGAGTGAGTCAGTCAGTCAGTCAGTCAGTCAGTCAGTCAGTCAGTCAGTCAGTCAGTCAGTGAGGGCTTTGCCTTTTATTAGTATAGATGACAATAAACTTCTTGTATCTTGTATATGGCCTATCACACACCCCACCCCTTAAATTCTAGGTTGCACAGTCGGGCCAAATATAATCAGCTTTCTGATATTTCCACTATGACTCGTCAACATGGAATCTCAAGGTTGGGATGTCTCAACACCACAATGCTTGGACAACCCGTGGCCTAACATTGGCTATACCTGACTTTGATCCTGCCCTCTCCTTAAAACATTTTCATCTTCTGGGATTAATTTCTTTTTGAAAAACATTGTTTGAAATAAATGAGCCACATATATTGAGGGAGTATTGAGTGGAATTGAGGGAAAATTATACATAATAACAACCATTTAAATTGTAAAGTCATAGCATATCACTAAGAAAATCATTTTTCCTGATACTTCTCAAGGACATTTACAGATGTTTCATGTCCACTGCACTTCCTGTGCTCCTTTCGAGAAATAAGCATTATATACTCTAAGGGACTGGGAGATTTCTTTCCCCCTGCGCTTGGTGGTTTACCCAACTGTAGCTATATATACAGGTACAGTGGATTTAGAAAGTATTCAGGTCTCTTCACTTTCTGCACACTTTATTGTGTTGTGGATTTAATTTTAAATGGATAAATTTTCCATTTTTGCCCACCAATCTACACTCAATAATCTACAATCACAAATTGAAAAAATGTCTTCAGAAAAATATGCACATTTATTAAAAATCAAAAACTAAAATCTCTCATTTCTTTAAGTGTTCAGACCTTTGCTGTGGCACTTCAGATTATGGTCAGGTGCATCCTGTTTGCTTGAATTATCCTTGAGATGTGTCAAGAACTTGATTTGAGTGCCTGTGGAAAACTGAATTGACTGGACATCTTTTAGAAAGGCAAATGCATGTGTATATGAGGTCCCACAATTCACGCTGCTTGTCAGGACAAAAACCAAGTCATGAAGTCCAAGGACCTCTCTGTAGACCATAGTGATAAAGTTGTGGTGAAGCATAGATTAGGGTAAGGGTATAAAACCATTTCTAAAGCAGAGTAAAGTAGAGTATGCGGAGGTAAGCCTGGAGGATTAAGAGTGTGAAGAAACTCTACCAGATAGTGTACCACATCCTCTAGTTCTACAACAGAGTCACAATAACAGGCTTGAATCGGTGCAGTGAGCACGATGAACAGCTGAGGAAATTAAGGAAGCGAGTGAGAAGGCACATGAGCACGGGATGTTGCTAATGTATATAGGCAGGGAGCTAACCTTGTGGTAGGTGCGTGGACAGCGGCTGTGTGGAAAAAGTAAGGGGGACCCGGGGTGTCCCTTGTGCGTCTCTGCCGTGAAATAAATCATCTGTTAGTGGAAATACGGAATGAAAGGAGCAGAGTAGCCTTAGTAATTGAGAAATGTAAGTTTGGAACCACCAGTAGTGGCGGTTTGTAATAGTGGGAGACCCACCCTCCCACACACACAACTTTTAAAAATTTTACTTAAATTAATTTGGTAATGTGAAATAATCATGAAATTTTTGTACAACATGCCTGGTGTCAGCACATGTCAACACCAGGCATAAATTGGTTCAGACTTGTACTTGTTTAATTCCTGTGTGAATACCTATATTTCCTGAGCGAAGTGAGCCAGCCAAATGAGAGTGTATGTAAGTACTTGATCTTTTGGCAAGCAGATGACATCAGGCTGCCATTTAACTGGTTGCTTTAAGAATTTTCTGGGGGTGCAGCCCTGACATTCCCACATTTATTGGCAACAAATTAGTATTGTTTTAGATTTATTTAATGTGATTGGACGATCGTCGATGCTCTATTTCAAGTTCACATTAACAGTTCACAGTTCACACCCACCATTGACGTAGCTACAGGTGAGCAAGCGAGACTTACAGAGATGGCAAATTCAACTTCAGAAAGCAAAAAAAATTGGATATTTCTTTAATGAAATACCATTTCATACATCGATCACTTGAATAAGAAAAGAAAATAAAGGAGCTGAACCGACCTGATGAAAGAATTCTGCAGCAGGCAAGTGATCGAGGATGAGCATACACACAGACGTTTTCCGCTGTTGTTATGACAAACAGAGTTAGATAACTGGATGTGCCTTTTTGTTGCTTTCCTTGTTTGCAGTTTCAAAGTGTAAATGCACTGTAGACATAGATGGGGGTACGAAAGTTAAAACATCTTTCTGAAAAATGCATGTGGCATGAAAGTAGCCACAGTCATACTAAAGCAGTGGTTTTAAACCAGTATGCCATGGCACAGTGGTGTGCCGTGAGAGCTACCCAGGTGTGCCATGGAAATAATAGTGTAGTGCACTTGGGCCTGAACCTGAGAAGGACAAGCTCCGCAGGTGTTCGAGACCTGTCTGACGAAGACAGGTCTACCCGGAGAAGCTGGCATAAAAGCAGCTCCGTGATCACTATATTGCAGACACAGCACTTAGAGCACTTCTGACGTGTCTCCAGGCTGCTAGAGTCCATCTGTCCTGGGTATGTGATCGCCAGTGAGCCTCACAGGGCTAGTGGATAGTGGGCATATAAGTTGCCTCTGAGGCAGAGAGGGCCGGGAAAATGGGTAAAACAGCTTGGAGATGCCACCAAAGTGCACACTAAGTGCCATGTCTGCAAACAGTGATCTCAGAGCTGCTTTTGTACCGGCTTCTGCTGTAGTCCAGCCCCTTCGAGCAGTTGAGCAAGTGTATGAGATATACTGTATGTGTTAGTGGTTAGTAAGATAGTGGTGTGCCTTAAGATGAGTTTGGTTACAAAAAATGTGTTACTACAGAAAAAATGCTTGGGAACCACTGATATAGACAATAGTATGAGGTAATTTTTTTTGGCATGCTTAGTTAAATGACTCAATTTCATCAGAAAACAATTGAGAAGAAAAGGAGGTCAAAAATTATGTTCAAGGAAATATAGGTATCCTGATCATAAAGGTAGAATAGATTTACGGTAGATTAGACTTATCCTGTGGGTGTACTACAAGATAGATGTGGGGGTCTGTGGATCTTACAATGTAAATTTGTGCCCAGGTGAGGTAAGCCTGGCAAACTTTCAAATGTCTTGGCAGACTGGCAGCAAGTGTAGTATAAAATTAGGGTGAGAATGACTCTATGGGTGTGGTAAATAATAAACTGGGACGCAAGATTTCAGAAAAATCAGAGGACTAGTGATTGTATGATGTAGATTTATGGAGTACAGAGGAAATGGCCAGGGACTGGGCACTCTATTAGCAGAGGCTGAATAAGATTTGGACTGGACTTGTGCTATGGATGTGTTATAGGACATTCAAAAGTCCACGTTATTGGAAGATTATGGAGGTGGGGGTGAAGAAATGATGGTGTGGGTTTTGGCAGAAAGGGGAACTGGGCAAGTCCGCAGAGGATTGGACAATTTAGAGAGAGGTGTAGTATATAATTTGTGTAGCAGGTGCACCTGTTCCTTTCCACATATATAGGGCAAGTTATGGGAAGAACAAGGGGACTGTGGATGTCATGAACTGAAGTTTTGGAGCACAGTAGAAGTAGGAAAGCTGGAATCAGACTGGGCAGCATGGTGGAAAAGGTATAATATATTTCAGCTTGGATTTGTCCTTTGGGTCTGGTACCAGATAGACCAAGATGTATATTGGCACTATGATGAAGACCACGAGAGCATGTGGAATGACTAGATAGATAGGTAGACAGATAGATAGATACTGTATGAAAAGCACTATATAATAAATAGATGTGAAATGCACTATATAATAGATAAGTGCTGCTTCAGATTGTCAACCCCAAAAACTGCCCCCTGGCCCAAATTTTTTTCACCAGCCGCCACTGACAACCATGACTCTTCCTAGAGTAACCAGGAAATAGGCCTTGGTCAGGGAGGCAGCCATAACCCCAATGGGCACACTAACATAGTTTCAGAATATCTCTGATGAGATGGGAGAACCTGTAGGCAGGAAGACCATCTCACTAGCACTCCATCGATCAGACGTTTATGGTAGAGTAGCTAACCCCTGTTTGGAGTTTGCAAAATGGCATTTAAAAGAATATGAGAATCAGAGGAAAAAGGTTGTCTGTCGAATGAAACAAAAACTGAACTCTTTAGGCAGAACTTCAACGACATTGTCTGGAGAAGGCCAGGTGCTGCTCATTACCAGTCTAATACGATCCCTGTGGTGAAGCATGGTCATGGCAGCATCATCCTATGGGGGTGCTTCTCTGTGGCAGACACAGGGAGACTGGTCAGAACTGAGGGAAAGATAAATGCAAGACAACCTGTGACCTGAAGCATACAGCAAGAAAATGTCTTGAGTGGTCTATCCAAACCCCATAGAACATTTGTGGAGATACCTGAAGATGGAAGTTTACAGAGAGGATGTGCTAGAAAGAGTGGGGTAAACTCCACAAATCCATATATGCAAAGTTTATATAGACTTTTGCTGCCAAAAGGGTATTATCCAAAATACTGAATTAAGGGTCTGAAAAATTAAATAAATGAAAGATTTCAGTTTTTGTTTTTAACAAATTTATAAACCTTTCTGAAAACATGTTTCAGTTTGTCATTATGGGTTATTGCTACCCAGGGTGGAACTAAGTTCAGGTGTAGTCACTAAATAAATTCCAAAACTTCACTGAGTAAACCTATTTTTCGGAGCAACCTTGCATACCTGTACCAAAAATGCCTCCAAGAGTCACTTCCCTAATAAAGGGTCGGTGTGGTCACTAGATAAAGGTTTCCAAGAGTAAAAATGTCAGAACGAAACATAGCCTATGCCCTTCCTTGTACGTATGGGAAATCTGTGCAAAATGGTGTGGATTTGCATACCAGACATGTCAAACACTCATTCAGCTCTATACGTAGATTATGACCAAAATTGTGTACCCTTTGTCTGGTTTACCTGAAGAGACTGAGAAGTGCAGTGCACAATTCTTCATCAGAAAGCCAAATGCTTCTGACAAATAAACGTCTGCAAAAGCAGGTGATATATTTGATTAAGTGGTCCCTGCAAAAAAGTTACGCTATCTTCTGGCATACTCCTACAGCTCTAGTCTTCATCCAGGGCGGATATCTCTAGAAACAGTGTTTAGGGTTATGACTGAAGGCCAAAAATTCTGGACCTGCAGGCTGTCACAATAAATAAAAAAATTAGGGGGTGCACAATTGTACTGCATACTACTTTTTGGTTTTTATCACAATGTGGACTTCCACGTTGCCAGTTTGACATCAGGATGTTGCAGACTACAATACAAAACCGGTCCCAAGAACACCTGAATTTTCTTTTGAGGAGGAAGATATCATTGAATTTCACTGAGCCCTAGCTTCCTGAATAAGAATGTTGTTCTGTTGAGATTGTTGTATTGTGATGAATTTAAATGTCTCTACTTTTTTATATCCTTGATTTAAGTTTGAGATAAAGCACAAGATTGTAAGCATTAAAAGGGGTCTCACCTTAAGTCTTTGGCGCACAACAATACATTATATGTACATTGGAAAATCTTTTTATACGTCTCTGCTGAGTATGTAGGGACTACAGTTCAATCTCAGATGGAATGTGAGCTGTGGTAAACACAGAGGATGAGCACAATCACAGTTAGTACATATATACTGTGAATATATATATATATATATATATATATGTATATTGTGGCACGCGGCTGGGGGTGGTGCCCAGCCGGGACGCCCAGGAGGACAGGAGGAGGGCTCATTCCTCCTCCGGACCACGAGGGGGCGGCCGCCCTGGTTTCTTTGAGGGCCACGGGTGCAGGGCTTGGAAGCCCAAACCTGTAGGGGCCCGTGGTCTCTGCCAGGGGGCGCCCCCATGCCTGAAGGACCCGGAACCCCAACACTTCCGCCACACCAGGAAGTACTGGGGGGAAGAAGTTTGGGAACACCCGGAGGGCTTCCGGGAACACAGCCGGCACTTCCGCCACACAGGGGAGTGTCTAGGGAGTGTCGGGGATCACCTGGAGCCCATCCGGCACTTATAAAAGGGGCCGCCTCCCTGCAGAGAAGGACTGGAGTCGGGTGAGGAGTGGGCAAGGTTTTGGAGGCAGGAGAGGAGGCGGCCTGACGAGCAGGCAGAAACTGAGTGAGAGCCTGGACTTTGGGGGAGATTGGTGCTTTGGCACTGGGTTTGTGCACATATTGGACTAATTATTATGTTTAATAAACGTGTGGTGGACTTAAACATGGTGTCCGTCTGTCTGTGTCCGGGCAGCTTATCACAATATATATATATGTATATATATATCTATATATTTTTTTTACATATATACAGTACTATGCAAAAGTTTTAGGCAGGTGTGAAAAAATACTGTAAACAAAGAATGCTTTCAAAAATGGAAGTGTTAATCATTTATTTTCATCAATCAACAAAATGCAGTGAATGAACAAAAGAGAAATCTAAATCAAATCAATATTTGGTGTGACTGCCCTTTGCCTTCAAAACAGCATCAATTCTTCTAGGTACACTTGCACACAGTTTTTGAAGGAACTCGGCTGGTAGGTTGTTCCAAACATCTTGGAGAACTAACCATAGATCTTCTGTGGATGTAGGCTTCCTCACATCCTTCTGTCTCTTCATGTAATCCCAGACACACTCGATGATGTTGAGATCAGGGCTCTGTGGGGGCCATACCATCACCTCCAGGACTTCTTGTTCTTCTTTATGCTGAAGATAGTTCTTAATGACTTTG
This sequence comes from Erpetoichthys calabaricus, assembly GCF_900747795.2. Classification (NCBI taxonomy): domain Eukaryota; kingdom Metazoa; phylum Chordata; class Cladistia; order Polypteriformes; family Polypteridae; genus Erpetoichthys; species Erpetoichthys calabaricus. Next base: position 71,691,354 of record NC_041398.2, read on the forward strand.
GCTGTTTTTTTGGGGTTGTTGTCCTGCTGCAGAATAAATTTGGGGTCAATCATACGCCTCCCTGATGGTATTGTATGATGGATAAGTATCTGCCTGTATTTCTCAGCATTGAGAACACCATTAATCCTGACCAAATCTCCAACTCCATTTGCAGAAATGCAGCCCCAAACATTCAAGGACCTCCACCATGCTTCACTGTTGCCTGCAGACACTCATTATTGTACCGCTCTCCAGCCCTTCGACGAACAAACTGCCTTCTGCTACAGCCAAATATTTCAAATTTTGACTCATCAGTCCAGAGCACCTGCTGTCATTTTTCTGCACCCCAGTTCCTATGTTTTCGTGCATGCTTGAGTCGCTTGGCCTTGTTTCCACGTCGGAGGTATGGCTTTTTGGCTGCAACTCTTCCATGAAGACCACTTCTGGCCAGACTTCTCTGGACAGTAGATGGGTGTACCTGGATCCCAGTGGTTTCTGCCATTTCTGAGCTGATGGCAATGCTGGACATCTTCTGATTTCGAAGGGTAATAAGCTTGATGTGTCTTTCATCTGCTGCACTAAGTTTCCTTGGCCGACCACTGCGTCTATGATCCTCAGCATTGCCCGTTTCTTTGTGCTTCTTCAAAAGAGCTTGAACAGCACATCTTGAAACCCCAGTCTGCTTTCAAATCTTTGTCTGGGAGAGACCTTGCTGATGCAGCATAACTACCTCCTTGTGTCTTGTTGCTGTGCTCAATCTTGCCATGACATGAAACTGTCTTCCACAACCTCACCTTGGTAGCAGAGTTTGGCTGTTCCTCACCCAGTTTTAACCCTCCTACACAGCTGTTTCTGTTTCAGTTAATGACTGTGTTTCAACCTACGTGTGACATTGATGATCATTAGCACCTGTTTGGTATAATTGGTTGATCATACACCTGACTAGAATCCTACAAAATCCCTGACACAGGCAGCGCCAGAGAGAGACAGAGGCACACACACAGGCAGCACCAGAGAAAGAGCCGCGCACACACACAGGCAGCGCCAGAGAGAGACAGAGGCACACACACAGGCAGCCCGAGAGAGAGAGCCACACACACACACAGGCAGCGCCAGAGAGAGACAGAGGCACACACACAGGCAGCGCGAGAGAGAGACGCGCACACACACAGGCAGTGCCAGAGAGAGACAGATGCACACACACAGGCAGCCCGAGAGAGAGGGGTCTGGACTCATAAGGTAGGAAGGCAGTTAAAGAATGCATTGGGCTTGATTTTGTTTTCACTTCTGTTTACAGCGATCGGTTCGTAGTGTGCATTGTTGCAATGTTACTTTTCTTGGTGGTTTATTAAATTACGGATTTTTTCAAATGTTCATTTTTTTCCCTGTGCTTAAAACTCATTAAAAAAAAAGTGTTTTTAGCCAGCGGTTGGTAGCGCTATAGCGCAAACTATTGCAGTGTTAGTTTTCTCTGTTGTTCAAGGTTTTCTCAGTGTTATTCAATGTTTTTACATTTAGTTTACTATTACGCTGTGCATTCTATGGTTTAATTAACTATATTTGTGCTTAAAAACTTTAAATATATATTTACATACAGTTCGTACAGTCTGGAACTGATTAATTGTATTTACATACAATCCTATGGGAGACATTGCTTCGAGTTTTGGAACGAATTATGGTCGTGAACCAAGGTTCCACTGTATTCTTTTCGGTTATGACGCATGACCGCGTCCACCATCGCAAACTGTTTTACACGCCATGGTCTTAGAGTTGGTGGGCGGGTCTCCGTGAGTTTCTCTTGCGAGCGGGCACATGACCAGGCGGTGTGTATGCTTCGAGAACGAGGGTGGACGCGGCAGGACTATCTAAGAAGAGGCATGTTTGTCACGGAAGTGAATCGCTGTGTGCGCCGTGTAAAACAGTTTGTTTGTCGCGGATGTGAATCACTGTATGCAGCGTTTAAAAATAGTTTCCGAGAGGGTATCAGAAAAGCGCTAAATAAATGTAATGAATTATTATTATTATTATTATTATCCCATGGTCTTAGAGTTGGTGGGCAGGTCTCTGTCAGTTGCTCTTGCGACCGGGCACATAACCAGGCAGTGTGTATGCTTCGAGTGAGAGGGTGGACGCGACAGGACCATCTAAGAAAAATCATGTCGCAGATGTGAATCGCTGTATGCAGCATGTAAAACAGTTTGTTTGTCGCAGATGTGAATTGCTGTATGCAGCGTGTAGAACAGTTTGCGAGGGGTATCCCATGGTCTTACAGTTGGTGGGCGGGTCTCTGTTAGTTGCTCATGCGAGCGTGCACATGACCAGGCAGTGTGTATGCTTTGAGAGCAAGGGTGGACGCGCCAGCACCATCTAAGAAAAATCATATTTGTCGCAGATGTGAATCGCTGTATGCAGCGTGTAAAACAATTTGTTTGTCGCGGTTGTGAATCGCTGTATGCAGCATGTAAAACAGTTTGCAAGGGGTATTCCATGGTCTTAGCAGTGTCTATACTTCGATGTGAATCGCTGTATGCAGCGTGTAAAACGCTGTATTGTATGTTGCCCTCTCCAGAGTTACATCTTTTCATTCACCTACAGTCGTATGCTCAAAACCAACCCCATTTGGACAACTGTGTCTTTCAGGAAGTGTTCACCCATCAATACATAATTATGCGGCGTATGCTACGCCACGGGTTGGCTAGTTATTTATATTTCTGAAAGCATTCTTTGTTTACAGCATTTTTTCACACCTGCCTAAAACTTGTGCACAGTACTGTATATACTGTATATAAATATATATATATATATATATATAAAAAGCAAAGCCCTCACTGACTCATCACTAATTCTCCCACTTTCCATATAGGTGGGAAGCTGAAATTTCGTGTGCTAATTCTTTGCAGTGTACTTACAAACGTTAGGTATGTTTCATGTCCCATTTGAACACCCAAGGTGGGGGAACGGGTGTACCCCGTAAACTGTATATATAGATAGGGGAACCCCCCCTCACTATTTCTGCAACTTCCAATATAAATAGGAAACCCAAATTTCCTATGCTCATCCTTTACACTGTACTTACAAATGTTAAGTATGTTTCATTTTGCGCCGTGCCCCGTAACGAACTTTAAAAAATAACGTCTTCTTTTTGGTGATTCTCACCATTATGCCGTAAGGAACTTTTGGAACTGACCTCTCCTTATGGCGGTTTCATTCCGTATTTCCATTAACAGATGATATATTTCATGGCAGAGACACACAAGGGCCGCCCCGGGTCCCCCTTACTTTTTCCACACGGCCACTGTCCACGCACCTACCACATGGTTGGCTCCCTGCCTATATACATTAACAACATCCTGCGCTCATGTGCCTTCTCACTCGCTTCCTTAATTTCCTGAGCTGTTCATCGTGCTCACTGCACCACTTCAAGCCTATTATTGTGACTCTGTTGTAGAACTAGAGGACGTGGTTCACTATCTGGTAGAGTTTCTTCACACTCTTAATCCTCCAGGCATGCCTCCGCATACTCTACTTTTGAAGGTCAGCACACCAATTATGTTACTATGAAACTTACAACCACCAAAACTTTGTAACGGCACCAGGCTTCAGATCAAATCTCCGCACAAGAACCTCATTGAGGCAACTGTCTTCACTGGAACTGGCTCAGGGGAGACTGTATTTATCCCTCACATCCCTCTCATACCCTCTGACCTCCCATTCCAATTCAAACGTCTCCAATTTCCAGTAAGGGTGTGCTTAGTTATGACAATAAATAAGTCACAGGGCCAGACTCAGCATTGACTTGACACAAGATTGCTTCTCACATGGCCAACTGTACGTTGCATGCTCAAGAGTAAGCTCAGTAGACAGCTTGGTCATTTTACAACCAGAGAGCAGAACTGCAAACGTCGTTTACAAAGAGATCCTTACATCCTAAAAATGTCCATTTTTCATACACAACATGTACAATCATAAATTAAACTCTTTACAATCATTAAATTCACTCTCAATACTAAAATAAGACTATGGCAATTACATTGACAATCATGTTACATTACGTGTGTGTGTGTGCGTGTGTGTGTGTGTATGTACTCCCATGTGCATGATAAAAGGAGCCCACTGCCACTGCTCCAGGAGCCAGAATTGAGAGGAGGAGGAGGATAAAGCTTGCCAGAGTAGGAACAGAGGCGGAGGAAGGTATAGAGAGAGAAAGAAGGCAAATTGCTGTTTTATTTGACTGTGCTTGCTGTACTCTGCTTTGGTGCTGTGTGAGGTACAAGGGGAAAACATTTATATTGTTTATATTGTTGGCATCCCAGAGGGTGATTCTTTACCCTGATGGGACACTAGGATAAAAGACTGGACTGGATGGGAACAAGAATCTTTAGCTGGGAGGGAGGCCAGTATACTGTCCCCCGCTACACTAGGAGGCAGCGTATCTGGGATATGAGTCCCCTTCTGATATCCACAAGGGATCATGGGAATCGGAGTTCCAGAATACAGCCCTTTACGGTTCCATAGGTGCCACCGGGGGCACAGAAGGGGGATATGGTCCCTACTTTGTGGGACTACTGTCTGATTCAGAAGGGCTGTCCTAGCCCTGGAAGTACTACTGGGTCAAATATAAAAAGGGCTGCGTCATCTTGACCAGCAAATGTCAGGAGGCAGTGGACAACACTCAACTGGAGGTGGCAGGAAAGAATCTGTTATTATATTTGTGTATTTCAGCTGGTGCCCAATTGGAACAGTGTTGGTAGGAAATAAAAACCTTCTTTTTGAACCTAGAATTGTGTTGGGTGACATTGTGTCTATAGTTTAGGGCTAAGTGGCTACCTCTTGTGGTTACAATTTATATATATATATATATATATATATATATATATATATATATATATATATATATATATATATATATATATATATATATATTTATATACACATACATATAAAAAGAAGATAGATAAATAAATAAAGAGGTGCTTTCCTGAGAGAATTCTGTTTTTTCATTACCTCCAAAAAGGCAGAATTAAATTCCAAAGGAGAATCACACAAGGGAATGATCCTCTTTTGTAGCTGTCTAATAGTACAGCTGCAGAACATTTACTCATTCAAAGTTTCTGTTAGAGCTTCAGTTATTTATTTATTTATTTTAAATCTGCAGTGGGGATAAAGGACCCAGATGTCATTCATGTATTTTTCACCCACCCGTCTTCACTAGCTGGAGGCTTTGAACCAGTATGCTGCATGCTTTTTATGTACACAAGAGCTGTCAGAGATGCAGCAAGCGCTGTGTATATTGCTGTGCTAAATTAAAAAGATTGATTTTGTCTGCAAGTAGCTCCTGACACTTGGTTTAGGAAAACCACTCTAGTGCAGGCCATTTCTCTAGTGCTCAGAACATGTCGGCTTGATTTGTGAGTATGTGTGTGGGGTTTTGTAAATGTGTGGGAGGGTTTAAGTGAGTTAGGGAGTGTAAGGCAAGTGATTTTATATTCTAGATGCAAATCTTTTTTATGCTTTACTTTTACCAAAGAGATGCAAATGTCAGTTGAACCCTGTCAGGTTGGTAGACCCATAAACATACATAAAAGGGCAATGTAGAATTCAAAAAAATAGATGGATTGCTTTGGTCATAATACTGTATCTGTAATATGCTTGAAATGAGAAGAAATAGCCCTTTTATTGTTAATTACACTATGTAAAGCAGCCACAAAGGATATTCTTTTTTTTTAAGAAAGAAAGTAAAAGCAGGCATTTTCTTTATTACGAATATATTAATATCACTGAATCATGAATAATTCTCTCCTTAATATTTCAAGCCAGTGGCTACACTCTTAATTAAAACACAAAGAGCCTTGTTAATTTTTTACTGTTTTGCAAAACAAAAAAGAAAAAAAAATGCCCTCTACCGTTTGTACAAATTACCAATGCACATTAATTCACATAGCAGCAGAAGGAAGCATGAATAGCCAGGCCATTTCGGCGAGACATGCACAACTTCTTGATATGCTGAATAACTTTGCATGAGATAATACTGAAGCCAAGGTGAAGAATTTCATAATTTCTCAGCTGATTTCCTTCATTGTGTGAGCCAACAGAAGTGTGCAAAACTGTGATGATGAATTTTAATTAACATCTGCTGGTGTGAAATCTGTTAAAGGTAATCAGTGTTCGGAGCGACATATCATTACTATCCCCCAACCCTTGTAATTATTAGCAGCTTACTTAAAAGCAGCCATTTCCAACAATTTCTTTCAACTATTTTCTTAGCAGAGTTGAAAGTGAGAGAAAAAGAATTATGTGTAATATGAGGGTAGATCCCTATATCGTCATTTAATTTTGCTTTTACTTCAAACTGTGTAATTTCTAAAAAGATAATGCAAAGCAGGGGGTTGTGTCTGAATGTTTTAGACTGTCATTTGTTAACAATGAATTTCAATTAAATAGTTCTACTAGTCCTTGACCTTGTTGCATCGGGCTAACTGACATTAGGGCTTTTGCAAATATATAACTTATAAATGTCATTAATCTTTAGAAAAATGAGGGAACTGTTACAGAAGCCTAAAAGCTCCAAGTTCATATTACTTCTCTGCATTCTTTGGAGTGCTTTTTATGTTGCTTTTATTTCAATAGATGGCAGTGTTACTCTTCTCTAAAAGAGCACTGGAGAAGGGAAGTGAGATAGAAAGGGAGAGATACAGAATATTTTGTAATTATCTAAAAGACATATAAAAAAAGACTGCACACGTAAAACAAGTTTTCAATTTAATTGTCTCTTTAAAGTACCGAAGTATCATTTTCATTAAGTGCAAATTGTAATAATGAAGAATTAAGTTAAGAAAACATTCACAAATTCTTGTACAGTGGTTACTCTGTTAATTTACAGGCTTCTGGTTAATGGGATTGTTCAGAAACTGAAGCCATTTTAGGTCTGGCTCCAAAGCAAATAGACCTACCACATTATGCATGCTTGGTCCATCAAAGTGTGCATGACAAAGATACGAGGATTTACACACAGAGGCTAATCCTATGACAGGGATGCAAAGCCACTCTGTTTCCTAATGGGAGTCACTATTTTGTGACAGATCTTTCACTTCTTGCCATTTATCTCATCCATTAACTGATCACCATGAGAAATTATGTTGCACTGCAGGCCATAGGTATTGTCAATCTCTGATTTATAAGGAGTCGTACACAGGGCAGGCTGTGCCTCAGCTGTTCGAATTTGGTTCTTTTTTGGGGAGGAATTTTTCTGCATTCTGGATGCCAATATTGCTCTCATAACATTTATTTTATCATGGTTCTGGAGAGCATACTCAAAAAAAAAGCTTGCCAGTGGTCTTGGTGATCTGACAGAAGAGTCTGCTATGTGTTTTTGTTTTGACTGTTGTTTGAGAATAGTTTCATCAATATCAGAGTCTGTTTAGATTTTCGATGGATGGATTTCTTTAGGAAATATTATGTAATATGAAATACTACAGTCATCTCTTATCTTTATCAGTGTCCCTTCCAAACTCATACACAATACCAGAATAAGTATACAAAGCCTAAGAAATTGACTATACCTGGAGAGCATCAGGTGTTAAGGGTCCATGGTTAGTTATAATAGACAAAATCAGACACTGTCATAGTCCTGGAGACATAGGCCAACACGCCAGCCCCCCCCTTCCTGGACATTCTACTGTAATGGGCCATCTAATGTAACGGCAAGGGCCACATTTGGATAGGAGGCCCCATTTACTGTAAATACCCGGCAAGATTTCAGTATAAATCTTTCAGTATAAAATAGAATACATAGTCCTTTTTTGAACGGGTTCTTTTCTCTTACTTTTATTACTCTCTCCAGCATGTCTCCCTCTCTTTCTGTCACTTTTATTTTCTGTACCTCTTCAGAGAGGAGACCAGCTTCAAAGTGAATTTCCACATGACGGATCACATGGCACTGAAAAAGATGTGCCATGGCTAGAGACTTCTAGCTAGCGATTTTGAAATACTAGTTATTAAGAAAGATGTCTTGCCTTGGTTTTGAATTATTTTCCACCGAGAAGTCCACGTCATCTGGCTTCAGGGCTAAGCTGGGCTTCATTGTTACCAAATGACTGCAGGTGATTCCTAAAATAAGAGGAATGGGTTTGTTAACCTTTGAAACATGAAACAAGGCTCTGATATTGAGCCAAACATTTACACTATTTACCTGCATGTTATTCTGCTTCTGATCTCATGCTCCTTGTAGTATCTAGATTAAATTCTAATTTCTACAATTTATAGAACTTCAAGATGATACTTATCACCTCCAAAATGCAAATGGTTGCACCATTTTCGTCCACGCTGCAGAAGAACTCCAAATTACTTTGAACCTTTTCTGCTGAAGGCTACAAAAGACAGTAACTACACGTCAGCATACAGAAAATGAAGGTCATGTCCCCAAGTTGTCCCTTGCCAGGTAGCTATGTCACTTGCATTCACCCATTCTGGAGAAATGATAGAAGCTTTCACGACATATGCATTCATATTTGCATTTTATGCTTGTGTGACTTTCTAAATGGCATCCCTGAATTATGAACAGTCTTTCACTGGAGTGTTAAAAGAGATGCTCCATGTCAGTGCTAACTACAGTGAGTCTGTAGGTGAAGGTGTAATGGCTGAATTGGCAGTGAGGTGATATAGTTAGGATATTCTATGAGAAAATGGCAGATGAGAAGAAACACCTGTGGCACTATTTTTACAGTGGTTTGTATCATGCAAGCGAGTAAGTTACCATAGCAGAAAGGCAGAGGCTAGATTGTTGTAGATACAGCCAGGTGGTTGAGTGGCATATTTTTTTTGTTATGTGTTTCCCCCTCTCACCCTCCCCCCCATTTTATTCTAATGTAATTTAGTCTAATTTAGTTTGGGAGGATAGGGTGGCAAACAGAGGTTACTATAGATAACCTCTCCTATATACAGGTACATAAGCAAAATATGCAGTATGAGGATGGATGAGCAAGGGGATTGATAAAAGTCGTAAAGAAATAGATGAAACAACAACTATATCACTGAAGATTAGCATCTAGCTAAGTAGGTGGAGTGGGTTGCCCACTTGCCTTTGACTGACCTTAACTGCTTCTTCTCCATCTTTCTAGCTGGCCTGCCCCCCTGACAATTGCATATTCTTCTCAACTCATCTCCCACAGTCATGGTCACCTTGCTGGAAACACCCATTTATTCCCAGTTTGTGGTCACCTCTAATGTCAGAGGATGCTCAAAACTGTATGTGTGTGATGTCCAACGGTAGCCCACGGTATCCTTGGTTCTCTGAGCCTCGTCTTTTATTTAAAGTGTCAGGTATCTATAATTGTTCTTAACTTATCAGAACATCAATTTTGAACAAGAAGGTTACTGACACTTGATTGAAAATTGATTGCCCATGCTGGCTTCTGGGCATGTTCTTTCACCACCACTGTGGACTCCTTTTTGCGCTCTATTCGTTGTTTGTGCTTCCCCATTAATTACATTAACATTTGAGTATGGATATAAAAAAACAATAAAAATCTCCAGATAGACAGTTTTAAAAGAATAAATAAAAAAAATTATCAAAGCATTGGGTGCATAGTGCAAATTAATTTGGGATTTACTTGGCATATATTACTAAAGCAAAAAAGAAGTCCTCTTCCAGACCTCTGTTTTTACAAAGCAGCCATGCCAGTAAATATCTGAAATGTTTGAAACAAACAACAAAGGCAACAGAAGTGAAATGAAAACAAAGGCCGAAAGAAATGTCATGCAGTGAAGCGCTCCGTAAACTCATTTTTAGATGAAACCTGGTAAAGATCTATAACCTTTTATGGGCTGCAGCTGCAGGGGACATCAGAAAAGTAATCTTCCTGCACTTGTTACAGATAAAACAGAAACATTGCTTCTGCATAGATTCTCACTACAGTTTCCCCATTGAATTAACACTTCTTTTCCCATTTGAATTCAAGGAGGCAGAGCTGGTCGGAAGGCTAATGCTTTTGGATATTTGAACCAGGATTTGACAGGTTCTGGTGAACAAACCCCTGAGTGTGAAAGACATTTCCTGTCTTGTCTGATCATCTGGATAGTGTGCACTGACTTGTAGCCTTTTGAAAAGTTTCATAGAGTGTGATATTTGGGACATGTATTTAAAGATTTTAGAGCCCAAACAGGGCATGTGTAAGGGTCTACAAAATATGGTTTACCATTGTATGATAAAACATTACATTTTATAGTGACCTTGTGTTCTGAATACTTTACAAACACATTAATAATCCATCTGATATTCTCATAACATTATAACATTTTTTATTATCATTAAGTGGTGCTAACAATCAACCACAAACTCTCAATAAAGGAGAATCTGAAAAATTTAATAAGGCTGTCAGAGGCCATATTACCTATAATAAAAGGGGTGAAGAGGACCATCCAGATATTAGAATGGCTGACAGCATTAGAGGGTTATACATTAATTGCACGTGTCAACAGTTCCAGAAATAAACAAGTTAAAGACCTAACTTATAAGAATGAACCTCCCAAAGATGCCAAATTACTGTATTGATTATTCTCTTCTGAATGCAACAGGAAGACCATAGGTTAAGCGCTATCTTCCCTGTCTTCCACCCTATAGTATGTAGAATGTTTTAATTGTTAATAAACACTTTATTTATCAGAAATCTTCTTTTTTAAATGTACTGTTGCACTTATCAGAAATCTTTTTTTTTAAATGTACTGTTGCAGTGGGGTTTTGTGTTCTGGTTGTCTAACAAATCATGCAATAGCACAGATATGATTTTCTGTTTTTTGGGCTGCCTAGATTAGTATATGCTTATACTAGATGATGCTGGAAATGATAATGTGTTCACTAGTAGGGATACCAACAGGACTGAGGGACAGGAGCACTTGTCCCTGGCTTTGGACTTATTAGGGGGATGGGGGAGCGGTTCGGGAGGGGCAGAGCAGTCTGTACAGAAATTCAGTGTTTTTGTAATGATGCAATCAATAACAGTATCAGCAAGAATGGTGGTAACAGAAGGTGGGAATGCAGGATGACTTGAACTAACTGAGTCATAATACAAGTCAGCTCCCTACCTATAGTGTCCACCCTCAGGATAGAAGCAACCTTCAGCCTCAGCCAGATGTCAGTTATTCTACAGGATTTAGCAAGAGGTTTGTATTCTGTGATAAATGACTTACTTACATACAATGGCGTACCAAGAAAGACTGAACAGTCTTCATTTCAATTCAGCTTGTGCATTAATTGAGTTTTGCAGATGTAACTAATTGTGTCACAACTATAAATAGATTCTGTAGAAATTAATGAGGTCAAATTGGACCTGTTATTTACTGTATTCAGACGGTTGTGGCGAGTGCCCTCTTCTACGCGGTGGTGTGCTGGGGAGGCAGCATAAAGAAGAGGGACGCCTCACACCTGGACAAACTGGTGAGGAAGGCAGGCTGTATTGTAGGCATGGAGCTGGACATTTTGACATCCGTGGCAGAGTGACGGGCACTGAGCAGGCTCCTCTCAATAATGGAGAATCCACTGCATCCACTAAACAGTATCATCTCCAGACAGAGGAGCAGGTTCAGCGACAGACTGCTGTCACTGTCCTACTCCACTGACAGACTGAGGAGATCGTACCTCCCCCACACTATGTAACTCTTCAATTCCACCCGGGGGGGGGGGGGGGGGGTAGGGGGGGGTATACGTTAAAATTATACAAAGATATTGTCTGTCTGTTATACCTGCATTGTTATCACTCTTTAATTTAATATTGTTCTTTATCAGTATGCTGCTGCTGGAGTATGTGAATTTCCCCTTGGGATTAATAAAGTATCTATCTATCTATCTATCTATCTATCTATCTATCTATCTATCTATCTATCTATCTATCTATCTATCTATCTATCTATCTATCTATCTATCTATCTATCTATCTATCTATCTGTCTATCTATCTATCTATCTATCAGGATATTTTGTGTTAATTGGTTTGCGTGTGTCACACATGTGCGAATAGGAGGCAGCTGAAGGGCTTAATGACTAGTAATAACGCATCTGCCCAGGGGGCGGCAGGGTGCACTAATTCCTTGCATTGTCCTTTCTTGTCACAGTTGCGTAGTCGGCAGGATGCTGTCCCAGAAGAAACCAGGACGGAACCCAAAAGCAACTAAGGTAGGAAAGTACTGGGGTCAAGTTTCTGGATGGGAAGTGTGTCAGGGGGTCAGGAAAGACATGGTATGGGCTCCGCTCCACAAGGACACACCCGGGCATAAGTCCTACAGAAAAGAGAGGGTGGAAGGGACCCATAGACGTGGTCTGGTTTCTGGGGAGGAAATGAAAAGGGCTTGTGATGATCTCTTGGATAAGAAAGCTAAGCCGCCCATCAGGGCCAAGGTCCCTGGTAAAGATGGGCTTTCCCTGGGAGTTTAATCCAGACATGTTGATCCCTGAGCAGGCTATGTCTTTCTGGGAGCGGGTGGCTCTGTGGCTACGGCCGTCTGACCTAACCACCTACCAGATTGTAGAACAGGTGGCCTGCTTCTTATTTCTCCAGTCTCTACCCTGGACCTTTGCCCAGCCGGCCTGGGGAGACTCCCATACAATCTTGGAGCTTAAAAAAACTTAAGTTAGTCTTGAAATCTGGGAGGGCAGAACGACCCTCCAGTGGAACCCCAAGGCACTAAGTCCCACTTAATAGGTCTCTCTCATTCAAACCGGTGCTCGTGTCGAAGTCACCGGGCCCCTTGGTGTGCAACCTGTCTGGGAGCAAGGAGGAATGCAGGAGGACACGGGGATATTGTTTGTGTACCCTTAGGAACCCCCTGGCGGCTTCACCTACCAGAGAAGTGTTGGTCAATGGGTATAAGGTCACGGCGTTGTTTGACTCCAGCAGTAATGTGTCCGTTGTTGCTTGCCGATATGTCTTACTCTGACAGTGGAATAAACAAAAGACCAGTCTTAAGTTCGTGTGTATAAGTCCGGCCAGTGTTACATCTGTCAGGGGGGAAAACTTAAAAGACTCTCCGTGGTGGTCCTCCCCGATCCGTCCTTTCCTGTGATTCTAGGGTGGGACTGGTCTGATAGTGAATGCGGTAGACTACTGAGTACTCCCGGTCAGTGGTTAGGCCTTGCACAAGATGAGGGTAACTCGTCACAAGCTGCCTCCACGCTATGTAACCAGCTGGCTGAGAACAAGACGGAGAGCCACGAGGCCGGCGCAGAGACTCCTGTTCCTTTATAGGCAGTTGCATCATCTACCCATGCCCCGGTGAGCCGGGAGGAGTCCCTGCCCCTTGAGGTCACTCCGGATCCTCTATCTGACTTGCAATTTCAATTTAGAATGACACCAGCTTCTTTCAAGAGAGAGCAGTGGAATTATGACTCTCTGAAGTATGCAAAGAATGCAGTTGTTCTCATCAATGGCCAACGCACGCATCAGCCCAGGCCACAGGGACCTCGCTTCATTATTGAAAATGACCTATTATATTGGGTCACGGATCATGAGGGGGAGGACCGGAAGTTTGCACGAGTAGACATCCCTAGACAAGTCCTAACGGACCAAGGGACGCCTTTTACCCGGAAATGTTCAAGGAAACGGCCAAGTTACTGAAGATAAAGCACATAAGAACCACGGTGTACAATTCTCAAACCGATGGTTTAGTAGAGAGGTTCAATCAGACTCTCAAGCAGATGCTTCACAAGGTGGTCAGCGAGGATGGGAGGAATTGGGGTCAACTCCTTCCCTTCGTTCATGTTGCCTATCTGGAAGTCCCAAAAGCCTGTTCGGGCTTCTCACCTTTTGAGTTATTATACGGACGACAGCCCCGGGGAATATTGACTATCTTAAAGGAAGTCTGAGAAGGAGAGGCTCTTCCCTCGACAAATATACTAGAATATATTGCACAGTTACGCGATAGATTTGGAAAAATTAGACCAATTCTAAAAAGTCATATGGAGGAAGTGCAAGCTGCACAGGCCCGCCTTTATGATCGTGGCATGACCCTCCTGGAGTTCCATCTGGGGGATCGGGTCATGGTATTGATTCCAACCTTTCATTCCAAATTGCTCACCCATTGGCAAGGCCCTTACAAAATTAAGGACAGGAAAGGATTGGTTGCTTATTTGGTGAAACAACCTAATCGTCGGCCAAGCGACTCGGTGTATCATGTGAACTTGCTGAAACCATGGAAGGAAAGGGACCCCGATCCCTCCTCCGGTCAGCCCTGCTCACTCTTTGCTCAAGCGGACCCCCTTAATTTCAGCGAGGAATTATTGTCCAGACAGAGGCAGGAGTTGGAATCAGCTATCCGCTCCGTCCCAGACATGATGAGTGAAAAACCTAGTCAGACCTTTATGGTTGCGCGTGACATAGTGACTGAGCCAGGGGTTATCGTCCGAGAACAGCCCTATAGACTCCCAGAGGCAAAGGAAGCTGAGGTGGAACTGAAAATCAAGCGAATGGTGGAACTAGAAGTGACTGAGGAAAGTTTTAGTCCATGGTCCAGTCCCATCATCTTGGTTGGTAAGCCTGATGGCAGTTGGATGTTTTCCAATGACTTCTGTTGGCTTAACCAGGTATCGAGAGGCTGGGACAAGCTAGATTCTTGACCACACTTGACATGACAAAAGGGTACTGGTAGATTCCTTTAATGGAGTCCATGAAGTTCAAGACCGTGTTTAGTACCCCTAGCGGACACTGGCAGTATTGTGTCCTTCCATTCGGGTTACACAGGGCTCCTGCAACTTTCCTGCGTCTGGTGAACAAAGTGCTCCAGCCCCATAACGCGTATAGTGCTGCCTACCTGCATGATGTCATCATCTATTATAGCACATGGAAGGAACACGTGCAGCAGGTCACAGCAGTATTGCAGACACTAGCAGAGGCCGGGCTTCAAATCAGTCCCAAGAAATGTTTCCTCGGACTGAGAGAGGCTAGATATTTGGGCTACCTGGTGGGCCTGGGTACTGTGAAGGAGCAGTGTTCAAAACTAAATGTCATTTTGAACTGGCCCCGTCCGCAAAACAAGAGGCAGGTCCGATCATTTCTTGGTTTGGCTGGGTACTACCGCCAGTTCATACCTAGGTTCTCTGAGAGAGCGGCGCCTTTGACCGACTTGACGAAGAAAAGAGCTCCCAACCATGTGGTATGGTCGGAAGCTGCAATCTGTGACTTGAAACAGCCTCTGACTTCAGCACCTATATTAATAGCCCCTAACTGTTCTCTGCCATTTATCCTCCAGACAGACGCTTCGGACACAGGCTTAGGAGCCGTGTTGAGCCAAAAGTGTCAATGGTGTTGAACACCCCGTCGTGTACCTGAGCCGGAAACTGTTGGATCAGGAGACCAGGTACGCAGCAGTGGAGAAGGAAGCCTTGGCAATTAAATGGGCAATTACTCAGTTGCAGTATTACCTCTTGGGCCGGGAGTTCACTCTGGTGACGGACCATGTGCCTTTAAAGTGGATGGCCCTTCACAAGGAGTCGAATCCGTGGGTCACTAGGTGGTTTCTTGACCTGCAACCGTACAAGTTTTCGCTCATTCATCGGAAGGGGTCTCTTCATGCCAATGCTGATGCCCTCTCCCGGGCTCATGACCTCTCGGTGCAGGCCACTTGTGGTATAGCGGGTCCACAGCTCACGTCAAGAGGCCAGTTTTAAAATAAATAATCACCGCACTCACCGCTTAGGGAGGAGGCGTGGTTGTGTGGCTGAAGCAGTTCCTAGGGAGCACAGGTAAGAAACCGTCCACATCCGTAATTGTTCCCAGGGGCTGCTGATTTGCCACAGCTGCCACAACCCCCATCATAAATAGAACCACGAGGCAGCTAGCAGAAGTAAAGTAAAAGAGAAAAAGAAACGGAGGTTGCAGGAGTGAGGAAGAAGGCAGGAAGCTGAAGGAGAAAGCCGGTGCGAGAGGGAGAAAGCGAGAATGAGGGAGAGCGAGAAATTGAGCACTCACAGGCAGCTGGATTGAAGAGCTCCTCATGAGCAGTGTATGGCCGACACTAGAGGAGGGGCAGCTAGAAGTGGTCGCTCCAGCTGAACGATTGCTAGTAGATGGAGTGACCAGTAATATGGATGACTCCCTGCGGAAGGCAATTGGAGTCGTGGAGTCTTTGGAAGGTGAGCATCAGCGTGAGTGACCTGGCTGTTGAGGAACCCAAGTCTTGGTCCGGTAAGGTAGCTGTACGGAGCCAGGGAATGGAAGGCAACCAGACAGTAGTAAGGTCAGCTGCAGGAAGGGCAACTCCCCTGTTGAGAAGACTGTATGGGAGAAGCAGGGGAGCCGCCAGATAAAAGAAGACACCGGACTTTGGATTTTAAAGGGACTGCTTCCAACATTGTTTTAACCTTGTTTTTTTTAAAGAGTTTATTTATTGGATTTTTTAACCTCCACTCAGCACCTATGTTATGGATTATTTATTTAATGACTTTTTGAGGCACTGCACTTTATTTATTTGGACACTTGCTTTGTTGATTTTAATAAAAGCACTTTGCACTATTACACCATCCCCTTGCTCCATTTGTTGTGCCTCACTGCCAAGCTCATCGGTGACATTACCAACGGTGACGGGTTCAGGGCTCCCTGAACGCAAGATGGGAGCATGGAGCGAACCCGCATCGTTACACCACCCGACCTAATGGGTCTGGGCTAAGGGGGGAGCCTTGTCACACACGTGCAAATAGGAGGCAGCTGAAGGACTAAACGACTAGTAGTAACACATCTGCCCATGGGGCGGCAGGGTGCACTAACTCTTTTTCTAGGTCTCCTGCAGACCTTTCCCGGGAAATCCCACCAGGAGCCGCTGCCTCAGCTCAGGACACAACACTTCCGGTCCCAGCCCCGAGGACAACATCAATTCCAGCCCCGGCCCCGAGGACGACATCACTTCCAGCCCTGAGGATGACATCACTTCCCCCAGACGCCCCATAAAACCTCACTCCCTTCTTCTGGATTTCAGTTCTGTTTTGGACTCTGCCTTGTAAACATTACTCGCTATCAAACCTTTTACTTTTGCAGCCAGGGTGGCTGCCCCAAATCTTTGCAATGTCTGGTGTCCTTTCTTGTCACACGTGTTAAAAACATGCATGGGTAATCTTTTGTATATGGCTTTAAATGCAAAAATATACACAAATAATGTTTTGCATTCGGTCTGTATTATTAGAAAATACAACTTGATAATGTTTGGTTAGTTATGGTGTTGTTAAATAACTAATAGGTTGTGAGGCTCAGGCTGAGCCAATTAGTACAATTCTGTATTGGGCATGTATAATGGTGCCCGTGTTCATCAGTACATACAATATTGCCCACACTCAGATCTGCTCATCAAAAATTACCTAGCTTTTTTGGACTAATTTTATCAGCTATGGGGTTATGGAGAACCTCAGCCAAATAATAAACATAGCCATATTCATTCAGTCTAGGCCAGTTTGTAGTTACCAATTCACCCAGCATACACATATTTGGGAGTACCTGAAGAAAACCCATGTAGATAAGGTGAGAACATCTACACAGATAGTGTGGCTAGGGAGAGAAGTGAACTGAGGTCCCTGGAGCTATTAGGTTAGTCTTTAAATCACTGCACCACAATGCTCCTCCATAAAATACAATACGGTATAACATATCTTTTGTACAACACTCTTCACTGAGTCTAGGCACAGAGTGCAGTGATTAATTCTCAGTTAAAATACAAGTATAGATTACACTAATTACAATGCTGGTACACATATAAATACAGATTTGTTAAAACAAACAGAAAACAAGGTAGAAACTGATTAAACAGTCTGTGCTGGCTGTTCAATTTGATGAGTGTGTCTTTCCATCTTATTATTCCAATGCTCCTTTATTTGAGATGATTTTTCATTATGCAGTAGTACAACCTGGCAGTACAGCAGTGGCACCAAGTGCCATATCCAGATACCAAGAAGAGAAACACAACAGAGGAGGGTTAGAAATGGTTTAAACATATTGTATTAATTATATTTCTGTTCAAATGATTAACAAAAAGAAATGCAGTATTCACAACTAACCAGCAGCTCAAGTCAGGGTATGCTAAACTAAAGTTGTAATTCATCAGCATGGATTTAAAAGCTGAGACTGAAAGGGCATCTCTTATATTAGCTGGCAGATCGTTCCACAACTTTGGAGCCCTGTAACTAAAAACTCAACATCCCACTGTTATTTTATTAATCCTTGGTATCTTACATAGTCCGGCAACTTGAGATCTCAATGTGCACTCTGCTTTGTAAGTAATGATAAGTTGAGATAAGTAAGAAGATCCTTGGAATTTTTAAGGCTTTATAAATTAAAAGGAGGATTTTGAAATCAGCCTTAAGCTTAACTGAGAGTCAGTGTAAGGAATTAATAATTGAAATTATGTGTTTGTATTTTCTGGTTTTTGAAATAATTCTTCAGCAGCATTTTGAAACTGCATAAAGAACAATTAGAACAGCTAGTGAATAACACATTGCAATAGTCAATATTACTAGAAATAAATGCATTAATTAATTTCATAGTATCTTGGATATTTAGAATACGTCTTAATCTTCCCATACTCTTAAGATGGAAAAATAGGTTTTGGATAATTTTGTAATGCGTGTTTGAAATGACATGCTAGTGCCAAAGATAACACCTAAATTGTGTGCTGATTCAAACACAATGCAAATTTGCACTTATATGCTTGAGACGATCAGAATTTTTACCCTGCCGTAGTGTTTTCTAGACACAAACTGTTAGCCCACGGGTATAATTTAGACCTTTTCATTTTCAGACAAAAATTAGCCATTGATTTTAATACTGACTAACATGAAAACTTGCAGTGAACACATCACTGCAAGCCTAGATTTGTTCATCTTTGGCTAACAGTTTGTCAAACTTTGATGACTTAATTTAGAGCTAGACCTTTTCTTGCAATAATCATTATTGGTTTGCAATAAATGAAAGTTCAAGACAAAGGGGGCAATTATGTCTGATACTATAGTGACAACTTGCATTGGCCATTTTGTTAGAGATTGATAGTACAGTTTGGTTGATCAGGACAGAGAGGTCTTGCAGTGATTATTTCACACAAAGTAGTGAGTTTGTTGGATTGCCATTTAAAGCTTCAATTACAACAGCAAAAGTGCCCGATCTGGCCCTGTATACACACAAACTCACACAAACAGACAGACACTGGAGAGTTGGGCACTTGTTCTTGTATATGTAATGCTGCAGAGATAACTAAAAAAAAACTGTACAATTCTCTAAAATCAAATTCAGATTAAAAAATATGTTTCAGGGTTAATCATTTGTATTCCCTCTATCAATTTATTAATTTCTTGTACCTGCTTATTCCATTACAAGATAACTGGAACCTATCGGCAAAACCCAACCTGGATTGCATGTCAAAACATTTCGGGTAACACTTACTTAACCACCCATTCTCACTTCATAAGGATATATTCAAAACTGCCTGACAACCTACTTTTATGCCTTTGGACTGTGGAAGCAAACCAAAATCCAATTTAAACATGTACGATGCACACAAAACAAACCAGAGCAAGGGAAGTCAAATATTATTTTTAATTCAGCCCATTCCTATATGGAAGGGATCTTATAAGAACAAATAATTATACATACAACACTTTTGAGCTAGAAGAGTTAAGTTAAAAGAATTAAATTTTGAGCACATGTATAGCACTACAGTTAGACTCAACACATGGTGAAAATCTAGAAATCAATCAAAATAGCAGTTGCTTGCTTATTGTTTGGATTGATGTAGCTATAAAGATCAAGAAGGAAAGCAAAAGGGAGGAAAGCCTAAGCCAAAATTCCTTGTTAAGAGGGGTATCTTCAGCAGAGGCCTGAATGTTGATAGACTGGAGACAGTTCAGTTGAACCTCAAGGGATGCTCATGCTACAGCTCAAGCATTTTCTAACTGCCTTTTCCAGTGAGAAAGTCACTATTTCTTTTCTTTTTATATAATTTTGGTAAGAAATGCTATACCCAGATAGCACAGGAATTCTAAAAAAAAATAATGTTTCCACCCTCAATGTCAGGAAGGCCCTTATCATATAACTTTATAATGACAAAATTTGTTTTAATCTTAGAAAAAAATGAATTTAGCAAGATTTGGTTCATTTAAAGCAAAAGAAAAATCAAGCTTTCTGACCACACCTTTGAAAAATTGGAAACTCTGGCTTACAAAAAGAAATGAGCAATTCTGTCAAAAATCTGAATAAAACATTTAAACTGTTATTTAACAAAAACATTTAATATATTAGATTTCTATATTGATTGACCATCCCCAAATGATTTACATGTTCAGAGCAATATATTATGTTATGATTTCATTATATTTTAGACCATCGTACATATTTTTGGGGCCTATATAGATAGTGTCAGTGTTTGAGCTTGGTGAGTGTCTTACAGGCTCTAGGAAAAGGAAACAACCAGTAAGATGCACTTCAAGCCAGAGGAGTTTTGATCTGTTGTTTCGCTACACGATGCTCACCTTTTTCAGCCTTCTCAAACCTACTCAGTATTTAATCTTTGGGAAACACTTAGGATTAAGACACTAACAGAACTGTATATAGATAATATATTGCATCTTATCAACAAGTATGTGTCAAATGTGACCTACGAGCAGCACAATTTTTCTGCTACATTCAAATTAGAAAGTTTGCTAAAAGAAACATACCCAATTTTCCACACCTTCCACTTATTTCTGTTCCAGAAGAAAGACTCAGGCAGCATCTCAACAATATATAAAATCATCTCAGAGAGTATGGTGGGAAAAGGATCTTTCAATTAATATCTCAGTGAAGATGTGAAAGACAGCCATGCATAGAATACACTGTGATTTTCATAATCACAAACAATACAATCATCAAACTTAAAATCTTTCATTGATCACATTTATTTGATTTGTCCAAAATTTATACATGGCAAGGTTCAACCGAGTGGGGATTAATTATTTTGTTTTTTACTGTTTTTTTATTTTTAAAACTTTTTCTGGAGTTTTTTTCTATGGATTGATTCTGAAGTTATTTGTTGTATCAGTTCTGCAAATTTTATCTGCTTGATTGTAAAACTATGTTACTGTCTTGAAATAACTATTGGCTAACTAAACTGATTACAATATGCAAGTGTTTGAGGCAACTGAGGCCCCTACTTCAGGTAGGTTGTAATCAAATAAAAATAAATGGATAAACTACTACTTCTCAACAAATATAACAAGCAATTTTCACTTACTTCTACTCTGTGCTTCACAGAAACCTGACTAAATGAATACACCCAGGACACTGAATTATACCTGCCGGGTTTTGAACTTCATAGAGTGTTCTGTGTATTGTAACTATCAAGGAAAAGAAGGGGAGACAGAACTTGTTTTTATATGAATGAAGGTTGGTGTACCAATGTCGCAGTGTTCAGTCAAATGTTCCATTTTTATTTAGAAATGATTTTTGTTAATTATAAGCCTTTTTATTCACTGTTAGAGATTTCCTTGTTTTTTATGATTGGTGTTTATGTTCCACCTCAAACTTGTGTCAGTGAGGTGCTGCAAAAACTAGCTAATCAGATAACATGAATCAAGCAAATTCACCTAAACTCCCTTCTGAAATTTTAACAGGACAAATTTCAAACTACCTACATTTATACAGCACATTCTCCCTCTATACTAAGGACTGCTCCTCTAAGGACCCCTCTGTCAAACTCATGAAATATGCGGATGACACGTTCATCATTGGACTCATCAGAAATGTTAATGAATCTGTATACAGATGGAAGGTGGAGCATCCAGTCCTTTGATATGTGTTGAAAACAATCTGTAAGTAACCACACTCAAAACTGTAGAGATGATAGTTGACTTTAGGAGGCACTCCCCAATATTATATCCTCTCACCATACTTAATAATAATGTGTCAGTTATGGAAATCTTCACGTTTCTGTGATCCATACTTCCACAGGACATGACATGAAAGACAATACAGATTCCATTACTAAACAGTACAGTGGTGCATGTACTCCATGAAATAGCAGAAGAATTTTCAACCTAACACAAGAACTTTTGAGTCAGTTGTACACAACCATTACTAAGTTTGTTTTCAGCTAATCCATCACACTGTGGTTTGGATCAGCAACTAAAAAAAAACAAGAACAGACTACAACAAAGAGTCATTTCTGCCAAAAAGATCATTGGGACTAGTCTTCCCACCTTACAAGCCCTGTACTATTTCTGAGTCATGAAATGGGCCAGGAAAATCATCACCAATCCCTAACATTCAGGCCACAACATATTTGAACTTCTCCCATCCCATATATAATTATATATATAATTAAATATATATATATATGTTACGGCCAAAACCAAAAATCGGACAAAGTGTGAAGTGTCTGACCAAATCAGGAAATGGCCAATGTCGCTGTAAATTGACCGGCCAATGTTCGATCTTTTCCTCGATTTCGGGATTTGGCCAGCCAGTTTGCGAAATGGCATGGGGTGATTGGCCAAAGCCGGAAGAAAAAAGGCATGAGTAGCGATTTGTTACGCACTTAGTAGTGCAACTGCATCAAGTGTAGCCTTGGCAGCTCTTGTTCAGAAAGCGGACTCCACTAGGTTGTTTCACAATAATTTTAAGATTAGGTATATAAGTAGGTTTCACATTTCTGTTATCATTTTATCCCTAAAATAGTGACTTAACATCAGGGACCTATTTTATTGACCTTAAGGTTAGTGTTTGGGCGAGGGGAAGGCCGTCTCAAGTGGCGTCTGCTTTCTGGACAAGACCCGCCTTGAGCAGTTTCTTAAGCAGAATGGAAAACTCACTTCTCAATCTGCATCTGACATTTTTAAGAATCTTCGCACCTTGAGCAGACAGTCTTACATCAGTGCATCGAATTTTGGCCAGGGAGTTCTCGCCACTTCACGAAATGGCCGGCCAAAGTAGCATATACACTGGTCATTTCTAGTAATTCGGACTTTGGCCACACCTCTCGGCCAAAATGCAAAACGGCTGGCCAATTCGGGAACTGGCTGAACTTCAGGTTTTGGCCTTAACATATATAATTTTTTCAGGCTCATAAATAGTTAATTCAGCTGTCCCTGCCTAGGCTGTGTTTATCCCCCAAATATCTTGCAATATTGTTTTATGCAGTAAGGGCTTAACTCAGTATTCATTTCCTAAACTGCAGACATATGTTATTTCTTGTTGTATATTTTCTTGTATGTTTGTCATGTAACTATATGTGGGGTATCATAAACAAAAAAAAAAAAAATCAAATTCCTTGTATGCATACATACTTGGCCAATAAATGTAATTAAGTGCACACTTTTTAAGACTCACTGAATGTATCATTCGCTAATTCATTCAAGTTCAAACTGAATCATTGCCAGAGAACGAGTCACACAATTCTTGTTCACTTATGATTCTCAAACTTAGTGTCTTCCTTTAATTATGTATTTTCAATATATTGTCATGCTTTGTGACTTCAAAGAGGGTAATATTATGTTATGAACTACCAGCATATTATATAATGTAATACATATAAATAATATATTATAATTAAGCAAATAAACAAACAAACAAATAAATACAGTTAGGTCCATAAATATTTGGACAGAGACAACTTCTTTCTAATTTTGGTTCTGTACATTACCACAATGAATTTTAAATGAAACAACTCCGACGCAGTTGAAGTGCAGACTTTCAGCTTTAATTCAGTGGGGTGAACAAAACGATTGCTTAAAAATGTGAGGCAACTAAAGCATTTTTTTAACACAATCCCTTCATTTCAGGGGCTCAAAAGTAATTGGACAAATTAAATAACTGGAAATAAAATGTTCATTTCTAATACTTGGTTGAAAACCCTTTGCTGGCAATGACAGCCTGAAGTCTTGAACTCATGGACATCACCAGATGCTGTGTTTCCTCCTTTTTAATGCTCTGCCAGGCCTTTACTGCAGCGGCTTTCAGCTGCTGTTTGTTTGTGGGCCTTTCTGTCCAAAGTTTAATCTTCAACAAGTGAAATGCAAGCTCAATTGGGTTAAGATCAGGTGACTGACTTGGCCACTCAAGAATTTTCCACTTCTTTGCTTTAATAATCTCCTGGGTTGTTTTGGCTGTATGTTTTGAGTCACTGTCCATCTGTATCATGAAACGCCACCCAATCAATTTGACTGCATTTAGCTTGATTTGAGCAGACAGTATGTCTCTGAACACCTCAGAACTCATTCGGCTGCTTCTGTCCTGTGTCACATCATCAATAAACACTAATGTCCCAGTGCCACTGGCAGCCATGCACGCCCAAGCCATCACACTACCTCCACCGTGTTTTACAGATGATGTAGTATGCTTTGGATAATGCACTGTTTCACGCTTTCTCCATACTTTTTTCTTGCCATCATTCTGGTAGAGGTTGATCTTGGTTTCATCTGTCCAAAGAATGTTTTTTCAGAATTGTGCTGACTTTTTTAGATGTTCTTTAGCAAAGTCCAATCTAGCCTTTCTATTCTTGAGGTTTATGAGTGGCTTTCACCTTGCAGTGCACCCTCTGTATTTACTTTCATGCAGTCTTCTCTTTATGGTAGACTTGGATATCGATATGCCTACCCCCTGGAGAGTGTTGTTCACTTGGTTGGCTGTTGTGAAGGGGTTTCTCTTCACCATGGAAATGATTCTGCAATCATCCACCACTGTTGTCTTCCGTGGACGTCCAGGTCTTTTTGCGTTGCTGAGTTCACCAGTGCTTGCTTTCTTTCTCAGGATTTACCAAACTGTAGATTTTGCCACTCATAATATTGTAGCAATTTCTTGGATGGGTTTTTTCTGTTTTCGCAGCTTACGGATGGCTTCTTTCACCTGCATGGAGAGCTCCTTTGACTGCATGTTGTCTGTTCACAGCAAAATCTTCCACATGCAAGCACCACACCTCAAATCAACTCCAGGCCTTTTATCTGCTTAATTGATAATGACATAACGACGGACTTGCCCATACCTGCCCATGAAATAGCCTTTGAGTCAATTGTCCAATTACTTTTGAGACCCTGAAATGAAGGGATTGTGTTAAAAAAATGCTTTAGTTGCCTCACATTTTTATGTAATCATTTTGTTCACCCCACTGAATTAAAGCTGAAAGTCTGCACTTCAACTGCATCTGAGTTGTTTCATTTAAAATTCATTGTGGTAATGTACAGAACCAAAATTAGAAAAAAGTTGTCTCTGTCCAAATATTTATGGACCTAACTGTAAGTAATTTTTGATTCATTCAAGATGGACCACAACGCAAAAGGTGTTGTTTTTTTATTATGGGTGAATCAAATTAATTGATTCAATTAATTGGGTAGTTTGAAATAATCAAATTAGTAAAGTGAATCAAAATTATCATCACTACCGGCAGAAGAGAAACCCTGTCACTGCAAGGCATTGTTCATTTTGGAACCAGACTCCACTTGAAGAGGCCTACTCCATGCTTAGCTCTCAGAGACCATTTTGTTGAAGGGCAAAACATTTTTGCTCACTAATATGTCTGCTACCATTACTCAAAATATCTAATTATTAAATGGGGACTCTGGTTAGAAAACCCCAGCCCTATTGTGCTTTGTTTCACAACAGATAGATTCCTATGAAAAAGTATTATTTCCCTTCTGAATTCATACTCAGAATCCTACTGTTTCTAAATTAAAGCAGTTGTACATAGGAATAGTGGGCAAAAATTCCTCCACAGTAATGTGAAAGGCTGATATTGAATTATATGAAGTGTTTAGTTGCAGTCATTTCAGATAAAAAAGGACACAACCAATTATTATGTATATGGTGACAAGTGCACAGCGCCAGTTGGTGTTGGATGACTTTGTTTATTAGATAAATTAATAAGTATTATTTGTTCTCTCTGGTGTTATTTTCTTAAAGTCAGATAGATAAAAGATAAAGATAGATGGACAGCTTTGATTTTATTCCTTGATTTCTGAAGCTGTAGTGATCTATATAACAGATGTCAGTAAAAGTATAAATAAGGTTAAACTAAAAAAGGAATTTTGATTTAGTCTTCCGACACAGAAAGAAAGGAAGAAAAAACATTCCATCATTCCTTTAAAATCTGGGGATTTATCACACATACAATTTGAGCTTGTTAGTGGTCCACTGACCCTCTTATCTAAAAGGTGGCCTCACTGCTCTCCACCCTAACCTAGCTGCACTGTTAAATATAATGTGAGTGACAAGCCATTGTTGGCTCCTTTTCACATTAATGTTTTTAGTAGTCCCGTGCTAGCTGGCATTATTCATTCCTTCAAAACTGAACAAAACTCAGACACTTTCATAGGGAGAGATATAATATGTAATTATCTCATTACTTTACACTATTTATTTTACACCTAATTTTTTCCTGATGTATAATAAATACAATGCAAGTATAGAAACACTTTGCAATATGTTTGAAGATTTGCAGTGTTTTATGTACTGTGGCCATAAGTGAACATCACAGAACAGATCTTCTGACATGTTTCAAATACTTAACAACTGATTTGCACAAATGCTGTCTTATTAAATCTTCAAAAAGGGGAACCTAAAGTAATTTAAAGTTGCAGAAAACTGGAACAAAGTTGGAGCTGGAGGGACAGCAGATACTGAAAATGTTGCATATGCAATTGAAAAACTAAAAGTTTTAGACAATCATCAAACTTGGCGAATCCTTAGAAAATGCCATTTAAAGCAGACAAGTATAATGTGCAATATTAATTATAAAAACAGAATGAACTGCGTTTGAATACACAGTGGGGTTTCTGGAAAAGAGTTAGTAGTTTAATTTGACACAACATTCTCATGCTATAGGCATTATTCCGAATGCATATTAAATATGATGTCATACTTCAAAAACTCTTTAATAAAAGTTAAGAGTTGACATTCCCAGACTGTACAGCATCTGAAATATTGTGCACAGTTCTGCAGTTCCTGCTACAAAATAGACATAATGTAGTAGCACTAAAAGCTGTACAGAGGAAAACAGGCCTACAGTGCACATCTTACTCTGAAGGACTCACAGAATTAAACATCTTTAGTCTTGAATGGAGAAAGCTTTGTTGAGACTCAATCCAGTTCTTCAGATTTTTAAAATAATTGATAAAATTGATCTAACAGCTAAATAGTGAATCACATACTTGAAGATACTGGTGGAAATAAAAGTGAAATGTCTTAACATTACAAGTCATGAAACACTTTGTCATATAAAGGTTGTGGTAAAACAGACAGTGGGGTTATATTAATTGTTTAATTTAGTGGTTTTAGTGATTGTCAAAGCAACATGATGTTAACAATTGTGCCAGTGCGAGGTCTGCCTGTGAATGCGTGCGCAGGTTTAAATGGTACTGATTCTGGTAGGGTGTAGTAATTAACAGGCCCTGGCTAGGGATGGAGAGGTATGAAAGGGAATGGCTTAGAGTAATCCATCCATCCATCCATTTTCCAACCCGCTGAATCCGAACACAGGGTCACAGGGGTCTGCTGGAGCCTATCCCAGCCAACACAGGGCACAAGGCAGGAAACAATCCCGGGCAGGGTGCCAACCCACCGCAGGACACACACAAACACACCCACACACCAAGCACACACTAGGGTCAATTTAGAATCGCCAATCCACCTAACCTGCATGTCTTTGGACTGTGGGAGGAAACCGGAGCGCCCGAAGGAAACCCACGCAGACACGGGGAGAACATGCAAACTCCACGCAGGGAGGACCCGGGAAGCGAACCCAGGTCCCCAGGTCTCCCAAGTGCAAGGCAGCAGCACTACCCACTGCGCCACCGTGCCGCCCGCTTAGAGTAATGCCAATGTCAATTTATTTATAGAGCACATTTAAAACAATATCAGAAATGCTGTAGCCAAAGTGCTTTACATTAAAACATACAATGAACATTAGTAAAATAAATAGAAATAAAGTACAATAAAATGAAATACAGCCGGTGGTGAGTTAAAGAAAAGAAAAAAGATAACTAAGAGTAGGGCAACCATCAGTATAAGTGAAGGTCACTGAAAGCTAGAGAATAGAAACGCTAGAGAATAGAAATCTTATTTTAAACAGTTCCATTGAAGGTGACTCCTTAATGTAATGAGGTAAAGAGTTCCACAGACGAGGTGCTGCAGCTGCAAAAACCCTGACCCCTTAGTCTTACACTTAGTGCGAGGGACCATAAGAGACAACTGACCGGTAGATTTCAGCTCTCTGGATGGCTGGTGTAAAACACACAATTCAAATAAAAAGGCAGGAGCATACCAATGTAATGATTTAAAAACTAGCAACAAAATTCTGAAACTAACAGGCAGCCAGTGTAAAGAAGCTAATATTAGAGAAACAGAATCAAACTTTCTTGCCCCAAGCATGAAATGGACAACAGCATTCTGAACCAAATGCAACCTGCGTATCAGGGATTTGCTGATGGCCAGAATACAATGAGTTACAGTAATCAAGCTGAGAAAAGGTAAAAGCATGAGTAGCTTTCTCAAGAAGGAGATAAAAAAGATTTGACCTTAGCTAAAAGACGAAGCTGGAAAAAGCAACTCTTTACTACAGAGTTGATCTGTTTCACAAAAGAGAGGTTACTGTCAAAAATGACACCAAGATTACGAACTTGAGGTTTGTAAAAGTCAGTGAAAGAGCCGAGAAGTTCAAAACCAATTTGAGCTTTGGCAGGGGGACCAACTATCAGCATGTCCATTTTATTTTGATTAGAACCAAGAAAATTGTTGGACATCCAGGATAGTTCAAAAAGATAATTGTACAGCTGATTAATTGTAGAGTTACAAACGGGAATATAAACCTGTGCATCAGCAGCATAAAAGTGAAAAGAGATATTAAATTTCCTAAAAATTGCTCTTATAGGATGAACATAAATAGAAAATAAAATAGAACCCAAAATGGATCCCTGAGGAATACCAAGTTTAACAGGAGCAGTAGACGAGAAACAGGAACTGAAAGTCACTGAAAAATGTCTACCAGTAAGATATGACCCGAACCAGTTAAAAACAGCCCCCTTAAGCCCCAGCAGATGTTCAAGCCGCAACAGAAAGATCTCATTGGTCAATAGTATCAAAAGCTAGGTCTATGAGTCAAAAATGACAGAAATGTCATTAAATACTTCCAATGATTGGTAGATCTCAAATAAATTATTAGAATTAAGATGATCAACCAATTGATTATAAATAATTCTTTCTAATAGTTTAGCCTGAAATGGCAATTGGGAAATCAGGTGAAAATTGGCTAAAACTCAAGGATTTAATTCTGCCTTTTCTAGACAAGGTCGTACCATTGCATGTTTAAAAAATAAAGACACAACCCCCTAACTAACAGAAGTATTGATAATAGCTAACAAAGATGGACCGAGAGCAACTAAGCGACGTGGTGAAATAACATCAACAGGACTGGAAGTTTAAGTGCGTCAATAGTACTTTTCAGCTGTGAAAGTGAAACAACATCAAAAGATTCCAAGACAATGCAATGATTAACAACAGGAAGTACAAAACCAGTAGGAACAATTCCAGAGCGGATAGTATAATTTTTGCTGGCAAAGAATGAAAGAAACTGCTCACTTAAAAGAACTGTACTATTTAATCCAGTCTCTGAATGGCAATAAATAGCCGCATTAACTGCATTAAATAAGACCCTAGGTTTAAAGAAATGAGAAGATACTTAATTAGCGAAGTAATCATGTTTAGATCTCTTAACTGCATCCTAGAAATTAAACAGAGAAATCCTAGAAATTTGCTTAGATACATCTTTCTTCCAACACCATTCAGCAATACTACTGCCGTGGTGCAGCTGCTGTGTAGGGTCATTAAGCCAGGGAACTGGTCTTACCTTATTGCAGCATATCTTGAGGGGAGCAATTGAGTCTAAAATTATTTTACATGATGAATTTAACAATAATACAGAATCATCAATAGTATCACACTGGTCCAGTATATCAAGACTGCAGAATATTGTTTTAAAATCAGATATAATAGAAGAATTTAAAAAGCGAGAATAGCTTGGAGCACAGCTTGTACAGTAGTAGTAATGTCAACAGTAATATTCAAATCCATCATTAGAGAGAAATGATCCGTAAAAGTAACAATACATATATCAATATTATTACTGAAATACCACGTGTAAGAATGAGATCAAGGGTGTGACCAAGGGAATGAGTAGGACATTAAAATGCTGGATAAAATCAAAAGTGTCCAAAAATGATAAAAATTCATTAACCAAAGGTTTAGACAGACAACAAATGTGTATGTTAAAATTGCCAACAATAAGTACTTTATCATAGGAGAGTGTAACATCAGCCAGGAGATAGGAGAATTCAGAAATGGATGTATCATTAATTACAGGAGGCCTATAAACCATGGCACACAGCAAAGAGGAAGAGATACACACTTTGAAATTTATAGTTCAAAGCTACTAAATGGATCCCTTGTAAGGCTCCAACAAAAGAACATAATTTTAAAAACAGTGGCAATGCACCCCCACCACCAACAATGAGACAGCTGAGGAGAGTTCAAAAATGAATAACCTGGTGGTACCAAGCCAGGAAAACATGAAGAGTCACCATTAACAATCCAGGTCTCGGTAATGAAAAAGAAGCCCAGTTACTTTGAGGTAATAAAGTCTTGCAGAATAAAGGTTTTATTAGACACTGATCTCATGTTCAGGAGAGCAGCCTTGACAGACATAGAAAAGCTTGCTGCAGTAAGGGCTTGGGTGAACGTGTGAAGATTAGCAGCATTTACTCCCCTAGAATACACAGGGAAAGAGTGTAGGAAAGGAGGATCTTTTGCTCATTTTTGAAAGAGAGTGATCGCTAATGGGAGAGGTATTTGAAAGAAAGTTGAGTTGGACAGCATTGGCCGTGCTGACTGGTCTGAGGAGAACAGGACCAAGGGTTCTGTGTGGTGGGAGCATGCTTGTCCAATGAGCAGTGGAGCAGGTGATAGGAGGAGAAGAGGTTTGCATGCAGTGGCATCAAATGCCCTGAGAGCTGTGGATACCGTCAGTAGTTTTGGTCTGCATGGTGCACCAGGGATGCGGCATATGAGAAGTAAAGTGAAGCAGCATCCAAGGAAGGGCAAGCCATTGTGGGAGCTGCAAAAACTGCTGGCAGTTCAGATCTAGTGCTGAATCAGTTATATGGCGGGTGGAGACAAGGAGACTCCCAGAGTCTTGACGAGGACACTGGGTGAGGAAGAAAAGGGAAGTGAAAGTAAAGGTTTTTATCTCTTCACAGTTGTGATTTTAACTATTTATTGGAATTTGCTGATTTATTTATTGGACACTCCAAAGACACTGATTGGTTTTAAAGCACTATATTATGGATTCATTGATTGAAATTATTTATTGACTTCTTTATTTGACTGCACTGTTTTACACTTTTGCACCATTTTATTTTCCTGCTTTAAATAAACCGCCAATCTTCTGATTTTAAAGTCTTGCCTGTCTGCCTCACTCGCACTGGTCCGTCCTCAGTTACAACTCTTGATGCACCGGACAAAGGAAGATGTCCATGGCTGCAGGTCTGGGGAATCACAAAGGTTAATGTAACCATATTTGAAATGAAAATCTTGACCACTTTTCCAAAGTAACTTGATGAGATATTAGGACAACTTAGGTATAAGTTAACAAAACAAGCTTCACATGGAAAGGATATTGAGGGGATTACAAACTGCGTGACAGACTATCTCTACTTTTATGTGGGCACTGTTGTTCCTGTTAAAACTGTTTATTATTAACGGTTTTGTTAATAATAAGCCCTGGATTACCAGTGATGTTAAAGACCTTCTTAACAAGAAGAAGAGAGCATTCAAAATCAAGGACCAGGCAGAGCTGAGGAGTATACAGAAGGATTTTAAGGTTAGACTTAAGAGAGGCTAAAGAGTCCCACTGGAAGAAGGCAGAGCATAAGCTGCAGCAAAATAAGATCAGGAAGGTGTTGGATGGCATGAAGACCATCACAGGCTATAAGCAAAGGAAGAGCTGAACAGCAGAAGACCATGTGGAGAGAGTGAATGATTTCAATCTCTTCTACAACTGGTTTGACTGCCCTGCTCCTGTTTTAACTACCACAAACTCACTGGCCACCGCTCCCTCCCTCACATCTGCTTATCCACCCCTCCCCCAAATAGATCATACAGCCCCCCACCCTCACCAGCATAGCAGGACATCAGAAGGTGCTAACAGCTGGGAAGTGTCCCCACAGTGCGGAAGATCTCATTTCTCATCCCAGTTCCCAAGAAAGTGAGATCCTGTGAACTCAATGACTACTACTTCTTCATCTCCTCGGACCACAGGTGAATCACAAACTAGATCTCCTGCAGTTTGCCTATCGAGAGAAGGTGTGGATGATACCATTCATTAACCATGTCATAAGGATCACTATGGACTTATCTCACTCAGCTCATCACTTATTCCAAAAATTCCCCTCTAGGAAACGCTTCAGGTCAATTAAAACAAAAACTAACAGACTCCTCAATAGTTTATTTCCCAGAGCCATAGCCTTCTCAAACCAGTAATTTAGCCTGTCTTCTTTGTTTCCATGCAGTCTGTCATATACTGTATAAAGGTGTGTGTGTTTACAGTGTATGTACATGTATATGTGTGCACATGCATACACACTATACACCCACACTTTAACTTGCACATCATCATTTGCACATCTCCTTTAGAATTGTACTGTTCTGCAACTTTGAAGTTTTTCTTTTTAACTTATGCTATTTATGTTATTTGTATGTGATGTTGTGTTCTGTTATAACCAGCTCCAAATCTACCAAGTCAAATTCATGTACATTAAGTACTGGCAAATAATATGAATCTGATTCGTATTCTCTGCTTCCTCCACAAGACCCACTTGCATCTGGACAAAGGATGTAGTGCTGTGGGGATCATGTCCTTTGACTTTTCCAGTGCCTTTTAAAGCTTACAGCCCCTCCTACTGAGGGACAAGTTGTAAAGGTTTGGAGTGGACTCACAACTGGTGAACTGGATTACATATTATCTCACTGGTGGACCTCAGTTTGTCAGACTGGAGAACTGAAATTCACAGAATGAAATCAGCAGCTTAAGAGCTCCTCTTCCTGAAGAAAGCTTTTTTGTTCTCTGACCAGTCCAGCCTGTCACCCAACTGCACTCCAAGCTATTTATAGATACTGACCAACTCCACATCAGCCTCTTCAATGGAGACAGGTCTCAGTGGGGGTCTAGACCTACGGTAGTCTATGATCATTTCCTTGGTTTTTGAAGTTTTCAGCAGTTGGTTTGACTGACACCATCCCACAAAGTCATTCATCAGACACCAAACACTCCTCCTCCTGCCCACCCCTGACACATCCCACAATGTCAGTGTCATCTCAGAACTTCTGTATGTGGCATGACCCTGAATTATAGCTAAATTATAGCTAAAGTGTACAGGGTGAAGAGAAAAAAGAAGAAAGAGCACTCCCCTAAGAGGCAAAGCCAGCTCTATATTCTGAGGGTGGGCTTTTTTAATACAGGTATATAAAAGAAACTCCTGCAGATGTTCTTTCATTCAGTGGTTGCCAGTACTCTCTTCTATGTTGTGGTGTGCTGGGGGGTAGCTTAAAGATGAGAGATGCTGAATGGATTGACAAGCTGATTAGGAGAGCAAGATCTGTGGTTGGCATGGAAATTGACTCTCTGGTGACAGTGGAAGAGAGGAGGACACTGTGATAGCTGATATCTAATATGGATAAAGAACATCACCCACTATACACCAACATAATTAAGTAGAGGATTTTGTTTAGTGGTAGGCTTCTATTACAAAACTGCAATATGGACAGATACAAAAGATGATATAAAAGATCTTTTGTCCCTGGTGCCATTAGACTCTTTAACTCTTCATTAACAAGAGCACAAAAATTAAACTAACACATTAAACTAATATTTGTTCATAGTTCAATCTGTAATCTCAGACAAAGGACTAATGGCGCTGCACTGGAATTTATAAGCAAAATTTTTAAGACATGAATTGTGTTTCCTGTTGGGAGCACCCATGCAATTCTTCATAGTGACCCATTATTGTCTGCTGAAATTCTAAAATGGCAGCATGAAACACTTAAGAATAAACAAAAAATGAAAGTCTTTCTCAGAACATTAAATAAACACACACACATATCAAAATTAAGCTCACCAGGTGATTTTTCTTTCCAGAGGATTGTCCCATCTAGTCCAGGGTCATTGTTGTTTCATTATCAGTTCCTTTCTTGTTCTCATTTTTTCCACAGTAGCATGTACTGTACTTCCTCCTGCACAAGGTGCTGGTTGCCCTTATTTGTATTCTTTATATAGTATGTGATGAAGGACCTCACCCTAGCTCTTCCATGTGTAACCATGTCCACCGGTCTGTTACAGGGCAGTCTCATGTCTGTTTTCTGGACTTCCTCTGAGGCCTGCTATTTCATGCATGTCCACCTCAGTCCTGGCATTAGCCACATTTGGATCCACTGAATCCTAGTAGTATTGCACATCCCTAGTCCTTATCAATTTAAATTCCTCTTCCAAAGATTTTAGTGGGAGTTGCCATACAGTGCAAGGCTCCTCAAAAGTCTTACTAGATCCTGCCATCTATACAAGGTTGCTCACCTTCTGTTCCAATGCTTCCACAGTTGTTAATGGTACTTCAAACAGACAGAGTGGCCAAAGGATTTCGGGAAGGATTGCATGTCAGTACACTGAGCCTTTCAGGTTCTATTGTCTTAAGCATGCCTTCTAATTCCTTGCAGGTGGCTTGGATGTCACATTTCTCAAGGCGCTGTCTAACATCTTGCTGAGTATTGCTCCAGGGGTGCTGCACAATGGCTAAAAATATAATTTCCTCTCGGGTATTAATACAGTGTTCCAAATATAATTGTTTTTGTATAAAATCTTTACTTATTTATCAGACAATAAGCCAAGGAAGTCATATTTGACTTAAAATATGAGATAATTAAGTTCACTTTAAGAGTTATATTTTAAAGTTGTTTAGAATCTGGCCAGGATTTACCAATGCTGTTCTCAACTATTTTGAGCATGCTGAACTATTGCTAACCATGTTGATATTTTAATATTATGTCTGAGAGATTACCACATATTAGATACATCTTTTACTCTTTCTACTTTAAATATGGGTGAAGGAGCTAGCTTTAATCTGATTTAAATAAGATGTTGTACTGTTGTACTCCTATGTAAATTAATTAATCCCAGTAGTGAAATGCTTAAAATGATAGATAGATAGATAGATAGATAGATAGATAGATAGATAGATAGATAGATAGATAGATAGATAGATAGATAGATAGATAGATAGATAGATAGATAGATAGATAAGTAAATAAATAAATAAACACACACACACTTTAGTCTGAACACACACCAGCATGACTATAAAGCAAGAAAATTCAAAAGAAAGAAAAATTCTGACTTGGCATTCACATTCCTAGTGAGGCATTATGCAGACGTATTGCTGTTGGTATAAAGGAGCCCCAGTAGCGTTTCTTGACACACTTCTGCTGAATAATTTGTTGGCTGAAAGTCCTCGGAGTTAGTTAGTCAGAGAGAGGATGCGCAGAATTGTTCATAATGGCACTCAGTTTTGTTTTAATTTTCTCCTTTGCTTCTTCCTCCTGGGGGTCCAGAGTGTATCCTATAACTGAGATGGGCCTTTTAATTAGCTTGTTAATTCAGCGGGTCTCTCTTGAAGTGATGTTATCCAACATGTCATTAATGTGGACTCATGTAGGAGTGTGTGTGTGTGTGTGTGTCTGATTCCTCTGAGCAATCTGATTGGTCAGTTTGGCTTTGGTAACGTGATTGAAAGAGAAAGTGTGAGTGTGAGACACACCAGGAGGAGTAAAGGCATAGGGGGCACACTGAGAGTAACCTTCTAAGACAGGAAGTATAAATGTTGACAGGAGGTGAGTAAGGCACCTCAAAATGACTCTGAGTCTGAGAAGCAGCCTTTACAGGAATTCACTCGACACAGGCAAGAGAGGTTCAGACTCACAAAGAAAACAAGGAAAGGTACAAGGACAAGAGATGTCAAA
Source organism: Erpetoichthys calabaricus (assembly GCF_900747795.2). Classification (NCBI taxonomy): domain Eukaryota; kingdom Metazoa; phylum Chordata; class Cladistia; order Polypteriformes; family Polypteridae; genus Erpetoichthys; species Erpetoichthys calabaricus. The sequence continues at coordinate 71,727,370 of NC_041398.2, forward strand.
TATTTTAAAATGTATTCTATTACTTATCTTTGTGGCAAGTTTATACAGAAAAAATGTTTTGGACATCATGCACAAGTATCCTTCAAGAAAGACCTGCTGCAATAACAAAAGAACTTTGTCACAGTTCACACTGTGTTCTGCTTTCCATGTGCTCCATACACTCCATAATTCATACATTTCAAATGAATGGGTATTGTGATGGAGGACTTAATGAAAATCATCATGATACAAAGTAGATAATTGCTTCAGTGACTAATGGTTTATTTTAGCAGGTCACTCCATTATCAATCATTTATGCTTACAGTCAAAGAATGAATTCTTATAGAAACCTTTCACCTCTGTTCAGGAAATCCTTGGTCTTTGATCCAGCTTGGCTCAACTACAGTATCTCCTTGAATGGGTTAGAGGGTTCAAGACTATTGAATGCCATTCAGATCTGTTCTCCTTACCTTTTTCATAGACTAGATTTCTGCCAATTAAATGGACACTGTATTTTGCCTTTTATCTGTTTTATAGTTAGGGGCTGGATAAACGATTGAACCAATAGGGACAGGGGCCCTGATTGTCAGGGTAACTTTCTGGCTCTGAAGGCATAGTTAAAGCATAAACGCTACCCACCCTCCCAAACCTTAATAATTAAAACTTCAGATGGAAAGAGAGACATTAAGCAGCAGGTACTGGTGAAGGAGGATGAACATATCTGGGGGATTAGGACTTGAAAAGTAAAATAAAGAGACAATATGTGCCTTTGAAGCAGAGTGGATTATCTTTAATGAGCTTGCTACTGCTGCACTGGCATACAGTAGTTATTATTCCTTCTGAATTAGACTGGTCACCATAACATTAGCTGTTGTTATGTTATCTTAACCCTTTTTCTTAATATATGCATTTACCTGCTTTCTTGTCTTTTAGCCATGAAAATTCATTTTTGGGCTAGTATTTGCATTCCCAGTACTGGATCTGCCTTTGCCTTTTGTGTAATCTGACCCCTGTCTTAACACTGCTTCTTACTATTGAACGTGCTCAGTTATTAAATAATTCTTTTAAATTCCAGACATGCTTTCCAGTGCCCTCTGAAGAAGCCCTTACTACTAAAGGAGCTATACAAAGGAAAATATAAGTTGGTTTCACGTCATTGTACATTATGAAAAAGTCAAGTTCACTTTATCTTTGTGATTGTTTCAGTATGTATATATAGTCTGATACTCTTTCTAAATTACATTTTTAAAGTCTTTCCATTTTCCACTTTTGAAGTTTACAGTATATTTTTTTTCTTTACATAAGGCATTGCTTGTCTTAAGATTTGACTACACTGATTTAGCTCCCCATTGCATTCTAAGCCACAAACTCCTCAATAAACCAATTTGTTTTTTATTGAGTACTTTGCTTTCTCCAGCACAGAACCATGCTGCCCCCTCCCAAAAACTGCATTACCTGGGCATTGTGAGTGCCCTAGCCTTTTCCCGTCCATGTTTGTTTTTAATCATAGAGACAAGTAAGTTATTAGTTTTGTTAAATGTCGGGTCCCTTGCTATTTTTTCTGTTTAGCAGCAGGTCACTTTCAAAGGCAGCTGTGGCCAGGGCCCAAACTTATAGAGTTTTCATTCATTTTAATCAAGTTCTGCCTTTCCATCTGTCCTTTTTTCATTTATGGTTGGTTGGTACCTTAAAAATTCTGTTCTTTTTGAATTGAACTCTGCAACTTTTTTTTCATAGTAGACGTCGTATATTTTTTCAAGGTGAAATAAAAATATGAAATACAAAAGTCAACTAAACTTCCACACATAAATTCAATGTAGTTCAAGTGCAGACATGCATAAATGTAGGTGATACATAGGTTGGAGTAATATGGCAGTCATCAGTTCATCCTTACTTATGTAGACACTTTTAAGTTTGTTTCCTTGTCATTTTTCCACATTTTATCTTATTACTTTCACATGCATTCTGATTTTCTGTTTGCAGTGATTGACTGACTGCTTGATTTACCCTTCTTCATTCTGTACCCTATATCCCCATATGAAGAGACATTATATCGGATTTGAGCAGCATGACGGTGCAGAGTCCTGGCCTCAATTCTTCACCTGGTTTTTGTTTGTGTAGAATTTGCATGTTCTCCAGTGTCTGAGTTTTCCCAATAGTACTAAACATCTTACACATTACAAAATTGCGCAATTTAAATTAATTGCCAATATGCAAAATAGTGACCCAATATAATAGTGTGTAGGTATAAGTACAAGTGTGTATATTGTCACACATGTACGTCTGAGGGACACCTCAAAGACTCATCCTAGTTATGTAATACCTGTGAGGTGCAAGAGGGGGCACTGCCACTAACAGGCTTGTCTCTTATCTCTTCTTCAGCCCAGAGAAGACCACACCCTTTCTGGTGGGACCTGTATAAAAGGGGGATGCCCCCAAATGTCAGCGTCTCATTTGGACCCAAACCTTAGAGAAGTAATGCGCTCCCCAGACCCTTGAAGAAATTTTCAATACCTTTAGCCTTAGGGGCGATTCATGTTTATTTTAGCACCGTTGAGTGCCTGTTTACTTTGTTTGCACGCAGAATAAAGGGGGCCACCCAGTTGGCATCCCAACACTCTGTCAGAGCACCAAGTGTTCCTTCTATCTGTTCACAATATGTATATTGATTTCTTGTCCTGACCTTACTCTTGCTTAGGGAAAGTGTGGGAAGCTTTATTAATTTATCACATAACAGCTTTGGTAAAGAAGGTTATTACTGAGACATTTGATGAGATTCCTTCTTTACATTTACTTAACTTTTGCTGCAGATCAAAGCTCCAGCCATTAGGCTTACATCAGGTTAAGTAGATCACACTCATTTTAAAAAACAGAATAGTTTCCTCTATTGATAAACACAATAATTATAGAAGTTCAATCATTGTTTATCCTGCACTGTAAATAAATACAAAAGATGGGAGAAAATGAACCTAGAAAACTGACAGTTCTAAAGATTTTTGCAATGTTTGGTTTCCAGAAAAGTACAGGTTCCGTTTTTTTTTAATTTAACAAGCGTTCCTGTAGACTCTTTTCTCATTGTAACTTTCCTGTGATGTTACAGGTACTATTGTATTAACATTCTTCCTATTGTACAGCTCTAAGAGAAAGAGAACTGAAACACTATAGTGCAATAAATCAACTCTTACTTTTTATGTAAGCATTTTGAACTCAAAAAGCATATAACCTATTCTTGTTACAAAGTGATTCCAGCAGGGAGTGCTGGCTGTCTTGGAAAATCAGGTTCTTTAAGAAAATTAGAAAGCTGCAACTCAACATGCAATAGGAATCTGGCCTAAAGAGGGGGTCGAATTGCCTCAAAAGCTTGCATATTGTAATCTTTATAGTTAGCCAATAAAAGGTTTCATTTTACTTGACTTTTCACTCTGTAAGGAAATAAATGAAAAATGATGTAGTCAAAACAAATAATAGCATTTAGCTATTTTTTTTAATATGAACACATACAGTTTCCAGGGGAAACAGGCATGAAGTCTGTGTTTTCTTACTTAATATAACTGAAGAACCATAAGATGAAGGTGGAAAGGTGACGTCCATACAAATAAGTTTTTCATGCAGTTAGTTTTACTGGGAATTGAAAATATGTTCTCTCATGTGCTTCTACTGTTTCTCATTTTCAATCTTATCAGCACGGTTCTGGTTTTTTTTACAGTAATTTGTATCAAACCAGTCAATGAAATAATCAACAATTAATGTTAACCTGATATACAGTACATACATTAGTATTGCTATTGGACCAGAGGTCCTATTTCAATAAACCTCTTCCTGTAGATTCATGTAATGACTTTATGCTCCTAACTTTCTGTTGACCGCCTTATTTCAGCTTCTTAAATGCCTACACATTTTTTCCAGAAATTTCTTTCATGCTCTCTCCAGCAATGTGTATACCTACTGTATTTAACATATTATAGTGGATTTGGAAAGTATTCAGACTCCTTGACTTTCTTCACTTTATCGTGTAGTAGATTTCATTTTAAATGGATACATTTCCCAATTTTGTCAGTCAATCTACATTCAACAACCCCTAATGGCAAAGTGAAAACATGTTTTCTTAAAGGTTTGCAAATTTAATAAAAACCAAAAACTGAAATCTCTCATTTCTACAAGTATTCAGATCCTTTGGTGTGGCACTGCAAATTGTGCTTTAATTTTTCTTGAGATGTTCCTAGAACTTAATTGGAGTCCACCAGTGGCAAACTGATTTGATTAGAAGTTATTTTTAATGCTTGAAAGTAAGTAACAGGAAAAGCTTGTAACAATACACACCATTTGAACAAACTAAACCACTGAATCCACTGAATATCATGTCAAAGTGACGATAATGATGTTGATTATTGTTATTATTATAAACCAAGTTTGTATACTGTAAAAGGCGCTTTATAGCGCCCGACCCGGCACAGACTCAAGCAGAGGCACGTACTTAAATAAAGACTCTTTTATTACTCTTCAGCCATGGGGCACGCCTTCCCCGTGTCCCACAGGCCCAACACAGTCCCAAATACACTCACAATTACACACTCACTCACTCACTCACTCACTCACTCACTCTCTCTCTCTCTCTCTCTCTCTCTCTCTCTCTCTCTCTCTCTCTCTCTCTCTCTCTCTCTCTCTCTCTCTCTCTCTCTCTCTCTCTCTCTCTCTCTCTCTCTCTCTCTTTACCACCACCACTCCTCCTCCTCAGGCTTAGTCCTCCTCCTCCTCCCGACTCTGGCTCTCTCGAGTAGTGGTGGCTGGCCTTTTTTATACCCCACCCGGAAGCGTTCCAGGTGCTTGATTACCTGGTCCTAATTGACCTTCCGGGTGGGGCTGACGAGTCGACCAGCTGGGCTGGAAAGTCCATGCAGCTCCCCCTGGCGGCCATCCAAGCCCCCAACCAGGCTGTGGAGGACTCCATCTCCCATGGAGCCTTGCGCCAGGTTGGGGAATCATTGTCCACCAGGGAGGCTGCCACCAAGCGTCCCGGGGGAGGTACTGAGCTGCCCATGGTGGCTCCCCCGGAATAGATGCAGCAGGGGCGTTCCTGCCGGGCATGGGACCCGGCTGTCCTTCACAATACATATATTGTATTCAAATGCAATGCTATATTAATTGTATTAATCATTATTAACATGACAAGTAACAATAAAACATAACAAAATGATATTCAGCATTACTGTACTTCCACTGGCTGTTCTGTTTTTTAATTTATCTTTGCACCAAAAACCCAGCTAAAGATATCTAAACTTGTTCTAGCATTATTTTTAATTTAGTTCACAGTGAAGAACTTTGATTGTCATGGTAAACTACACTTGGCACTTTTTTTGTCCACTGAGTGGCCTGTAGTCCTCCACTTGCCTTGTCTGGTGGGTTTTTTCTTGCATGTTTTACTCATTCAGTGGCACTCTGGAAATGTATAATATACAGTAGCTGCTTATGTCTTATAAAAATGGCCTTAGTTTACCCTTTTTCAGGCTGTGTTGCTGCATAGAGATTGAAAGCTTGAAATGAGGACACGGTTAGAAAGAGAGAGTAAAATACATGTACAATTGTTTTTCTAAATGAATTATGTTCTGCCAGTTAGACCACAATTTACAATCATGTTTCATATTAAATCCATGTCTTTTGTAGGATCTGAGTGAACTTTAAATTGATTAATTAATCAGCAGTCTTACCTTTGGTATATATATTGTGACAAACGGCTGGGGTGTCTGCGCAGCCGGGATGCCTGGAAGGTGGAAGGACCAGGAGAGGACCAATACCAACCCCAGGACACGAGAGGGTAACTGCCCTGGTTCGCAGGTGGGCCACATGCTCAGATCTGGGAAGCTCCACCCGGTTAGGGCATGTGACCACCACCAGGGTCCGCCCAGATGTTCCCAGAGTCATGGATGACAGCACTTCCGCCACAACAGGGAGTGCAGCTAGGCCAGGAGCCAAATACACCCAATGTGCTTCCGGGTGCTCAGGCAGCACTTCTGCCACACCTGGAAATGCTGCAGGAAGATCGTCAAGAAGCACCTGGAGCACATCTGGGTACTGCATAAAATGGGCCTCCTTACTCTAGTCGAGGAGCCGGAGTTGGGAAGGAGCGAGACAAAGATCACGAGAGAGGAGTGGAGGCGGCAAGAAAAGAATAAGAGAGAAGGAAGGACTGTGAGTTTGGTGCACTGTAATTGTCAAGGAAAATAAAATCGTGTGTGTTTTGGACATAAGCTGTCTTGGTGTCTGTCCCCGTCGAGGCTGGTTCTCACTATATATATATATATATATATATATATATATATATATATATATATATATATATATATATATATATATATATATATATATATATTTGCAGTTGGAGATCCACGAAGGGAGAAAAAACGAATCATGTATCATAAAATAGTTTTATTCCTGAGCTTTCAACCCCTATCAGGGGTCTTCATCAGAGGATAATGCTTAGACTTACAAGAATCAAAGGCAATATATAGCACCACATTCAGTATGGGGGGGAGGGAATGGGGGGGATCGGTGACTAAGTCAGTATGATCAAGGGGGGGGGGGGGGGTTGTATAGTTTAATCATTGTTTATATGTCCTTCTTAAGTTGGCATATGCTGGGTTTATGTCCAAGTGTCTGTTGATGGCGTTTTCATCTGATAGCCAAGACTCAGCCAACTCTCTGGCGCTTTTTGTACTGGCCTTAAATTTTACTTTTACGTTGTCCCAGTTGAATGTGTGTCCTGTCGATTTAGTATGTGCATATATCAAAGACAGTGCGTCCTTTCTTCTGTGGCGTTGCGATGTTCCTGTACACATGTTGAGATTTTTTTTGACGTTTGTCCTATGTATACAGCTGAGCAAGAATTGCATGGAATACTATAAACTGCGTTTCGTGTTTCGGCTGTCGATTTCTTGTTTTTAGCATTAAACAGGACCATGCGCAGATTGTTCGTGGGTTTATGTGCTATTCTGATGCCCCACTTGGTCAGGGTGCGTGCCGTGCCTTCTGACACATTATGGTGATACGGGAGTGAATGCCAGGTGGGGTGGGGGTTCTGATTTACGTCAATTGTATGCTGATTCCTTTGGCGTCTGCTGTGTAGACTCCGATTAATGAATGATTTTGAGTATCCGTTCGAGGTGAAAAGTTGAAACAGATAGCGTCTCTCATTAATTTTTGTTTCCTTGGTATTACAATGCGTGTGGACTCGTTTAAATAGGGTTTTCACGCAGCTCCGTTTATGAGATACCGGGTGGTTGCTGGCATAGTGTAGGATCTTGTCTGCGTAGCATTGTTTGCGGTAAACACTTGTGGTCAGGGTGGCGTCACTATTTCTTTTGATGTAAATGTCCAGGAAGTTGATGTGTCGATTAATTTCTTTTTCCATTGTGAACTGGAAAAAGAAATTAATCGACACATCAACTTCCTGGACATTTACATCAAAAGAAATAGTGACGCCACCCTGACCACAAGTGTTTACCGCAAACAATGCTACGCAGACAAGATCCTACACTACGCCAGCAACCATCCGGTATCTCATAAACGGAGCTGCGTGAAAACCCTATTTAAACGAGTCCACACGCATTGTAATACCAAGGAAACAAAAATTAATGAGAGACGCTATCTGTTTCAACTTTTCACCTCGAACGGATACTCAAAATCATTCATTAATCGGAGTCTACACAGCAGACGCCAAAGGAATCAGCATACAATCGACGTAAATCAGAACCCCCACCCCACCTGGCATTCACTCCCGTATCACCATAATGTGTCAGAAGGCACGGCACGCACCCTGACCAAGTGGGGCATCAGAATAGCACATAAACCCACGAACAATCTGCGCATGGTCCTGTTTAATGCTAAAAACAAGAAATCGACAGCCGAAACACGAAACGCAGTTTATAGTATTCCATGCAATTCTTGCTCAGCTGTATACATAGGGCAAACGTCAAAAAAAAATCTCAACACGTGTACAGGAACATCGCAACGCCATCAGAAGAAAGGACGCACTGTCTTTGATATATGCACATACTAAATCGACAGGACACACATTCAACTGGGACAACGTAAAAGTAAAATTTAAGGCCAGTACAAAAAGCGCCAGAGAGTTGGCCGAGTCTTGGCTATCAGATGAAAACGCCATCAACAGACACTTGGACATAAACCCAGCATATGCCAACTTAAGAAGGACATATAAACAATGATTAAACTATACAACCCCCCCCCCACCCCCTGATCATACTGGCTTAGTCACCACCACCCACCCCCCCATCCCCCCCCACCCCCATACTGAATGTGTTGCTATATATTGCCTTTGATTCTTGTAAGTCTAAGCATTATCCTCTGATGAAGACCCCTGATAGGGGTTGAAAGCTCAGGAATAAAACTATTTTATGATACGTGATTCGTTTTTTCTCCCTTCGTGGATCTCCAACTGCAAATATGCAAACCGTATCACAGACCTTCTCTTCCATATATACATATATATATATATATATATATATATACAGTATAAATATATATACATATATATATATATATATATATATATATATATATATATATATATCAAGGATTACAGAAGTATGATAAATGCATATATATATATATATATATACTGTATATATATATATATATATATATATATATATATATATATATACATATATACAGTATATATATATACATGTATATTGACATACTGTATAAGACTTGACGCCAACCTGTTAGACAGACATATAACATAGAAAGGCTGTCTGTTTACTGGTTATTTAGAGTTCTAATTTATCTTGCCATAAATATTTTTTTTACAATACTATGTCTTTATGGATGATGATCAATGTTGTGTGAAGTTGTTGCTCTGTTGTTGTTCCAGGTCCAGTGGAAGATCCTTCACGTGTTTGAGTGCACTCTTTCTCTTTGTTTCATGATCCTTTGTCCATGTAATGCTTTACTCCCCCCACTCTCTTCCTTCTGTCATCTTTGTTCTGTCTTTCTGGCACAAGACTTTCAGTGTTGAAGTTCCCTTTTTGAAGTAATGACTGCTCCTCAGAAGACAGGGCTCAGTTCTTAGCTTGGCACACTGGATCTCAGCCTTCATATTCACAAAGAATGGGTTACCTTTCCTGCTTTCCAGGGTGAGAGCAGCTCATTGCTTGTTACCTTTTGAGAGAAGGATTTTAGAATGTCATTTTGAAGAATGTTCCCCTGGGAAAAATCCCACAGTTCACTCAGAATCCCTCCAGGATTTCAATGAGTGTGTCCCGAGAGAATTTCTGAGCCTCTTTTAAATTGCCATTCTGTGAAAACCCTGTAGGGTGCAGCTAAGGGAAGGTTGAACCCTCTCCTGATTGGATTAAAGTCATATCCAGTTACAAAACCAGTGTCTTCTAACAACAATAAAATAATAACAATAATAATAATAACAGAGTTTTTCTCTTCATCCTAGTTATTATCCCTTGAATTGAGTGTATTTGCATGCTCTTCTGCTGGAGAGATTTACACCTTAGTTATCAGATGAAGTCCAGGTAGATACCGATACAAGCTGGAGTTCAGTTATTTACTTTGGAATGCAAGTGTGGGTTTTATGCTATTGGGTGCCTGCCTCCCTTTTAAATCTGCTTTCTTAACAGGCCTGGTGGGCCACTAAAGGCTAGCAGAATGGACAATATCCATTTTGCCCTACACTTTTCTTCCTACAGGTGCCTGAGTTTGCTCATCAGAGTTTTCCAGTGGTTGGTTACTGAACATCCTGAACACAGAGTTCCAACTAGCTATTTTCTTCTAATGCATCATTTACTTGGTTGAAATTCACCATCTTATCTCTGTTAACATCGGTATTATCAGCTATGGAGAACTGTATAGTTAACAGATGATAGTTGATAGTCATTTTTGTCAGCTGAAAAACTGCAAAAACATAGTAGTTCTAACCAAAAGCTTAAAAATTATTTTAATGTCCAATCCGTAATTAATAAATTAGAGAGGAATTAGAAATGAAAGTACAACTACTACTTTCCTGTTGAATCAAGTCTTTTTTTCTTTATGCCTGAGAAGTAACAGAGGAATGGTTCCTTGATCTTACACCAATTTACTCACACATCCAACAAATATGAAAGTTAGTTTAATTAACAACTTTTAAATTTACCTAACATGAGTGACTGGTGGCTTGTACATTAGTGTTGTGAAGGATGGGACTGGTGTCAGAAGGGACTGCAGATCATTATAACCCCATAATCATAAAAAAGAAGATGGTGGAGAAAATGGATGAGTAATTTCTCCTGCATGGTCACTGGGAACTTTAGAAATTATTATACTATGAATATGCACGATATGTGCTCTTTATATTAGGGCACTAACATGTACTCTTAGAGTAAGCAAGAGCTCAAAATCAAAACCTCCCTACAGAATTCTGTCAAACTTAACAAAGCTTACTAACATTGTAGATGGCATGAGTCTACACTTACATTTGAAAGAGGCATTGGAAATAAACACTAATATATTATTTAATATACCACTGAGTTGTGCAATCAAACACTGTTAAGATGTTATTACTTGTTTCTTGTAACCGTGCACCCCACACTTGAATTGTTGCTGTTGTTTTCTATAGGGTTCTTCTTTAAGTACACTGGTTTTCCTTCCAAATCCCATAGACGTTCATTTAAGGTTAACTGGTGATTCTAAACTCGCACTGTGGCATTGTGGGAATGAAAGGGTCCTGAAAGAACCAGGGTTCTTATCCCGGATGGGCCTGGTTAGACTATACCTTCCATGATTCTCAACTAGATAAACTGGGATGAAGATTATTTTGTCTTCTGCACAGATAATATAAAAGGATATGCGTATGGTTAATATAATCAATAAAATAATCTGATGCATATCAGTGGTTCTCAGGTTCAGTCCTGGGGGCCTGCTGAGGCTGCAGGTTTTTGTCCCAACCTATATTTTCTCTTAATTGGACTCCAACCATATTAGGTAATCGATTATTTCCCAGATTCTATGTTCTTTTTGCATTCATCCAGAAATTTTATACTAGTTATACTATATTTTTTACTGAATGAGGGAGAACTTTATACGTGTTACATGGGCAAGAATGCATTCTTTTTCCTTTTTAATTTTGTAATGTTCTGATTACTTAAGAATGCCCCTTTGCCAGAGGACTTTAGGGTTCATTGCCTTCAGCCCCTTTCCACTTTAGAGGTGTTTCTTATCTACTTACCTATAGCTTTCTCTTGTCTGGGTTTCATTCTGGCTTGTTTAATAAGCACACAAGTGGGTAACACTGAAGTAGCTGCTCCTTTCAGAGTCATTTGTGCTGGTGTCTGCTCTGCTCTCATTAATTATCCGTATTCTGACACAATTAAGAAACACCAGGGAAAAAGTGAATTAAAACAAAGCAAGCATTTAAAATAAAGAAAAAATACAAATATGCCTTAATGTTGTAATGTCTGGGCAGAACAGTGGCACAGTGGTAGTGCTGTTTCCTCAAAGTAAGGAGACCAAGGTCTGCTTCTTGGGTCCTTTAGAGTTTGCATGTTCTCTGTTTCTTCAGTTTCCTCCCACAGTCCAAAGACATGCAGGTTGGGTGGGTTGGCCATTTTGGGTATGTGTGTGTGAGTGTGTTCCCCTGCAATGGCCTCATACCCTGTTCACGGAATTTTAGCTGCCTTGCATCCTATGCTTGCTGGGATATGCACCAACGCCCAGTTACGCTGCTCAGAATTAAACAATGGGATCAATTAATGGCAAAAATGACTGACTGATTGTGAAACTGGTTAGAATGTAAACCTGCAGCCAGAGGGGACACTAGGGACCAAACCTGAGAACTACTGATGTATATTGTGACCCCTTGTTACATCCTTACTTACAATAAAATGCCACATAATTTTTGAGTCTGTCAGGAACTGCTCCTGAGCCTTCTTCCTGTCATTGGCCTTTACACTTTTAAGCTGAGATGGGGATTGAAAGGAGCCAGGAAAGTATCGAGGTTGGGGGGTTCATTGGCTCTGTAGGTTTGTCTCAATAGATTTCAGCTTTTGTTTTCTTACCCTGCTCATCCTTGGGATTTTAAAGTCTCAGAATATTGGCCATATATTCGGGATTTTTGTTTTTAGTGTTTCTTCACGCTGGATATGGTCACAAACAAATTTCAATCTCCCATCTGTAAAAATTTTAGTAAAACTATTTCATATATAACAGTCTTAAATGACAATGTTTTCTGATTTCCCTCTTAATGATTTGCACCATAATTTAAGATTTTTTTAAGTTAAAATTGAATGAAGTATAACATTTTATTTGAATTTATTTTCTTGGCCTCACTTAATACTCTGGCTTTTAGAAATTCTGTATTGCAACAGAAATTTTTCTCTTTGCAAAAAAAAAAAAAGGTTTTCCTCTGGAATAAAATGGGTGAATGGGGTACAAGTGTATGAAAGCACAGCCATAGGAGCTGCAAAAAATGATAGTAGTGCTGCCTTTCTTTCTAGTAAATTCATTCAAAAAGATACAATTGCACTTTTGTAAGTCTTGATAAGAGAAAAAATTAGTCAGGAGACCATAGCTTACTGTTTCCATAACTATTAATGTCACTAAGTTGAAAGTATACCTCTAACTCAGCTTAAAAGAAAAGCTGCTCCCATTTGGGACTGGCAAAATGCAAAAAACTAAACCTATAGATCAAGTCCCCACTAAAAGCCAAAATGATAGGGTAGACTGTGAATTAATACACTCGTTGGAATGTACAGTGTTTATGAAGAGTGGTTTGTACACGGATTCTTATTAATTTTGCTTTTGAGTATTTTAATCTCCTGGCACCTTTGAATATTAAGCAAAAACTCCTAAATGCACCTACAGTTTCAAGGTTCATTTTTCTGTTTATGCTCCTATGAATTAAAATATATGCCAATCAGAAAATGAACGGGGGAAATGGACACTTTTTTGATTTAATAAATTGGGTCAAACCTTATATGTACTTCATTTGTTCATTCATTTTTAAAATCACTTATTGCAATACTTTAGGGCACATATATATATCTTACAAGGCTGGAATCAACTCTGAATGTGGTGCCAGTCTGTCACAGAGCACACACACTCATGCCAGGCCTATGTAAGCATGTTAGTCAGTTTTAACAAGCACATGTAACTAGAGAAAACCCAAGCAGACATGAATAGGAACTCCACACAAACAGTGCCACTGCTGAAAATTTCAGAAAGGACTCTCGAACTGTCAGGCAGCATTGCTAACCACATAGAAAATCTGAAATTACAAAAAAAAAAAAAAATCTGTGAAGTGACTGGAGTATGAAGATTGTATTAATTTTAACAATTACCAAAGCTCTATCCAGTCTCAGAACACGATTTTACCATACTGACAACCTTCTGGATGCCACTCTCTTGTCTCAAAATCAATAGCTCTTCTGTTTTCACAGATATTACATTTTTCAACTGATAGTATTGCCTTCTATTTTACAGGTGTTCAGTGATATCAGTTAAAATATCAGGTCATGTAGGATGGTAGTGCAAAGAATTGTTTTACATTATACTATAGTTATGTCCTAAGAATAAAACTATACCACCAGCATCTTCATCATTCATTTATTACCACTGGTGATCATTGCTACCAGAGGCATTAGAATGTCAGATTTACTGAAACATCAGTGGTAGAAGATCAGATTATAAACCTTCCTATATCAACATTAGGTTTTTGCATTGCCTGTATGGGATTTTCCCATGGTTTCTTTCATTACTTTTATTTCTTCCGAGTTTATTATGATTTGCATTTATTTTATTTTTTATTGTTGTTTTTTAGAATTAGACATATACAGTATAATAGGAAGATCTCTAATCATGCTCAGCCACAGCCACTAGAGGGTGCATGCATACACATTTAAATTTTTTCGGCACTCATATGCACCTCAGTTCTCATTGTGAGTGTGTGTGAGTGTGTGTGTGTGTTTGTCTATGTGCATGGAGCAGTACGCTCTGTTCACGCTCAACCATGGCCACTTGTTGGTGTGAATTCTATGGAACATAGAGTCTTATACAAATGTGACTTGCACTTGGTAAGATGGCACTTGCATGCACTTTTACATTTTGTCGGCACTTGCATGCATCTCACTTCTCATTCAACCCAAGCAGACAAACTGAGCTTTATGGTACATGCACATTGTATGTTTGCCTGAGACAGGTTCCAGCCTGTCCCGCTCAATTTGTGCCACAGTTGCACTCAACTACACGTTCGTCTCGGACAAGATACGACCTGTCTCAGCCCACTTGGCTGACTCCTCTGCAAGTTCACCAATCTAGTAAAAATACTAGGGAGACTTCTGGTTATTTTTTGTCCTGAAGACCACACACAGCTAGTTTTTCATATTTGTATGCTCATATTATTATGTTTATTTATTGTTTATTAATAATATACTGCTGCAGGACCAACCTCAACCTATTCCAACCTATTTGCCTAATTAGAAGCCTATTCTCACCAATAACAGACCTTAATCAATCTCATAGCTTGTTAATATTTAACTCTACTATGTCAGTTCATTCTTAAATCATAGACTTTTTTTCCATTCTAATGATACATGTATTATTCAAGTGATTTGAAGCCTAAAACGGCTGAGTAATTTTCAGTTCTTCACTTTCTCTTCAGTTTCCGTCTGAGTATTTAATTAAACCAAATAGTGTGGTTTTAATTAAACCAAATAGAATGACAAATACACCTGGGTGGAAACGGAGACGTAGTAGATGTAGAACTGACGGTCCCTTTGTCATTTGCATCTTATTGCTAGTAAGATGCACTTAAATATTGAATACCCCTGTTTAAGACTAAAATAAGCAATTAAGGATTCAAAATCATAACAAGCGAAACGACTAAAATGAACCAGGAAAATGTCACTTGAGCAAGAAGTACTTCATAAGAAATGATTTCTCATGAAGCAATTGGGTTTGAACAAAAACCTTAATCTGCACTGGCCCTCCAGAACTGACACTACTTTTTATTTTTTAACATTTCTTTTGGGTTTGTGGATTGGGACATTGATTGCTGGAAAATAATTTGTTTTGTTCATAAAGTTTCTGTGATGGCCTTTTTTGTGAATAACTAGGGTTTGACGGTTACCCTCCCTCTAGTGGGTATTTTGAGGTATTTTTAGGATTTTTGTGTTTAGGAACCCCAAGCTCATGACACTTGGTCTCTGTGTTTGTACTTACCAGTGAGTTTTACTCCCAACACAACTATATTGTTGTGGCAAACAATACAGTATAATAGTGGCTCCAACAGACATGCATGATACTGCCTATAACAGTATAGCTTAAAGACTTAGCAAAGGCACAAGTTGTCTGCAATATCGCAAAGTTAGCATAAATCTGCATAACATAATGCCATCTTATATAGGTGGGTTATGATGACTTCATTGGGCAACGACCATAAGCAATACAATATATGTGCGCTCATGAAAAATAAATTCATTGAGATTTCCTGATCTACAATAGCATAATGGCATCATTATAACAATAAAAGTACTTCACAAGTAGATATACAGCATTATAACATACATCCATAGAAATAACTACTAAGAAACCAAGCTAAAAACAATGTCAATGTCAATTTATTTATATAGCACATTTAAAACAACATAGGAATGCTGTGGCCAAAGTGCTTTACAATAAAAGAACAAAAAAATATACAATTAACATAAATAGCATAAATAGAAATAAAATAAATGAACATAAATAAAATAAATAATAAATAGAATTAATATTATAGAATGACAATGAGGAAACCATCATTATTACTGAAGGTCACGGAAAGCATGTGAATAGAAATGAGTCTTTAATCTTGTTTTGAACAGTTCAGCCAGTTCAGCCAATGTAAAGAAGCTAATATTCGAGAAACAGAGTCAGACTTTCTTGCCCCAACCAGAAAGCGAGCGGCAGCATTCTGGACCAACTGTAACCTGCGTATCAGGGATTTGCTAATCCCAGAAATACAGCGAGTTGCAGTAATCAAGGCGAGAAAAGATAAAAGCATGAGTAGCTTTCTCAAAATCCCTAGAAGATAAAAAAAGGCTTGATCTTACCTAAAAGATGAAGCTGGAAAAAGCAACTCTTGACTACAGAATTAATCTGTTTCTCAAAAGAGAGGTAACTGTCAAAAATAACACCAAGATTGCAGACTTGCAAAAGACAGAGAAAGAGCTAAGGAGTCCAAGACCAATTTGGGCTTTAGCTGATGGACCCACTATAAGCACCTCTGTTTTATTTTGATTCAGATCAAGAAAATTATTAGCCATCCAGGATCTTAGCTCAAAAAGACTGTTGTGCAGTTGATTCATTGCAGAGTTGCAGATGGGAATATAAACCTGGGTATCATCAGCATAGCAGTGAAAAGAAATGTTAAATTTCCTAAAAACCATAGCAATGATAGCATGATTCTGTACTGCAAAAGTGAAGATGTATAAGCACAGAGACTATGACAGCTCAGCACAGTTTAAGTGCTGCCCAGAACTGGACATGAAGTACAAAGTGCAAAGAAGCACCAGCTCTTTCTGCCAGACCCTTGACATTTCTAAAGATGATGTTTCCATACTGTATATAACATAATATTCTCAAACTCACTTAATCCAACTCAGTAGCACCCTCTTGATGGGATGTCAGTACCTTGCGCACATTCACATTTACTTTCACACTGGGGCAATTGAGAGTTGCTGAATAAACTAACTCATACAGAACATGCGTGGGATTGTGTGAGGAAGACCAAAGTAACCATTGGAATACTCAGACAGGGGGTGACACAAACAGTGCACATAGTGTATTTGTAATGATATAGATAGTTGCAGCATTAGATAATTCCAACAAACCACTTTTTTGTGTTTCTTGTAAATATGTCCCTGTTTTAACGACAATATATTTCCTAACTCATCAGTTATTCCTGGAAATCAATCTCCTACTAAATGTGGATTCAGCCTGGCCTATAAGCACATATTGAAGAACCTTCTGCTTCTAAAAAAAGACTTCTTGTACAAGAAAGCAAGTGCTGTACAGCTCTGTAAATAAATACCAGGTCTTCGAAAGGGTTACACAAATGTTCTACTCCACAATTACAGCTTAAAAAATGCAGAGCAACAATATTTTTAGAGTGTCAGAGGGGAGATTCCATTTGGGAGCTGCATTCTGTTAATAAAAGCATTGATTGAGGGTTAAAGTTATCACAGCAGCTGGTAAATTTTGTATGAGGTTATATTAGCTGCTATTCCTGGGACAATCCATTGAAAGACACTGGGCATCTTCTCAGATGTGCTTCCTGTGTGCGAATTTGCAGCTTGGCTTATCAACCATTTCTAGTACTGACACAGTTCATTAAACATCAACTCGCAAAACTATTTTCCACTCACTGCTAACATCCAATTTATCATACAATGTATTCTACTTGCTTAAACTGTCATGCACAAAAATCAACTTTTTAAATATGGTTTGGCTTTCATTTTACATCCTTACTAGAATGTTTGTGTATTATTTTTCTCCGTGTCTTATGCTAAACATCTTTTCACTATTATTTCTAATATTATGCATTGGTATAGTCCAAATACAGCAGTTACATAAAATAAGTGCAGTTCCTCATATAAATTACAGTTTCCTTCAGAAGTGAACACACAAAGTTAAAATTACCGTATGCATTTTAATAAAGGTCTAAAGACATATTTCATCTGGATTAGTGAAAGGTTTTTTTTGATGGCATGCTAAAATTTGACAAGCAATTATGAATGATGCCTCTGCTGAGCAGCATGTAGCTTAAAATTCTAAACATCTACTTTGGTGGCATTTCAAAGAATCAACAGACAGTAATAGATTTTCTTTCCTTCCAATGGTTACTCTCTATTAAGTATTTTACTTTACTCATTTATTTTTTGCAACTGAAAACTGTTTACAAATGCATAATGATGTCTAATAAACGACACTTGAAAACAGAAATGGGCTGCTGACAAATCAAGCTGATGGCTATTTTTAAAAGTCTGATTTCCAGTAATAAATGTCAGTCATTCTCAACATTAAATCCATTTAAATTTGAACAAGTACATTATGATGAGATTCTTTGGCTCTTATTTTTCTGCTTCAGCACAGTTAACTGGGAATGCATTCAATTTTCTCTCTGCATGACAAAACTCTTCTCAAAGAAAATGGTCAGAAAGCCATGAAAAGAAACTGTGCACAGATTTTTGATTGTAATACTATTAGAAGAGATGGTGGCACAACTGTCTCTCCATGTAGCATATTTCATGGAACAATTTACTCAGAAGACTGAAGATTTGCTTCTTCTCGTCCACAGTATCAAAGTGCCAAAAAGAATTTAGTCTTTTTGTTTAAGCAGCAAGGTGAGTTTTATGAAATGTCAGGAAATATATACTACTTTCGTTATTTTACAAGGAAAAAGTGAAAAGTCATTTATTTCAAAGGAATCCATTTTTTATTTACTCTGTGTTCTCATTCAACTACTCAAGTAGTGTCATAATGTTTATAGCTTTAGAATCATGCTCATTGAAAGATGAGACATAATATTGTTAGCTGATATTTCACCTTTTTTAATTTCTTTGGTTTTTGTTTGAAATTTGGTATGTCTGATTGAGGATATATGCCTCCTTTAATTTTCTTACCTTATAGTGGTTTCTTCTAAAATTTGTTTTTTAGAAACTATTAAAATGTTGTTGAGCATAGATTTGCTTGTTTGCTACATTTTTATTTGTGGAAATGCAAAACGTAAAAGAGAACATTTATAGGTTTAAAGCTTATAATAGTTTAAGATGACACTTTAGTTTAGGCATCCATTATAAACCAGCTGTTGACAGTTCAGAAATATTTTATTAACTATGCTATTTACAAAAAATAACATTAAAAATAATGAGACACTTTATAACATGCAGACAGCTAGTACCCACTTATAATGGCTATCTAAACTAAAGTGTTACAATGTTTATTCCTTAGAAGATGCTGTAGCTAATTGGATAAAGCCCTTGTATGACTGGTTGTAAGAGGTGGCAGAAGACAAAAGAACACAGCAATACTTTACTCAGGCGAGGCTGTTGATCTGGAAGAATGAGGAGCAGGGTTAGATGCCAAAGTGTAGACAGTCAAAAGTTAGAACTGTTAAAAGCATGGAAAAAATCTCCACATCCAGATCAGCTACTCAGAGGGATAGAGACATGTGAAAGTTTTATCTTTGATACATATACAGGTATGAGACACTAGTGGGGCTTGTAATGATCAGCAGTTTTGGTTATAATTACTGTGTCCATCTGATGTTGAAAATAAATCTTATATGTTGTCATGCACATGCCCATGGGAGACAGCTAAAAGGCTTAAAAGATGATAATTCCTCACCAAACCAGGGGATGGCACAGTGCATTAATACTTGCTCTTTTCCATTAGCAGACCGATCACGGGAAATTATGCTTGGTTCCAATGACATAACTTCCGGGTCTGGTATGAAGAGGCCTCTACCGGTTCTGGCCTGAGGATGTAATTTTCGGTTCCGGGCCCGAGGAGGTCACTTCCGGTTCCTACCTCATGACATTTCCCGTCTGCCACATATATAAATGCCATGTTTTTCTATACTGATTGTTCTTTGTTATGGACTGATCTATACCAATTTGAACCACCTCTTTGCAACAAATTTGGCAGCCAATTTCAAGTATACGGGCATCTGCCTCTAAACCTCTTTCCTGTGTTGTCTGGATCATTTTACAATGTCTATTATAGGGTTTTAACCTAAAGGAATTTATTTTTTCTTTTGAAGTAGTTTAGGATAGTTGAAAATATTTTGCATCTTTCTTGACACCATTTTGATGATCCTCAGATGCCACAATTTTGTGGCTTTGTTGCCATGCTGATGTGACCTGTTGTATGGGGTGCGATTTCAGGGAATAATACCAATGACACATGCAGTTCACTTTCTTCTATCCAAATGGGTCAGTTTCAGTGTACCTGAAATAGTACCGTACAGCTGTTCAACACCAGACTGCGCAGTAAGGTACTTCTTCTTTGTCTTTCGGCTGCTCCTGTTAGGGGTTGCCACAGAGGACCATCTTTTTCCATAACTACTTAATAAGGTACAAAAAGGTGATAATCCTTAGGTCTAAGTGCTGCCTTAGTGATAAGCAGAACATGATCAATATGAACATGATCAGCTGTGCCGTAAGATGGCTGCACCGACGAGAGCTCTGAGTCATCTCAGCAAAAAGTTATTATTTATTTTCTTATTGCTCACTCTCTTTGTGCGTACTACTTTATCACACTTTCATTATGACTGGCAAACACTATTAGAATTACGTTCATCAGCCAGTTCGGATTTTACAACAGTTTTTGATATTGTGGACAAAGTACTGCCTGGAGTCTTTTGCTTACTCGCGTGACGCCGATGGAAAACAAAGAGGGGGAAACGCACCGGAGTTCTGTGCTGAACCCGACAGAGAAACAACAAGCCTCCTCTGCCTAGCATCCTGCTCGCTAACGTTCAGTCTCTGGACAACAAATTAGAAGAGCTGCGCGCACGGATAAAGCACCAAAAAGACATCACGAACTGCTGCGTTTTGGCGTTCACAGAGATGTGGTTGGAGCCCAGCATACCCGACTGCGCAGTCACACCAGATGGGTTCACAGTTTATCGGGGAGACAGAACGAAGGACTCAGGCAAGTGAAGGGGAGGGGGTGTGTGCTTAATGGTTAACTCTTCGTGGGCTACGGATGTGTGTGTCTTAAAAACGCACTGCTCACCGGTTCTTGAGCTGCTGACCATTAAAGTTAGACCCTTTAACCTCCCGAGGGAGTTCAGTTCAGTTCTCCTTTCAGTTGTTTACATCCCCCCACAAGCTGATAAAGCTTCGACTATGGATGAACTGTATGATGTTATCAGTGGACTAGAGAACGCTAACTCAGAAGCAGCATTTATTGTGTTCGGAGACTTTAACAGAGCAAACATGAAAGAAAGTTCTCCCTAAACACTATCAGCACATCTCTCCCCCCACAAGAGGTGATCAAACACTGGATCATTGTTACACCTTATTCAAGGACTCCTACAAATCCCTCCCTCGACCAGCTTTTGGAAAAGCAGACCATTGCTCTATATTGCTGCTGCCTGCATATAAACAAAGACTTAAACAGGAAAAACAGGTTTACAGGGACATCTACAAATGGGACAGTGAAGCTGAGAGGGTCTTACAGGACTGCTTTGAAACAACTGATTGGCAGAGGTTTGAGGATGCAGCTGATGGCAACATCAATGAATTCACACTGTGTCACAGGTTATGTCAGCAAGTGCATTGATGATGTTGTCACTAAAACCTCCATTTGCATATATCCTAACCAGAAATCCTGGGTAAATAGGGAGATTCGGGCTAAGCTCAAGGCGCGGACCTCTGCCTTTGGCTCAGGGGACTCTGGTGCATACAAAGCAGCCAGATACAACCTCCGGAGGTCCATCAAGAAGGCCAAATGGGACTACAAGGACAAAGTGGAGTCAAGCTACCACAGCTCTGACACCAAGCACCTGTGGAATGGACTGTGCTGCATCACTGACTATAAAAAGAAAAACACAGTCAGTGTTCAGCCCACTGCATGTCTTACAGACGAGCTCAACACTTTCTATGCTCGTTTTGATGCAGCCAACAAAGAACAGGTGCTATATCCTCAAGGGGGCAGTGAGTCTTTTACTCTGATCCTTGAAATGTCTGACGTGAGAAGGTCCTTCAAAAAGGTCAATCCCCGCAAAGCTCCAGGACCAGATGGCATCCCAGGCCGTGCCCTCAGGGCGTGTGCTGACCAGCTAGCAGGTGTGTTCACCAACATCTTCAATCTCTCCCTGAGGCAGTCAGTGGGCCCCACTTCCTTCAAGGCATCCACCATCATTCCTGTCCCAAAGAAACCGGTGGTCTCCTGTCTAAATGACTATTGCCCGGTTGCACTGACATCGGTCATTATGAAGTGCTTCGAGCAACTGGTCAAAGGTTACATCTGCTCCTCCCTCCCTGACACGCTGGATCCTCTCCAATTTGCTTACAGAGCAAACAGATCTACAGAGGATGCCATTGCGCTAACAATAAACACTGCCTTCACCCACCTGGAAAGAGGAAATACATATATAAGAATGCTGTTCATAGATTACAGCTCGGCATTCAATACCATGATCCTCTCAAAACTCGTCTTGAAGCTTGACGACCTTGGGTTGGGGACGACCATCTGTAGATGGAGTTTCTCTTTCCTCACAAACAGGCCCCAGGTGGTGAGAGTCGGCAAACACTCGTCCTCATCACTCATTTTAAACACAGGAGCGCCGCAGGGCTGTGTGCTTAGCCCCCTCTTGTATTCCTTGTTCACCCACGATTGTGTTGCAAAACACGGCACAAACACCATCATCCAGTTTGCAGACGATACAACCATCATAGGCCTTATCACTGACAACGATGAGATGGCCTACAGAGAGGAGGTGCTGGCATTGAGTAATTGTTGCCTGGATAACAACTTGTCTCTTAATGTCAGCAAAACCAAGGAGATGATTGTGGACTATCGGAAACAACAAGGCAGAGAACACCAGGCCATCTACATCAGTGGTGTAGAAGTTGAAAGGGTTAACAGCTTCAAGTTCCTCGGAGTAAACATCACCGAGGATCTCTCGTGGACCCTTCACATAGACACTGTGGTTAAGAAAGCTTGCCAGCGGCTCTACTTCCTGAGGAGGCTGAGGAAGTTTGGCATGAATGCCAACATCACCTCAAACTTTTACAGGAGTGTGGTCGAGAGTCTGCTGACGGGCTGCATTACCGTCTGGTATGGGACCTGCTCTGCCAGCAGCCGGAAATCACTACAGAGAGTGGTGAAGGCAGCAGAGCACATCACGGGCAAGAGTCTTCCTGCCATTGAAGACATTTACCTCCATCGCTGCTTGCGTAAGACAAGCAGCATCATAAAGGACCACAGCCATCCAGCACACCAACTGCTCTCCTTGTTACCGTCTGGCAGACGATACAGGAGTCTGGCTGCTCGGACTACAAGACTTAAGAACAGTTTTTACCACCAGGTCATTCGACTCCTCAACAGCAACACCTGAACACTTACATACACTTACATTACACCTACATTGCATTACATCTACATTACAATACTCACACACAAACTGTACCTGCACACACTCTGAATATTGACTGGAACATGCATCTGCACTTTATGGAATATGCATCTGTACTCATAAAACATTATCTGTGCAATAACTGTCATTTGTACTTGCTGCTCATTCAACTCATATTGCTCTATAACTTCTTTTAAAATGTACATATTTTATTTTATATGGCTTGTCTATTTTTAACTTGTAATTTTTTTAAATTATTTTTTTAGCTTTATTAGATCTAGGCTGAGTGACTTGTTTTTCTCGTCATACACATTTCATTGTATGTTGACCCTGTATTAACCTATATATGACAAATAAACCTAAACCTAAACCTAAACCAATACCATGTTTAACTCATTTGCAAAATTTATGATTGCCAGTTAATGTTGGCGCATCTGCAATTAACAGCTTGCCCTCTCTCAAATAAAGATGTGTTGCTACATATTCCTTTTGATTCAAAGAGGCAGAGCTCAGTGAAAAAATGTATACTCATGTAAAATTAATAAAAAACAATGCAATCGTTAAGCTACATGAGATCGAAATGAGTGTCGCTGTCATTATTATCAACGCTATTCACTTCAAGTGTATGAAAAAGCCCTGACATGGCGGTACAGAAAGTAATGACGACAAGAAATTAGTTAGTAGAATTGTATCTAAAGTGTAATTTTCTCTCAACTCGTACCACAATTACATACATAATACAGGAGTGTGGTTATGAGCTTTTCCTAATAACTGAATGAATCCAATAGTCACCAAAGCAACGCAGTCACTGGCTGGGCAATATTTGTAAAGAGTGTCTCATCGTAGTGTAAACTTCAAAATACAGTGCAAGCTACATATAATACATACTGTGAGAGATTCCATGTCACATCTGGAGGACATTCTGAAAGAGATCTCTATAACGCACCAAAGGAAAACAGCATGGAATAAATTGGCAGCATGTTTCAATGCACACATTTTAACCTGGCGGCCAAATATTCCACAACTAAAAAAAATGTAAGGAAGGAGATGAAATTAAGATCCAGAAAAGCAGTTACAGGGCATCAGACAATAGCTATGCAAGGAGAGTTGGGACCAGTGGAGGCATAGCTGGTGTAGATTCTCCCAAATTTCCCAGTGTCTGTTGACTGTGTCATTGACACTGACAGTGAAATATTGTGATTCATATTTTTCTATTTCTTATATTATGCAGCATAAATATTTACATACATCCCTTGTCTTTTTCTTTGGTATAAGTTAAATATATTTGATTCAGTATCACATAATAGTTTAGTCCAAAAATAAGTATAAAATAGGTTTCTGTATTTTTAATGGCATGAACTGTAAGTGCTTTTCATGTTTGCAGCAGTCTATCTGGTTCGTGTAATATTTATTTTGTAAATTACCCACCATACTAAGTCTGTTAAACCTGCTCATGAGGTGGTCTAAGTTAGTTTGCAGCTTTGTTCCCCTTCGCTGAATCCAAGAAGCACACTGCAACTGCACTTAGTCTTGGTCTTGATCTGGAACCTTGGGGCACAACTGCAACAGGGCTAATCTGCAAAGTTAGTCTTGTTACCGTAAATGCATACTAAGAGGAGAGGCTCATCCCTAGCTGACAGCACACTGAAATGGACCCAAAGAGTTTGGCGAGTTATTTATTTATTACTGATTTCCTGGTCTACAAATGTAATTGTTTGAATTTCTACTTTTATTTAGGACTTTGATTATGGGCCCGAGATCTGATAGTTTTGATTTTTGGTTTTGAACCTGTCTTTATATTTTGACTCACACTTCATCTTCTGGTGCATTATTAAAAAAATACTGCCAGTTTCACCTTGTGAAAAAACAGCAATGCAGGAGTTATTTTATCTTATTTGCAAATGATTACTTAATTTGATTTACAAAGATTCTACTCATATAAAAATGAAAGGAAATGAAATTAAATCTGGCATTTGTAATGTTAAAAGTATCTGATGTTTGCATTTGTAGAATAAAATTTATAAGGAATCTAGACCTATGAGCATTATGAAGGTCTCTGTCAACTGAAAAGCAAGGAACTGCAGTAGGAAATGTATGACTCTGTGGAAAATCCCAATGGAACATCAAAAAGCACAGTCTTAGACAATCGTAAGTTGTAAAAGCAGGGACCTTGATTTTAGAATGATTGAAATTCACATTTGTACCAAAGTCATGATTTCTCTTATAGGGTATTGCTTGTTAAGTAAGTAAAAAGAGACCTTATTGCAAAATTTTGGTAAACTCCTGTATAGAATATTATTCTTTTTTTTTTGCCAAGTCTCTAATTGTTTTGTCCATCAAGTCGTCACCTGATCAATTCATCCATCAGTTTCATGAAGTCACTGTTCCATTAATGAACTGTGATCTTATTTAGTCAAGGTGTTCAAGGTGATGTGGATCTTTCGCTGATGTTCTGGCAAGTTTGCCAGAATTTTCTATGAAGGTTAAGTTGAATTTCAATTTATGAACAGTAGTACTAGGGTGTTGCACCATGTTAGCCATTATGAATGTAGAGAAAAGCCAAGCAAAATGACACATTTTATTGGCTAACTAAAAATATTACAATATGCAAGTTTTCGAGGCAACTCAGTCCCTTTCTTCTGTATTACATCTTGCCTGAAGAAGGGGCCTGAGTTGCCTCAAAAGCTTGCATATTGTAATCTTTTTAGTTAGCCAATAAAAGGTGTCATTTTGCTTAATTTATGAACAGATTATTCATATATTGGTAAAGGTATGCATGAAGATCTTAACATTTTCTGTATTGTGTTTAGGACGTGGTGGACAATTTTTAACAAATAATCCAAGCTGCTCCCTTTAATAAAAAAACAGACAAAATAATACAATGTTTCTCAATTTTCTTCTCTATCTCTGAAACATTTATCATTAACATTTTCTCTGTATGCTTTTTTCCTTGGTCTTTTGGTTGCCTTTGTTTATACATCTTTCATG
This sequence comes from Erpetoichthys calabaricus, assembly GCF_900747795.2. Lineage (NCBI taxonomy): Eukaryota > Metazoa > Chordata > Cladistia > Polypteriformes > Polypteridae > Erpetoichthys > Erpetoichthys calabaricus. The sequence continues at coordinate 71,753,462 of NC_041398.2, forward strand.
CATTTTTAAAACAGAAAACATTCTTTTGAGTTTTGTCTGGCCCTCTCTGTACTGCACATAATAATTACTCCTTTTATTAAAAGCTTATATGCGCTGTCCTTAAATTGACTGACAGTACTCTCTTCTATTTCCAAGCAAAACATAACTTTAAAAGTAGCATACAAGATATTACATACTGTTTAGTTAAAATAACTGCAGGTATTATTATATTTATCATACACAATGACCCATTTTAAAATCTTATGTAAACTCTGCTTACAAAATGGCAAATAAGTGCTTATTTAATATACTGCTTTTCAAAGTGAAACACATTTCTTTAAAATTAGAGTGGGTATTACAGTCAAAGGCATAAAAAGATACTGTACCTGTTCAGAGAAAGTTATACCATTAACTATTGCTATGAAACTAATTATTAACTACACAAATTACAGTAATAAAGTAATATTTAGCTTTATTTGATTATAAATGATTTGAAGACCTTTTGATTTTTGCATGTGGAGAAAAAAGCAAGTTAAATAATATTGGTAGATTTTTCAATTAAGAATTAAAAGTTATTATCATTCATATGGCAATAGTGGATAATTAGTGTCACTTTTGACCCCCGTACACATTAAATATCTTGTGCATTTTCTTCTTTGAAAAGTCTTTCTCCTTAGCCTAGCAAAATAAGCCAAAGTGTCACCGAAGATTCAGCATGGTTAATGACTTTTACTGAAAAATGAGATGTTACCAAGACAACTGCGGCAAGACACATTTCTTACAGAAACAGAGCACATTTGTGTATTACAGGCAGTCATGTTACATAACATCTAAGGTATTTAGTGAGGAAATGATTTACAAAGGACCTGAGGGAATTTTTTTCAATCTGGATGAGTGCTAAAAAAAAAATTAAAGATCACCGTGCATGTTAGAAGAAATGACATGCAGCTTTTTGTTCAAGGCATGAAGTTTGCTAAAATCAATGAGTGGGAAGTCTTTGGAGAGCTGAGAATCAGCATTTGTATATTGGTTTCCTGTGTCATCTCTGTTATATCCATGTACCCTAGAGCTAAACAGAGCCATGCAATAAAACAGGCTCCATCTGTAGCTTACTGTGACAAAGCCATGCCAGAGGTGGTTGACAGGTGACAGGCCATCTGTAGGTCATTAGTCAGCACCTTGTCTATGTCTGACATATGCAGTGCAGTGCAAACCTCACAGCTATTAAAACACTGAGGGATCACACAGTATAGCAATTCGGCTTTTTTATTGTGCTGCAGTTTGATAATCATCTGCAGTAAAGAAATCAATCAATTATGCAGTAGTTTAATTTTACTTTCAACATTAAGGGATGAACATCTCTAAAAAGATTATACTAGCATAAAATGAAAGAGTGTGTAAAAGTAACAGCATTACTCTAAAATAGTAAATGCAGCAAACATAAACTTTAAATTTGAACTTGTTGGTAAAAAAATGGATGGATCCATGCATACAATTCTGCAATTAGCTATTAAAGTGTGTCAGTTTTCTGTCCAAGGTCTAGCAATGCTCAAACAATTTAAAACATTCATAAAACATAATTGCACCAGTTTCCTGGTTGACCAAACATTGAAACATTCCAAAGCCTATCCTTACCGCTCTGTTGAGCACTCACCTGACAATGTCTTATATTGTTGTTTAATTTTAGTATTCAATTATTATGGTAAAAATCCAAGTCTTCCTTAATGAATCTGAAAGCTGACATTGTCAGGCTTAATTTGACAGGACATTTGATTTGCGTTTCAAATTTTCTCATTTTGATACATCTCTTAAACTGTGATCTGATAGGTTTTGTTAAATTTTCACTAAGCAGAATTTTTCACTGTTCATTAATCCCATACGATTGGAAGTGGTTGAGAATAGGAATACCATTCTCCTAAATCCAAAATGTGGAATATTAATTTATGCCTTCCTTCACTGTACATATTGTTGCTTTACTTTCTAAGTGCTGGTTTGGCACTTGCTGTTTTAAGAATAGTATCTTCTTTTTTCTTGTGTATAAAAGTCCATGGAGGATACACAACAAAAAAGTCAAACTTTAAGTGACACAGTCATTCACTGATTGGAGAATTTTGATAACATGGAAGCCTGCAGAATTCAGATTGGCGAATTATATATATGGGAGGGGGTTAATTATTTGCTGTACAGAACTGTTTAGTATGTATGTAGCAATTGTCACAAACATGACCAAGAGCCATAGCAAGGTTTGGGGCAACCACCCGTATATTGTTTCCTGGCTGAAAAATTGAAAAAATGATACCACTGAGATGCACGATTCAAAGTCCAAAATAGAACTGAGGGGATAGGGAAAAGGTGGCAGACGTGTACCAGCGGATTTCTCCGTGGATGTAGGTTAGACTGCTCTTATGTTTTCACCACTGTCGCAGTAGCACAAACTGGCGGGCAACAATGAAAATGTTGCTGCTGGAATCAAATAAACCTTTGGTTTTTTACCCATTTAAAATTACCACCCCTGTATGTGGGACTGTCAGAGGATTCGTCAGAGCACACCAACCTCCTCTCTTACACTTCCCCTTGTTCCCACGTAAGCAGCATGCCTGAAAACCTGGGGACTTTGGCTCCAGTTTGTAAGGGTGGGGCAAAGACTTTGGGACATACTGCTTCTGGCATCCACTAAAGAGCCGTTCTGCCCTTCCAGATAGTGAAGCTGTCCTGGCTTTTTCAATGAACACTGCAAGTTCTCTCATTTTTTTTAAATGTTCCCCAGACTGGCTGGGTGACATTACTCGGGAGACTCGTGAGCAATAGGTAGCAGGCCACCTGCTCCACCATTTGTTAGGCAGTATTCTGGAATGGCTTTAGCCACTGCTCTACATCCTTCCACAGAGACACAGCCTGTGACTGGGTCGGCCTCTCTGGGTCAAAATGCTATTCTGTTACCTTAGCCACTTGCCAGTCCAGGGATGCCCCATATTTCATTGAGGCCTTGGCCTTATGGGGGGTAACAGCTCTCCCTTCCGAGAGAGCATAGTAAGCCCCCTTTGCTTCCCCCATATGGACCAGCCCAATCCTGTGTGCCCCTCCCAAACAATGCTCGTATTGTTTATTCCGCCTTGTTATGTGTTTTGGGAACAGAGCCTGTACCTGGTCTTTCCGAATCCCAGTACGTACCACCCACTCGGAAACTCGGGCACTGTACTTTCCCACCTGGTTACGTTTCAGGTCCTATCCCCTTCTCTTCTGGGATCCATTAATCCTGCTGACTACGCCACTGTCACAAACTCGACCAAGAGCCATAGCAAGGTTTGGGGTAGCCACCTGTATATTGTTTCCTGGCTGCAAAATAGAAAAAAAATGATAGCACTGAGATGCACAATTCAGAGTCCAAAATAGAACTGAGGGGATAGGGGAAAGGTGGCAGCTTTTAAAGGCCAAAATAGGAAATGACATCAGGGAGTCAGAACCGAAAGAGTCTTCATCCATAGGCTCGGCCCAGAAATGACATCAGAGGAGTCGGAAGCAAACTTAACGGTCTGTAGAAAAGCGAGAAAAAGAGTCAGTGCACTCTGCTCCATCCTGGTCTGGCTCGGAAATTACCCTCATTCAAGCCCTTTAGCTGCCTCCCATGCGCACTGGTGACACAGTGAAACATGAGCTTCTGCATATGGTTGAAAAATTAAAGGGTAGAAGAAGCAGAGCCAAGCAGCAATATGAGCACAAATCCTAAGGTGCCTTATCAGACTCTCTCTTCATTCATCACCATATGAACACAGAAGATTCTGAAAGTTAATAATAAAGATGACAAAGGAATATTGGACAAATGAGCAGTTTGATTACTTCATAAACAGTTATGACTGGCTACTAGATCATAACAGTAAGTTTGAATGTAGCATATGTAAGTGATGAATTTCCTTAGCCCATCTATGACACAGGGTCTTAAACTATCAAATGAATGCAGTGAGTGTATTGTATGCTGTATTGGCACAAGGAAATCTAGTCAGCAACTAAACAGATAAAGAGGGTGATTATTGGTAGTACACTAAAAAGCCAAAACAATTCTCAATGAAAGCAAAAAACATGAAACAATTCATCTTATATGAATCTGATTATGTTCAGCATGCTCATTGTGTACTTTTGAGTTTACCTATATGTTTGGTTCAGGGTTTTCCTTATGATTTCAATGTCTGCATAAATTACAGCATCCCATGACTAATTTTTTTTTCAGCTTCAAACACCGGGTCTAGCAGGTATTTACTGAGCCCACCGTGAATAAATTTAGTTTATTAACAATAGTCAATGAGTGATACAAATTGTCAAGTGCAACATCAACAAGAACTTTGACTGCTGTGATATACATATACTGAGGCACTATTAATGGAGGCTCATAACAAAAGTAAGGACCATATTGGAATGATCATAAAATGATAATTGTAATTTTTAAATATGTTGTATTCCAGATACTACTTTTTCAACACCAGAATTAAAAAGTCACCTAACACATAATAGTTCAATGTGAGAAAATAGTCATCAAGAACATGTTGTTTCAACTACATCATACAGTGCAAGAATCTCTTGTGAAAAAGGAAATCCCTACTGCTGATATTCATGCACTACTAGACACCTACCTGAGGACTAGCAGTGTGAAATGATGATGAGTAAAGCACTTTACAGAGACATCACGAATTAGCCATGTACCTTTGGCTTTACAAAGAACAACTAAGAAAAACAATGACAGTGTGGATTGATAAATTGTAATTACCTCTTCATAACGTTATTGAATCATGAGATTAAATACTTCTTAATTTTGCTGTGACTTAATAGAAAAATAACATTTTAAATATGCTGCATTTTCAAAAGGCGTTTAAAGGTAGGGATATTCTGAACAGCTAGAATATTTCATTAACTAATATACTTTTTAAGAGCAATATTCAAGTTCCAGTTTTGTCATTAATATTTCTGTAAATACTTAATCATTTTTCATGCAAATGAACATTGTTATTATTCATTAATTCACTGATGATGAACCTCATAAACCCCACTAACAGACAATATTCTTTAGCACATCCATAAAGGATTCACAGTAGCTGAAAATGTTCATGGGATGACCTCTCAGCATATCTCTCAACTGATCTGAAAACATCTGTGAATTTCCCAGAAGCACTTTGATGAAATTGCATATATGGTGAGTCCAACTCAGTGTGTTGTCTCCATGACCCTCACCTGGATTAGTGGAGTACAAACAATATGAACTGCACAATTTCACTACTGTCAGTAATTACAATCTAAAACGTACATATTTTTCTAGGTCTGATGCTTTCATATTTTTATAGCATACATTTTAAATTCATATTCTTGAAATCAAATATATTAAATATAGAATTTCTTAAAGTTTTTGTGAGGAGGTATTGTGAGGTAATGATGTGTAAGGTTTGTTTCCTTTGTGTTTGCATCACTACATTTTGGCTAAAAATTAAGAGTTGCATGGTGTTGTGGGTTGCCTAACTGGCAAAAGATTTCTGTGGGCATATAGGAGGCACAAGGCAGATGACAGACCCAACAAAGACATTCATTCATTCATTCATTTTCAACTACTTATCTGGGACTGGGTAGGGGCAACAGTCTTAGTAGTGAGGCCCATAAATCCCATTTCCTCAGCCACACTTGCCAGCTCATGCTATTGGATCCCAATGTGTTCCTAGGCCATCTTCAGCTCAGTTTATGCATCTGGGTTCCAATCCTCCAAAACCTCTGCCTTTGGCCACCACCCAGCTCTCATTGCACCCGACTCCTATTCCTCCTGCAGGTTGCGGGCCACAGGAGGGGAGTCCCACTTTGTGAATTGGAACTGTATCCAAATGGGCCCTGTACCAGGCCTGGCCCTCACATATTCACCTACAGGCACACGCCCCCCAGGCCTGGCTCCAGGTGGAGGCCCTATTAACCTTATAATCAGGGGCTGTGAATCACTCTGTCTGACCTCTCACCAGGAACCAATTTGCATTGGGAGGCCTTACCAGGAGCTTCTACTCAATATAGCGTAGTCCACAGGATCACAGGGGCATCCAAACCTCTCCACCATGATAAAGTGACAACTCCTAGAGTGGTCCAACAGAGACATGCACTAAAGAAATTAATCTACACTGGCAGTCAAAACACACATTTGTGGACGGTGTGCAACCATACAAAATGATTGTTTTTGTTATACAAGTTCCTTTTAGACACTTTATTTTCCTTTTTCTTTTACTTTGCTGCTTCTTTGTTCATTTATGGGTGGGACTGGCATTTAATATATGGCCTTGTACATTCATATCATTGAGACTGGCTGTAGTCAGCATTGCTGGTACTTTAAAATCTGAGCTTCACTGCGTAGCCCATCCCGAGATTTTTAGTAAGACTAAGAGGTAGCAACACTGCCCAAATATGAGACTTTGGACAGTATTATGCACACTATTCTGTCATAAAACATTTCCACAATAACATTTTTTCAAAGAATAACAACTGGACATTTTTAAGTCTAAACATTTACTTGATTCAATAAAATATTACATAAAAAGACTGTGTAGTCTTCTTTATTTCTAGGCATACCTTCTACATTTAAGCAGCAAGTGAGAAGTGTGAGACCAAAAAGATTTATCTATTGCCACCATGTGCGTTGATTCAGAAATTAAACCTCCAACGATGCTAGAGAGAGAGAAAGAAAGAAAGAAGGAGCTTGAAGGAGGCCTGAGCACTTGCTGGTAACATCATAAGATTCTCTAGATAGAACCATGAGGCCTAATGTAGAAGAAGACTGTTGGAAAGTTGCTGTGGAGACCTGGTACTTTTGTAGCCAGTTACAGCTCAGGGTTTCAGCAACAACAGGGGTTGAAGCTTATGACAGGATTTGAGCTCCTTGTGGCTGTCCTTGACTGCAGAGGTAATCCCAGATGAAATTTATAGGCCACTACTTGCTAGAAATACTCTAAATTTAAAGTCATGAGGCAGCTTGGGCAAAAACAAATTGGTAGGAAGCAGAAACTCCAAGATCTGAAAAAGAGAAATAGAGAGAAAGATTGTGAGGGAGGCAACTTTGTACTACATTGGGAGGTGAGACAGTGGGGAGCCACCTCACAAGTAAAGCAGTCCAAAGTATAGTATTTGCTTTTATTACTGTTTACTTCATCACTTTGGCTCATCCCTTTAATTAACCCTCCCTTGTGCATTTAATGAATTAATGCACTATACTATTTTTTATGCAGTTTTGGCATCTTTGGGTTTATTTCTGGTGTGAAATAATGGGCACCAGGGCCAGTCTCCTGTTGAAATATCTGAAGTATGAACTCTTGTTTATCAGCTTCTTTGGATTTTTTATTTAAATCAACAGTCAAGTGAACTATCTCATGGCATCAGTCTTATATCTAACAGTGTTACATTTGACTTGCATGCTTGCATTGCTAACATTCTAAAAAGACATTAATAAACATATTTTTTACATAAAGAAATTGCAATGAACAGATGGAAGACTTCTAACTATCACACTACTGAAGCACTACTGAGTGAAATTGACTTAGGTAGGGGAGACCCAGGAAAATATATACTGTACATTGTCATGAGTTAAATGCAGTTCATCTGCATTTAAAGAGGCTAAAATACAGGGAGTCTAGAGCCAAAGTCAGAAGAGTAACAAGTCAGTCTGTTTCCTCAAGGATGCCATCGACCTGAAAGAATGTTGACAGTAACCCTCCTTCACTACCATAATCACTGGCCAGTTTCCTGAAGGCAAGGATGGGAGGAAGAGCAAGCTCTGTCATCCACACTTATTGATAGTGCAGTCGTGGCTACCAGCAGTGTTCTGGTGGCACACAGGATCACTAAATTGGTTTTCCCATCAGATACTTTTTATACTTTATTTGTGTTTTCTTTTCTGTTTACTTTTGTATGTCTTTGAAGGTGTATAGGGGTGCCAGAGAGCCCAAAACCACAGACACAGTAAAGCACCATGCATTAAATAATAAAATAAAGGCTTTTATCCTTCCAAAGTACCTCTTCCCAATCTTCCCAGTAATAAGCCACAAGTACTTCCTGTGACATTATGTGGGCAGTTGGAAGAACTTCCGGGCTACAAGAAAGCCAGGGAGATTCTCCCATGGCAGTGCCCTCTACTGTCCAACTCGCATGCAGCCCTGTGGGTATCCAGACTGGGACCCTACATGAGGGTCACTGCCACCTAGAATGGTGGGGGATAAATTGCTCCCCTTCTGGTTCCTGACGTCTTTGGGCATCTCAATCAGGACGGGAATCATAAGGCATCATGGCCAGGTATTGCCCCCCCTTATTCTATCCTTCCATTATGGTATCCTGCTGGGTAAGGAATTTGCCTAAGTCCTGGGTGGGACGCCCGCATATCCTTTGGGGAATTTACAATAGCTATGCTTAAGTTTACAACAGTGTGGTGTTTTTATGCATTACAGAATATTTATGTGATTTTCTTTAATGTTTCTTTGTGCTTTAATTATATACACAGCTTTAAACATATACATAAGGAGTATGGTATAAAAAAAAAATTGTAGCCACATTGGCTTTTCTTCTAATTTAATACTATTTCAATTCTTCCTTAACTAAACATTTATACTAGCTAAAATTACCTTTGAGAATTCTTCCAGTGCCCTGCATGCACCTCACTCTTTTACAATTACATTAAAGGAAATATATCATTATTTGTCAAGAGCACAATGTATTTTCCCATAATGCATGAGTATCACTCTTGTTTTTATTTGACAGTCTTGTCCCTGCTGTCAGTACATAGTGGTTTGTTTGAATGTCACCTGTCACACAAACTTCACACTCAATGCATGTAATATAGCAATTTTTCTTCATAACTGAAAATGACACTGCTGATGATTACCAAGTAGTCAGTGTGTACCTGTGATTATGGCCAATAAGTAAAAAGTATGAGTGGCAAATCAATCAACACACACACTACAGAGTGGGCTCAATTGGCAGTTTCAGTGACAGTTCTGGGTTTCTTGTTATCTATTCTAGTCCAGTTTGTTTTTTAAGGAAGTTTCATGTATTTTATATATATATATATATATATATATATATATATATATATAGTTTATTTTTTATTTATGTGTTTTTATTTGTAATATGTGTTTTTTTTATTTTTGTGTTTGTCTATTTTTTATTATTTAATGTTGCAAATGCTTACTTGTACATACAGTTGTCAAGAAGTGTCGACTGTCACTTCTGCATATATTTCATTGTTTACCTCCCTGGTTTGATTTTATATGGTATATTACTTTCATGAAGATGCTATCTTCAGTTTGGCAATAATCTTTTTGAGGAAAAAGGATTTGTCATAAATGGAATGTGCACAAGTTATTCTCAAGAACTTTACAAATTCTAAACAAAAAAAAACTTTACAAAAGAAACTTCAGAAATTTTACATAAAAGCTATACATTTCTTGGACAGAGTGGTGATGTGGAAGTTAAGAATATAAAAACATAAGAAGTTTGACAACTGAGAGACCATTCAGTCCATCTGTCTCATTTTGTTATACAACAGATAAGCCATTCCAATTTCTCATCCCAATGCTTGTATAAAGTTTTCCATTTAACTACATAACATAGCAATTTATTCCAGATTCTTTGTAAAAGAAGTACTTACTTGTTTCAATCTTAAATACACTCCTCCTTTATATCCATCACTGTTCTTAAGTACATGATTCACAGCTTAATTGTCAGAATTCTGCTGAACCACTTAATGGATGCCTTTGAGAATTCTGAAGACCAGCATTAGACCCCCACTCAGCTTCAAAGTCAAAAAGGTTTCATTCCCAGAGCTTGTCAGAAGTAGGGAAAACTCTTTAGTTTTGGAATATACCTGGTTGCTCTCCTCCACATAGCTTTTAGTGCTACTATGTCTTTTTTGCTGTGTAGTGGCCAGTAATGTGCAAAGTCTGAGTGTAATGTCTATTTTATATTCAACAGTTGTTAGAAAATAATTTAACATTTTGTTTTGTCTTTTTAATTGATTTTGTATGTTGCCTAAAAATAAGAATATTGCATCACTGTAAATTTCTAAATCCTTTCTAATAATTTGTATTACTTCCTGTAAGTTGATTAGTTACTGTTTTTAATGATGATGTTTTTCATCCATTTTAGCCATTTCTTTAGTTTTTCATTTTATTTATTCTTGGAACATTTATTTTTAATGTGCCTCTAAAGTGACATAATTATTTATAGCTATACAATTCTTAATTTCACCAAACATTTGAGTGAATCTGAATGTGTATATTTGTGTGTTTTTAATACCAATTTCAAATTTAACAGTGGTATGATCACTGCTACTTAAATAATACATAATTTCCATATTTTACCTTGTCTTTATTGTTTGAAGAGTCATTTGCCATGAGAAGAATTTCAGTTTCTTCTTTGGTATTTCCAAGAGGGGCTTCTCAATCAATTTTTGGAAATTTAAAATCCTATTGTCTTTAATTATGATGGGTATTTTAGAAAATGTTGGGCTTCCTTGGGCATCAGTTTAAAGATCTATAATTATCAAATCTTATATCCACAAAGCCCCTGAATATGCTTCTAGTGCTAACTACCCTCAGTCAACTAGGTAATCAGCTCTACCTGGCTGCTAAACAAAGGGACATTGATATATCACTGACCTTAATTAGGCAGTAACACATAAACATATGCAACTAATGGATTACTAAATACTAAATCCATTACTAATTACTAAAAATTGAAACTAAAAGCAAAAAAAAAACCCAATCAGTTACTTTTTGTGAACTCCTAATGTACTTTCTTTCCGACTGGCACTAATGCCTTACTGATCCAGTATTGTGGTTTTGGATCAGGCATGGATGATGTGACGTATGCACTCTCTTTTCATGGTGCATGGTTTTCCATCCCATATCTCCAAACCTTCAGAATAATTGGCAACACTAAATTGGCCCTTAGTGGATTTTACCATGGATCAATCCTGTGTTGGACTGGTACACCCTAGAGTTGCTTTCTGCTCAATGCTGGATGGATAGAACATCCGAACAATTGTGACTAGAACAGACCGTTCAGTCCAAATAAGCTTGTCCATCTTGTGCACCTAAATTGTCCAAAGTAACATCAAATTGGGACTTGAAAATCCTGCATTCTCCACCATACTTTTGGTAATTTATTCCATGCGTGGTTCTTTGCCTGGAGAAAAACTTCCTAGCATTTATGTAAAATCTGGCCTGAAAAGTTTCCAACCATATCCCTATGTTCTTGTTGAAGAATTTATTTTTAAGTAACAGCTGGTATCCATTATACTAATTGCGTTTAAGATTGTAAACATTTTGATCATATTATCTCTAAAAATCTCTGCTTAAACTGAAAAAGTTACTCTCTTTAAGCCTCTCAGTCCCAGAATCAGCCTAGTTGCTCTTCTCTAGATTTTCTCTAGTGCTGCTATGTCTTTTTGTAATATGGACACAAAAACTGCACACCTTATTCCAGAAAAGGCCCAACTAGTGTGTTATATAACTTAGGCAAAGCCTCCCTAGACTTGTCCACCACACATTGTGATATACAGTATAACCTAATATTCTATTAGTTTTCTTCATCACTTCTGTACACTGTTATGATATAGACAGTGATAAGTTAACTATAACTCCCAGATCCTTCTCATACGGAGTACTTTCTTATTCCTATGTGTAATACTTTTCATTAACTTACAACAAATTTCATCTGCTACAAATCTGCTCAAGCCTTAATGCTGTCTAAATTTCCCTTTAACAATTAATCTCACTCTACAATATCTGCCCTTCTCCCTAGTTTGGTATCATCTGCAAAAGTACCCAGCTTACTGATTATATTGTTGTCCAGGTTTATGTATATTAATAAGAGCAGTAGCCATAGTACTGATCTTTGAGGGGCTCCTGTGTTTAAGCCAATTTTGTACCCATCTACACATCACACCTTGAATTTCCTCTTCTTTTAGTTTGATCAATAACCTTTTATCTGGAACCTTATAAAGGGCCCTTTGAAAATGAAGATAAATAATAACTTATGCACCTCACTTATAGTATGCGTTTTTTGGCTCTTCACAGAATTTCAGCATATTAGTGAAACATGACCTTCCCTGATAGGCGTTGGAACCTGTGATTCTAATTATATTATAAGAAATAGCTACTATATCCTATAGTTTCTGTTCAAAGCAAACATCCCAAAAATCAAAATGGGGTAATCCATGTAACAGTTACTGTAGGTAATTTCAACACAGGATTAGGTTCTTCATCACAATTACAGAGTAGAACATTTGTTTATCAAACTTAAAACAGAAACCTTCAATCTGTCAACACTTCTTGAGTGTAGGTCTTCTTCAGGGCCTATAATATTCATGACACACTGATAAAAATAAAAATAATAATAATTACAACCTGCAGTGGGCTGGCGCCCTGCCCGGGATTTGTTCCTGCCTTGCGCCCTGTGCTGGCTGGGATTGGCTCCAGCAGACAGCCGTGACCCTGTTGTTAGGATATAGCAGGTTGGATAATGGATGGATGGATACAATGCAATTGCATGGAAAAGGGAAATCTTGCATATACAGTATATGACAAAGATCATTTTTAAATCATAAATAATACATGAAAGTGATACTGTATTGCTATAATACATTCATTAAAAAACTAATTAAGGCAGGAAACATTCACAGATTCAATGTATATAAAAACTATGTCTTACCTTGGTATATATGTTAACAACTAAAATGAACACCAATAATATAAAGAAGAAAAAAAATAACAACTTTTCTCAAAGAATTTGAGAATTTTGAAACATAAGAAATTAATTAGAGCACTATAGTATAGAACCAAATGAGGGTGAAAAATAAGCAGTCTACAACTTAGAGGCCTTACAAATGAAGTAACCTGAGGCGAGGATAAAGGTGAAGTATACATTTCAGGAAGTTCAAAGAGATTTTTAAAGAAATGTAAAGAAAACAGGTAAAGTAATTAACTTCATTAAGACCATTCGGATTACAAATGTTAATCCCATAAATCCAAAAAGCCTCACTGCTTGCTATAATTTCCACCCCATGGATGTGGTTTTACAGTTTCAAAGATGGTAAATTTCAAATAAATCAGAGAATGACCTACAATAGGCAAATAAAATGTTGAGGTATAGAAATTCTTTCTGAATTTCTTCTAAAGAAACTTTAATGTTCATCTTTCTAGCGTCTAATACTTTAAAACTTTTTTTGAAATGTGACATTTCAGAACTACCCATAGTCTTCAATGCAACATATGTAGCTCAATCATGTCGTCTGATAGTCTGAAACATAACCAAAAATACAGTAACATATTGACTACTATGTCTAATGAGACAAATCTCACAAACTCTGTATTTAAAGTGAGCAAATTTGTTACCTTACTATTTTAAAACATCCATTATAAACAAATAGCATCTGATCTACAATTATGTGAGAAATGTTAGGGCAAACTAAAGAAACGATAGGTTGTCCATTATTTACCTATACCTACCCTGCTTAGTACTGAGTCTTTATAGATAAGTTTCATAATCCATCAGCTGTCAATTACTTCTGACTGAAAAAAAGATACATTTTTAGTGATACTTTTTTGTCTTTAACAATATTACAAAAGATTCATGTCCAACAATTTGTGACATGTGTTCAAAACAGTTTTTAAGACATTAAATGACTTGCAAGTGGACTCTCTTTTGTTTCACTGAACCTCACTAATGAGATAGATACTTTTCCAGTATACATAAAATGATCTCATAACTGCTTAATCTGATTTAAAGTCATGGGTTTCCAGAGACCATTCCAGCAGTAATGAGAAGAAACAGCTTTGGACCCATTTCATCACAGAGCCCACTCTTTCACATTACCCAGTGGATACAGTCACTTGAATAACTCGATATCACTAGGTGACAGCAGACCTACTTTGGGAACAATTTTTATAAGTGGTAGTGACACACTATACACTGTATTTGATTATCTGAGAAAGCTGACATTGATAGCTATAAAATAAGGCCCTTGGAAGTATGATCAAAACAGACTGTAGGACTGTGACCAAATGCTAAAAACTTGTCCAAATAACGGCAGAAAAGGCCTGCTAGTGGGTGACACCTCTGAATTGTTTCTCCAGGGGTAATTAAAGTTTCAGCCATACCCTTATCCATGGTCGTATCTTGTGTGGCAGATTGCCGGGGTCATTACCTGGCCGGGATGCCTAAAAGGACCGGAAGGTGGCAGGAATAGCTTCCGGGCCACGAGGGGGCAACTGCCCTGGAGCAACCACCCTGGAGCAGGAGAGGACCACGGGAGAAGAACAAAGAGCTTCTGGCCTGTTGGGACCCGTGGCCACCGCCAGGGGGCGCCTTAAGCCTCGTAGGACTTGGAAATAGTTACTTCCGCCACACTTGGCAAGATGGAGGAGGAACCTGCCAGGGACGCCCAGAGTGCTTCTGGTTCAAAGGGCAGCACTTCCACCACACCAGGAAGTGCTGCCGGATGGACGTCATCAGACACCTGAAGCACATCAGGGCAGGGATGAAAGGCGCCGCCTTCCTACAGTCGGGGAGCCAGAGTCGGGAATGGGGGCAGGACAAAGCTCCCAGGAGGAGAATAGAGGCGGCCAAGGACTGAGACAGAGAGATATTGGGGTGATTATTGCTGTGTGCATTGTGTATAGTGTTGGAACTGGATTTATTTATGATTAATAAACGTGTGCAATTTATAAAGAAGTGTTTTCCGACTGGTGGTGTCCAGGCAAATCTCACACTTGGTACCGATCAGCAGTATAGTTAACGCCGAGACATGGTAAGTGATTAAATCATTGGGGGCATTATGGTTTACAATGCATGTCCTTAGGTACTAGGTCACACTTCTATATACACCATTATATTCTGGTTACCATCAAGACAGAGAGAGAGGTGACCCCTGCCCACGACAAAACACGTATATCCGGCCCACCTTAAATCCATTCACACCTCTCCCTTGGCGTCTTTTGTCCTGTAAATGTGCCAATTAAGACAAGCAGCAAGCAGCCTGCTATTCCATTCCCCCACCGAGCAAAAACTTCTCCCAGCTCATGCCTTGATTGATTATCTGGGAGTGAAGTGCAGGTGGAAGCTGCCATTGCTGTACTTTGTATATAAGAGCCAGATCGGGTGGAATCATGAATGCGACTAAGAGAATAAAACTGAATAAAAAAAAAAAAAACAAAGCTAAGCTTTACAAACTTTCATAAATTTACAACGGCTGTTACAGCAGCTCACTTCTCAAAACGTACTCGTCTGGTCTCGAACCCATGAAGTTTTGATTATCAGTCAACAGTTGATACCATTGCACCACTGAAGCGGTTGTAGCAGATGCGTACCTTTTGTGAAAGTGTTTATTTGATCTTTGGACTTCAGGCTTCACACATTATATAATTTATGCCAACATTTTGTTATTTACTACTAAAATATGAAAAACATTTCTGTTTTAACAATGTGTTTACACAGATTATTGTAGAAACGGAACACACATGAAATGCATGTGTTCCAAATAACGATTTATTCCACTCTAAAACTCCAGCACTTCACTCCCAGATAATCAATCAAGGCATGAGCTGGGAGAAGTTTGTGCACGTTCTAAGTCGGTGGGGGGATGGAATAGCAGGCTGCTTTGCTGCTTGTCTTAATCGGCACATTTACAGGACAAAAGACGCTGAGGGAGAGGTGCAAACGGATTTAAGGTGGGCCGGATCTACGAGTTTTTTTTGTAGGCTCTGGTAATTCTAGTGTTAAATACTGTAAATACTGGTGTAATGACAAGAGGGGCCGCGAGGATACAGCACAATTTGGTGGCTGCAATTCTTTTTAATGAGACCTTGAAAATGTGCTTGAGTTATTCTTCAGGATCCACCCTCTCATGTATGCATGAGCAACACAGATTAACAATAAACATTGATGAACAAGACATAAGCCACTTTTAAGTGTATTAAAAGGAGAAAAAAGAAGACTGCATACATTAATTACACCCAACTGAAGGTTAATTGTGAAGTTAATTTGCTTTGAAATGAATTCTTGTAACATAATCAAAGACAATCACAACAAACAAACAATCAAAAACAGATAAAACGAAACTCTGAACAATTTTAATTTGCAGGCTTTTTTTCAATTTGCAAACTAATTAGCAAAAATTCTAATTAGGGTTTTTTTTATATATTTCTATAAAATAGGCACCCATGTTAATGTGGGAAACATTACACAGTGCATGTTCTTGCTCTTTCTTTCAATAATGTCCTACTAACAGTCAGGGTGCTATTATTCTAAAGTAAAGCTGTTGTTTGGGTGCTTAGATTTTCCACAGAGAGCAAGTGTAGAGTAGAAATGCAATTTCAACAACTGATTCCTACTGATCCTTTTCTGTTGTGCAGGCGTCATCATCATCAGTATCTTCTCTAGTGCATGAGGCAAAAAGTGACAGTACAGTAGCCAGCAGCAGGCTATGCAGGGGTTCTGTGGTGGCCTGAAGGATTTACTCTATTCATCAGCACAGATAACTCTGCCAGTTTCCTTTTCTTTTTAATTCACTAGTCTATCAGCTTTGCTGCCTGTGTCCACTAACATAATTCTCTAACACTCATTCCGAAGGGCTTGAATTACTCGGCTTCATAACCGCATAAGTTATCCTCTTAAGCGCAATCCAATTCCTCCCTGAATCTACTATAAGCTGTACTGATTCCAACTTCAGCTTTTGCAATAAATAAATAAGGACCTACTTTGAGTATCTGACTGAATCTGACAATCCGTCTAAAAAAAAGAATTGCTTTATAAAGGAGAGGAGATTATATGTGTGCCAAAAACAAGTAATCTAAAAATCTCATATTTCAATCGGGAAATAAAGCAGGAAAATACAATCTATGCAACAGATAAATAAAAGCAGATTGGGCAGGTTTAATTATCAATTGGCGGCTAAAGCTATTGTATGTTGTTTTAAGCTACTGATCAATGCATTCAAACAGAAGAGGAGCAGCATACCCCTGGTTTTGAGAAAAGTAAATATAGAACTTTTATAATGTGCAGTTATTAATCTACTGTATGCACCTCATCACTGCCACCCAAGACTGCCCCCCTCTGACAAATATAAACAGTGAATGCAGCAAAGGCTTATTCTAATATTCTTTATGGATCAGTTTAAATAGCCTTGGCAGATTTTTTTTTAAATAAAACACAATTTTCTTTACTAATTTAAATTATTACAACATACACACAATCTTTTTTTACCTTACATCAGATCAATATTTTTTACATTGTTGTTATAATAAAAAGTTATGTTGATAACCACTGTTCTTCTTTATCAGTTTTACTTATTCTGGGGATTTCAAGAAGAACATCATGACTACTTTTTCTTTAGAAAAATCCCGCTTCAAGGTAAAGTCCACATTTGACTAGTAATACTTGTTAATCAAAGCACTGGAGAGTGGAGAAAGGTTGCATATTGGATAGAACTCCTCAGATCTCTATATATTTGACAATAAATGTGAACTTGCACATGAACTCTATTGCATGTTATTTGAGGTGCTGCTAAAATCATAGGAAAATTGCTTATATTCACATAGGGAAATAAAGGGATATAAATGATACAGATGTACAGAGAAGAGTAAGGCAAGCATTCATTTACATTTACATTTATTTGCTTGGCAGATGCTTTTATCCAAAACAACTTACAAAAGAGGTCAATATAATCGAGTAACATTAGGTTAGGGCCTGTTTATTCAGCAAGTGTAGTAGGACAGGTAACAAAAAGTTAATTGCCACAAGTGAAAAGAAAAAGATCTAATAACTAATAAATACAAAATCATGGGTTACAATTAAACTTAGTTTAACAACACATTAACCAAAAATATAAAATATATATTACACATATATTTGCAGAACAGATGGGTCTTCAATTGCTTCTTAAATACATATTGGGAGTCAGCAGTACTGATTGAGGTGGGCAGCTTGTTACTCCAACTAGGAACTACCCAGGAAAAGAGTCTAGATTGAGACTTGATACCACTCAGAGGCGGCATCACCAGAACGTGAGAGATTAAGAAGAAGTATAGGACCTCACCAGTGTCTTCATATGCTCAGGTGCTGACCCATTGACTACTCTGTAGGCAAGCATCAGGGATTTGAACTTAATGCATGCTGCTACAGGGAGCCAATGTAGTTACCTGAAGTGATGAGTCACACGTGCCCATCTTGGCTGGTTAAATAAAATACAGGTTGCTATATTATGGACCATTTGTCACGGCTTGATAGCACATGCGTGTGCTCCTGCCAGAATGCCAGTTGTCCAAATGTGACAAGATCAAAGACTGGACCTGAAATTATGCTGCATACTCTGTCAGATAAGGTCTGATCTTGCAGATGTTGTACAGCGTGAACCTGCATGAACAAGAACAAAATAAAAATATATTGTTACTTATTTGGTTGATATTCTTATGATGACTTACAACACTTCATTCAATTGGTTATAGTTATTTTGTTTGATCAATTGGAGTACAGGCAGATGAAGTGACTTCCTCATGGTCAAACAGTGTCTGTAATGGGATTTGAACCTACAACCTGAGGATATGAAGTCCAAAGCCATAGGCACTACACCATACTGCCTGCCCAAAAAATATACACCAGACAACCCCAGATGGGGAAGCCCATCAGATATTAAACTCACAGGAATACTACTGCAAGCACAATCATAACCAAGAAAACACAGAGATGCACATATGTGCCTCTAAAGCAGGGGTTCCCAACTCTGGTCCTGAATGGCTGCAGTGGCAGCAGGTTTTCATTCTAACCCTTTTCTTAATTACTGACCTGATTTTGCTGCTAATTAACTTCTTTTGAATTCATTTTAATTGACTTACTCTTGAAGACTCAGACCCCTTAATTGTTTCTTTTTCCTCAATTAGCAGCCAAACAATAATGAGACACAAAATGAGCCAAAATACGACTAGCAAACTGTGTCCATCATACAATATCTGAGAATAAAGAAAGATGAAGGTCTCAGGAATGTTAATCTGCTCAGGTCCACAAAACATTTTAACAGTGCTCTTAGAAAAGAGAAAATCAACAATTTGTGAAATGTATGGTGTGATGGATGGCCGGCTAAATATTCCGGCCCTCACCCTCAGCCTGCCAGGTAGAGCTCTCCCGACAGCATGGACGTTCCCCGAATTCCAGCAGGGCCTCATGGACTTTGTAGTTTGTATGCACAGCCCTGCTGGATACCATGGGGGCCACCAGGAGTCGCTGTAGGGAGGCTGTCAGACTGTTATGTGCCCTATAACCTGGAAGTACGTCCTGGTCACATGAACAGGAGAAACGACGTGCTTTCAGGTTGAAGAGAAGGACTTTTACCCTGACCCAGAAGTAATGAGGACTTGTGGATTGTTGGACAGGAACCACTTCCGGGTCAGGGGGTATAAAAGGACGCTGGGAAAGCCCAGACATTGAGCTGAGCTGGGAGGTAGGGTGGTGAAGTGTCTGGGAGAGGAGGATTGGTATTTGTAGAGTGTTTATTGATTATATGAGTAGTGTGGAGTGGAGGGTGCTTTGTGCACTGTATTATTATAAAAATAAAAAGTCTTGGACTTTTACCTGGTGTTTGGCGTGGTACCTGAGGGTTGAAGAGGTCGATAAAAGCCTCTACTGCTACAATGGTTTATTTAGCTTGTGGACAACGGCTGTCCTTCAGAACTCTGTCCTTGGATATGCCCCTTGTCCCTGCTGACATTCACTGAATGATTGCTCACTATCCATCCTGTTTTGAGTTTGGGTAAAGAATATTTAACTTTAGGAATAAGGACATATACCTCTGCGGGTTTGTACCCTACACCCCCACCTACCTGAAAATGAGGTGATTGCACCCTTGGGTTAGGGTTAGGGTTAGATCAAGTACAATAAACAAAGAATGGCTCTGTATCACACTTGTTGTTAGTCTTTATTGATGATAGCCTACATACAACTGTACAATAAATTGCCACTCTATCAAAATTAACACTCATTAATTTGCAGCTACCTTTTTTGTTGAAATGGGCATCTCCAACCAATCATTTTAATACAGGTTTTTATCTCCACTCCTTAGCCTTCAATCAGTAAACCAATGTTTCATATTAAAAACTACTAAATTCACATTTGCTACCCATTAGATCAAATAACAATTCCAAATTATATGTGTGTGTGTTTGCATATATGAGTGGACCCTCAACTTGCATCCTGAACAGAGTTTTGTTCTGCCTTGATGTCAGTGTAACTAAGACAGACTCCAGCCACTCTGTAAACCTGCATTTGGCTAAATAAGTTTAAAAATGAGGAGTACAGCAAGGAGGATGGCTGCATTGCGATTCGCCAAAAAGTGAGTTGGGTGCATAGTCTGACTTCATCATGGTACAATCAGTGTCTTGCAGTGTGCTGTCATTTGTAGGTCACTTATTAGTTAGTGCTTCTGTTCTAAGATATGAAAAGAATCAAGCGTTATGCTTGAGAATGTGCCACAGAAGTGCACACTCTTGTGGGTTCCTTGCTGCAACCGGAGCATTTGTAAATGTGGTATTACTTTTGAAGTGGGGGCAAACATAAATGAAACATTTTCTAGTAAGCATAGAAAAGGTTCTAAATAATGTATTGAAAAATGGAGCTGTTGACAAACAATTCACCTTGTTCAAAGTTCATTACTTAATCACTTGTCCACAACTACCTCACTCAGACTCCCTAAGGCTTCATAAAAATTAAATTCCATATCCATTTAAATTTTCTTATGTTGATGGGTGTCAAAGGCTACGTAACATGACAAGTGTATGCACATGCCATGTAATTTCCATAAAGCAAAACCCACTATTAGCCACATTAGGACAGGATTTGCATATCACCTATGTAAGAATAGGAACAAGAAAAAACAATTATAAAATAACAAGGCCAAAACTGTAGCAATGTCCATTTCAAAATTTAATGGAATAAATAAAGCACATATGATTGGCAACAATCAGCAACTCTGCCAATTTTGCTAGTGTTTAACACTAGAAACCCTGAAGCCTATGAAAGAACTTGTAATCCCGGCCCACCTTAAATCCCTTCGTACCTCTCCATCAGTTCACTACTCAAAACGTGGAGTGGCCGGTCTTGAACCCGGGACCTTTGGTTTATAAGGCAGCAGTTCTTACCTCTGCAACATTCAAGAACATGTATAAGCTTCCTGTCGATTGACATTTGAGCTTGGGTTTTTAACTCATTGACAACAACATGTAAATCAAATGCTTTTTTTTTTCTTTGGTTATATTCTTGAATAAAAGTGCACATGTTTATTTGATATCTGGACTAAAGTCTTCACACATTATACACTTCACGTCATTATTAGTATAACATAGAAAAAGTTTCTGCTTTAGGTATGTGTTCAGCATTTCTTGCCTTGCATTTCCTTTCATCATACACTTACCCAGATCTTTATAGACATGGAACTCACATGAAATGCATGTATTCCAAAAAACGATATACTGTATTATTTACCCTATACAACTCCTGGAACCTCACACGCAGATAAGGAGCCTTGGCTTGAGCTGGGAGAACTTTTTGGCCAAACTGAGCTCCGTCAAGGTGGGGGATGGGACAGCAGTCTGCTTGTGCTGATCGATGCATTTACAAAACAAAAGACACTGATGGTAGAGGTGTAAAGGGATTTAAGGTGGGCTGGGATTACACGTTTTTTTATAGACTTCAGGGATTCTAGTGTTAAAAAGTAGTGCCTCACCAATCTTTAATTCTGAACTGTAACATTAACTCTCACAGTACTTCTTAGGGTACCTTATGGCTTTGTCAGATCTTTTGCCTTTTCGTGCACACAGATTCAGCACTACCATGGATAAATAATGGCAAATTACAAAAAAGAAAGAAAAAAATACTTTCTCAGCTTATTAATCCTTCCAAATTCTCAATTTTCTTTTTGAATGACAGTGTTTTGTCACACCAGATCTTTTTGGCAATAAGCAACTCTGGATTAGTTGCCATGTTGTTGAAGAGTAATTTCCCAAATAACTTCTTATAGTGGACACATTTCAAGGTACTAATCAGTTTCAGTATTCAGCTGCATGGTCAGGTGGTGGAAGGTAACTAAAGAGTCTGATGGAAATGTGCCAACACATGAAGAAAATGCAAAATCCACTCAGTGTCTTGTCTGAAAGTTCAACATGATGCTTTGGAGCAGTAAAGCAGCAGTGCTAAATTTAAATAATAGCATATAAAATATCAAAGCAAATTAAATTAAAGCAAATAAAGAAATTGCTATTCTAAGCATTTTGGAAAAGAGTATAAGCTTGGAGACTGCGGTAGAATATTTTTCCACGCCTACAGTATAGTTCCTGTAACATTCAATGCCCCAAACTGGCCACTATAGTCATTACTTTTTGTAATTAAATGTGTTATTAATGTGTAATTACAAAAAAGGATATTTAATAGGCTATATGCTGATTCTGCAACATTTTTTTCTAACTAAATATAATAATCCATCCTCATATGTTTGGATGAGCAATGAGTTCTACTTGAATTAGAAACCCTTGTTTTGTTTTTTAACAAAACATTTAGTCCATCTTCTTCTTCTTTCGGCTGCTCCCGTTAGGGGTTGCCACAGCGGATCATCTTCTTGCACATCTTTCTGTCCTCTGCATCTTGTTCTGTTACACCCATCACCTGCATGTCCTCTCTCACTACATCCATAAACCTTCTCGTAGGCCTTCCTCTTTATCTCTTGCCTGGCAGGTCTATCCTTAGCATCCTTCTCCCAATATACCCCTCATCTCTTCTCTGCACGTGTCCAAACCAACGCAATCTCACCTCTCTGACTTTTGTCTCCCAACCGTCCAACCTGAGCTGACCCTCTAATGTACTCATTTCTAATTCTGTCCATCCTCGTCACACCCAACGCAAATCTTAGCATCTTTAACTCTGCAATCTCCAGCTCTGTCTCCTGCTTTCTGGTCAGTGCCACCGTCTCCAACCCATATAACATAGCTGGTCTCATTACCATCCTGTAGACCTTCCCTTTCACTCTTCCTGATATACGTCTGTCACAAATCACCCCTGACACTCTTCTCCACCCATTCCACCTTGCCTGCACTCTCTTTTTCACCTCTCTTCCACAATCCCCATTACTCTGTACAGTTGATCGCAAGTATTTAAACTCATCCACCTTCCCCAACTTTACTCCCTGCATCCTCACCATTCCACCGACCTCCCTCTCATTTACACACATGTATTCTGTCTTGTTCCTACTGATCTTCATTCCTGTCCTCTCCAGAGCATATCTTCACCTCTCCAGGGTCTCCTCAATCTGCTCCCTACTATCACTACAGATCACAATGTCATCAGCAAACATCATAGTCCACGGGGACTCCTGTCTAATCTCGTCTGTCAACCTGTCCATCACCATTGCAAATAAGAAAGGACTCAGAGACGATCCCTGATGTAATCCCACCTCCATCTTGAATGCATCCGTCACTCCTACTGCAGACCTCACCACAGTCACACTTCCCTCGTACATATCCTGTACAACTCTTACATACTTCTCTGCCACTCCCAACTTCCTCATACAATACCACAACTCCTGTCGAGGCACCCTGTCATATGCTTTCTCCACGTCCACAAAGATGCAATGCAACTCCTTCTGGCCTTCTCTATACTTCTCCATCAACATCCTCAGAGCAAACATCACATCTGTGGTGCTCTTTCTTGGCATGAAACCATACTGCTGCTCACTAATCATCACTTCACTTCTTAACCTAGCTTCCACTACTCTTTCCTATAACTTCATGCTGTGGCTCATCAATTTTATCCTCCTATAGTTACTACAGTCCTGCACATCCCCCTTATTCTTAAATATCGGCACCAGTACACTTTTTCTCCAATCCTCAGGCATCCTCTCACTTTCCAAGATTCCATTAAACAATCTGGTTAAAAACTCCACTGCCATCTCTCCTAAACACCTCCATGCTTCCAGAGGTATGTCATCTGGACCAACGGCTTTTCCATTCTTCATCCTCTTCATAGCTGTCCTTACTTCTTCCTTGCTAATACGTTGCACTTCCTGATTCACTATCTCCACGTCATCCAACCTCTTCTCTCTCTCTCGTTCTCTTCATTCATAAGCCTCTCAAAGTACTCTTTCCATCTGCTCAACACACTCCCCTCTCTTGTGAGTATGTTTCCATCTTCATCCTTTATCACCTTAACCTGCTGCACATCTTTCCCAGCTCGGTCCCCCTGTCTAGCCAATCGGTACAGGTCCTTTTCTCCCTCCTTAGTGTCCAACGTCTCATACAACTCATCATACGCTTTTTCTTTAGCCTTCGCTACCTCTCTCTTTACCTTGAGCCTTATCTCCTTGTACTCTTGTCTACTTTCTGCATCTCTCTGACTATCCCACTTCTTGTTTGCCATTCTCTTCCTCTGTATACTCTCCTGTACTTCTTCTTTACACCACCACGTTTCCTTTTCCTCCTTCCTCTGTCCAGATGTCATGCCAAGCACCCTTCTTGCTGTCACCCTTACTGCATCTGCTGTAGTTTCCCAACTGTCTGGTAATTCTTCACTACCACCCAGTGCCTGTCTCACCTTCTCCATAAAACTCAACCTTTCAGTCTTCCTTTTTCAACTTCCACCATTTGATCCTTGGCTCTGCCCTCACTCTCTTCCTCTTCTTGATCTCCAACGTCATCCTACTGACCACCATCCTATGCTGCTTAACTACACTTTCCCCTGCAACTACTTTGCAGTCTTCAATCTCCTTCAGATTGACTCTTCTGCATAGGATGTAATCTACCTGTGTGCATCTTCCACCACTCTTGTACGTCACCCTATGTTCCTCCCTCTTCTTAAAATTCATATTCACCACAGCCATGTCCATCCTTTTGGCAAAATCCACTATCCTTTGACCTTCTTCATTCCTCTCCTTGACACCATACCTACCCCATCACCTCCTCATCTCCTCTGTTCCCTTCACCATGTCCATTGAAATCCGCTCCAATCACCACTTTCTATCTCTTGGGTACACTGTTCATCACTTCATCCAACTCACTCCAAAAATCATCTTTCTCATCCATCGCACACCCAACTTGCGGGGCATATGCACTAACAACATTCATCATCACACCTCCAATTTCCAGCTTCATAATCATTACTCTGTCTGACATTCTTTTCACCTCCAGGACACTCTTGACATACTGTTCCTTCAGAATAACCCCTACTCCATTTCTCCTCCTATCCACACCATGATAGAACAATTTGAATCCACCTCCGATCCACCTGGCCTTACTCCCCTTCCATTTAGTCTCTTGCACGCACAATGTATCAACCTTCTTTCTCTCCATCATATCGGCTAACTCTCTCCCCTTACCAGTCATACTGCCAACATTCAAAGTTCCTACCCTCAGTTCCATTGTCTTTACCTTCCTCCTCTCCTCCTGCCTCCGGACACGTCTCCCCCCTCTTCTTCTCCTTCTTCGGCCAACAGTAGCCCAATTTCCACCAGCACCATGTTGACTAACAGTACTGGTGGTGGTCGTTGTTAACCTGGGGCTCGACCAATCCGGTATGGAAATTTGTATTGTTTTCCGTATATTGATTTGGCAAAATTTTACACCAGATACCCTTCCTGAAAACATTTAGTCCATGCTAAATAAAAATGTAACTTGATATCCAGAAAACATGTCCAGCAAGTAAAATGCTAGTAGACAGGCAAAGTGTTATGTTCACCATATTGATTAGGCAGTTATAAAAGAACAGCTCATTTTAATAATTTCTCAGAAGGTGATGGCAATGGAAAATATTTTTTATTTCTATCTTCAATCCACAATATGATGCCTCAGAACCTATGAGAGATAAAAGTGATGAAATGTTCTGACTGCTACATCAAAAGTATGCCACATTGCTAAAATAAAGTTATTCAAACAGCCCACAGTGTGTACTCAGTCCTGAAATAAGGAGCTCTCATTACATATTTGGGTTTATTGAACTACTGTACATTTGGCTCTAGGCAAGCCTGCTAGAAATCCCAGGTACACTGTTCAAACATTCTCAGTTCAATGTTTTTAGGAGGCTGCACTCTGAGTATTTTGTGCAATTCAATACCAACATAATACAAGAAAAGAAATAATAACATTAGAAAAAGTGCAGCATAAAGGTTCAAAAACTTCTTCTGAAAGTATTAGCTTACACACTGTATCTCTTAAATAAAACATATGAGAGCAAAAAGGAAGCTATTAGATTTTAAGCTTTTTTTTAAATTAGTATTTTAGGGGCTTGGAATTTTTTGTGTACCATTTGTTATCCTACTTTACAGATCTTTTTTAGAATCTAGTCTAACAACAAAGCTGCAAAAGTTGCAAAAAAAAATCTTTCTGAGACAGTTGTGAGAACACTCGAAAATGTAAAATAGCTAGAACAACACATTTATTGTTCATCAAGATAGTTTCAGTCATTCCGTGCATTTGCTAAATCCCACCAACAGCATTCTTAACACAGATTAACGAGGTATTGATTAGCAAAAGTAGGCCTGCTAGTGGTGCACTTTAATAAATACCTGGGCATAATGGAAGATAATCACAAAAACTGGGGTGCATACAATACAGGCTTGAAAGTGGCTAAGCGAACACACTTAAAATCATTAAGCTAACAGGTATAAAATCAGCTTTTTATCAATAAAAGTATATTTTGCAAACAATGGCACAGCAAACCAGATTTTCAAGGTGAGGTATTCAAGCAGTCGTATGCTTGTAATAGTTCTGCTCAGATTCAGGATTCTTCTATGTCCCTTATCTCTTTCTCTCATCCACTCTTTGAAATAAACACCCACATAGTGGTCTGTTGGCAGGAATTTTATTTTGTTTTATGTCTTTCTCAGGGGGCCAAACATAACAGAACTTCACATGAACTAACCACCACTGCTGCATCTCTGCTCTTTTTCTTTGTCTCCCCCTTCCCTCACTAGCATGTCAAAAAATAAATTAATAAAACTAGACTTCTATAAGAAAACATATTTTAATATTATTCTATGTAAATCCTCTGTATTTAAAAACTGAGACTTATACTGCTAATAAAGAAATGTAAAGAAACTGAAGAAGCTGAAGACAGAAAACACAGTGAACACCCATGCAGCTGTCATAACCTGTAAATCTCCTAAAAATCACAATCAGTGGCAAAAAGTATTATTGAGTGATGATCTCAAATTTGAATACTGGGATGTTACAAGAAGAGTTGGTGTAAGGTACATAGATGTCTGTTTGCAGTGTTCTGTGATGCAATGTGACATCTCTGTGATGGTCTGGGGTGAAATTAATGAAATGATGAAAAGTGTAAACATATTTGAATTCTGGAAACTTATTTACAAACAGTTTAATCTTTCAGTAGAATAACAACTCCAGACATAATCCAAACACCATAAAGACCGTCCTGGAATGGACATCTTTAGATGGAACACAGTATTATATTGGCCACCTCATTAGAACCTATCAGAATGCTAATGCCTGTTGTTTCAGTTCTTTTTGAGTTAATTTTACATTTGAGTCAACATCATAATGAACTGCACAAAACTATGGGGGAAATAATAAAATTAACTAAAAAGGGTTAAAAAGTAATTTAAGAATTTACGCAGACTAGGAAAATATAGAAATATAAATCTTAACAATAGGAGTGCTTGTGCAACTAGTACATACAGATGCTGATTCTAAACAAAGAAGGTTAGTAAAATGAGCACTTAAAGAAAAATTCCTACACAACACTTATTTTATATACAGAACAATGTCCAAGACAAGCAGAACTTAAATGATTTTAAAGCAGGAAGTATGACGATCTGGGAGATACTATCAAACAATGAAATGAAAGTGACACTTAAAATAAATAATGATTTGGGCAGCAAAGTTACCCCCACAAGAAAGAGTGCTGTGCAGTGTTTTGGTAATAGTGACACTTATGAATATATACTTTATTAGCTATTTGTAGCAATACAGAACAAATAATTAAAAGTGTGGCTCACTGAACCTAAATAATAAGGCCAAACAAAGTAATAATTGGGCACAGCAGAGACAGAGTGTCTTATGCAAAGAGTGACTATGAGTGTGCAGTTTGTGAACACACGCAGGGCATACTGTTACCAGGTAGTCCATTATCTCCTACAATGGCATCTGGCAGCTATTTTTTAAGAAACTGAAATACATTTTATTTGGCCTTTATATCAACATTTCTTTAGCTATAATTTGTTGCATCAGGTGTACACTTTGAATAACACTGAAAATGTTCATGCAGGCTTCTTACATCTCACAAGAATCAGCTGGAACAGCAGTGGCAAACAGAGCAGCCAACCAATTGTACTCTTTGAAAGATCAATGTTATAAAAGAAACAAGATTTTCTTCTTGTAATTCAGAGAGGTTCATGCCATTCTAGTGTGCACAGTTGTAGATGCTGACAAGGAGCGTGAGTTTGAGGAAGTTTCACAGTTTGAGGTGTATTGGCTAGGCTGACAGCAGGAATAGAGCACACTTTTTTCAAGGTTTTTTTTCTTTAATGTGTAAAGAGATTTCAGAGATGTGTCTGCAATTAAATGTAAAATAAACTTTTTTGGTTGCTCATTTTGCATTTTTTGACACCCAGGTATCCGCATACTGTATGTATTGTACAATATATAATTGGGCAATATAATATGTTGTATGTGTGAAATAATGAAAATAAAACAAACATTTAACAATAACTGGCTGATTTGAATTCACAAACTGAAAAACTGGCCTGAAAACTGTGCCTGTTCTGGGAACTCAAAATCAGGCTTGTGACTGGCACAAACAAACAAGCCAAGATTTATATATGCCAGATGAACTGTAAAATATCAGGCCCAAAAAACAAAACAATATTCTTTAAAAGTAGTAGAATGCATTACAAACAAGATTTAAAATTGGAATTTAAGAAAATGGTGCCTTCAAAAATCCAAAAGATATAATCAAAACCAGAAAGAAAGGCAGAATGTTTAAAACCCAAATAACCAAAAAAAAATGACATGAAAAAGAGAATTCAGAAATGGGAGACAAACAATATAAGAAAGCACTAATGCCTCAACTCTAAGCTGAGTCATCTCAGGCCTTATATGAGCCAAAGGCTATTTCCACAGTAGCAGCATTGGCGGTCCTACCCCCTTTGGCTCAAGATAAAAATAACAAGGACAATGATTATGAAGATTAACTTAAGAAAATAATGCAAAATAAATAATAAAAAATTACTAACACTAAGAAGCTGATATGAAATATTATAATTAATTTTTGCTGTGTTACTTATTACTAGGATTCTGTGTTTTCAGGTGTTCCCATTTTGGTTTTAAGATGACAAAGAATTTATTTAATCAGCTCCTTGGTACAATGTCTGGTTTGGGACTGTAAATTATTTTGAACTGTTTCTGCTGCCATTTTTATGATGATGGGCATCACTATTTTGAGCACCCATTGTTAAGATGCTGCCACCATAGTTAATGGGGGGAATTGATCATGATGTTAACAATGCAACAAATTAAAAGGTCATCCATGAGTTCGTTTCATTCTCTGAGTGTGTGGACCAGAAATCCTTTATTACCCTTGGTGAATTTCAAATCTTGTTATTTTGTTCTTCTAGTATTAAACCTTTGAATTATATTTTTTGACTTGGATTTAAGCTTCTTAATTTGGCTTCATTACTTTCTGCTCTCAATTTCCTGGCTCCAACCTGTCCTTTCACTTTGATAATGCCGATCTCCTGATGTGCTTCATTATTATTTTTGCTATCTTGTATAGCACAATAGAAAGAGACAAAAAAAAAAGAAACTAAAACCAGGAATAGCGCCAAGGCTAAACCATGACACTGGCACATGTATACTTGATAAAAAGAAGAATAAATTAAACAACCAGAAATAGCCTATGGCACACAGAAAAGACCATTCGAAGTTTTAGTTATATTTGAAATATACTTTATTCTTTTAACATATGAATTCAGGTGAGTATATTCATTCTGATTGAACCTAGGGACAATGGTGACAACCAGAAATGAGCCTACAGAGAGAAAGCCATAATAGTTTGATTTTTTTATGTCTGGCAGCTCTCTCTAAAATTAAAAAAAATATAAAAAAACCAAGAAATATCCATAATTCAAGGTTTAAGGTTTTTATTAATTTATTTTTAGGCAAGAAAACATGAAATTTGCCTTCTCAGTTGAATCCAATTGCAGGCAGAAATGATATCAAACAAGCAAATAGATACAAGACAGCTTAGAACTTACACAAAAATTCTAAAATGTTTATATTATTTGAAAAGCAGCATTTTTATTAAAATTGACAGTACATTTTACCTAAAATGGGTACTTCATACTTTAGAAAAACTCAATACTTATGTCATTTTTTATTTCTCTGATATTCCTTATTAAAAAGACTTATAGCACATGGGAGAAAGCAATTTTCTGGAGTGATTTGAGTGGATCTTTAGATAGACTATCCTCCCTGATTTACTGAAGTTAAGTTCTGTGTGTAATGAGTGTCTGTCATCAATTGAAACGATTTCCAGTTTTTTTAACACTGCCCTGTGACACACACTTACCAAATCATCTACGTCAGCCCCAATTAACTTTAGCTGCATGTTTTGGTAATCTGCTGGAGCATTTTTTAAAATTTGGTTTGTCAGACTACTAAACCAGGCAATGAAGCTGAAAGTGATGACAGACTGAATCACACTGCGATAAAAGAACAAAATGAGGTCTGAGTTTATGAAGGAGAAATAAACAAAATTGCAATTAAAATATATGCTTTTGTATTTGTATTTAAAGTAAAATTATTATTTTGGGCAGCTCCTAAGTATTTTATGTTCAATCAATATTTCTACCTCCTTCCCAAAAACAACAACGGGTGTCTGTTAAAGTCAAATATCATTTGTTTTGTCTTTTTGACATTCAAGTTAAGTATTCTAGTTAAAAGTTGTTTTAAAACATTACTAGTGCCATAAAACCTTTGAAACACATAAGAAATTACTTGGCTTGTTTAAATACGTTTGAGTGTACTGGTAGAGGTTATCCTCATTCATATCATCTCAGAAGTAAATACATAACAGTATATTTTTATTTATATCACCTCTCATTAAAATTATTTGCTTATTTATATTTACCCTCCTTTTATTACCTTGAAGATAGTACTAGGGTGTTGTACCGTGTTAGCCATTATGAATGTAGAGTAAAGCCAAGCAAAATGACACCTTTTATTGGCTAACTAAAAAGATTACAATATGGAAGCTTTCATGGCCTGAAAAAGGGGCCTGAGTTGCCTCGAAAGCTTGCATATTGTAATCTTTTTAGTTAGCCAATAAAAGGTGTCATTTTGCTTGGCTTTTCTTTACCTTGAAGATTATAAAGAATTCCTGAGATAAATGCCAGTTATTTGTATTGAGACTATAATGTTCTTCACTGGATGTCAATGAGTATTGATCCAGACTCTATGATGGCATCACAACAGTATAGAAAGCAAGAGCTTAGAATAAATACTTTAGGAAAGAAATGTGCTTTGATTTAGGTAAAACAACACTTTAAGACATTTTTGTAGTCAATAATGACTCTACTTTCCTCCAATATTGAGACCACCTCTTTATAAAATTGTCTCCGGAATACCAACATCTCTTCCTCGCACCCAACCTGTGGAGCATAGGAACTTACTACATGTATATAACTAGCTTCACAACTTTTAATAATAAATGGAGTACAATTAAAAACCTCAAATATTTAGTAATGCTTATTAATATCTGTGCTAGCATACCATGTAAAATTTCTATTCATGTTTTACCTAAGATCATTACCACTATTGAATTGAGATAATTTTAGGATTTGAACAGCAGTATGTTTCTTTATGATTATCTGATTCAGCTGTTAATGTTACACACACACATGCCCACAGCATTCAGCTCCTAACTTTTCCCATGTAATCAGTCTTAACAAAGTTCTCATTATATTTAAGCATGTTTACCTAAGCTGTCTATTCAATATAAAATATGTCTCTGCGAGTATTCACTTACTCTTACTGCACAAAAAAGACACAGAGAGAGAAGGGATTAAGTAAGTGGTGTAAATACGGCAAATATCGAGATGTGCGCAATGCTCACATTGCATATTTCCATGACTCTACATGTACGTGTTACAGTGTACTTTACTCACTTGAATCATATCACAAATGGAAACAGCATGATAATAAACAGTACATCTCTAAAAATATCCACAGCACAAACTTATAGAAATGAAAACAATCTACAGAAACACAGAAATGTCTTGTATCTACCTAATAATACTTTTCATCTTCCAAATCTGCTTTTTCCTGTCAGTCTACCTAAAATATATTAGGGCAAAGCGGTGGCTCTGAGGCTAGGGATCTGCGCTGGCAATCAGAAGGATGCCCTTTCGATTCCTGTAAACGCCCTTGTGCTTTGTCCTGGGTGTGACATTAATCTGCACCCAGCCCTGCAAACAGGCCCTCCAACTTGCAGGAAACACTTGAGGGTTGATGGCAGGACTGGCACTCCAGCAACCATAAAAAATCTCTCACTGTTCCAGTGTTGTGCTGCACTCAGGTCCTAATAGATGTGGTTTGTTGTGTAGTAGGTGTGTCAATGTGCTATCAGTGCAAGCTCCCAACCGCTAAAATATATTCCATATAGATGAAGAATGTGCATACTCATTTCTTGACTTTCTGAGGTGTTCTTCCACTGGTCCTGCTCCATGCTCCCTCTACTAATTTAGAAGCTTCTTGAACCCGACACTGTCGATAACTTACCCAGATGAGCTGGACAAATGAGGAAACCACATGAAACAAGAGGAAGGTGCAAAAGTGATCAGTGCTTTTATTAAATAAAAATCCAAACAGTGTACAAAAAATAGTGCAGTGCCCAAAGTTAATAAATAAATAATCCATAAAAACAGGTGAATTGGTGGAGGTTAAAAATTCAAAAACAAATCCATTAAAAATGAGGTTAAAATACTGACAGGAACAGTCCTTTATAAAAAAAATAAATAAACCTTGTGCCTTTTCCTTTATCTGGTGTCTCCTCTGCCTTTCCCTCACGGGGCTTGCAGCAGAGGAGTCACCCTATCAGTAGGTGCAGCTGACGTTCCAGAGGTCCGGTTGCCTTCTGTCTCAGGCTACACACAGGGTTGCTCGCCAGACAGAGACTTGGGTCCCCAGCAGCCAGGGCCCTCACGCTGGGGCTCTTCTCCCCCAAGCCTCCTCAACCCCTGCTGCCTTCCCGGCCTTACACAGCAATCCGTTCACCTTCCAGGTCGCTCCTGCTCCTCATAACCTCTTCCAGCTGCCCCCACACCGAGTGTCGGCCACACACTCCTCCTTAGAGGCACTTCTCCCAGCTGCCTGCTTTATCTCTCACAAGCCTGATCCCATCCACTCGCTCACTCCCTCGACGGCTCTTTTCTCCTCCTGCCTCCCTCTTCCTTTAACCTCCATTCTCCTTTTCCCCCCTAGCACTCCTGCTTCTCCCTTTTAAAATGGGGACATGGGACAGGTGTGACGAATAGCAGCTCCCAGTATCAGTTACGGCCACGGATGATTCTATACCTGTGCACTTAAGTGTGGGACCGCCGGCGTCATGCAAGTGTGGTGATTATTTATTTAAAGTGGCAATCAACTGTGGACTTCACTTTACCACACATTTCTCAAATAAAAGCCACTAGTTGCATGGGAAGGCTCCATACATTGACCAACCCCAGGCAACTAGTGGCACAGGTTCACGGCATGGCCCTACACTGCACTAAAAACAATAAAAGCACTAAAACAAAACTTTCTAAAACCAACCCAAGCTCCCATGTAAAAACAGAACATTAAAAGAGTAAGAACTTTAAAAAGACAATAAAAACAATCAATAAATAAATATGCATTAAAAGGTTCAGTCTAAAATGTCCTCATACAGCTTGGGTCCGTGGGTTCTTTAAAATAGTCAGGCACCTTGTTGTTCTGTCTTCTTAAATCCCCATCACCAGCTCATCCCACCGCTGCCACCATTTGTAACACCCTGGGTAAGGACACTGTAGTACAAAACATGATTTGGGGTGCCAGCAGACGAAACCGTAAGAGAGACTCAACCTAAAAAGACTGTTCAGATACAGGATTCTGATTTATTCCAACTGAGCCAAACTATTTTACAAACAAAAGTCTTGCAATAAAATATTTACAAAGTCCAATGCAAAGAATGCAGGTGTTACTTATGATATTTACAGTGACTTCCAAATCAACAGTGAAAAAAAAAGAACAAAAAAAAAACTCTTCCACCTTCTTCATCTAACTACAATATGGTTCACAATGTACAGGATGAAAAAAATAAAAAAGAAAAATTAAGCATTAAAAGGACGGTACATTTCTCCACTACTCAGTTAAACAAATCAGCAGCACAGATCTACATTAAAACCAGAAGACCGGGTCAAAAGATGACCCCATAGCATTCGGACCATGGTTTTATACCGCAAACCCTTTTGACCATCCAATCTGCATTTACGTTATGAACTTCCAATAGCCAGTCACATCGGGACATGTGCCATTTGTCAACACCTGCTCAGGGGCAGTTTCACTTCCTTTCGCTTCTATGCTTTGCCACACGTTTGAATTCCCTTTGCCAGCTACTTTAAAACTGAGCTCTCTATCCTTCTGACTTGTTTCTCTGACTTGCACCTGGCCACCGAAAACTGTCAGCACACTTGATAAATGGCCTCAGACACGTGCCTCGGCGGTGGCTAGTTTGAGTCGCATGGCTTGCTCTCGGAGCACCTATAGGCATCCAGGCAGCCCTTTGAGCATCTTAATGCTCAAACTGCCGATAAAATTTTGTGCCGCTTTGATGTTAATCTGTGAAGGGGCACTAAAACAGATAAATGAAAACTTTATTTCTTTAACATTTTTTTTTCCACATGTCCATGACAAGCCAAGCGGCTGTCTCTATATTTGCATTATTTACAGTCACTGAGCTTGGCTTATTACAGTCCTCACAAATCCTTCTCAAACTGAATGAAAGATTTCTTGCAAAAATCATTCCCAGTATCAACCCACTTTACATTCATGTTCATGTGGGCCAGAGATTTAGATCCTATTAACCTCAGTTAGTTCCTCACACTAGTGATAACACATCATAAAAACATTCCTCATGAGCTGTATTATCAGTAAAAATGTCACAAGGTCACCATAAGCCAACCCTGTCTGCTTAATAACTTTTTATGACAACCCTGATGCTTGGCCTACTAGTGTAACACATTGGAAACAGTCCTTCAGCTGTGATATATGTTCTGTCATTAGTTTTTCAGTTTTAATATATATTCTGTTGTAAATTCTATATTTTAAATGTTGAGTAGAGAAGTACATCATATATCATGATCTACATTTTCTAAGTTCCGAGATGCATAAGTTTGTTGGTGAGAAGAATGCTTTACACTTGTAATGAACCTTTTAGGCAGCATCAAATAAACAGATCAATGATGATAATAAATTGCTGTTATTGTATCTGACAGAAACAAAATATTTATAGCCCAGAATGAATTATGTTTGAATTTAGGCCCACTCCTTTGATGTAATAAATGAGGCAAGTATCTTCATCCTAACTGAACACATGCAGAATGTTGACAACCAAAACCACAAAAGAACCAATGAAAGAAAGAAAAAAAACATTACCATCAATTTATAGTGAGGCTATTGACAATTATCAATGTAACAGCAATGCTGATATCACATCCTGGTTTTCATACAAATTAGAGTTGAGTGTACATAAAAGCGAATTAATTACCAATATATAATATAAATGTAGATAATATAATTTTAATAATGTCTTGAAGCATCTAGTGCAACTAATAGCAATTAAAGGAGATGCAACTGAGCAGTTAAGAGAAAATGAGTATCTTAGCAGGAATTCAGGAAAAATGAATGAACACATCAAATGTAAATTTTCCAAAGAAGAATGTGTGCAGAAATTAGGTTAAATACATTTCTATTTCAGTAATGTCGTTAACAGTTCTTTAATCTTTCTTTTTGTAAAGGGTGTCGAAGAAGCAAGCCTTTATCCAGGTGCTAGTATACACCAGAGGATTACTTCTGGGACCCTCTGAGAGCTAAACACATTTTTTATTTACTAATTAGTATTCCAGGTATACTATGTGGCTCCAAGTTTCACTAATAATATTGCACTGAAACAGACACCAACTTCATTTGCACTCTGATCTATTCTCCAATAAACATTTGCACTTTATAAACATTTTTTCATTTCTTGCAGAAAAACCTCCAGCCCTGAAGTGCTTGGTTCCTCAGGCACATAATCATAGAACAAGAATGTCTGTAGCTTGCAGGCATATATTCTAGAATCTAAAGATAGACAAGACATTTCTCCAGGAGCTTCAGGACTG
Source organism: Erpetoichthys calabaricus (assembly GCF_900747795.2). Classification (NCBI taxonomy): domain Eukaryota; kingdom Metazoa; phylum Chordata; class Cladistia; order Polypteriformes; family Polypteridae; genus Erpetoichthys; species Erpetoichthys calabaricus. The sequence goes on from NC_041398.2 coordinate 71,789,883, forward strand.
TATGAAGAGTGGGGGCACCAAATAAACAGGACAAAAAACTGTTAGGCAATTGAAATAGAAAAGCCGGCAGCTTGTTGGGTGGCCAGCTAGAAAGAAGTTGAAAAAATAAATGTGAAACAAATAAACAAAAAAAAATCCACATTAGTGACCTTCGTCTTAGGATAAACAGCACCAGCTTCCACAGTTATAATACTTAAATTAGTTTCACCATGGAATCAAACGTAGATTTTCCTTTTGCTAATTCAAATGGAAAACCAAATGTGCAAATGTCTTCAGTCTTGTATTCTAAAACAAAACTGAAATTTAATCTTATGTATCAATAGCCATTACAAGAGGAAAGATGACTAAATGTATGTAGAGATATAATGGGTGACTTTTAAAATAAATATAATTCATGACATCTTGTAAAATTTTAATCTTCATATAAATTAATAATGTCATAATTAATGTATACATATTCCCAAATTATACACAACATTGATTAAAATGACAAATATAAGGTAAAATGAGTGAATTTCTGCAAAGACATTTTTTTAGATTTTTAATAGCATACAGTTTGTTCCAATTAATTTTCACAGGTTTAGCAAGAAAAGACTTGCAGGAGCTGATATAAAATTTTGGCTTAATATTTAAAAATCCAGTAGAACCCATTTAAAAATATTATTTGAAAATATGATTATTAAAATATTATTATTGTTATATTATTATGATTATTATTACTTTTGTACAAATCACCAAACACTGTAAAAATGATAAAGAAATTGGTATTATGTATGTTGTTCTTCATACATTCTACTATACTTTCTGTAAAAGCATTTAGTAAAAATTCAGTTTCATTTGTGTACCCAGTTGTGTAAATTTAGGCTCTTAACGCAAAAAAGAAAAACCTTAATTTAAGATTGTAAAATGACAACAAAAGTTCAGAAGCAATGTCTCTATGACCAAACAGTGAACTTTTGTGAGCAGGAATGCCAAAGGTCTTAATCATGAATTAAAGAGGAAGAAGGTATTCTCTCACCTAACAGATCGAAACGCCAAGATAGTATTTTTACAAGAGACTCACTTAATCAGCAAAGATTAGTTTCGATTGCAAAGAGACTGGACTGGCCAAATATTCCACTCTAGCTATACAAAGAAAACTAGAGGCATGGGAATCTTAATTCATAGAACAATTTTATTTGCAATATCAGATGTAGTATCTGATTCTGAAAAGCGCTATGTGATGGTGATGAGTAATTTATTTATTTGGAAAGTGATTTTCATAAATATCTATGCACTGAATGTGGATGATAGGGACTTTATCCAAAATGTATTTGCATTGGTTTCTAGCTTGAACACTCACAAAATTATAATGACCGGAGACTTTAATTGTGTTTTAAATCCAGACCTGGGTAGGTCTTCAGCTACAGGGGTGACATCTAACACTGCAAAAATAATCACACAGTTTTTAATTGATCATAACTTATCAGACCCATCCAACCATGCCCCTCTGATCATAGAGCTCACAGCATTATGCCCCCACATACTCATCTCTCAGCTGCCATCTTAACCCTCTGTTATTAGCTGACAAGAACTGTAAAGAATTTATATCCAAGCAAATTGATTTTTTAGAGATAAATGCATCCTTAGAGGTTTCTGCAGGAATATTCTGGGAAACTGTGAAGGCATTTTTTAGATGACAGATTATCTCATATCTCTCCCACAAAAATAAATCGGAACCCATGAAGGCCTCAGAGTTAATCAGTCAAACTACCAGAATAGATCAAGAACATGGGAGGTCTTCTAATGAGGCACATTTTAGGAAAAGGCAGGCTTTGCAATTCAAACTCAACTTTTTGACAACAAAAGAAATAGAACATCTTATTTTTAAATTGTGATGTCATTACTATGAACACAGAAGGAAGGCTGATAAGATCTTAGCTCAACAAATCCACAAGCAGGAAGTTTGCAATGCAATATCAGTAATAACCAACACAGACGGAGATGGAGATAGAATCATTGGTTATAAAAATACTACTATAAGTCCTTATATTCTACTCAGTTTAAAGAACTCAAGACACAATCCAATGCATTTTTTGATACATCACGTATACCATTGCTAGATACTCTCAGTGCAGAAGAATTGGATACACCTCTGACACTATCAGAATTACTAGACACTATAAACTCACTTCAGAGTTGGATAGCACCAGGTCCTGATTGCTGCACTGCTGAATTTTATAAAACATTTTCAATCAAGTTAGCTCCCCTTTAATTAGCAATTTCAATAGAACCATTCAATAAAATTCTACCTCAAAATTTTTGCCAAGCATTAATTACCATTTTTCCTAAGAAAAATTAGGACTTATTACAATGTACATAATACAGACCAATCTCACTTCCGAATAATGATGTTAAGATACTAAAAGAAGTCCTAACTAGAAGGCTTGAAAAATCGCTTCCTTCGATAATATCACAAGACCAAACTGGATTTATTAGAGGCAGACATTTGGCTTCCAAATTTTGACACCTATTTAATGCTTTTTATAAACATCTATGCATGGAAGTGTGTGTGTCAGTCTGTCCGGCCCAGAAGTGTGAGGCTACAGCATGACGCTCAAAGAAAGCGACTCTGTCGCCAAAGTGAAACTTGCTTAGCCGCTAATACACAAGCGAGGCGAGCACATCGGCAAAACGAAACCTCACAGGAGAAAGAAACTCACTTAGCCGCTGATAGAAAACGGAGGCAAGCATGTCAGCAAAATGAAACCACAGAGGAAAGAGAACTTTGCTTAGCTGCTAATGCACAACCGATGCAATTGAATGATTAAAGTGCCAGAATCCATGGTTTCTAGGAGCCTGGGCTGTTTACAGCACGGGCTTACACAACTAGTGCAATACATTCACCCTTAAAGTCACTCCACAGATTTTATTATCTTTGGATGCAGAAAAGGCATTGAATATGGTTGAATGGGATTACCTATTCACCACTTTGCATAAATTTGGGTTTCGCCCTAAAATATGTGCATGGATCAAATACTGTATACCAGTCCAGAAGCTTCAGTCTTTATTAACAACACTATCTCAGACTACTTCAAACTAGAACGTGGCACTAGACAAGGATGCCCCTTGTCACCACTGCTATTTGCAATCATCATTGAGCCTTTGGCTGTTCACTTTCGAAATGCATCAGAGATAAAAGGGGATTTTCAGAGAAGGACTTGAACAGAAAATATCACTATATGCAGGTGATATGGTACTGTATATATCAGGACCACAAAATTCAATGCCTGCAGCCCTAACTGTACTAGCAGAATTTCAAAAGATATCTGGACTCAAAATTAATTTGAACAAATTAGTTGTGAGTCTCTTGCTGTAAAAAAATTGCTCACCTGACATGTCTTAATAAATAATTTTCTGAGTATGTCTCCATCACTACTTGACTTGAACATAAGCTGTATTAGGCTGGCATCACTAAGCCCACTCATAAACCTCTTTTACTCGCGGATAAGTTCTCCCGTGGATAAGTCGAGACTTGATTTTACAGAATAATTTCTGGTGTTTTATAATGTCGGTTGTACAGTATAAGTTGATTGTGGAAAACTCACGCTATTTGTAGAAGGGCTTATGATATGCTAATGCCCACCTGAGAGAGTAACCACAGAGCACACTGCCTATTTTTTCTATGTGGGTGCGGCAATGCGCTGTATCAGCGTGTGCTCCTAACCTCTCTCTCTCTCTATTGTGCCTACATGACCACATGGTAATACCCAAATTATACCGAAGCAACGTTTGCACTGATTTGTGTTTTTTGTATCTCACACCCTCATTCACCTTTATCGTAAGAGAATCCCTTATCTACGATGGAGTGTTCGATCAGAAGAAAATATGAAGCTAGTTTTAAATTAAACATCGTTGAGGTAGCAAAAGAAATTGGTAACTGCTCTGTTGCAACAAAATTTGACGCTTCTGAGAAACTGATGCAAAATTGGAGGAAGCAAAAATTAAGTGTCACATTTTTTAACGGGCGTATAAGTCAGGGTCTGATTTTATGATCGATTTTTCGGGTTTCAGGACCCGACTTATACATAAGTATATACGATAGTACATCAGGTATATGAAGATAAACCATGCAGTCTTCAGTCAAGTGCTGACTTCCCAGTGGTTCACAAATATGATTAAGTTATTCTACAAATGAATTTGTTGCTTACAACTTGCTTGCAACTGGTAGCATTATCCACAGATGTACTTTTTTCTCCTATTGACAAGTAGAAAGAAATTCAGTGACAGTGTTGAAGTCAATACAGAAACAGAACTTTAAAATATACACACATACAGTACATTCATTGTAAACCTGCTCAACCCAACTCAGGATTAAGGAGAGAATTTAAAAATGTGTATTACTACTACAATTGATTAGATTAGATTAGATAAGATAAATGTCATTAATCCCAAGGGGAAATTCAAATTTATATAGAAGCAGAAACATAAAAAACAAGGATACAGACTCACATTAGAAATAATACAGCCAATCAATCAATCACAAATAAATAAATGAATATTATACAGAAATTTCAAAATCAACTTAAAGCACACGTTGGGAGGAAGCACTGAATTTACTGACTGCAAAGGGGAAAGAAACCCTGAGATGAACTTCTTATAACACTGTGATGGAATTAGCCTGTAGTTAAAAGTGCTCCTAGACAGCACGTCCTGTGGCATCCAGTTTTACCACCCTCCTCTTTCCACAACAGTGTGTCCAGTGTTCGCCCTGTGATGAAGCAGTCTTCTCTGATAAGTTTATTCAAGCATTGTGCATCTTTTGAGCTCAAGTTGCTTCCCCGGGAGACTGCAGCATAGAAGAACACAATGGCTTCTATGGACTGGTAGAACATTTCCAGCAGCTTGTTGCAAACATCAAAAGACCAGAGTCTCCTTAGTAAGTGCAGTCTAGTTTATTGTTTATGTTAACCACCAGGTATTTACAGCTCTGCACCACTTCCACATCCTTAATTTTAAAATGGAGCCAGGTTTCATTTGTAGCTTGGTCAGTCTGTATGGACTGATTCCTGTAACTGAGTAAATAATGCATGACTCCTACTCAACAAATCTTGCATGCATGCAACTGACAGCATGACACGCACATGTACTTCTGCTGTGGAGGAACCTGTAGAGCAGGTGTCCCCAACTCTGATCCTGAAGGATACCAGTGGCTACAGGTTTTCATTCTAACCCTTTTCTTAATTGGTGACCTGTTTTTGCTGCTAATTAATTTCTTTTGAATTAATTTTATTTGACTTGCTCTTCAAGACCCAGACCCCTTAATTGTTTCTTTTCCCTTAATTAGCAGCCAAACAATAATAAGATACAAAATGAGCCAAAACACGACGAGCAAAACAGGACCAACATTGTTGATCATACGATATGTGAAAATAAAGAAAAGTGAAGGTCACAGGAATGTAGATTTGCTCAGGTCCCCAAAATATTTTAAAAAGAGAACATCAACAATTTCAGAAATGTTTGCTATTGCACAATGAGAGCAGCAACAAGCCATGGAATTAAAGAACAGGTTTAATTAACAATAAGAATCAGCGCCTGATTAAGCAACTGGTTAGAGTGAAATTGGTCGGAGTTTCAGGCCCTGACTTAGTTGGTTTTCTGTTGGCTCATGCACTTCACATTACATTTCTGTTTGGGTGCCATTTAAGGAAAGGAATGACGAAATTCAAGAGAACAATTTTTAAAAAACAGGTCAATTCAAATGAAAGGAAAAGGAGTTAACTGGCAACAAAAACAGGTCACTAATTAAGAAAAGGGTTAGAATGAAAATCTGCAGCCACTGGGGCCCTCCAGGACTGGAGTTGGGGACACCTGCTGTACAGGTTCCCCCACAGCAGAAGTACATGTGTGTTTCATGCTGTCAGTTGCATGCATGCAAGATTTGTTGAATAGGAGTCATGCATTATTTACTCAGTTACAAATTAAACCTGGCTCATAACAAGCTATAATTCAACCCGTCCAAAAGAATCTTAAAAAAAAACAAAAAAAGAACAAAGAGAAGATGATGTCTTTTTTCCCGATATAAATGCTTATTCAAAAATTTGATTAATTAAATCTTCCCGTATTTTAAAAAAGTGAACAGATCCTTTCAGTGAGAATTTAATATTTTCCACTTTCACATAGTATAGAACACCAGTTATCCACTGACTGTTTACACAAAAATAAATTTTGATTACTATATATAAGGTAAAAAAACAGCTGAAAATCTAAAATAAATATTTTACAATCTATTTACTACTTTTTTACTATCACATCATCAATATGTGAGTATCAGAACAAAGAGGCATACTAAAGGCCATTTACAGTCTAATTCATCTAATCTGCAAATTATCATCTAAAATTCTCAGGTAAAGATTCGATGTAATGTAAAACAGAAACACAGAATAAATGAGAGGATCTTTTAACTCTGAACTTCCCTCACCTTTCACATGTTGTTGATGACAAGATTCTATATAAAAATAACACATTGTACTGAATTGCCATGTACAACTTTGCAGTTTACTGGTGCTCTTGATGTTTTGTCTTCTGTAGCAATAACTAGCATCTCAAGATTTGGAATATTTCTAACTGGAATTTTGTTACTTCCCATTGCAGTGCAGCTGACTTGAAGGCCATTGTTTGCAAGATAGATTGAAACCTTGTTAGAAATTATGTCCCTTGATTTAATTTTAGTTACTGAATTGCACAGAAGAAAAGGAGCAACCCGCAGAGCAATTATGCAAATACAAACAGCATGGTACTGAAACTGCAAAGAGAAAAAGTAAGAACAAAGATTTTCTTTTTAAATAAAATGCAATATAGAATAAAAACATCTAAAAAATTGCAACAACAAAGGCTTACTTTTTTAAAACTGAGATTCAAAAGAAAACAACTTATAATTATTAGCTTAAGACTCAAGCTAACAAAGTAATATTGAGACAAACTGAAGGGTTAATTGTTCTTGAAATATCCCATATATTCCTCCAGTCTCAAGTTACTTTTATTTAGCACTAGTGGTTTACTTGTTGAAACACACAGCACATAAATATTTTATCTACAAGGAACTTTAATGCACACAGTTTGTATTGCAACTGTAGATTTGCAGGAAATTGGTAAGAGGTTTTACTTTTTTTAGTCTAAGTTTCATTACCTTCTGGACATATCACCTGGGATTGATTGGCTAGGTCCTCAGAAAAAAAGAATAGGGGAAGTAGGTAAATAAATAAATAACAAACATAGCAAAAATAAATTGGTGCATGGCACCCATGGCGCACGTCCATCTAATAATAGTCAAAACGTAATAAGAAAATAAGCTTCCCAGACATATGAACTGGGAATCCTAAAAAAGAACCAACTGTAGTGCATTTCATTTCTTTATCTTCCAGCAAGCAATTTACAGTAAGCAGTCAGTTCTCTGACTTTTATCAGCCCTTCATGCGATACTAGAGTACTTTTCAGCTACTTCATTCTTACATGCTCAGGTCATATACAAGAGCCATTAATGCATACTTTAACAAACTGGGTATCTGAGTAATGATCAGATGCTGTTTGGACATGTATACACATTTTGTCAATGTTCAAAGTACATTAGGCCACAACACTCTGCACCCATATCTGTATGGAGTTTACATGCTTATGGGGAATTTGAGTACTCTGCTTTCCTCTCACATCATGCATGTTAGGATAGTTAGCAGCACTAAATTTTCTTGATATTTTTTAGGTTGACCTAAGTAGACTTATTTCCCCACATTGAAGAGTGTTTGCATGAGGAACATGCATATACTAAGCAAGCTCTCACAGATAAAAAATAAGACAAAAGACAAGAATAAATGTTGTTTTTCTAACATTAAGAATACATCTAGGATTTTTTTAGGATATTAGATTATAGAAGTCTGTAAAAACATACAGTTGAGTTCATCAGGGGCCCAATCGCCACTTGAATTCAAATTGCTTTTATTACTGGGAATAAAGTAGCTTTTAAATAATAGGTTTATGAGTCTTCAGAATTGATGACACACTTATCGTGGAATTTGGCTTATTGTGTCAAAACTCTACACACAAGACAAATAAGACAATCGGGCATAAACATCTATGTCAAGGTGAAACTCTGCAGTTAAAACCCAAGAGTCCAGTTTCAAAATGAAATGGCAATTTTGCAACAAACTGATACACAAGTGCACCATTTGAATTGCACTCATTCAAAGCATCAACAACACACTGATGAACTTTATACAAAACACTGCTGTCTTTAGTACTTTGTTGTATCTACAGTATTTCATTTTCTCATCCAGGCTTCTGTGACAGATTGTTCCAGTACAGTGCCACTACTCACATTTCAATGAACACAATAATCATAAGAAAATAGCACATTTTGACACAATAGCAGGTTTTTAGAACAAAAAATGTACAAAGTAGAATTACAGTACAGTGATCAATATAATATGTTAGTGATAACTCACAGAAATAGAAAAATAATTAAAGTAAAATTACAGTACAGTGACAAACCAAAAATAGTATTGTTTCGGATTGTAGGGTATGGGGTTAGGGTTAGGCTTAGGGTTAGGGGTAGGATTTATGAATCCCACCTTCTGTAAGGGTCTGGCCACATCTCTTCATCCACTTCATAAAAAATATCATCCCTGGCTAACCAACAGGGAAAATATTGCCTTGCCTGATCTATTCAACACTGGACTGAACCAACCTCAGTGTCTCCTCATGCCTCTTTCATTGCTTGCAGAAGGTACAGGAGAACATGTGGTTATTGGTCATATAGTTTCCAATGCCAAGCCAAAAAGAATTCCTCAATCGGATTGAGAAATGGGGAGTTCAGACACATTCACTCAAAACTACAAGCTACAGGTAGACAGATGCCCCCACAGACAGCCTTCTCAACCACAAATGGGGGAACTGCCTAGGTAACTTACTGTTTTTTATAAATGTATCCATGCAGTGGCAAAAGGACACAATTTACTGCCATTGCTCTATTACAGTGTAGTACAGTGACACTTGCTTCATTGTTAGTTGGTGTTGACACAAGATTCGACAGACTGTCAACATACTGATACTGTTAATATTACGGAATATTGTGTGATCTGTGAGGATTTCCTTGTGTACCTAATGGAAGCGGGTGGTGTTTTTGACAACAGACATAGCCTTCCACCTGCAGGAAGATGTGTGGCTATCCTGTAGATAATCCAAGAACATGATGTCATTGGTTAGGTTCTTTTTTAAATACTGCACTGTTAAACGGTACACAGTAACATCAGGACAGTATTGCATGTACTTCAAAGCACTATACTTTTTTTTGAGTTCACTGAGAAGCATGGAACTAATGTTATAGGGATATATTGTGTTGTCCGGTGATGCAGAATGATGTGTAACAATTACATAGGTACTGTCTAGTGTTGAAGACATACCTGATCACCAGTCTAAATGTCCATATTATGGATAGTACCATGTAACGACACTGGTTGGGCTGGACTTTCTGGCCAGTGTCCCTCACTGTCAGGTCATTATTTATGACATGGTCCACCAAAGTGGCCATAATGTTGTTGGTAATATAACCTTGTCTTTTGCCTGGTCCCCTTCATTGTTTTTGTCCCAGTCCTCCTCTCTCTCTTCATCTTCCTCAACCTCTTTCTCTTCGGTCTCACTGCCTCCATATTTACAGAGTTCTCAGAAGAGAGTTGAAGTTTCCAGTGGTCTATTTGTTGTGCTAAGGCTAAGACTAATTGGTGTTCAATTACTGTATAAGTGTTTTTAGATGTGTGTGTAGGTGCTGCCAATTTCAAATGTTTTTTATTTTTTGAAATAGAAGTGTTTTCCAAATGATTGTAAGTGATTTAAATCCTGAGTTTAATGTAAGAAGTAGTGTGTAGTATTTTGCAAGTGTATTGCAAAATTGTAAACAAGGTGCAGAACAGAAAATGTGTATGTACTTTTGCTGCCTTTGTTTAAGTCATGGCTTACAAAGGTTACAGTTTTAATGCTTTTGTCTGAGTATTCACTTTCAGTGTGTAGGCAAATCGTGAAAACTATAAATCTGCAACAATTGAAGCTTTGGAGGTGGATGAGAGCTGCTGTCTCACAGAAATTAATTAGTCTTATTTCTAACATGCTTGTGATACCATTCACTGAGAGAGAACTGCTGCAGAGAAATAAATTTACTAATATTTTTCCAGTATATAAAATGTAACAACTGATTCAATAAAATATTTAAAGAAAAAGGTTTTTCTGCTTTAAAACATTTTATTTTCCTAAGGAAGGAAAGCCTTTTCCACCACTTCTTAATAAATTGTTTTAAATTCAGATCAAAGGTAAGCTTGTTTTCAGTGATTGTCTGTCAATATTTGTGACACTGCACCATCTTTATTGTCCTCCCTTTTATTTTGGTTGAGAAAGGGAAAGAAGAATATTTTTAAAAAATCTTAGTTTTGGAGATATCTATGTAAACAAAATCATAATCTGTTTGTTTGCTTGTTTGTTCGCAAATCACTCAAAACAGCTGAATCGATTTTCACAAAAGTTTGCATGTGCGTTATCGCTGCTTCAACTTACAAAATATCAGGGAGCAGGGTTAAAATGGAGGGGGGCAACCAAAAAATCAGCACTGACTGGGGGAATACAATTCCAAGCAGGCAGCAGGAGTATATTGACACACAAAGTTTTGTACCAGCCAAAGTGCAGGTACAGCATTTTCTTTTCAACCAATTTGGATAAGAATTTTATTGTCTTGTCAGATTACAACTTTTGTCTAAGAGTATGTCATTTTTTTCTCATTGTGGGTTGCGTTTAGCCATGTTGAGTTTCCAAAAGACAGGTTTGCTTGTTTATTTTCATCTAACCCTTTCCTGAGAAATATACAGGTCCAAAAGGGGCTTATGGTGTTGCCAAGCTCTTATGAAAAAAAGTTCCTTTCTTTCAGCTCCTCCCAAAATTTTTATAACTTTAAAACACCTTTTTTAGTGAGTTTTGTGGTTGAAAAATCACATGTGGAACAAAGTTTAGCAACGGTTTAGCAAAACTGTATGCAAAAGAATACCACTACCTGTTATTTTATGATGTTACATTATAAGCAGGTTTGTAAAATAGATGGATTTTATGTATATATATTATTATTACTAGGTGCAACAGAGATAATCCAGAATGAAATGTGATTTTTTTTTAGCGTATGCCTGGTTACTGATTAGAAAATGGTACAAAAAGTGAGGATGGAGTTAGTAACTGTTTCTTGATGTAGACGTTTTATGATGAGGCAGTGTTCATTTTAGGCTTTCATGACAATACAACATCATGACTCGTAGTGAATTAATATCAATGTTGAATCTTCAACATTATCTAATATCGAAACTGATGTTTTAAGCCCACATCACCCCCTCAGTCTCTCTACTGTAGATGTTTTCTATGGCCCATTATTCAGAAAGCCAACTTGTTTATTAATATGGAATTACACATCCATCCATGAAGCCACACTTAATCAGGACATACAAATGGTTCCAACTCAGCAAGGAGTTACTGCAATTATGGAATTCAATTATACACAAAAATAACAAATTCTTGACTCATGTAAGTAGATAGAAAGGTAGTGCAGATGATGGATGGGACATTTGCCTTTCAGACAGCAATGACAAAAGGATCAAAATTTATAAAACAGTTATATATTTGTTTCCTTATCTTAGCCCATTATACAAATATATATACTGGGTACTTCAGCTAGTTTAGCTATGAAAAGGAATAATTGCACTATCTAACAAAATCATCAGTAATAGGCCCAATGAGTCATAAGCACATCTGAAAGAATGCCTGTGCTCATGTGAACTCTGGAAGTTATTTGTTTACATAATAAACAACAACAGACCAACAGCAGCCTTGAGGTGATACATTGACTGATGAGAGCTTCAAAGAAACAGCCATCAACATACATTCTTTGTGTTCAATCAGTTAAGAAATCCAAAGTCCAGGTAAGTATGTTTAAGTTCAAAGAGAAGTAATCAAGCAAAATGTGAAACCATATGACATTAAAAGCAGATGAAAATCAATAAGTAGCAGTCATGTGGTTTTTGGAATCTTCCAGATTCTCACATGGCAGATGCAGAAGTGCAGTTATTGCATTCCCAGCCTTCCCCACCTTTTGCTTTGTACGCTTCTGGTAAGGGTCCAAACAGAAAGAAATGAGTTTGGTTTACAAGCTCTGTCGTAATCAGATTCTCGAAAGATTTCATGATATTTGTAATTAAATTAATTACTTAATTTTGGATGTGCAATTTCAGTGACTATATTAACCTTTTCCTGCTTCCAAAATCTGGACACCTATTGTAAATCCAGAGAAATCACAAGTATGTAGATATTAGACAGAAATATTAAATGGAGTTATTAGGTACAGGACATTGCATTTTCCACTTATTCTGTCTGATCAATACCTTTTTTAAGTTCAGCTTGTATTTGACATCATCTTGATTAAAGGAGAGCTGGTTCAATGGCTTACTCACGCCTCTCGACACTGGGTAAACACATGCTGATCCATTCAGTGTATCGCACATGTATCCATGGACATCTAAGGCCATCACAGACCTGTTATTACTCAATCTGTCATGTCGCTGCTGTGCGATAGGCCACTCAGAAATTCTTTCTATTCCACATGGTTGAGAATAGATGAGATTAGACAGCAGGTGTTGCAAAATGGGCTACACTTTCATAATAGTGGATAAACAATTTAGCGGGAACTGAATCCACGTATAGCAAGGATTTACTGTGTTTCATATTCTCAGTTTAACAGATATAAAACCAAATCAATTACTTGACAATGTGCTGAAGTGGCTTGCCCTCTTTCCATCCTCTCAATAAACACTTCTGACTTCATATTTTTACTCCAATTTCTATCCTTTCTTCATTCATACCACTGACTAACAGAAGTCACAAAATATATGCCACTGGGTCATGAACCCATAATAGTTTACATCACCTAAATGACCATGCAAAGCCCAAGTTAGACATGGCCAACATGCTATATCACCACAAGCTCCATTATATCCTGTGTGAAAGAATGATTCTCAACACACTGGAAAGGTTTGGAGCAGCCACCTGTATATTGTCACTGGCTGCAAAAGGTTTAAAGAAAAACAAGTTGTTGTCAGGTTGAGTATCAGGATTGAACTGAACTGGATATTTTATATGCCGTGAACTGGAAGTGATGTCATCTGGCCAGAACAGGAAGTGACGTCAGTCTGGGCGCCAGAACCGGAAGTGACGTCAGTCTTGGCGCCAAAACCGGACGTGACGTTAAATCAGGTAGGTTTTCACATATTTTGTCTGCGGACATAACAGAAATAGGTTTAGAGCACCCTGCCACCCCATGGTCTGGCGGATAATAACCTCCATTTGGTCCACTCAGCTCGTTCCTAGTCGCACGTGTGTGACATCTGATATAGTGGCTGTCTAAGGTGAATGGAACAATAGAAAATTGCCAAAACAATATAAACATGAAAAAAAACATTAAAACAGCACAAAATGTGCTTAGATCATCTGACAGGAATAATCTTTAAACCTCACTTGGGTCAGGGTCGACCCCCTTAATATACAGTGGCTCCAAATTGGACTATCATGTAATCGCCACTGGTGTCCCTACTTCCTTAAGAACAGATTATTCTATAAAGGGCATGGTTTCCAGATTGTCTTTTCTCTGTTTTAAGCAGTTTCATCATTATTTGAATTTCTCTGCAGCCATCTGTCAGATTGGAGGAGTTTGACATTTTGCCAGTTCTCCAGGATCATGTTCTCTCTATGGTGCCTTCAGTGAGCTCACCTATGGAGAATCTATGGCACATTCAGGGGTAAAGTAGTAAGTAATGCCTGATAAAAAAGATAAGTCATTGCTAAATTAAGTCACAGGGAAATGAGTATTGGCAGAACCTGCAAATGTCATGACATCAAAATACAAAATGCATAGGAGTCAAATGATGGTAACCGTTCATAAGCAGTTCAGTTAGCCATTCTGAATGTGTGATATGCAATAGTTTTCAGACACACAAGGATGGGGTTTGAATCCAGGAGATTTTTATAATAGCTGGAGCAGCATTATTCTGAACACCACTGTACAGCAGAGGTTTAACACAGATTAATATGTGAATGTGGAGACTGTGGTTGAATGTGGCAATGATACTTTTCGAAACAGACGAAAAAAATGTGTTTTTCACTTTATTCATTTGAAGAAAAAAAAAAAAAGAAAAAATGCTCAAATGTAAAATTTACGTCTTGGTGCTTCTAACCAAACCAGGGTAAAGAATAACTGAAAAGTTCCTCATCAACTTGCACGAGCTCTGTCATGTGGCTTTCTTTGGCCAAAAGTGACCATTCCTTCATGGTCGCCTGAAATATATGGTGGTTGGACTGGAAAGGGCAGGGCTAGGTGCCCTCCCTGGGCGTTTTTTCTGTACTGTAGATTGAGAAAAAGGGAGGCAAGGTTAGCGGCAGCACACCCTCTTGTCCCAGCGGGTTATTACATTCCTCTACATAGCCCTCTGACGCACATGCATCACACATTTTCCCACTTAGCTGAAGCCCAGAGGGGCGAGAAGACCTAGCTGTAAGGTCATGGACTCGGGAGAAGGCATTGGTGTTGGAGTGAAGGGTTTCAACCACCATCAACTCACAGGGTTGGAGGCTAAGGAATCAGAGGGTGATCTGCAAATTCAAATCTGCATTGTTCAGCCCAGTCCAGAATCGACTACACCCTTATTGTAGTAACAGCCATCCCCAGTTCCTCTTTTTATTGAGGACTAAGACAGTTCCTCTTTTTATTGAGGACTAAGACTTTCCCCGTAATTAATTTGTCTGGCATCCAAAAAAAACGACAAGGTGCTGCTTGAGTCGTGTTCTACCTAGGGTTTCAAGAGGTTCACATAGTACACACACTCTTGCGGATGCCGTTTGGAGTGATGGATGAAGTTGTCCACCAGCCCTTTTCACTCCTTGACTTTGAATGGCTCCTGTCAGTGCGTGAAGAGCTTGGAATGAGATGTGGGAACAAGTACCATAACCCATGCATGCTGAGCGCCAGTCTTTCCCATCTGCCCGCATGGCCTTTCTCAGCAACACTCAACCAATCGATCTGTTTGGAGGTGGTAAATTGATGTTCTGAAGTGCCGGATTGGAGGAGTCTGCCAATCTTTGTGAAAGTCTGCAATAGGAATGGTGTTCCCTGATCTGTGAGGATTTCTCTTGGGATACCAACCCATGTGGAGACCCCAATTAGTTCCCGTGCAATAGTCTTCGAGTTAGCCACCTAGAGAGGTATAGCCTCTGGGTACTGGATGACACAGTCCACCAACATAAGGATGTCCCCTGGCTGACAGATCAATGTCTATGCCAACAACAACAACAACAACAACATTTATTTATATAGCACATTTTCATACAAAAAGTAGCTCAAAGTGCTTTACATAATGAAGAAAAGAAAAATAAAAGACAAAGTAAGAAATTAAAATAAGACAACATTAGTTAACATAGAAAAGGAGTAAGGTCCGATGGCCAGGGTGGACAGAAAAAACAAAAAAAAAACTCCAGAAGGCTGGAGAAAAAAATAAAATCTGTAGGGGTTCCAGGCCACGAGACCGCCCAGTCCCCTCTGGGCATTCTACCTAACATAAATGAAATAGTCCTCTTTGTAGTTAGGGTTCTCACGGAGCCACTTGATGCGGATGGTCATACAGACTTCTGGCTTTTAATCCATCCATCATTGTTGGAATATCATGGTGCTTTCGGTAGATGGTGGTGGCGCAAGCCACCACCAACAGGACACCGGAAAAGGAAACAGAAGAGAGAGTAGGGGTTAGTACAGATTTTGAATGAATAGTTATTATAATGAATTGGATATACAGAGTATCAGGATTAAATTAAAGTGAAGTTATGAGAAGGCCATGTTAAAATAATGTGTTTTCAGCAGTTTTTTAAAGTGCTCCACTGTATTAGCCTGGCGAATTCCTACTGGCAGGCTATTCCAGATTTTAGGTGCATAACAGCAGAAGGCCGCCTCACCACTTCTTTTAAGTTTTTCTCTCGGAATTCTAAGGAGACACTCATTTGAGGATCTGAGATTACGATTTGGAATATAAGATGTCAGACATTCCGATATATAAGATGGGGCGAGATTATTTAAGGCTTTATAAACCATAAGCAGAATTTTAAAGTCAATTCTGAATGACACAGGTAACCAGTGTAGTGACATCAAAACTGGAGAAATGTGCTTGGATTTTCTTTTCCTTGTTAGGATTCTAGCAGCTGCATTCTGCACTAGTTGCAAACGATTTATGTCTTTTTTGGGCATTCCTGAGAGGACTGCGTTACAGTAATCTAGTTGACTGAAAACAAACGTGTGAACTAATTTCTCAGCATCTTTCAATGATATAAGAGGTCTAACTTTTGCTATGTTTCTTAAGTGAAAAAATGCTGTCCTAGTGATCTGATTAATATGCGATTTAAAATTCAGATTACAGTCAACAATTATCCCCTAAGCTTTTTACCTCCGTCTTGACTTTTAATCCTAATATATCCAGTTTATTTCTAATAGCCTCATTGTATCCATTTTGCCAATCACTAAGATTTCAGTTTTCTCTTTATTTAGCTTGAGAAAGTTACTATTCATCCATTCTGAAATACAAGTCAGACATTGTGTTAGTGAATCAATCAAATCGGGGTCATCAGGTGCTATTGATAA
Organism: Erpetoichthys calabaricus; assembly: GCF_900747795.2. NCBI lineage: Eukaryota > Metazoa > Chordata > Cladistia > Polypteriformes > Polypteridae > Erpetoichthys > Erpetoichthys calabaricus. The sequence continues at coordinate 71,806,612 of NC_041398.2, forward strand.
ATACAGCTGTGTGTCATCAGTATAGCTGTGGTAGCTCACGTTGTGCCCTGAGATAATCTGACCTAATGGAAGCATGTAGATTGAGAAGAGCAGCCGCTTGAAGGGAATGTCAATGACTGGAAATGGGACTAGAGGGGCACAATCCTACTGGGGAATATGGGTGAGTTGACACTCTGGACAGGATCTGCAAAAACGCTGTACCTCCTTGTGCATGCCTGGCCAATAAAAGCATGCAGTAACATGCTTCAGGGTTTTTAAAGGGCCCAAATGCCACTGCAATAAGTGAGCGTGTGCCAGACTACAAGTCTCCCGACGATAGGGCTGGGGGACAAGGAGTTGGATCTTTATCTCATCCCGGCTTTCTGTTACCCGGTACAACAGATCATTGTCAATAACAAATTTAGGTGAGGGTGGTGGGGGACCATTGGAGGTTGTCCTTTGATAGCAGTGACTGGAATTCCTTGCATGCTTCAGTGAGTCATCATTCCACTGCTCGCTCTTAAAAGAAGTGGGCAGGTGATGAAAATGAAGCTGCAGGGAGGCTAGAGGGTCAGGGGTGTCACTAGTCTGTCCTGCGGGATCCTGTGTGGGATCCACCAGATTGTACTGGGTTGATGCCCACTTACCTGACATCTTACATGGGTGGGACTCCGTTCTGGATGGTTGGTCTTCGTCCATCACAAGGCTCATCGGGCCATCCAGGCAAGGTGGGTCCTTGTTGGGTTTTCTTTGGGGCCAGTCTCTTCTCAGTATGAGGGCATACAGAGCTTTGGAACTACCACCACATGTAGCCGTTTAAGGAAACCATGGCCAACCAGTCAGCAGATGGTGGTGATGTAGGACCTGGCCTCACCATGAATGCAAAAACTGCCCCTCTTTTGGTCATATTGTTCTGACGGGATATATCAGCGGCAATGATAGTGGCATTGCCGCCGGAAACTAAGAGGTCCTGGATGATGTTCTTATGAACACCTCAAATTAGGGTGCCTTATGCTAACACAGGCTTTTTAAAATTATTTGTACAGTAGCTGATAAAAAATTTTAACAGCTTGACAGAAAAGTATTGCAATAACCAGTTCTACTTGAAAGAAATGAATCCACTAGCCTTTCAAGATTCTCCATATTAACAAACCATCTTAATGTCAAAATGTTTCTAAACTAAGGAAATGAGGGCGGCACGGTGGCGCAGTGGGTAGCGCTGCTGCCTCACAGTTAGGAGACCTGGGGATCTGGGTTCGCTTCCCGGGTCCTCCCTGCGTGGAGTTTGCATGTTCTCCCCGTGTCTGCGTGGGTTTCCTCCGGGCGCTCTGGTTTCCTCCCACAGTCCAAAGACATGGATTGGTGATTCTAAATTGGCCCTAGTGTGTGCTTGGTATGTGGGTGTGTTTGTGTGTGTCCTGCAGTGGGTTGGCACCCTGCCCAGGATTGGTGTTGGCTGGGATTGGCTCCAGCAGACCCCCGTGACCCTGTGTTCGGATTCAGCTGGTTGGAAGATGGATGGATGGAACTAAGGAAATGTGATAAGTGAAGGGGTGAATGTGACCAAACTAAAATGCAGGCCTTTTGAGATAACAGTCATAAGTTTTGACTTTCTATTTGGAAAACTACTGCCCACTGAATTCAAAGACAATTTTCATTTTAGCTGTGCTTAACAATCCAACTGTTAAGTCCATTTAAAAGAAAGTTAAAGTGAATAGTATTAGAAACAACAATGTCAGTTTTCCTGCATCAGAGGATAGGAAGATATCATTCACAACACATGAGAGTTTCTGTTCTGTGAAGATGGTGTAAACCAGGGTGAAATTACTGATGAAAGTTGTGCTTTTATGGTATAAACCAGAATGATTAAGTATACTCTTTGAAGAAGAAGGTGGCACACCAGTCCTTTATGTTTGCATATGTCTTAACAGTAATTTGAACTTACTTAACTAACAATATCTGGAGTGTCATGCAAGTTCAATGGTCACAAAATATCACAGAATGGGATGATGCTGTCAGGTCTGTCTCGACTGGCATCAGATCACTGTAATCGCCAAGATTCGCCTCTCCCCCATTTTCTTTGGTCAAGAGTCCTATCCTGAATTCAAATACTCAGTCCTATGAGAATTGTCTTTTCGATGTTTGCCCAGCACTGATTTTTCTGGAAGCATTTTTTAACAGTGTTTTGGCAAAAAAGAGCCTGCATTTTACACATTGTCAGCATTCAACTTGATAACTGACATGGGAATTATGTAACACAAGTAATATTGGATTTTTCTTTCATGGGTGTTTTTGATTTTGTTTGATGTAGTCCAGCAATGGTCACCTTTCAGTCATAAAATTTTTTATCTTCACTCTCCATGAAAACACAAGATTTTTATCATGACACAACACATGGGTTAAGTAACATAAAATAAAATATAATTTCTGGATGGAGTTTTCCTTTACAGGGTTGTCCTCTGTTGGCTTATTTACCACAAAGTGAAAGTAGCATACACATGGCTTCCTTGTGGCTTTTTTCAAATTTAGACCCATCAGCCACAGACAGTAGTCCTCCTCAGGACTTGTGGTAAAGAAAATAAAAGGATGCTGCTGATGCCATTCTAATCTATGTAGTGTCATGGCTTGAAGCATTAATGCACATTCTTTCTTTTTCAGATTACTGTGCCTATGTTTAAAAGAGGAAAAAGTACTGGACATTTTGTAGCTCTTCACTGGTTTAAACAAGTGTGAACACACAATTACAAAAAAAAGGTGGTGTTGCTCATTTTAATTTAAAGAATAAGGGGCTGTAGCCTGCAGGTCCCACTGTAAAATTGAAAGCTCATGCTGTATGCCTACACAATGCAGAACTATCCCTACTGGTCTACTGTAAAGGGGTATATTTTCTAGAAAATGAGTTGCATTGATTAAATTGTGGAAAATCGGGATAAATACAAATAAGACAAACCTGAGCTATTTATAAATACTTTAATAAGATAAATCACTGAGAAAAGCTTATCACCTATTTCATTTAACAGTGCAACTTATGGGGCCACCAGCCCTTAATATAGACATGTCACTTTATTTTTAAAATTAGGGGGGTCATAGGTAAAGATATAGGGCAGGTATCACATTAGAAAGCAGGGGAGAGATTTGTTAGCACAATAAACTCTTTATTTCCTCACCAATTGTTTCTTACCAAGTACACAGCTAAACAGAAAACTGTAAATTATATTATTTCTATATGGGTTTTGTTTTTCAACTCCTTCCTTCACCCCAGACCCCCTAATATGATTATTTAGTGCTAATTTCCTAAAACTCAATATACAGAGAGGACACACTCCAGCATTTCCACAGTGTTATTAAACTATAAACTGGTCTCTGGGCTTAATTTTGAAGCAGCCTGGTTTGAATCACGTTTGTAAGAAAGATCATTATTTTACACTTTTGAAACATGCTCAGACTGTGATTGTCCCCATTGCCATGCATGCAAGGTCACATTTGAAGCAAATCTTCTGCAATTCAGGGCTCACCCTAAGAATACGATATAATTAGTAAGGTTTTCCTGCTTCTCATAAAACCCAGGCAAGGCTACATTAGTGCTTTGGGAGCAGTGATTAAACAAAGGCTACAAATACTTCACAATCAATACCACTGAGTGTTTTGTGGCTTTTTTCTTTTTTCACAAATGTCAAATGTATTTAAAAGCTCAAAGTGCACTACACATCAGGTAATCAATATCATCATTGTTGTCTTAGAAAGTGGATGGATTTGGATACAACATCAAGTCTGCCACCAAACACAGAAATTCACAAAATTTGTCTTCATATTTATCTTTATACATTATTGTAGGTTAGCGTAGTGGTAGCACTGCTGCCTCGCAGTTAGGAGACCCAGGTTCGCTTCCCGGGTCCTTCCTGCGTGGACTTTGCATGTTCTCCCCGTGTCTGCATGAGTTTCCTCCAGGTGCTCCGGTTTCCTCCTACAGTCCAAAGACATGCAGGTTAGGTGCATTGGCGATCCTAAATTGGCCCTGGTGTGTGCTTGGTGTGTGTGTGTGTGTGTGTGTGTGTGCGTGCGCCCTGTGGTGGGCTGGCGCCCTGCCCTGTGTTGGCTGGGATTGGCTCCAGCAGACCCCCGTGGCCCTATGTTAGGATATAGCAGGTTGGAAAATGACTGACTGACATTGTTGTAAATGCAAGTGAGTCCAGTAGACTAGGAACATAATGCTGGGAACAGGATTTTGTATTAAATACTGTATTTTCACCAACTACAAACCTGTTATGTGGTACCTAACAAACGCTCCTCTCAGCAGTATTAAAGAGAAGCATACATAAAAGTCACATGAATAGATAAAGGTGCGCAATTATAGAATACTGGTCATGGGTCAGTATGGCTGAGGGCAGTGAGTGGATTCAAGCATTTTAAAGCTGCCATGCCGCAAGTATTCAAAAAGTGTGAAGTAGCAGAGCAATAGAACATTATAGGAAATGCATTTTATACTTCAAAAATATTTGTGTTTTTACCATATTGGTATACTGAACATCATTATTTGCATATGGTTTGTAAAAGAACATATAAAAATACGAGGGACATTCAAAAAGTTTCTGCACATTTATATTTTCATTGGAAACGGTGAAGGCGGGAGGAGTAGTAATTGGGCATTAAAAAGTTGGTACGACGTTGTGAAAATTGCATCGCAAACGAAGGTGACTATATAGAAAAGTGATGTCATTTGTTTTTGAAATTCTCGTGCATTGCAAGCAAAAGGAAGCCCAACCTAGAGAGTAAAAGTCATTAAGGATACTGGAACTGTTGATACTGGAACTGAAATTGCGCTTGGCAGAGTTAATTCTAGTATTGTCATAAATTAAACCTGTGAAATGCAGTATTCATCTATATAAATATGAAAATAACATTCAGTTAAACATTATAAAATAATGTACAAATCAGCATTCCTACCACAAAAACACATATGCGCTTATAAACACATATATTGTACACACTGCAATGATTGAAGTGGAAAATAAGAACTTGCAGTACTTCATGGTGTGGCAGTTGATAACTATTGAAGCTATTTTGAATAGAAGAGGACGGTGGTCTACCCAACGCAGGTATTGCATGTACAACGTTTATACTGAAATAAATAATCACATTTATAGTATTTTGTCACTAATACCTTTTATGATCTTTTATTCATGTGTAAAAAGTACAATAACACACCTGGCAGCTCATGAATAATCTTGCCCCTGGTTATTGCCTGGATGGATTTTGCACATTCTCTCATTATAAGCCCACAAGGGCCTAAAATTAAGTGACAAAAAGAGAGATGTAGTGAGAGAGAGAGATGATCTATGAAGAACTTACAAATATTTCTCTAGCATGCAAGATCTCAGGCAGCCAAACAAGTCGAAGGCATGAAGGATCTTCTATTAAAGACAAGAATGAAGAAAGATGTCAGATGATTACATGCACAGTGGAAGGCAGCACTTGTCCCAAGATACTGTTTTAGAATGCTAAGTTTGAGAAGGCAAATTAGTTAATTGTAGCCCATTAAGTAGTAGTAAATGTCTCTGTAGCAGAAAGAGTGATGGCTTTTCTTGTCAGAAAGTCCCATTTACAGGCTCTCAAAAAGACATGTCCCCTTAGGCATTATGGAACGCTCATGCGTATAGTAGTCTCAAAATGGACATTATGGACTACTGCGCAGGGCCAGAAATGGCCCTATGTGAGCATTTAAGGCCACCTTGAAGCATAGACTTCTTTAAGTTTAGAGTTTGCTGATGGGAAGAAGAATTGCCAGATTACAGAAACCAAGAGAGTGAGAAAGAGAGATGAGAAGAGAAAATGCACCTCACATAGTATACATGAATCTAAATCCATGGTATAGGCAAAGAAATTTTTTGTGCTAGTTATTTTGTATTTTGGCACCAATTAGTCTACCCTCACTTGTTTGTATAATTGTAATGTAAGTAAATGTGGGATTTTTGCATATTTTGGCCTCCTAGGCATCTTTGTAGTTTGGGAAGGCCACTAAAAGAGCAATCTGTTACTATAATAACAATAGCACATATTATTTATATAGCACCTTTCTCATACTCAAGGCACTTGCACATATGAAAAAACAATTTACCTCCTTTAATCACTGAAATGTGTTCAATATATGTGTTTTTATGCTTTGTTTTTTCAGTATTGTAGTGTTTTTGTAAGCTTACCTTGCTGTTTTAGAAGTTTTGGTAAGAGAATCAAGTTCTTGTAGGCTGTTCAAATATGTCTCCATATTTATGTCCCCACTCTTTTGTGTGATAGGGGTCTAGTAATGACTTTATTTAGTGGATCTTGCTGTCACTGAAAACCCTAGGTTATCCAGAAATTAATTCTGAGTCTTGAATTTTTTTACACTGTTATACTGTGCAACAGCAGCAGAAATTCAGTGGCCATCTACCTTCACCTGGAAGGTCTAGTTCATCTGAGATTAACTCTTATTTGATGCTTATTTGTGTTTCAATTACTGTATCATGTAAATTACATGCTATTTACTTAAAACTATATAGCTGTTATATATTTATATATTTACAATGTATACTGGTAATCTCCATCATGTAAAACATTTTTAGCATGCTGACCTTTATTGTTTTGTTTCATTTCAGCTGAAGTAACAGAGGTAAGTGGCATTTGGACCTTACTTTGAATTAGTGATGGCAGCTGGTAGGTGAGCCTTGATTATATTTAATTTTTAGAGGAAGAAAACAGGGATCAACCTTGGTTTCAGAGAAGTATTTACTCCATGTGAAATCAAGTCATAGATATTTATTTAATCTTTTTATATCTTGGTACAATGATTGTTTTGGGAGATGAAACACATACAAGTGATCAAGACAAATAGTGTACGGGGCATGGGTACACAGTATTGGTTCACCCAAGACTTTGAGTTTGTGGCCATTATTTGAGATTTTAGAATCTTTAGCCATAATTGTGCCTTGTATATTGGGTAATCTTGCTTGCCATGATAAGGTAGGCTCACCATCTCGGACAAAATATTTTATTCTTCCTCAATGTTATTCTGACATATCCTGGAGTAGCCTGGTCTCTGCTGACATTCTAGTTCAGAACAGAGTTCTAGCATGTTTTTATTTTTTATGTAATATTTACTGTATGAATTAACTGTGTTTATTGGGTAAATCAGACGGATCCCAAACCCCAAGTGGAATGTGGTGCTCTACCTTATTTTTGTATATCTAAATAAAAATGCCAAAGCTAAGCACTCAACTTAAAGTTTGTTAACTTACCAGGCAAAAGACCAAAAAAAGTATTTGGATCTGGGGACTGCTACAAGCATTACTTATAAATAACACTAAATGTATTGCTTCATAGTAGGTTGCCAATAGGAAACCACGTCTGCTCTCTATGAATACAGATAGGTGAAGTACCATTGTGGGAGACATGGGAGACATCCCTCCCGCTAAGTGCAATAAGGGATAAGGGTGACCATTCAGAATCATTAAATAGTTAAGAGAATCCTACAAGAAATGGTAAATACCATAGAACTAAGAACACTTATTTACATGAAGGTCACATTTCTCTCTGTTCAATTGGACCACAGCCATTATTGATTACATTTAATAAATAACTTAGAAGTAAATATCTGGATTAAGGTGTTGAAGCACCTTAGACACATCTCTCTCTGCTTTTGTGCTTTCTGAGCTACATCACAAAGAAAAGCACTACTTGTTTAAACTTAGATTCTGCAACTTTGGTCTGACAATGAATGCACAAAACTGGAAAGAGAAATGGAATATACTATATGCTTCACATTTGAGCATGTTTTACTAGGAAAGCTGTCAAAGGAAAACATTAATTGAAACAAATGTTTGGTACAGAGAACATAGTAAATCCAAATGGAAAGCAAAAAAAACTGCATTTCATGTTTAGAAGGTAGAAACAGATAACCAAGTAACAGCCTTTTATTCCCATAGTCTCCATCCTAGCAAACCTGATTGGTGTCCCTAAGAATGAATCAAAGGAGAGATCAATAGTAGTAATAGCAATTAAAAGGGTTTCAGTCACCTTAAAATAGGTTTGTTACTGATGCCTGGTAGGGGAATAAATCATCAGTAGAGGCCCCAAAGATTTGTTACTGCCTATGTAATAATGCATCCTAGCAAAATATATTGTGTTTGTGTTGGAAATCATGGCTAGTGACCCAGAAGAGCAAGATATAGGTCATGACCAGCAAAACAAGCAAAAATGTGAACCGCAGGTCATCCTGTTGAATCATAGGAGACAGAGAGATGACATCTAGTTTCTGGTTGGCTAGAACAGCCTGTAGCTAATGTAAGTCAAATTGCCACTCTCTGCAATGTATTTGCAAATCTACAAGCCATTTGTAATCAAGAGCTTTAGAAAATGGAGAAGCACCTGCTAGTAAGTGTGTCATTTTTTATGAGCTTTTATGGTAGAAGAACATTCAGTTGAAACAGCAGATTATTTTAATACAAACATATATCTTTATCAAAGAAACTATGGTTATTTAAGGCCACACCTCTCATGAAATGTAATACATTTTAGCTACATTAGCTTCTGATTTGAGGATGTAAACTTGTCATTACAATCGGTGACAAAACAGCTACAGAGATTCTGAAACATAAAATCCAAAATGTAAAAGGGTAACAAAGATAAAAATGCCCATGTCTTGTTTAATGTGCTTTTAAGTTACAGGCCAAAAAAGAAACAACACCTTTGTACCCCATCACTTACAGAAGCCATTTGGATTGTGTCTTGTAGAAATTCACTACAGCTTCAGGAAGTCAAGCTAACATCCCTAACATTCAGTTATAAAAAAACTGTGACCAAAATTAAAAAAATAAATAAATCAGTAAATAAGTATGCAAATAATTATTGCATGAAATGTGAGAAGGTCAGGTCAGGTCAGGTTGGGGAACATGCATTGGTACAGCCTGTTGCCGCACCCAGCACAGAACAGAAATGACCTTGTTCCTGTCGCAGCAAAGGGTTACATGGGTGTCCCCTTGGCCTGGTCCTGCCACTCAGGTCCTCAAAAATGAGGTTCCTGAGGGAGTTGCGCCACATGGCCGTAGTGTTGTAACTGATGCTCCCTCAAAATGTATTGTAATATGCTTCATTTGGAACTCCATGAGCAACCGCTCATTCGACACAAAGTCAAACCAGTGGTATCCAAGGATTCTTAGAAGAGACACAGTACCAATGAAGTCCAGTCTTCGTCTTAGGTCACTGGATAGCATCCATGTCTCACTACCATATAGCAAGACAGGAAGCATCAGGACTCTAAAGACTTGGATCTTCATTCTTTTGCATAGATATTGGGAGCGCCACACACTCCTTTCCAGAAACCTCATGACCCTCCCATGCTCTCCGAATCCGTCTACTGACTTCATAGGAAGAGTCATCAGAGACATGAATGTTACTGCCAAGGTAATTAAACCTCTCAACAAGGTCGACACTCTCCGCAGACAAACACACTGCATTGAAGCCCAGACATTCAGACTCCTCGCTCAGTCTCTCAAAATGTGAGCATACATAAACAAATGTGTTATGAAATGTAAGTTTAAATAAATAAATGTGTCATGAAATATGTTTTTGTTCTTTATTTATTTATTTAATTTTGTCTGGAATATTCCTCCAAACGCATCATAAAATATTGCTTGAAATAAAACTCACTTTTACTTGTCAAAGTTGAGAGGGTGGGCTCCAGCATACTGTGTTTTGATTGGTGAATCGACTTCTGTGGATTGCTCATGCCTAGTTCAATATGTCAATGTTTGAGATGGAGATAAATGAGATAGAACAAGAACTAATTGGAAAAAAGCTTACTACTGCCAATGAAATGGATTCTGCCGAAGTCTTCAGGTATTTCAGAGAGCAATTACAATGTTGGTGGCACTTTTAGACTATGATATCAATGAAACTGTTTTTGAAAACATCAAAGAACTGGTGCAATGGACATGCCAATTCAGGTGATGATGTTACCTGCCCTGGATGCCCATCCTTTGACATTCCCGCTGAGTCAATAGAACACTCTCTTTTATGCAGTTTAAAAGATTGCAGATCTACTGTATATGGTGTGTAAGTGAAGATGATCAAAAGAAATGAGCCAGTAATACGGTGAGCTGCATCTGTATCAGTTTAGACACTTTGACAAAAAAAGTCCAAACCCAAATATTCTGAACTGGATATTTGACCCTTATTTTACAAGTCTAAAGTCAGGTGCATATTCATAGTTATTTTTTCAAAAAACTTTACAGCTCTGATCAGTGGCAAGCATTATATTGTCTTATCTACCACATACCTGGGACTTAGGTTTGTGATTATATATATCACAAGGAATATATCATCTTGTTTGATCTTTGTGCACCCAGAAATTTACTTGAGAGTAAACTTTTCAAATATGTGCAGAAACAGCTTTGGACTTTTTTCCCAATTTTGATTTTACATATTATGAGCATTTCTTACTGTGTTTTAATGACTTTCAGATACTATGTGGATTTTAAAATCAAAACTAAAATCCAAGGAGTAACAAAAAATGTTTTTAAATGTAGATGTTGCCCTAGGCTACATGCCATCATAACTAAGTTTACATCACAGCTTTGGCTTTGCAAAGCATGCTCTATTTTGCCTGGCTAGTTATTCAAATCAGCACTTCATTTGGTAATTCATTTATCTCATTACATTTGTTCACTTCTCCCACGTTAGGCTCATATGACCACGTGTCTCTTCTGTGTCTAAGACCAAGTGAGCCCAGAGTCCAAACAGGCTTAATGTTCCATTCCTTTCAATGAGTTTAAGAACAACTTGAAGGCATTTTTAGGAAGTAATGTGGTTTCATTGTGATTTCCCCTCTTCACCTCATTAACTGTCTAATAATGAAGCATATTGAAACCTGCATTGACTAAAATGATGCATTTTTTATATACAAGCAATAACATTTTATAATTAATATTTTTCATTCAAGTAGGCCTGCATTAAACAGAACACATTTTTCAAAGTCATGTATATTCATTAATAATTCTATATTTTCTTTCTTATTTCAGCCCAAGAATAATGTGTCAATACCAACACATCTTGTTTATATTAAGAGAGCCAGAATTGAACTCTATAGCTGCTTAATACAAGAAGAAGGTAGATCTCCTTTCAGACCTTTGCTCTGTAAAATATTTAATGATGTGTATTCTTTTTCATAGTATCATTTTTGTACTCTCAGCTAAAAGCTTCTTCATTAATCATAGCCTTGGAAAAAGAGATTCTAACCCGCTATTGTCACACAGTGCTTCATTATGTTATTGCTGCTGCTCTGTACTTTAAAGTGCACATCTATCCATCTTTCATAACTTAAAAGAAGGCTACTTGTTTACCCCTTTCTCTGACCCTCTAAGGGATCAACAACAAGCTGTGGCAGCCCTTGTAATTGCACTATGGGATTCCAGCCTTCTGTTCTTTAAAATAGTTATTAGGTTGAACCCAATTTATTTTTTGACATTCAACAAAAGAAGTTAATGGTTTGCCAGCAAAAATTGTTCCTTTTAGAGTTTTCCAAAACTGTCTGACCTGGGCTCACAGTTGACAAGGCTACACATTTGAGCAGCAGCAGAAAAGACTTGCTTTTCGGATTAATCCTTCTGCAGGGGGATGTTTTATAAGGATTATCAAATGCCAGCTGCAGGATTAGGGCTTCTGTTTGCGGCCTATATCGTAAACATGCTCTTGGCTAGATCTGCTTCTATCATCTCTACATCTACCGTCAGTGCTGTTTTGTATTTTATTCAGCTTCAACTTAACTCACAGAGGAGGCTTTTCAAGGGCCTTTTAGATCTCAAAGAGAGAAAATGCAGCAAATGGATAACCAATTATCTTAGCTGCTGTCCCATATTTTGCTCAGCTTGGATGCTGAGTTTGCAACATTATTATTTAAAACTGTCTTAATTGCTCTTTGAAGATGACATATAAGAATACACAGAAAACAAAGGTTTCTCACATTAGGTGCATCAGCAGTTATTTGATGAGGTCTAACAACCTGATTTGAGATGATAAATGTTAAAATCTCCATCTGATCTTTACAGCACAAACAACCCAAGAAGCATCACTAGTTTTAAAATCTACAAGTACAGTGTAACTTGCATTCTTGATTGTAACAAAGAAAATTAACTTTTCATTTTTGCTTATTCTTATATTTTGTAACAGACTGCTATATCCAGTAACAAAACAATAGCACACAATGACAGCTAATGTGAGCATTTCTCTAGAAAAACAGAAGTGGTGCTTTGTACTGTGTAACAGAGTAGAGCAAGTGTCTGGAGAAATCGGCCTCTGTTTGGTGTGTGGTAACATCACAATCCTAGTGTACTGATGATCAAGCCAAATGGCCTGCCACCCATTTCCAGGCAATGTACAACATCATAAGTAAGTCAGGCAACATAAAAAAAGATTCACCGCTTTTGCCATTGAAACCCAAGGTTCCCAGTGTTTCTGTTGTGACTTTTCTAGACTGGAGTATTAGCACGGCAAAGCAGAATTGGCGCTTAGCCTATTAGGAAGAGAAACAAAATCAGTAACTGCTCATAATAAGTTTCATGAATTAATTAATGAGCAAATAACTAACAAATAAAGTTGCAATATTAACAGCTATCAGCAGCTCTAATCAGGGTATTCAGGATTAAAATGAAGAGAATGTTGACACATCCCATCAACATGAGCATGGTCCATTCACTTATCCATTTGCTGTACCTACTTGATTCAGCTTCAGGACTAAGTGAAGTCAGAGATTATCCGGGAAGTACTGAACTCAAGGCAGGAACCAGTCGTGCACATCCAGAACAAGCTTGGGGTGCTACTTGAAGAGGTGTTGGTGAGGCCATCAGGGGGTGCTTATCCTGTGTTCTATGTGTGAGTCCCAATGCCACTGTGTGGTGATGGGGATACTGCACTGTACAAATTGGCACCATTCTTTGGATGAGATGTAGAACCAAGGTTCTGTCTCTCTGTGGTCATAAAATATCTCTGGCCATCTTTCAAAAAGATTAGGGTGCTTCCTTGTCCATTTTGGCCCCCTAAACATCCCATTTCCCATATTCACCATCTCTCTCATGCCTTCACCACCTAATTGCTAATGTGTGATGAGTGTGCTGGTGCAAGAATGGCTGCCATCACATCATCCAGGCGGATGCAACACATTGGTGGAGGTTTGCACTGATTCCCCACTGCCCATGTAAAGCACTTTAAGTAGGTTAGAAAAGCAATATATGAACAGCTAATCAGGGTGTGCTATACTAAAATAAGAAATCCCCAGACAGGGGAAACCATCAGGGGAAGCTTACTTTGTGGTTTGTGTGTGGATCCCAATGCCCCCATATGGTAAGGGGGGCAAAGTACTATAAAAAGTGATCCCATCCTTTGGATGAGATGTAAAAGCAAGGTTCCAATTAGGTTAGAAAAACGCTATGTAAAGGGCAGTTTAGAAACAATAATCAATTAAACATACACATCTTTGAAATATGGCACTTAATCCCTATGTGAAAATAGTGAGAATAGTCAAAATTTGACACAAACAAACAAATCATTTCCATTTACAGGTTACCTTTTTTGTTAAATAGAACCTATTTTTACAAATGCAGTGGTTTAGTTCAGTTGTATACCTTATGTGTTATAGTCTCATTGTGTTCACGCAGTGAGTTAGAGATGGAGACCAAATAAATATCTTTCTGAATTTCACTTCAGCACTTTATCCATTTTGCCATACAGTACAACCCAGGGCTTGAAAATACAAATAGAAATTAAATCAAAGCAAGTATTTACAAAGACACTCCAGGATCAACATTATTTAGACTAAATTTCTTGTCTGTAGTTCATCTCAACTAGCTCTAGCCATATTTACACAATGTACATCATCATTCATGTTAATACACAAATTACTAATATGTAACAAAAAAAAATCTTTGCCAGTAAAGAACGCTTTTGTTGGTGAATTAAGTTAAGGGGGCGGCACAGTGGCGCAGTGGTAGCACTGCTGCTTCGCATTAAGGAGACCCGGGTTCTCCCTGTGTGTTTGCATGTTCGCCCAATGTCTGCGTGGGTTTCCTCCGGGTGCTCCGGTTTCCTCCCACAGTCCAAAGACATGCAGGTTAGGTGGATTGGCGATTCTAAATTGTCTCTAGTCTGTGCTTCGTGTGTGGGTGTGTGTGTGTGTGTGTGTGCCCTGCGGTGGGCTGGTACCCTGCCCGGGGTTTGTTCCTGCCTTGTTCCCTGTGTTGGCTGGGATTGGCACCAGCAGAACCTTGTGACCCTGTGTTCAGATTCAGCGGGTTGGAAAATGGATGGATGAAATTAGGTTAAGGGTCTGATATTGCTAGACAACTATAGCCAAAAGTGATGTATGAAGTAAAGATGGTATGCACATCTTGTTAAGCCAAAAGTTAATTTCTCATAATCACACTGGTGCAGGCCATATATAAACATTTTGCAAAAATAATTGAATGCTTTGTTTTCCTGCCCCTGTTAAAATAATACAGAACTATTAAAGTGAAAGTGATTCGTGCTGGTTTCATTTTGCGCCAGTCAGTTTCTAAAGACTCCCTAAGGAATGTACAGTACCAGAAAAACAGCCAGGTTTGCAGCAGCTGCAATAGACCTATTAGCAAGTGTCCACCTGAACCTAGCATAGGCATAAGCACATAATTAAATGTCATTCTTTAATATGCAATACTGGAGCATTCGGCAAAACAATAACAGTGGGGAAAAGCAATAAAATAAGTGAAAAATCTAGCCAGCTAAAAATGAACTGACAAGACTAAGCATCGAAAAGACGTCACCATTTATTAAGCAAAATTAATGCTGTTAAAAATAAAGCTTTTTTCATGAATATGCTGTGGATTTACAAACAGAAACAAAACAGTCCAGGAGTGTAAAGCATTTAGATAAATTAAAGAATTCTCCTGCTGCAGTTGGACTGCAATTACCTATCCACATTTTACAGCCATTAAACCCCTGTATTTTTATGTTGCTTAAAGTATTTTGTTCAATCAGAGATTGTCTAATCCAATTTGCACCCGCTGTTTGTCTTGATAGTATTTTTTTTTCATTCCATGACTCTGATCTGGTAAATTGAAACACAATGTAATGTTATTGGTCTACAGATTAATTTTTGTTTTGTATTAAATGTGACATACTCTAGGGGCCTAATGGCGTTATTTCAATGAAAAACTCACTACAGAACAATTAGATACAGGTAGGTGAATTTTTTCAAGGTAATCAAGGCTCATAAATGTCAAAAACCTTTTTTTCATTTTACTGTAACTGTGATCTTCAGTCTAGTTGTCTAAACAGTATATGTTTTCAATCAAACCAATGATTATACTGAGTCACTTGAAAACTCATAATTCTTGTCTTTCTCTTACCTATTTGCAGGATTCATCTCTAAATGTCTTGAAATAATGGAATATCCTTTGAACTGTGCTTTCTCAGCCTACTTTACTTAAGTGTATTTAAATGTGACTACATAGGTAATTGATAACAAGCTATGTCTTAGGTAGAGTAGGTTGCACACACAATGGCTCCGTTTTGAAGTGCTTAACAGAGTTATTTATGGATGTATTTATTTGAGATGATTGTGCACACCTATGTTCTTAAATATAGCTTACATAGTAACTTCATAAACGGAACATATCTCTTCATACTTCTAGTGATGTACAGTAGACACGCCCCACAAAGTAACCATGTAATCCATGTAGCTTCACACACCTGGATTTGGGGATTTTCTGTCATTTTTCTCTGCAGAGCCTCTCAAGCTCTTTCAGGTTCGATTATCAGTGACAGCTATTTTCAGCTGTTGGGTTCAAGTCTAGGATCTGGCTGAGCCACTCTAGAACATTCACAAAAATTCATCTTGTGCTATCTTTTTTGTGCTTAGGGTTGTTGTCCTGTTGAAAAGTGAACTATCATTCCAGTCTGGCAGTGCAGAACACTCTAGAGCAGATTTTCATTAAGAATATCTCTGTACCTTGTTCCATTCAGCTTTCCCTCAAACTTGACTAGGTATTCAGTCCCTGCTACTGAAAAACAACCCCACAGCAAGATGGTTCCACCTTCACACTTTACCACTAGAATGGTATTGAGTAAGATGATAAGCTGTGACTGGCCAAACAGATGAATCTTGGTTTCATCAGACCATAGTCTGAGAGTACATTAGGTGCTATTTTGGAAACTCCAAGATGGCACTCATGTACCACCTGGCCACTCTGACATAAAGCCCAGATTAGTGGAATGTTGTAGAGGTTCTTCTGTCTCCACACTGGGTTTCTGGTGCTCAGCCAGAGTGGCCATTGAGTTCTTGGTCACTGCTCTTATCAAGTTCCTTCTCCCCTGATTGCTCAGTTTGCCAGGTAGCCAACACTTTGAAGAGTCGTGGCGGTACCAAACTTATTCCATTTAAGAATTATGGAGAGAACCTTCAATTGCAGAACTATTCTTAGACCTTCCCCAGATATGTGCCTTGACAAAATCCTGTCTCTAAGCTATGCAGGCAATTCCTTTGACTTCATGGCATGGTTTTTGCTTGGGTAGATCTATCTAGCTATGTTTCCCTCACTCTTGTGTGTTGTCTGGCAAATACTCATTTGTTAGAAACCTTCCGTTTTTACTAATTGTGGCTTTATTTTCTCAAAATAACTATATTTTTATAATAACCTTTTTATATGTTCATCCTCTTTTGGTATACTAATCTGTTGGCTTTTTCTGACTGCAATTACTATGTTTAATGTTTTCCTTCTAATTCACTCTAACTCTGTGTCCTAATAGGTCTTCCTCCCTGTTTTCCTTCCCCTACCCCTCAGCCACCATATCCCAAAGATTGCCAAGTTAGTTGAACTGGTGTCTCTAAGTTGATGAATGTATGTATGAAATTGTCTGACATTTAACTGGCTTTCCTTCCGGGATGAGTTATTTGCTTTGGCATGCTGCAAGTGATATTTATTGTGACTCTCCATAATTCAGTAATTGAATGCCTGTGCACACTGACAATTTTGATTAGCTACAGTACTATTTCCTTTGTAAACTACTTTGTAGTGTTTCTAACTCTGAAGTTTCAAATTTAACACTAGAACTACCAAAGCCTACGAAAAAAATCGTAAATCTGGCCGACCTTAAATCCCTTCACACCTTTCCATCAGTGTTTTTTGTCTTGTAAATGTGTCCATAAGCATAAGCAGCAAGCAGCCTGCTATACTGTCACAGGTGTCTGGTCACACTTATAAGTAATCTAACTTAGACACCATTAAAATAACCGACTACGCCACCCAGTTTTATTAAGAGACTGGGAACTCCTGAAATTTACCAATAATAGCACACAGGTTTCTTTCAATTGGGCGGTGAGTAAACACACAATGAAAGTTACAACAGTAATTTCAGAAAAAGGCAACAGTAAGTTCTATTGTACAAGACAATATAAGGTACATTAAAAAGATAAACGAACATAACAGAACCTAAACATATCAGGAATTAATTTCCCTTTTTTAAAAGGAAAATACACAGTCCACACTCTAAAAGTCCGTAAAAACAAGAATTGGAGGATACAACCTTTAGTGGTGCAGAGTCCAGTTTGGGCACTGTGTTACCCCAACACTAAATTGTTCATGGATGCACTCTGTTCCCCGGCAGAAGCTGTGTCAAATTGTTGACTCCCTGTCAGCGTCTCTTCGTTGTTCCTTTTTCTTCCACTCTGGGCTCCTTGTGTTGCTGGGACCTAGGCACGCCTCATTTCTCGTCTGTCAGCTTTACTGGGTCCTTTCATGCAGATTCCCTCTCTCGCTGAACCCACATCCGCCGTCTCTTTGTGGAGCTGTCTCTTCCTCCCTGGAAGTGTTGCCGTCCTTGTGCCTCACGTTGTGCCAGCCAGGTACCCTTGTCTGCCTGCGAGCCCCTGTGCCCTGTCTGAATGTCTTGGCAGCGTTTCCTGTAGACTCTCCCTCCTGCCTTCTGCTGCCCAGAAGTTTATATTTACTTCAGCCCCTGCTGTTGTCAGTCCTGGACAAACAGTTTAATCAATGGCACATCTAAATTGCCTGGGTTTAACAATTAATAAAAACACAAGTTAACAAAATGTATGGTTACCAAACATTAATAAGTAGAGATATGCTGATTAGGAAAAAATTTTTCCAAGCCAGGTAAATACAGGCATCTTGCAAGGCCAGACTTCAAAGCAGTGACTCCCTTGCAAGACAGCAAATACCATTAATAAGTACAGACATGCTGATTACAAACCAATATTTCCAAGCCAGGTAAATACAGACATTCTTCTAAGGCCAAACTTCAAAACAGTGACTCCCTTGCAGGACAGCAAATACCATTAATAAGTACAGACATGCTGATTAGGAACCAATATTTCCAAGCCAGGTAAATACAAACATTCTCTAAGGCCAGACTTCAAAGCAGTGACTCCCTTGCAAGACAGCAAATACCATTAATAAGTACAGACAGCCTTTTAACTTCTCACCCCCCATTCCCAACAGTGGGTGCCTAATGGAACCACCCAGTGCACAAAAAAAATGTAAAAGTGTCCCCCTCTGACAATACCATCCACCCAACCAACGCAGAACGGGTAAGAAGTTCCCCCAACTCAAGCCTTGATTATCTTGGAGTGAAGTGGTGGAGTTTTAAAGGGGAAATTATAGATTGTTATTTGGAACACATACATTTCATGTGTGTTCCATGTCTAAAACAATCTATGTAAACACATCGTTAAAACAGAAACGTTTTTCATGTTTTAGTAATAGATGACGAAATGTAGACATGAACTGTATAATGTGTGAAAGCTGAAGTCTAAATATAAAACAAACACTTTCACAAAAGGTGCAAGTGCAATACGACAGCTTCCATGGTGCAGTGGTAAGAACTGCTGACTTGTAATCAAGAGCCGCGGGATCAATTTTTGGTGCTGTGCAAATTTAGCAGTGATAGCAATAATAACATACATTTGATTTGCGTCTGTAACATCCGGTGTAAATTTATAGTACTTCTAAAAGCATTTTTTTGTTCACTTTTATTCTCTCACTCACAATCACAATACAACCCCCCCCCTCCCCCAAACCCCCCCCACATCTGACAGTGTTAGTTTTTATCTGAAACTGGAAATAACTTTGGATGTGAGTTGTGTTTTCAGACAATGGAATTGGACAAATGCTAGTCAATCTGCCTTCTTCGTATCTTACTGTCACTTGAATTTTTTTTATTCAGTTTTATTCTTGAGTGTTCCTGCTCACGCTGAATTAGTATACACCTTATGGTCCATGATGTCAAAGCCGCACTGACAAAAAACAGAAACATAGGTTTATATGATATATGGAATAATTCATTTTATGACCTGTATAGTACATTTCGGAAAACATTGTGGCACTGAGGCAACATTATTTATATTCATTCGCATTCCTTCTTGCAGTTGTAATCAGTGACTGCGAAAATCATTTCATGAACTGAATAGTACCCAACATCATTGCACTAATGCAATATTATTTGAAAACGAACAGTGTCAGATCGGGTGTAAATTTATGGTACTTGAAAAAGTTAGCTTTTTTTCAGTTTTATTCTTTCAGTCACATTCACACTCTCCCCATCCCACCCTCCACCCCACCAAATCTGAAACTCAGTAACAATGTCAGCATAAATTTACGAGACATAAGACGCTGACAGAGAGGTGCGAAGGGATTTAAGGTGGGCCAGGTTTATGAGTTTTTTCGTAGGCTTTGGTAATTCTAGTATTAAAAACTGACTAACATTTAATATCAGAGTGTAGCTGAAAGTATTGTGAGATTTCATAGCAGCCATATTTGTGCATTTCCTCCCTTTAAGAGGAGTCTTACTTTTATATCCTGGAACATACAATAAAGTTGCAGGTGAACGCAAAGTACAGGGTGGAGATATCAGCGGAATTGTTGTCTAACGCAGAATGTCTTTTGAAAGAATAAGGTAAAGACCTGGAGAGCGGATAAAAATAGGAGTATATTAACTATTTGAGACAGAGAATTAATAGAGAAGTAAGCTGACTGTGATATATCTGCCATGTACAGGTTTATTACTGAGTTTTGTTCTGAAAGTTGTAAAGATTTGGAATACAAAAACTGTTAAAAAGTAGGTGATGCTGGGATTACAGGAGTGTATTGAGCTATCAAAAGTGTAAGAAGTTTGGCAAGGCATAACCCATGAAACATGCATGTAAGAAAGCTTCTAAGACATGCAAGTCACCAGATATTAACACTTGAAATACAGATCCTTCCAGATTAACAATATTTACAATTAATGAATGCCCCAGCACAGCTTCCCATTTCAGAAAAAAATAATCAATGCTGTCTTAAAGGATGTTACAGTAGTCCTGCAGAAAACATACTGTCTATAGTAGATAATTTTTCTACACCTTTGGAGTTTTTGTCGTTGAGAGGTATAAGGATTGCAGTTTACATTAAAAGATTAACATCTTTTTTGAAGAATTGTTAGACAGTTAAGGTGAATACCTAAAGTATACAAAACCAGTTGGGAACAATGAATGAAAAGTCACCTGGCTAGCAGATTTAAAAGGATGATGGTTATCTTACAGAAAAAATGATACATTAGTTACAGTACAATATGTGCAAAGAAAAAATCTATGACAGTCAAAAAATGGAAGTGTCTTTTACAGATAAATGGGACTGTGCTGGACTCCAACAGAACATATGGTCTCAGAGTCAGCAGCTGAGAAGCATTCTTTTCTAAAACAAATGTAAAATAAGGAAAAAAATATAAACCCTGTAATGGGATGACACATTATCCGGAGCTGGTCCAGTCCTTGCCATTCTTCCCAATGCCACGGAGATAGGCTTGGAGTCCCCAAGAATGGTACTCATTTAAATGAGTTCAGGAAAAAAAGATGAAATAAAAAAACATCAATATTTAATTTTTTTATTGGTTTCCAGTGCAGTATTTGGTAAGGAAAGCCAGACATTAAGTATCTATTAAGGTGTCTGATTTATTGATGATATTCTTGTAGTGACTAACTGCTTATGTTTCTATTTGTAAGTTTAGTGAAATTAGGTCAGTATAAATGAAACGATATTTAGATCTTGACTATGAAACATAGATATTAATAGAACAAAGGAAAAGGGAATTAGATTTAGTAGTAATGTTTAAACTGTAATACATACAATTGTTATGATCTTTGATTTTCAAAAAATATTGTGCAAATTCTGGCTGATTATGTATTGAAATCAGGCTGTTGAAACACAAGAGATTAAAAATCTAAGGTTTGTTTTTGTAGTTTTTGCACCGTAACACTAGAATTACCAGAGCCTACGAAAAAACTCGTAGATCCGGCCCACCTTAAATCGCTTCTTAAATCCGTTCACACCTCTCCGCCAGCATCCTTTGTCCTCTAAATGTGCTGATAAAAGACAAGCTGCCAGCAGCCGGCTATTCCATCCCCCCACCGACTTAGAACGTGCACGAAGTTTTCCCAGCTCATGCCTTGATTGATTATCTAGGAGTGAAGTGGAGTTTTAGACTGGAAATAATAGATCGTTATTTGGAACACACGCATTTCATGCGTGTTCCGTTTCTACAGTAATCTATGTAAACACATTGTTAAAACAGAAACTTTTTCATATTTTAGTAATAAATGTTACAAAATGTAGGCATAAACTATAGAATGTGTAAAGCCCGAGTTCCAAAGATCAAATAAACACTTTCAAAAAAACTTCAAGGAGGATACAATCGTTTCCGTGGCGTAGCGCGCTAAGTTTTGCTTCTTAGAGCACAGCGGCTTTGCCGTACCTCACAGACCTGAGTTCGATTCCCCGCTGGGGATAAAGTGTTACTTTTTTTTTTCTTTTTAACCTCAAACGGACATAAAATTTATAAATTGGTATGCACTGTCAGTTAATGAGATCGTTATATTTTCATATGGGATGCTCCTTTTAAAATATTTTTTTAACAATTGAGACTGCAATTAACATGAACAACTGTCCCTAAAACTGTTATTTTTAAGATCCATAGCACACAGACAGACAGAGCAGTGCATAATAGAGAGACAGACAGGCAGAGATATATAAATAAACAGGGAAGGCACATGTACTGAAAGAAAAAAAAGATCAACATGTGCGTTGTTCCCGCTGCACTGAATAAGCTCACGTGCTCTAACATCACCCCTCTCCCCATCTGACTCTCTAAGTAATAGCACAAGTACAGACGCAAACGAAGTGTAATCAAGAGTGTCCGGTTCCAGCCCTACTCACTCCTATATTTGCCGTTTTCAGTAGTAAGCTGCTCTTTTTGTTAATATTGTACAGTACACACATGCACTTCGTTTGAGTCTGTGGTCTGTGAGGCACGGCAAAGCCGCTGTGCTCTAAGAAGCAAAACTTAGTGCGCTACGCCACGGAAACTGTTGTATCCTCCTTGAAGTTTTTGTGAAAGTGTTTATTTGATCTTTGGAACTCGGGCTTTACACATTCTATACTTTATGCCTACATTTTGTAATATTTATTACTAAAATATGAAAAAGTTTCTGTTTTAACAATGTGTTTACACAGATTACTGTAGAAACAGAACACGCATGAAATGCGTGTGTTCCAAATAACGATCTATTATTTCCAGTCTAAAACTCCACTTCACTCCCAGATAATCAATCAAGGCATGAGCTGGGAAAACTTCGCGCATGTTCTAAGTCGGTGGGGGGATGGAATAGCCGGCTGCTGGCAGCTTGTCTTTTATCAGCACATTTAGAGGACAAAGGATGCTGGCGGAGAGGTGCGAATGGATTTAAGAAGCGATTTAAGGTGGGCCGGATCTACGAGTTTTTTCGTAGGCTCTGGTAATTCTAGTGTTAACAAAGTTTAAAATTTATTTACATTTGAACACAACGCCATTTTGTCTTTTCTCACCAGTGCCACCATTTTGTGGATCATACTGCCATGATGCATCCTCTTGTTGTTGGGGGCATGTTCACAGAGGTTGTGACCCTGATTTTGTAATGTCTGGAGTTTAAAGGATGGCTCAAACAGCCATGTTTTATTGAAGTTTTACAGGGTACCCTTGAATCCATCCATCCTTCCATTATCCAACCCACTGAATCTGAACATAGGGTCACGGGGGTCTGCTATAGTCAATCCCAGCCAACACAGGGCACAAGGCAGGAACCAATCCCGGGCAGGGTGCCAACCCACCGCAGGACACACACATACACACCCACACACCAAGCACACACTAGGGCCAATTTAGAATCGCCAGTCCATCTAACCTGCATGTCTTTGGACTGTGGGAGGAAACCGGAGCGCCCAGAGGAAACCCATGCAGACACGGGGAGAACATGCAAACTCCACGGAGGGAGGACCCGGGAAGCAAACCAGGTCCCCAGGTCTCCCAACTGCGAGGCAGCAGCGCTACCCACTGCACCATAGTGCCACCCAACACTGTTTTTTTTTTTTTTTTTAATCTTTCTTGGTCAACAAATCCTTGCTCTGTTTGTATCGACATTTTAATTGCATTTTGCTTTTAACAAAAAATGTTATTTTCCTGGTTTCTAATACCTTCCTCTAGGTTCTGACATCTGTTTGTTTACACCCCAGTTTGTTTGAAAGATAGTATTGACTTTTGTTTCTGTCCTTAGCTTTCTTTTTGACTTTATTTTTCTCTTGGACATTACATAACAATGTATTGTAAATTGTAATAAAAAACATTAAAGTGTTGAAGGCAGGAAAAGGTTTGGGGATCACCACCCCGTATTCTGAAAAAAGCAGGTTGAAAACAACAAAGATGTCTTTACAGAACAGAGTTCAAAATGGAACTGGTTAACAGTTTTGGACCAGATAGGACGTCCTTATATGGTGCTGAAGTGATGTCATCAGAAGGAGGAACAGAGGCGGTGCTACTGGGAGGTACAGTCTTTAGTTGGTCTGCAGAGGGACAAAAGGTGAGAGTTTTAGAAGGCAGCACCAACCTCTAGTCCGGCTGAGAAATGACAATATACGGGCCTGTATACTCTCTCCAGTGCGCATGTGTGTGAAATAACCTTGCTCATGTTTTCAAACATTTTCTAATTAGAAATATAGATTTGCAAACTATAATTATATGAAACAAGAATTTGTTCCTAAATATTTTTCTACTGATTTTTTCAATGCAAGTCTCTTGACAGATATTTTCATTAAATATGTTAATGTGGTGAAGTAAGTATGGGGTCTGGGGTAGTGTAGAATTTTAAATGTAAAAATCAATGTGGTTTAGGCTAGGGGGTGTGGGCACATACTGTTGCAAAGCTTTGTGGCTCTGGGATGTTCAAAGGAGATGGGAGCGGATTGCTTGTTAACATGCTCAGTTGTTCACAATCAACTCTTCACGGGTCGTTAGGCAGAGCAAAGACAAAGATCTAAGTCAAGTTGTAGTCAGTGGTATGAGAAGGTGGTAAAGCTTTCAGGGGAAATCCAGCAGAAGAACATGGTGAGAGGCACTCTAGGTGTGGACTGAATCACTTCTACTGAACAGAGGAGAACAGGAGAAATCAAAAGATCCAAGGGATCCCAAAGACACTGATGGAGGCAGTGGGAAGACAAGAGTGTACACTGAGGGAAAGTGACCGGGATGGGAGTCAGGAATGGACTGCTTTCACCAGTGTCTTGGGTCTGCTGAGCATACCTGAATGATGGGTGAGCAGGACGAGATGAGAAAAGGAGAGAGAGATGCACTGGGCAAATGAAACAAAGGGCCGTTCTAACTTTGGCTATATCCTTGGCTTTTGGGAATATTTATTGAGTTTATTTATTGGGATGTTTTTTCTTCCCCGTGAGCACTAGATTTTATGATCTTATTTATTTTAAATACTTATTTATGATGATCTGCACTGTGCTTTGATTTGAACACTTTGTCATTGAATAAAATGGCACAATGCATTTTTCCACCAACCTTGTTGCTTGTTTATGTGTCGTCATTGCCCTAGCCATTGTGGTCATGACTATTGATATCCTGGTTCAAGACGTTTATGCCAGCTATAGGCATGTGGCCATCATACCCATGAAGTCTAAAAATACAGAATGTTAGAGCCCATGAAAACAAACAAAGAACATGTCAACATCCATGGTAAATAAAATGTGATGACTGTGTCAAAATAACAAAAAAAAATATAAGCAAATGAAAATAAAACTGAGTTACCTGTAGAAATAAAACCATATCCAATAAATGAATGCATTTCTGATAATAATGTGGGCATTGCAATTGGGCAGTACATAAAATAAAACACACTGCTTGTCAGTAGTTAAATTAGAGAAAGCAGCATATCACAGCTAAATAAGATCAAAAGGATAAAGTAAGATCTCGGTTGGCATAAAAAATAGTCTGTAGCCTGAGTTGCCTAGAATTTGAGCAGTGATAGGGCCACTAAAAAGTGTAAGCAGTACATAGTGCTATGATTTCTAATAGGTCCTAATGCTAGCCTAAAGGAGGTAATAATGGAGGATTCAAAGTGGAGATGGTAAGGGCTTTTTTTTACTTGACATGACCTGACATAGTTATAAGTGAGTACTCGCCTATTCAGCTATCTCTTAAAGACTATCATATATCCACCATGCTGGAAAAACACACAAAAACAAAAAAACATAAAGATGCACAAAAAAACTAAAGAAGAAATCAAATGCCACAAAATTCAACTGGGGCAAAAAGTTAAAAGTGATTAGTTTTAGCTCTTCCAAAAAAAAAAATAATAATCAGAAGAGCTGATTGTTGTCACAATGACATCACAATGCTATGGCCATATTACACCTCACACTCAATGTTGTCATGTTTGTTAGGATTGGCAAAATGCTTAATTATTAACCATTTCAATTTTGTAAACTGTTGTTATGTTCAGATATGCTGATTTGTGATATTTGTCCTTCCTGAGCTGCCTTACAGTGGGGCATTCCCCCCCATTTTTAGTAATGTATATGAGAGGAAATATTCTTGTATAAATATAAAGGATACTTAGTACATCTTTAACATTATACGTCTACATAAAATAATGAAAAACATCAAACACTTCATTTACACTATGACTGTTATATTGAGCAACATAACTGGCATCAGGAAATACCAATGTTTTACTAACCATCTTAAGCATGTAAAACAACTTCCCATTAAATGCTACCTAATTATATATAATATTACAGGGTGATGAAAGCTGCTTTGATAAAAGGCAACCAGATTGAGAGAGATGGGTAGTTCTGTGTAATTGGACAACTGTACAGTGCAGGATGAACGGTGTAATAGATTCGGCTTTAATAGAAAGTTATTTTATTGGACTTGGATAGATCTTTCCCTTTAGATCTGTGTGACAGAGAATTATGTAACCATGTATAAACAAATACCAATCTTCTAAAGTTGCTGTTAATGGTTTTCATTAAACAGAATTTAAGCTTGAATGGTTTTATGTCCACATTCTGTATCAGTTATTGGTATGTTTTCTGCATTAGAATGCAAATCACTCTGCTATCTTTTTGTAATACATTAATAGAAATGTATATTTACCATTTATTTGGTGCACATTCACACAGCCATTTTGTCCCACACAGTCCACTCCACTTCCTAATGTGTACTCTAGCGTTCAAACCAAGGCTTAAAGTTGGGGCTGGCTCTTCACATGCCTAGCTGAGACACACATGATCACTTGAAAATAGAATAAACCCTTTCATTGGAAATATTGAATTTACAAAAGTGTAAAAATTGTTTTGATTAATACAGAACTGCTCCGCGGCAAGGAAACAAAAGTATATAGATGACTTTCTGATGTTGTGTTACAACCTTTTATATTGTTTTTATTTTATTATTGTTTTTATCATTTTGAATTATTTTTCAGATTTTATTTAATTTCTGTTGTGTTTATTATTTAATATTTATGTATAATCTCTCGAAATGTTTGTCCATTCCTTGTACATGTACTCAATTCAACACATAATTTGGGACTTTGGTTGTATTTTGCAACTTTTAATGTCGTCCCCGTTTTTGGCCTGAGCAGGCCGAAGCCTGCAGGTCATAGCTAGGGACTGGCTGCCTAAGGATGAGGCTACATTAAGAAGTAAAGATCCAGCCCTGCTTTATGGTTAATTTTGGAGGCCTAACACCTTTTTGCTACATTTGAGAAGAGAAAGGACTGATGGAGAGGTAAACCTCAATGCGGGTGGCATGTTAATATTTACACACAATATTTTTGTGTATATTATGTAAATAGTTTTGTACTTTGGAAAGGCATAATGATACAGTTGCAAAAAAAAAAAAAACTAAATGTAACACTAGCCAGAGTTTCAGATGGAATAAAATACTGTGCAGTTCAAACATTGCCCAGGCATCTAGTCTCCTTCTGGTAGCCGTCCAAACAAACTCATTTATTCATTATCCAGTTTCATTGTATTCAAACCAGGGTTGTGTGTGACAGAGCTTAAATTGCCAGAATAGTGTTTCAAGACAGGAAACGACAAGTGATTCTTTTGTCTCTGAACATTCTCTGTTTATTGTTCAGACTAGTTTAACTTGATTACATTAGGCCTATAATGTGTTGCCTGAATCTTAGTTTTGTTCATTTGTCACATATAGATATGCCTTTGGGAATTTTAAAGTCCTGGATTAGGACCCCACACAGTTCCCCCCTGCTCAATACTAAAGTGTTTTATTTTTCAGAGTCTGTCAGAGTATGGCATGTCCTTAAATCCAGGGATGCACTTGGTTACTCTCCCTCTGTTCAGCTTCATGTGCTGCTATGCCTTTTTTGTAGCGTAGTGACCAGAACTACACATAATACTCCAGATGCGGTCTCACTGGTGCATTATATCATCTGAGCATAACATCCCTCAGTTTTATTTTATCAGTTTTTACTATATAACCTAATATTTTATTTGCCTTTTTAATAGCTTCTGCACATTTCTTAGATGATGAAAATATTATGCCAATGGAAAACTCGAAATCTTCCTTTAGGACAATGTCTGTCATCTTATAGGATGCACAATAACCTGCAAACCATATAAAATACTTTTTTACCATTCTGATAAAATATCATTCAAAATTCTGAAAATGTATTTTTATGATTTGCCATTTAATGTTATGACCTTTGTTAACATTATGTTCAACAAATCCTTCAATTTGAGGAGTGCTTTCTTAAATAAAATCTCTATAACTAATGTAATTTTATTTCACCTGATGCACAAATACTTCAAAGTATAATTTGTTTCTCATATTGGATTCATAACAGTCATAGTCATCCTTTATCTTATTATCTCAAGAGTGTAGATGTACATTATTCCATGTATGTCTTGAGGGTTTGTTCACCTGACAAATGATTACAAATGTATCTGCCTGTGGTTACATTTTTGTAAATGCTGAATGACATGCAACTCCTTTAGAGACAAAGAGCTGGATGTGCCTTTCCTAACAGTGTAACTGCATTATTGACCAGGCAGTGTGATACATTTTTAAGCTCTAATATTTATTTCAGAGTCTGACTTTTTCATTAGGAGAAATATTTGAACCTGTGGTTAAAGCACAGGTGGGTGTAAGGCATGTCTGCCAGAAGAATAACTGGGATCTTAGGTCTCTGAACAAATTTAATAAAGAGGATACTTCCAGGCGTGCTTTTTTCTGTTGTTGACATAATAAATTTAATCAACTCCAGGAGCTGAGAAAGCAATGCAGATGATATCCAAGACCACAGGCTATCTTGGCAGCTGACAAATGTTTTCACTGAAAACTAAAAATATCATGCTGCTTAGACAGATCAAAATTTGAAGCACACTGTACTATATTTTATTTATTTACATTTATTATTTTATGATATCATATTTCATTAAAGTCTTTAAACCTCCCAGTCTGTTTTACCGATTGTCTTTTGTATCAGCTTACCCCGCCTTAAAAATGAGATTTCCTGATGTAAAAGTTGCATGTTTATACATTCCCATCCTAAACACCAAGCTCTAATTCAGAGATGAATAACTTCAAGATGGACACCAGGAAACCAAGCATTCGTCTCAAGACACCTACTGACCTGAGCCACAGCTGGAGGTGGTTCCGAAGGTCACACATCCCTGTCAGGCTTACATAAGATGCCACCTTGGCAAGAAAATAAGTTTTCAATCTGAGCTGGAGATTGGACAGAGGAAAGTTGTCTGATCACATTCAAACTCACTAGCGCACTTTACTTTCAAGGCAAGACTGAAGCCTTGCAATCAGCTTCTCAGACTTAAAAACCTGTTAAATTGTATAAAGATCAGCAGAAATCAAAGAGAACTATAACTATGCCATTGTGCATTTCTTTAAGTGTGGCTGTGAGATAAAGGTTGAAAAAAAAAATGTAAATAGATGCCTGTAATATGACCATAAAATAAGTACTGTATGTTCCAAGTATTTATGTAAAAAGAAAGCTAAAAAAACTAATGGAATGTTAATAATATGATGAAGCTGGAGACAAAACAATCATTGGTTAAATAACCAGGAAATTAAAATTGATTAAAGTACTTTTGGAAAGATAGCTTTAACTTAATAAATAACATCTAAGGCCTGTAAGGAGAAGTAACCTTAAACTTGTCTTCATTAGAACATTATAAAAATAGATAAGAAAAACCTATTCAGCTCTACAAAGCCTGACAATCCTATTCAAATAATTTCTCCAAAATAATATCAAGTTGAGTTTTGAAGGTCCCTAAAGACCTACAGCCTTACCACCTGCACTTCAGAACAGGTAATTCACCTATAGCTAAGCATGTTCAGGCCTGGCCAGTACATGGATGGAAGACCAACAAGGTCAAGTTTGAGTAGATGTTGGAGTAGGTGTTGGTGAGGCCATCAGGGGGCACCTAACCTGTGGTCTATCTGTGGATCTCAATACCCCAGTGCAGTAACAGGAACACAGTGTTAGAGAAAAATAGTGCCATCCTTTGAATGAGATGTCTAGGTCCTGACTCTCAGTGGTCATAAAATATCCCTGGGCATCTTTCACAACAAAGTACAGTGTACCTCGATGTTCTGGCTAAATTTTCCATTACAGCCTGGTCCATTCTGACCCCTTAATTGTCCTTTATCCTTTATCGGTTAACCATCTCTCCCTTTTATTCCTCATTTGCTTCAACTGAAAACGTTCAACTCCTTGAATGTTTCCTCATAACTCATACTTTGTAGTCCTAGAATCAGATTAGTTGCTCTTCTCTGGACTTTCTGGATCACTGCTATTGTTTTCTGTAGCAGGGAGATCATAATTACACACAGTACTCAAGGTGAGACCTAACCAGTGCATTAAACAGCTTAAGCAAAACCTCCTTTGACTTGTACACTGCACATTGTGCTATATAACCTAACATTATGTTAGCCTTCTTAATGGCTTCTGCATAATGCATGGATCTTGATAGTGATGAATCCACTATGAATCCTAGATCATTCTGATAAGGCTTATTTTTAATTTTCAGATCTCTGATTGTGTGTTCAAATCTTACGTGTTACTTCCTACCTGTAACACCCTACATTTACTTTCATTAAATTACATTGGCCATAAATCTGGTCAAGTCTGTATTCTGTTTGAGTCCCTCTGTAATGATGTGGCTGATTCTACACCAGATTATCTGCCATTCAATCTAGTTTGGTAACATATGCAAACTTAACCATCTTGTTATTTATATTCCTATCCATATCTTGTATATATATGTATTAAAAAGAGGGACACAACATTTAACAGCATCTAATTCTGATAAGGTTCCTTTTTCTGTGTATGAAGCAGTGTTGTACCTGCCTACATACAGCGCATTTAATTCTTATCAAAAGCTTTGTGAAAATTTACATTTACTTATTTGGCTGACACCTTTATCCAAGGCATTTAAAACATTTATGATACAATTGGTTACATTCCTTTTGTTTTTCTAATTGGAGCACAGGCAGGTCAGGTGACTTGCTTGTGGTCACATAGCATCCATACCAGGATTTAAACTCACAACATCAGGGTTTAAAGTCCAAAGCCTTAACCACTACACCACACTGCCTGCCTAAAAGCCAAGATAAATCAAGATAAATAATATTATATGCACATCCCTCTTCATATTCTTTTGTTGCTTCATCATAGTATTCCAGCATATAAGTAAACCATGATCTCCCCTATCTAAATCCAATCCGAATGCTCACAATTACTTCTATTCATGCCATGTAATGCTCATTCTTTTGATTAAAAATTCTTTCTATTAATTTACCCATTATGCATGTTAAACTTACTGCCCTATAGTTATTTGGATCCTCCTAATCACTGTTTTTAAATAAGATATTTGCCATCTTCCCAACCTTAAAAATTTCTGCAGTGCACAGTTACTTTTGAAAAACACATTTCAAGGTTTTATATATGCACTCACTAACCTTCTTAAGTACTAAGGGATAAATGCTATCTGATCCTGATGATTTGTTTCATATCAACCCACTTTCTCCATAAATCCCAAATCACTAGAGGTTCCCTGTTACTGTTGTGAAGTTATCCACTTCTTAATAAAAGAAAACTTCAGAAAATATCAAGTTTAAAGTATTTACTCTTTCACTGTTCGAATATTTTAATTCAGCTTTAGTGTTCCTAATGCACTTCACTTTGTCCTTGACTGTTCTTTTAATACTAAAATACTGAAAGAATCTCTTTGGGTTACATTTCACCTTTCGTGCCATATTTCCTTCTAACTGCCTTTTAGTTTCCTTAATATCATTTTAAACTATTATACTCTCATATACCAAATGGGCAGCACTGGAGTTAAGACTTATACAGCTGATGTTCCTATATAGCTTCTTTTTAATCCCATTATTTACTAATTTTAATTTCAATTAACCTGGTCTGCATTATATGTAAAATGTTTTTAGACCTGTTTCACTTGTCCTCATCTGTCTTCACTATTACCAGCTTATCCCTTTTAGATTTTGCAGGATCTGCTGAAAATCTGCCCACTAAAGTTAAACTATAGGCAACATTCAACCCTTAATCAGTACCATGGATCCTAGAAAACTTGCCCCTGATCATCTTCCTCGCTTACCTCACCAGCCAATTCAACTTTTCTCTATTCTTGTGTGGACTGTTTGCAATCTGAAATTTCACTAAACCTTTTTTTATAAAAAAAGTTTTTGGACTGAAAGATTTATTTTGGTACACATTTGACGTCATGCTTGATCCTGCCTTACCCAGCAGCACCTACAGGGGGCCTAAACCTTCAATCCAAATTTCTTCCACAAAGATCACAGTGAATTTGCACAGATCAAGA
This sequence comes from Erpetoichthys calabaricus, assembly GCF_900747795.2. Classification (NCBI taxonomy): domain Eukaryota; kingdom Metazoa; phylum Chordata; class Cladistia; order Polypteriformes; family Polypteridae; genus Erpetoichthys; species Erpetoichthys calabaricus. Next base: position 71,838,840 of record NC_041398.2, read on the forward strand.
AAGGTTTAACCAACCTTCTCCCTGATAGTAGCAGAGAGCTTTTCAAGTTCCAGATTTTTGTTGAGCACCTAAAGCTGGAGAAAGCCATTTAATGGGAGATGCCTACCTGAACTGTCCTTACCCTTATACTAACACCATGGCAGCTCTAACTGAAAAATATGGGCAACCTCATCAAATGGCATTAAAGAAAATTGCAGCATTCATGAACTCTCCAGTTATTCATAATGGGGACGCAGAGGTTTCCGAGAAGTTTGCTATAAATATATAATCAGTAGTGGGCATACTGGGGACTATAGGGCCTGAGGGTGACATTGAACTTCAGTGCTAATCTCATGTGTCTTGTCTGCTCCCAAAGCTTCCCCCAAAGGTTAGAGCAAACTTTAGTAGACATGTGTTGTATTGTTCAGGGGCAACATACACTGGTTAAAATATGAAGTATGGCATCAAGATTCAGGAAGGCAACCTGGACAAGTGGAGAAACACAAAGACCCCAAATCTGTACCAAGAGCAACTACTGTCTTACTTGGAACAAACCAAAACTCTGCTACTGAGACTTCCAATTCTTCAATTGAGGAGCTTTCGGAGGAGAAGCAAGAGAAGCCCAAACCTTGCTGCCCAAATTGTAAAAATACAGAGCACTTCCTCAGCCAATATCCTACATTCCAGCAGTTTACTAAAGAGCAGATTATAGACTGGATCAAAAGCAAGAAATTATTCTGGAGGTTTGATTGTTCAAGCTGCTCAGTGTAATCTGAAAAAACCTTGCAATATACTGTATGCAGATGACAACATCTTAAGGTGTTGCCCAAAGTGAACAGTAATCTACAGAGATGCTTTATGGTGACAGACCTCAGTGATGGCAGTCATGTTTGCATAAAGTAGTGAAGGTAGTTCTCTTTAATGGTGACAAAGCCCTGGATACCTATGTAGTGTTTTTTTGACATGTCCCCTGAGGACATTGTCAGAAATTAACTCAACATATGTGCGAGTTGAAGTACCAGCAAAACTTTGGGTGGCATTTGAGTTCAAGTTTTGGTATGTGATGCCAGCATCGTTGTTTACTATCAACATGTGATGGCAAGCAGCACTGCAGTTCCAACAGGATCAAACTGCATGCTTTGATTTTTGATGAATGGTTCAATACGGTGAATTGAATCTTCAAACTTAAATGCTGACATGTGAAAGTATTCATATTGCTTTTATTCATCTATTTCTCGCATAGGCAATACAAGCATTGCATATTCCCCAAAGTAATGACGCAATATATTTAAAGGTGTCGCGTACTATCTTCTGTGTCACTGTTACCATCTTTTTTTTTTTGCACCTTTGCAACAGCATGAAAATATAAATAATTTTTATCTTTAACATCTTTCTTCCCTCAACACACAACACAGAGATACTGAACGTTGTTTTGCCATCGTGATGATTTCTCACATTGCCACCCAGTGGAATCAGCAGCAGCATCTGCAACCACAAGCATTGTGTAGCGTCAAGTATATCCCCGGCCTATAGGATCCAGGTTTCTGCCGTAATCAGATTATTCACCTTAACCCAGTTATGAGTGTGTATGTAAATGCACTGATTGTCTCTGGCAATCCCTTGCAAGCTGATTATCCTATAAATATAGAGAATATTATAAATATTCACATTTTATAGTACATTATTGCAAAACAGAAGTCAACTCTTCGGTGTAGTAAATGATTTTTTTTCATGTTTTAAAATGGCAACAATTTAGTATATTTAAAATCATTCAAATTCTTTTTCCCCATTATAGGATTATGGAGAGCTGAAGCCTATTGAGGTAGCCTTTGGTATTCATTAGGAATCAGTACTGAATGGGATGCTGACCTATCACATGGCACACTCACACTGATCCCATTTAGAGTGGTCAGTCCACCTGCGGTAAATGCACATTTTTGAATTATGTGAAGAAGACGGCTGACATCGAAAAGAGAACATTCAAGAGAGCACATCAACTAGGAACTGAAGCAGTATTGCTATGAAAAAAAAAGTAACAAAAGTAACTTTGCTTATAACTATGCCTTTTTTCTCAAATTATACCAGATTGCAGATTCTGAATTTGTTGTGAACAGGACATACTGTAGAGTGGTATATTTAAACACGGCTCACATACTCACATACACAGAGCAGAACAATACACAGTTATGACTCAACCTAAAGTACACCCAGAGAGAAAAATGCAATTGTTGAGAAAATATGTGAACTCTACATAAAGGTGACCTAGCTAGAATTTAAATCCTGATGCCATGCCATTGTGCCGCTGTTGTGCCAATTTTATCTCTTAAGAATTAAAAAATTACTTATCCTTGGCATTTGCCATGAGCTCTTTAAATGATGCTAAATATTTTTTCAACCTTTGAATATAACATTAATCTGCCAATCCATCCATACATACATTCATCTTTTTACTTACATATCCAGTTTATTGTTTGGGAAGCCATTGTCTATTTCAGCATTATTGGGCACAACATGGAAATCAACTATAATTTAGGTGCCTGTCCATTGCAGAGAAGAATATAATGATATAATAAAAAATAAAGTTAATTACAACATCAATAAGATCATCGGGATTAACTGAGAACAAATTCTCCAAAAAATGGTATAAATGATACCAAGAAATGATTTCTTATAAATGAACTGAAAAATATATTTTAATATATAATTTCAGTCACGTCCCTGTTTATATCACTAATCTTAAGCTTCTCAAAATTGCAGTTAAATTCAGGTGTCACCTATCTTTAATGATTGAAATAAAGTTCATAATGCCCAGCTTTGTAGCAGTAAGGCAGATTTCTAATCAGCAGTACTGTATGTATCAATGGTGCGGAAACAAATTAGAGTTTCAGTGTAAAAACACCTATTGTGGCAGAATGAATGGTGACACCTGTGTGCAACCCCTTAAGAGGTTTGCTGGCTTCATCTGCATCACTCAAGTGATGTAAACCTGGTGCTGGGTAATTGTTCAGTATATTTAAGTATGCGCGAGTGTGCACAGGGGAAACAGTAAGCAGATGGGGGCAGGGTCTTTGAAAAGAAGCAGGGACTGAGCTGCCAGATCTATCCATCCAAGAAGCTGCTTTAAAATGAGAATGGATAATCCAGCACTAACATAGAACAAAGAAATTGCTTGGCCAATGCAGTAAGTTTTAGCTGGCATGCCAAAGGGAGTTATAATGGGCACATTATATGAGGAACCCTATTGCAGTCTTTATTATATATTAATATACACAAAGAATTAGCATTCTCATGCTCACTTAATCAGAATTAACAGTCTTAAGGGCCAGGAGGCCATACCAGCCAGTTCTTTGCTCCATTCCATTTAAGGGGCCACTCAGACATATAAACCCACAATAACTCATATTGAACCAATTTATTCTATTTACCCTAGCATATCCATCTTTAGGATATGGAATGGGACCCAAAGTACTTACAGAAAAACTCTTGCAGACGCAGGAATAACATTCAGACTCTGCACAGGCAAGATTTGAACCCAGGGATTTGCATCTGTGAGACAACACTGTTAACCACTGTGCCAACATGTGAATTGTTTTTGATGTTTTGTATCCAAAGCACCACTGTAGTGCCATTTCCACTGCAGCAATTAGGACACCATTTAAAGTAGTATGTGTTTAGTCTGTGGTAGAAAACTGCAACTAATCCAAATAGACACGAACAGGGAATCCTCACTATGAAGGCACCACCATGTCTCCAAAATTGTGCAAAAAAAAAAATGGGTATAAGGTATAGTAAATGTTGGATACTAGATCTCTGCATTTTTAGATATCTCTTAGGTTTATTACAAAAGAAATAAAATAGTGAATGATCGGTTATTACTCAGAATATATCTTATCTCCCTACTGTTATCATTTGTTGATGTTGCTGACCTTTTCTCTTAGTCTAAGAAGTAAAGGGGATACCCTGCTTACCAGCCGTATCCTTTCTGGACCTGTGCTATGACGTGTCAACATAGGTATCACGTAAAAAAAAACCCAAAAAACTGTCTTTTATATTATTTGACATGCATTTTAGTTCACATGATAAAGTATCTCCTTTATATTTTAGTAATATTACAATTCCTTTCTATATCTCAGCTGTCCACTTCAGAGATAAAAAAAAAACAATATTGTTAAGCCTACACAGCATCAATCATAGACTTAATGATGTGTGTAAAGCTGGGAGATCTCTCTATATATAAAGCAGAATTTTGTTTTAGATGATGTTACAGTAAGTAAAAAAACCTTCTAATTTAGAGACAGTGAAAAATTGCAAAAGGAAGCATCCGAGATAAATGAGCAGGGTTCACTGTCCCTGTCTTTCTTTAAATGAAATTTATCATTGGTATTTAATTGCTTATACTTTTCATGCTTGTATGCTTGTACAATAAAGTATTCCTGACTATATTAATACTGTATGTGCATGTGACTATACATGTACTATAAGTATATAATATACTGTAGTTTATTTTATCTCTCTCTCTCTTTCTAAAAGATCTAATCACACTATTATTGTTAAATAAGAGAAAATTATAAATACTGATAAAGTATGACATTTTGAATAAATTAAGTTCTTTTCAATTATTCTAAAAAAAAAATAAGTTTAATGAGACAATGAAACCACATTATGAATATGCAATTTTTGCAGTAGGCAATGAAAATAAAAACTTTTTAAACAGAAAAATATTTAAAATGACTTTTAGTCAGGTATCCACATACTAAAAATCTATTTGTTCAACAACAGAGAAAGACACATTACAGATGATTGAGTATACAGTGAAAAACTGTATCTGATAATTACATTGTTGAACTTCACCTGACTGCTATCCAAAATCACACATATCGAAGAAAGGCTTATCTCTGTTGGCTGATTTAGTAAATGAAAGGTCAAAAAGTACCAGCATTCTATGTAAAAACAATGACAGCCAATATATTTGTTTAAAAAAATTATATAAAGTATATACAAAATGATGCCCATAAAAACGTACACTGACTTGTGCAAAATTCGATGCCTGACACAGTGAAGCACAGCAGAGAATTTCACCTCACCTTCATACGAGCAATATGTCTTTATGCCAGCAGATTGGGAAAATGAACTTCCCTGAAGTGGGACAGAAATATATATTGCCATGTCATTCACTTCAGTGGCATCAAAGACTTTACAGGTAAAAAAATTAATATGAAAACAGCCTACAGTACTTTGAATTTAAAAGGTGATCATTTATATTAAAAAATGTATGGTGATTTTATTTTTGTGTGCAGTGCCATTAAAATATATTGCCAGAAAAGTTAGCCTATACAGTAATCCCAAGTACAGCAGTGTAACATGTCATTTGAAAGTCAATACCTGCAAACATTAGTGAAACAAATGATATTAGTTATTTATATGCCGAGTGCATATCTTTGCCATTGACGTTATGCTATAAAATATCACATTTAAAATATTTAATATAGAATTTGTCATATATATTTAATATGTTAATGAAAACATCTTTTAACTTTTTTGAGTACTAACAAAAGCTCAGAAAAATAAATTCTGTATAAAGCCATTCTAATTCTTCTGGACAAGAGGAAAAGCAATTTCAGTGATGGCATACCAATTAACATAAATTATCTTACAACTATTCATATTTAATAATATGCTTGCGGTAATTTTAGGCTATTTGTGTTAAGTGTTCAATTCTTTTCTTATTATCTGAATACTTGCCTTATGCACAAAAGGTATGAATTAATTGGTTTCCCAGAGGCAAGAGAAAAATAACAAAGTTAAAGCTGTGAATTGGTACAATTCTTCAAATAAAATTCTTGCACAGTTACTTCATTTGCTCTCTGAACGTATGATGCTCCAAGAAATGATAATCAGAGCAAATTATTATGTTTTATCTTCAGTAAGTTTTTAAAGGCTACTTGTGTATGATCAAGAGTTTAAGGCCGATTGTCTTGGTTAGAGTCAAATAAAATCAAATCCAATTTTATTTGTCACATGCAAATTATACATAGAGTACAATATGTAATGAAATGCTTATTTGCGTAACCCTAATGATTGTGCCTTAAAGAATATAACGGGACAACAACAATAATATATGACAATATAAATATGCAGACACCATTGGTAGATTTACCAATCTGCGATAAATAATAAATAAATGACTAACTTAAATACTTAAATAACTGAATGTAAGAGAATTGACAGTAGGACATCATGTAATTTCAGACACTTTCCTTATTCAACATGTGGATGAACTGGGGGAAAAAGCTCCTCCTTGGTCTCTCTGAACTGACTTTAAGCGTTTACCTGACCACAGCACAGACAACAGGCCATTGGTTAGGATGGCTAGTGTCACGGATAATTTTCTTTGCCAAGCTGTTAATTAAGGTTTTGTTTAAGTGGCATTTCCCTAAACTAAACAAAAATTTTAATGATTGAAGGCAAAAAAAGTGAAGACCTTAGAAATCACATAGAAAGCCAGGCTTTACAATGTAAGAGAAAAGTTTACTTTAATTGCCTGCTTGTTTAACTAGGATCTCCTGACATTTGTACTAGTACATTTAAATTAAAAAATGACATCACATATAACATTTAACTTTATATTTTGTTCTCAGATAGCAATTTACATGTAAGAAGTTTTATTTCTTTAATTCAAGTATCCACCCACAACTTTTAATATTTTAACTAGTTTGGGAATTTACATAATGCTTAATGACATAAGTGGTGTTTCTGTAGTACACCGTTTATATGTATGCTGATTGGTGAAAATTAAAGTATATTCAAAAGATGTCACATATTAGGAGTCAGTTTTTCAAGACAAATTAGTTACAGGTGTAGCTCTTTCTGAGAACCAAGGCACAAAGCCAGGCTAGGCTAGGAATTAAACCTGACTGCAAATATATGGGAATGAACATATTTCCAGTAATTAAGAGTTATTAATAAGAAATGTCAAGTACATTTTAAAACATATATATATAATTAAAAAAAAAAAAAAAATATATATATATATATATATTGTCACACATTATGCGCATCGAAAGCAGTGTAAGGGCTCAGGTGGGAGTAAGATGCAGAGTCTGGGGCTGATTAATTGTACTAATGCTTTTTCTCCTTCTTCTACAGACCTCCAGAAAGAAAGCCCACCTAAAACTCCTCCCACTTCCAACAACAGTTCACACTCCCCTCTATTGAGCTCATTTCCTCCTGAAGACCCACCTCTTCCTGCCCTCCAGCTATAAAACCTGATCACTCCTCTACTTTAGTTAGTCTTTGTTTCGACTCGGTCTTTGATGATTACTTGTTTGAATTTTGGACCCCCAAATCTTTATCTTGTTTTTGTCTCTCATTTACAATATATACCATGTTTGGCATCTTGATATCGTATCCTTGCTGCCTTGTCCCCACAAACCATCAGCTGCACTAAAACTAGAGATCAGCACCTTATTATATGTAAAAATAAATAAAAAATTCTTGGAATATCTTCTTTATGTATATGTTCAATTATAATGTTAAGATAAATTTTCAATTAAAAAAGTTTACCTGAGGGGGAAAAAATGCTAAAGTATGTCTTTCTATTATAAAAAAAAAACTTGCAATGAGACGTGATCTTTTGAAGAGAGACAGATTAGAAGAGAGACAGAGAGTTAGAGAGACACTTCAGAGAAACACTTTCACGTCCCACGACACTGTCCAGTCACGTCATACTGACATCCTTTGGAAGCAATTCACGCCATACTTACAAACATTTTCAAACAAGAACACGGTCATCCAACTGCTCAGTTACATTAATGCGTATCTAAAAGTTGAAGTTAATTGTCTCTTCTTTATTAAATCTAATCAAGCAAAACTTAGAACGGAACATATGCAAGGTCTCATTGATCACGTTCAAAATTCAAATATCAATAGTTCAGACAAATTCAAAATAGGTTCAGCAGTTATATTACCATCATCATATCAAGGTAGTCCAAGAGCATTGCAATATGTAATGGTAATATCCCAAACTATCAGCTGATCACATTTATTTATTACAATGACGTACAATCCACAATGGCCAGAAATCCGCAGATTCTTGAGAACAATGTCACCAGCTACATCAGATCTGGATATTCCCACTTTCATAAGTAGATTGTTTTTATCAGAAAGTCTTATTCTTATTGAATGAACTTGAAACGGTGTTCAGTCAAATCAGAGCATGCATTTACACAATTGAATTTCAGAAACGGGGTTTGTCTCACATGCATTTATTGGTTACTTTGCAAAATAAATTATTAAGTGCTGTATGATGTAGATCGCTTTGTTTGTGCTGAAATTCCAAACAGAGAAACCTATCCTGAATTATGGTACAAAGTCATTAAACACATGTCTCACTGACCTCATTTAAAAAATTCAGTATGTTGGGACTCAAAAGAAAAAAAGTGTTTAAAGAAATTTCCAAAAGCATTCGTTCAAACAATACATATGACTAAGGCTGGCTTTCCTGATTATTGCCAAAGAGATAATCATCACAAGCAACACACACTTATCATGGAAAGAAAGATGGTAAAATTGGGATGCTCGATAATTCAAAGACTGTACCACATGACCCGTATTTGCTCAAACAATTCGATTGTCATATTAATGTTGACTATTGTGCATCGGTTATGAGTATTAAGTACATCTACAAGTACATTCATAAAGGTCATGATAGAGTATGCTTAACTTTATTGAAAGAACATTCACAGGATAAAGTTCAAGCATATTTAGATACTCGGTATGTCAGTGCAATGGAAAGCGGGTGGCATTTAATGGCATTGCCAATGTACGGTCGAAGTCATTCTTTTGAATTATTACCAATTCATTTACCAGGTCAGAATATGATTCAATTTAAAGTGGGCAAAGAAGCAGAAGTTTTTGAGGTAGCAAAAAATAGAAATACAAAATTTAATAAAACAGACATAAATGCAAAAGCATATACGTATGCGCAAATTCCTCAGCATTACACATGGCAGAAACAAAAAAGAGTGTGGTATTCAAGAAAAAATAATTGCAAAAGTGTTGCTCGATTAAATATTGTATCACCAAAAGATATCAAACGGTTTCATTTAAAATTGTTGTTACGTGAATCAAAAAGAGCAACGTCATATAAAGATGTTCAAATTATAGATGGAACTACGTATGGTACCTTTCAAGAAGCGGCACGAGCAGCTGGGTTATGTAAATCGGATGACTATATGTTTAAAATTATGTCTGATGTTGCTTCTATAATGATGCCTGACAAATTAAGACACTTCTTCGTGTACTTAATTATTATGGGTGAAGTTGATGCTTTATAATTATGGGAAGCGTTCAGAGGAACATTATCCGAAAAGCTGAATGAACAAACGGCTCTTTCAATCATCAAAGGAATGTTAGAAGCAGAGGATTTAATGATGCAGCAATTTGGACTTCCAGAAGAAATTGACGAGTCAGAAGTAAAGAAAGAGATAACAGCAGACGAAAATTTAACAGTGGAAGACCGTAAAAAATTATATCAGAAAAGTTAATTCCAAATATTGTTTTTACTGAAGTTTTAAAGTAAAAGTGAACATAATGCATATGTAACAATTCCCATGAAAAAACAATCTTTTTAAATTATATATTGGGAAAAACAAACCTGGGGGTAATATATATATATTACCTTTTCTTTCAGGCTATCACAATGTGTTGGTACAGTAACTCCCTTTGTCCTTTCTTACTAGGATTTTAAACAACGGTCTCTCTTAACAAAATTAATATTATTGTTTACAAAACTCAACGGAAATAGTTTTTGTAGATCAATGTAGGCGTGAGCAGAAAGATAGTGCAGTGGTTAGCATTGCTTCTTCATGGGTCCAGTGTTTCAATTTGAATCCTACACCCTAACAAAGTTGAGCATGGTTAGCTGCATGTTACTTGTGATAGTTAAACATTTGGAATGATTCTTTTTCTTTTAGTCCCTATAGCTGGCATCCAGCCGAGAAATTCCTCAGAGTCAGTATGCTGCTGTGGTAGCCAATTGATCTCGGATTTCAGACACAAGTAGCTCCCATGCCAGACAGTCCTTGGCAATGTCTCTGGCTTTGTCAACGTTGAGTTTTGAGTTCTTCAGGTCTTCCTTGATTTCTTTGGACCATGTTTTCTTAGGAGCTGTATGTTGGATTTTCCACTGGCTGGGTTTTTGCCGACAGAGGAATTTGTGTGGTAGACGTCTGCCATCTCATTTGACAAATGTGACCAAACCATTGTAAGCAACGTTGTTGGATTTGCTTTTCAACTGTTGACTGCCATCCACAATTCTGCCGAACTACTTTGTTTTGGATGCGATTATGAATTGAGACTCAAAGGATCTGACATAGACATTGCATCTGGAACACTTCTAGTTTGACGAGGTCAGATCTGAGCAAAGTTCACATTTCTGATATGTATAACAGGATCAGTAGGTTAAGAGTCCAGAAGAGGTGAACTTTAGTCTTCGTTGAGATGTTCATTTGTTTCCACAAGTACCATTTCAGCAAGGAATCTGCTGCAGTTGCTTGTCCAATCCAGCTATGGATTTCTGTTGTGGTGGCCATCTTCTTTTCTTAAACTAGAGATCCTACATATTTGAATTCATTAACCTGTTCAAACTGGGTTCCATTGAAGTGGACAGTGGCTGGTAACCCATCCATTGTGAGTACCTTTGTCTTGTCTGTGTTGATTCTCAGGCCATACAATTGGGCTATTCAGTCGATTTGGTAATGAGTATCTGTTACCTCTGCATTGTTGAAGGCAAAAAAGGCACTATCGTCGGTGAACATTTGGTCAGTGATAAACTCGTTTTCATCAAATTGAACTCCACGTGTGTCTTGGAATACTTTCAGTGTGATTGCATCAATGACAATATTGAATAGGAGAGGTGAAAAAATGTCCCCTAGAAGGACTGCGGTCTATATGGTAAACTCCTCATATAATTTATTTCTGATCCTTATTTGGCTAGTGGAGCCATTGTAGCTGGATCTGAAGAGGTTGATTATTTTTTGGGGGACATGTTTCCTCTTCAGTGCCGCCCACAGTGCTGGCCATTTTCCGCAGCAAGTTCTGACTTCCATGAGTTGTTGCAGGGTGAAGATCTTGTCACAGCAGCCAGGATTCAGTCTGAAATCTGCTTGTTCTTCGTGGCTTGTCTGCTTGCGGTGCCTCTGCAGTCTGTATTGAAAGACTTTCGTGAATACTTTGCTGATGATTGAGAGGAGACAAATACCCCAACAATTCTTGTGGTCTCTATTGTCACCTTTTTTGTGGAATGGTACAATAATGACCCTTTTCCATTCTGTTGGGACTTGCTCCGTGTGAAGGAGTGTATAAAGTCGATTAAGTAAGCAGTCTCCACCAGCTTTGATTCCGCAGTAATGTTGTCCATACTGGACGCTTTGCTGTTCTTCAAGGCCTTGATGGCCGCCTTGACCCCGTCAAGAGTCAGCTCTGCATCTGACATTGAAATGATAAGTACAGAAGCATTGTTAATGTAAAATGTTTCCATGGCAAGAAGTGAAAGGAGGTTTGTATAATTTGAATTCATTATTAACAGCTAGAATTTTTTTTCTTTGTTTGTAACCTTGAACAAAAAAAGAAGTACAGGATTGATTTTAAATAGGAAGATGGACCCTTGAAATGAGACAGAACTAAATAGGCTGACTTTTTATTAACTTCCTACAAGGCCAAAAATGCCATGATTTATCATGTTTAATGTGAAATATAGTTTCCAAGATAAAAAGGCTTCATTTTAATAATGCTGAAAATTTATTTTTGACTATAAATACACTTTTGGAAAAAAAATCATTGATAAAGGGAGTTATATACTGTATACTCTACATTTAAAACTGTTTTTCCATTTAAAACTTTTTTCCTATAATGTAGATATCTGGATTGTTGTTTCTACTACTTTTCCCTGGCTATGTGTGTGTCACTGAGAGATATGAGTTAAAATTGTTGCCTTGGGCGGCACGGTGGCGCAGTGGGTAGCGCTGCTGCCTCGCAGTTGGGAGACCTGGGGACCTGGGTTCGCTTCCTGGGTCCTCCCTGCGTGGAGTTTGCATGTTCTCCCCGTGTCTGCGTGGGTTTCCTCCGGGCACTCCGGTTTCCTCCCACAGTCCAAAGACATGCAGGTTAGGTGGATTGGCGATTGTAAATTGGCCCTAGTGTGTGCTTGGTGTGTGGGTGTGTTTGTGTGTGTCCTGCGGTGGGTTGGCACCCTGCCCGGGATTGGTTCCTGCCTTGTGCCCTGTGTTGGCTGGGATTGGCTCCAGCAGACCCCCGTGACCCTGTGTTCGGATTCAGCGGGTTGGAAAATGGATGGATGGATGGAATTGTTGCCTTGTAGCTTTAATGTCCTAGTTTAGGTTTATCTCCAGATTGTTACAGTCTGAGTGCAGACTGAATCTCCCCATGTTTTTAATGGTGTATTTCCTCCCACATTATATGATGTGCATGTTAGTTTAATTGATAATTCTGAATTTTTCTGGTGTAAAGATGTGGAAAAGGAATTTGCCTTTCAAGAATGTGTCCTGTGATGGACTTGCTTCTCATTCAAGGTTAGGTCCTGCTTCAATTATAGCTCTGGCAGGATAGCCTTCAGCTCCTCTTGATTCTGTAATTAAAACCGCATGTTTGTTCATTTTGACTCTACTATGCTGTTCATGACTTTTTTATGCCAATCCACTTTTATGTAGAATCATAATTTTTCTTTTGTAGACTTCTCCTAATTAAAGATTCTTATGACATCAGCCTCAACTTGTGTATAAACCAAAGTCTTGAAATCATGAAATACGTTTGAACATTTAAACCTTTTTTGATGTTTTGAACAACCTGATCATATTTAGGCAAAAAAAACCATATGTCTGTCTTTCTAAAAGTGTGTATTGTTGCTAAAACATTATCCAGTCAGCTGGACGTTTTCCTTAAATATTTTCTGATGACGAGCAGAAGTAATGGTTTCCTCAATTATATTAAACTATCCAGGTTTGGAGGCAGCAAATCATCTCTAAACCATCACACTACCACTACCACCATGCTTGACTGTGTATTTCAAATGAGACCAGCCATTGATAAGATGCTGTAATAGTCCTATTTATTCCTTTTGTTGGTTTACCCGATGAAGGATCCAGTATAAAATAAAAAAAGGTTAATTAACTGTTTTTAAAGAACTATTGTTCAGTTAAGTCATTATACACAACAGAGTTAGTGCAACCCACCTAAGACAGATTGAAATCTAAATAATCAACATAGACCTCAGCATTAAAGTTTGCAGTGTACCCTGCAATGCATACATCTTTTTTATATGCCATTTCGTATGGGATTTGTAAAGCTGTTAATATTTGAGATGTACTCTCTGTTGGAATGACAAATGCAATGCATGTTATTACTAAAAATGCTTGTGATCTTTTGGAATGACAGACATAGCAACTGAACAATCACACAGACACACACACATACTCTTATAAGTTAAAGGATTTATTAATGTTTAATTATTTACTTTGAATTTTATGTTTTTTTTCTGAGACTTAATTGTCCCTCTCTTCAGTAATGGTCTTCTTTTTACACATTTAGACTTCCTTTGTCCGGATCTCTTTAATTTATAGAGAAACTTCTTATATACTGTACCTGACCTTTCAGAGCAGAAAACTTTATCGTTTATAAATGAAAGTTACTGGTGAATTGTTTTTTAATGCATTCTTTAATGCCACTGTTTTTAATGCAAATGAGAATGCATATTTTTCATGTAAATACAGTATGACTGAATAAAAGCATAAACCTTACATTCAATCTAAAATGAGCTTGTGCTGTTAGACTATTTCTATTTTCTAATGTTAGCATAATGTTATGTTTTTCTTTGTTTGAAGATTAAATACATGCAAACATAATATAGCTGAGTAAAATTTAATGCCTCAAACTTCTAAGCTATTATCATTCATTAAAATCTCATTGCCAAATTATCTCAATCACTATTAAAAAAAAGTAAAATTGCTGCTTCCTTGCAGCTGCTGTTCCCTACTGAAATGAATGAATAGAAATGTTTGCTGAACAGGTGGTCTTGTCACATGTGGTTTGACCAGGAGGTGCAAATTGTTTGTTGACAGTGCAGGCTGTTAGAAGGGCAACATAATGGTTCTCCCTCTGCAGTAAATGTTAGCCACTTGTTATCCCCAAAGTCTTGGCATCCTACTGTTAATCTGATACATTGTTTTGAAAAGAAGCCAATTTTGCAGTAGCAAATAAGAGCTAAAATGCATGTTCCTGTCGACGAGTATCTTCTTCTGCAGCTGACGTGCTTACTAATTAAATGCTAAAAATGGTCCAAGTTTATTAAATTAATTTCTAGGAGACCTTTACAGAGGAAGTGGGTGGTGGTACATAATGATAGCGATAATTTAGTAGTTGGGCATAAAGTATGTGCTCAGTAAAATTCTGATCATTAGTATTTAAACAGCTATTGTTATTACAGTGAATATAATTTATATACTGTTTGTTTAAAGTACATTGTAGTTATATTATTATGATGGTATTATCAACAACATGCAGAAATTGTGCATTTTATTTCTGGGAAAGGATATATTGAAAGCAAAAATTATATTGTCTATTTTTCTGACTCCTGTAAATTAAATTAAATAATAAAGCTTCATCAATAAACCAGGCACTTACAAAGCAGAGCTCTATTTTACTATGGCTTCTGCTGTACCATTTACACATTTATGGAAGGATTTATACCTTATTGCAAATGAAAAATCTGGCAATGAAGAGAAGAATGAAAGAAAGCATCAAACTCCAGGGATATTCAGATTGTGACATACAACAGGAAAAATTAGTTGGGCACTAGGCTATAATCCATTTACTACTTCAGAAGACAATTACAACTATAAAGAACATTTAGAAGCTTTTCATTGAACCTACAACTTGTAACTGTATGAACGAAGCATTGATAACTACTGATGTTCAGTGGCAGCTGAATGAATAGACTTGAAGTCAGCTACTTGATTTAGATTTTTATTATTTTTCTCATTTTTTACATTCTTCATTGTTTGAAGAAATAAATGCTAAGACCGACATATGTGATTTTATTTCACAAGCTTACAGGGACTAATAAACATACATTAAAAAATAGCACAAAGATACTGCCCCCAGAGTCTGTATCAATCTATGTACAATAAAATCAATCATGAATTGACCACTGTAATGAATTGTTCACCAAAAATGGAAACATTAACATTCTTTTCCTACCTTGAAACAATATTTGTCAGAATGAGGAACCCAAATATTTTAGTCTGCTTTGTTAGTTTTTCATTATTAACATATATTATTCATTATTAATATATATTAACAATAATAAGATAAGCATAGATTAATACAATCCAAGCAGTGGGATCTTTACATTATGGGCAAATAGGGCAATGCATACCCCCTTTCCCTTTACAGTGGTAAGTACAGTACATCTCAATAATTTAACATATTGTTAATTCCCTTATATGCTCAATCCAATTTCTTATATGGAAGTATATTTCTTTTTCGAGTTTGAGAAAACTTTCTTGGTCTCTGAAGCTGCTAGCCTGTTTCCGAGTTGCTTGGACAGGCCCTTTGAATGCACAGTTTTGGCATAACTTTGCATGTACGCATGTGCAGCAGCCTGAATTTATCAGTTCCAGGCCCGGTCTTAGGTATTATGGGGCCCTAGGCGAAAGGGGGTCCAGGGGCCCCCTGAGGGGGGCAGAGCCCCCCTGGAAGCTCTGCGAAATGCGTGAAAATTAGACCAAGGAGATGTTTTCTTGTAATGTTACGAGGTCATCACCCTGCGTCCCTTTTTCGCCCGGAGTAGTTAGCTGCTACAATTTAGCCAGTTTGAACTGTTTCCACTGGGCACCACGTGGCGGTATGTAGCTAAGCCCAGCTTAGTTTTTTTGTATTCTTTCTTTTTTTAGTTTTTTTGTCCTTTTTTATTTTTTGGGATATTTGAAACTTTTGGAATGCATTGCGAGGGGAGGGGTGGGCCGGGGGCCTGGCCGCCGTCGATCCGGGGCCCCCCGGATGCCGGGGTCCTAGGCGGTCGCCTACTTCGCCTATGCCTAAGGCCGGGCCTGTCAGTTCTACTTTGGGGATTGAAGGGTAGAGCCCTTTCAAGTGACACAATTTAAAGACTACCTAAACTTGCACATCTTGCTGTACTGGAATAGTCGAATTTGATTATTTAGGCACAATACGATTTAGCATTTTTTGTATTGAACAAAATCTGGGAATTAAAAGTTTGTGACCACTTCACCCTGGAGAATTATTTTATACGTTCTTGGACTGAAATTGCGAGTGCATTGAGAGTTCGATGTTATATTTTAGCAATGCAAAGTTTTTTTTTAATTCTTGAAAGAATATGTGTTCATTGTAGGAGGAGAGAGTGTGCCACATTAGTCAACAACTGTTTGTGATGGGTGTTCTAAGTATACTTTAACAAAGTATGTTGAATCCAAATGTGAAGTCAGATTTTTTCTATTAGGTTTAATTTTCTTGTGACACCACCTTCATATTTTCATTGTTTCGTGTCATTGAAACAAAATTATTAAAACAATAATATATACTTTTCAAAATACCAATCATTATTACATTTTTTTTTCAGTTATGGAGACTTTTTGGCATGAACCTAAGGTGAATGTATGACACTTATTCATTGAGTCATCAAAAGTTGTGTCTCTGTGACACAAATAAGTTCCCTATAGCACATGCTGCTAATGTGAAAAAGTCATATGAGAACATAATGTTACTTTTGGATAACATTCAGTATCAGAAATATATGGGTAATACTTATGGAGATCTAATGACGATTTCTCTTTTGCTTGGCTTGCAGCTTAGTTATATCAGATCCTGTTGTTTTTTGTGTGAGTGAGACAGTAGGGACAAGAAGAACCACTGTGATCAGAATGAGTGGCCAAATTGGGCTTTATTTGTTACAGGAATGCTAGAGTGTTATACTGTGTTAGCCATTATGGATGTAATGAGACGTCAATCAAAATGACACCTTTTATTAGACACTCTTATGTGAGTGTCTGTTGTTTTGGGAGTATATCCTTGTCTGATGAAATATTGTCACTTCTCAAGTAGGTCCATCTGTCTGTTGGTTTGTGAAAAACAGAAGTTACAAGTGTGTTATCTTTCAGTTGTTGTCAATGAAGCTGACTTCTGCTTTTGAGTAATAAGCTTCAGGTTTTTATTGGGGTGGAAAGAATCATAGTTGTTATGAAAATTGAGGAGGTCCTTCTCACTGGCAGTCCAGATTATGAGAATGACATCTATGTAGTGAAGATAAAATATTGGTTTTAAGACATAAAATCCTCCTCCAATTTTGACATAAATAGATTTGCATAGTTTGCACTTCAGTCCGCATTTGTTGCAAGTAGAAGTCTTGTCCAAATGAAAATAAATTGTGTGTCAGAGTGAATTTTATCATTTGTCACAGGAAAAAAAGTGGTATACAGTCTACTTGTTAATTCTGAGAAAGTTTACTCCTCTGCATATCAGACTTGGACTTATGAAAAACGTTGTTGAAATGATTGATAATACACAAACAGAATTCTTGCATTTTAGAAACAGATTGATGATGACAAGATTAACAAAGGCATTTCAGAGTCAAGATTTCAGAGTCAAATCAGAGATTTGGTAAAAGGATGAGAGATTTGATGAAGAGTTGAATGGTTGAGAAAGCAGCACAGTAGAGCTTCAAAAGTATCTGAACAAACTTTTTGGGAAATCATAAGGCTGAAAACTATCCTGAAATAGTGAATGACCTGCAATATGTCAATGAAAATTCATTTCTTAGACTCTCACTTTTTTTCCCTGAAAACCTTAGTGTGGTCAGTGACCAAGGCAAGTGAAATCACGGTAAGCTCGCGGACTTCTCCTGGACTGTGAGAGTGATGTTCCTGAGATGAAGTACGGCAGAATATCAAAAATGGCTAAGTTTTAGATTATATGTCATGTATGTAACTTTAATAAGCATGTTACTTACCTTATAGAGAAATCATAAAAAGTTATTTATATTCAGCATACAAAATATATGATTCAGGTATATACACTCTTTTTTTTTGACCAGTGGCTCATCAGCATAATAAAGCCTGAATGATCGGTTAGTTAAGGATACAAACAGCAAGTACTCACTCTAAAATGACAGATCATAAACAACCTTATATTGAAAAACAGCTAAGACATTAGTGAGAAGTGGAGCTGAAGAAGGGTGAATGGGAAGAAAACAGGAAAACAATGCATGTATGTTGAAAGAATTAATCAAAATCTTGACATGTTAAAGAGGCTTAAGGATTTGGCTTTGTAAAAGTTGAAAGATCTGATTGATAACAAGATTAGTTTGACCATATTGATCACGTGGGGGAAGTTCCTAAGCCTAAATACAGCAAGTAACATTCTATAGTTTTGGATGTGTCAAATTATAAATTCCTGTATATATGCAAACGTTTTCCAAACATTTTCAATTTTATCTCCAGCCAATAACCAAGAGCATTATAGGTAGCTGTTGTAGTTCACTTGGACTTTTAACCTTTAGAACAAAAGCTAGTGCTTTATAGCTGAACACATAGATCAATTTGATCATAAGAGCATTTCAAAGTTATGCCCATTCACTAAGCACCATGGCACCTAAATAAAGTATGAAAAATAGTTTAAGCAACTGTTCAGAAAACATCCCTTTACAAATACACTTCAACAGTTACAAGAACAATAAAGAAAATTATAAGTAGGGTTACCATATCACCTAGGCCAAAAGAGAAGAAACGAAAATATAAAAAAGACTATGCGGTTCCCCTTAGACTTTTGTTCATGTCAGGGGTTGGGGGGACTACTGTCATTCCCTTTGGAGTGAGTGTGTTAGGGGTGTAATTACTTCCATAATGTCCATAATGTGTGCAATTCACCATGTTAGAATCTACAGCACTGCTTTGGAAGATTCATACGAAGTTTGGTTTAAATAATATGGTAGGTAATACTTGAAAAAAAGGAGATGGCCGCAGTATGAAAAACCCAGACAAACTGACATTTTTATAAAATTCATCTGGACTCCCAGATAGGCGCCTAAAAAGAGTATATTTCTGGGGAAACCCAGACTTATGCCACCTTTATCTGTGGATAGTACCCTATTAAGAGACAGAATCATTTTGTGTAAGCTTATATTATATGGTCCTTTTCATGAGCTTGTCAGGTGATGCCTCTCTGTGGCTAATATTTTCAGTTTCTTTTTCTGCCAACATACATATGTGCTGCAATTTTTTCAATTTATTTTTTCATTTGATTCAGGATTTAATGCTGTGTAATTTGTTAAATCATCTCATTTTTTATGAAGTTTAAAGTAATATTAGGAGTTTATTATATGTATTTACAGTACATGTCTTTTAATGCATTTAGTTATAGGCTGTTGTGGCAAATAATATCTTGGATCATCAGTGCTTCTGCCTTCTAGGTTTAAAAAAAATTGGGAACACCTGTCGAAAAACCTGCTGCAAAAGCATTTGTGTTTGACACCTTTTGTTAAAAAGGAAAACCTAAACCTGGTCTTATTTTAAAGCTTTCAAATATTGTCATACATTTTATGAACATGCTGAATTTGAAATGGCAACAACACTCATTACAAATCATATCACTAGCTCTAGGCATGTTTCAGTTATGTAAGCACTTGGGTTATGGAGTATGGATGAGGCTACGGCAGTTAATAACTGGTGAGCTGGACATTCTTAGATAATAATTTACGATTTTCCACACACACGTCCAATTTTCTCTGAGTGGCAAATGAATTCATAAAGAAGAAAAAAAATACTGTGTGCAGGAAAGCCAAACGACTTGGCAGATGGGCAGATATTTTATAAAGATTGAGGGCTTCAGCAAAAATATATACAATTCCACATATACTGCTGCCAGTTTTTTGTTTTTAAATAAGAACACAACCACACTGAATGACATTCAGTATTACCTCAATGATACCCAGCAGCTGCTTAATGTCCTTTGTTTGAAAGTTAAAAACAAGTTGGATTAACTATATGAAAAATGTTAATTTCACAATATCTAATCATGTTGATTTTGATTTTAAAAAGTTCAATTTAAAATAAAAAATGAAGATAATATACAAACAGTGACATATGAAAGCTGTTCCAATGACATTTAAAATATAATCTTTAGAGTTTAGCATGATATACATTCAATCATAAAGTACATTTTTATAGGACAAAATAAATAAGTATTCCCCTTTTCCTATAAAAATATAGAATGAAAAAGTGTGGTGCCCCATGCAATTGCACTGTTGCACAGTTTCAGATTCTGGGCACCAGAAAAACAGAATTCTGGTTTATCCCAGATGTGCCAGTAACTGGATGCAGTAATGTCTTGCAAATATATACAGTTCAATGCAAGAACATTAACTAAAACAAGAAAAATAAGTGCAGGTGCTATATACTATAATTACAGTGACTCCAAAGCAAAATGTGATAAGAAAAAAATAACAAAATTAAACAAAAACCCCTTTCCTCCTCCTTATCCTTCTATTGACAGTTCACAAAGGACAGACAGAAAAACAATCAAAAACAAAAAGGCAAAAAATTATGCACAAAGAGACCTGGGTTCGCTTCCCAGGTCCTCCCTGCGTGGAGTTTGCATGTTCTCCCCGTGTCTGCGTGGGTTTCCTCCGGGTACTCCGGTTTCCTCCCACAGTCCAAAGACATGCAGGTAAGGTGCATTGGCGATTCTAAATTGGCCCTAGTGTGTGCTTGGTGTGTGGGTGTGTGTGTGTCCTGCGGTGGGTTGGCGCCCTGCCCGGGATTGGTTCCCTGCCTTGTGCACTGTGTTGGCTGGGATTGGCTCCGGCAGACCCCAGTGACCCTGTGTTCGGATTCAGCAGGTTGGAAAATGGATGGATGGATGGATAATGCTGAAAAAATGAGTATTCTCTCTGCCGACAACCTCCTAGCTCAGCTCTCTGCTCTTTCCTTCCCGCAGCGGCTTCGGGCACATGCTTTACTGTTAGGCTTCTTCAATTTGGTAGTGTGTCAGTAGATAATATAGTGGCAGTGGACACACACCTCTGTGTAGTGCCAGTTCAAGCCTGGAAACGCCCTCTGACTTGCAGGCCTTCAAGGCAGTGGTTAACTCAGACAAGGGCACTAAACGGCAGTGCAGAATTGCTCCAGCAGCGCTAGAGCGCTAAAAACCATTATAAGCTATAAATAGCTATAATAATCACTACTTTTAAAGTATATGTGGACACGGCTTATCACTAATAGCTTAAAATGATACAGATGCTGTGTGCGGCCATATTGAAACGGTCAGACTATGGACATAGATAACACCAAGGACTTGAGCATGTATACCACTGTATGTTTGTCTCGAGTGACACCCTTTACAGTGGCCTGTCAAATGCTACTACCTTGTAGCTACATCAGGGTTTTTAAAGAGGATCCTGATCTTAACCTAATCTCTTTGCACATTAGTAGAGTCTTATCTTAATTTCTTGTCTGCTTCTTGTATTTTCGTACTTCATTGTGTATGTCAGTTGTTCCCATTTATAAAGAGATATTTGGTTTGGATTCCCCTGTGTTTGCCTGTCTGTTTTTTAATTTGTTTTCCCTGTCTATCTATGAGCCATTTGTAGTTTCTGACTCTTCAGCTTTAAATTGTCTCCAAATAAGGGAAAAAATAAAATTTTAGCATTTCTCTGGTCCTCCTGTCTTTAGGTTTGTCCACTGTGCTAATTAACAACTTCCTGCATCAGAATGAGTGGAGAAGAAAAGACTATGATTAGCTGAATCTACAATTGTAGAGAGAAGAAAGAATGCAATCAAACTTGATTAAGGTAATTCCATGCTCCTTGAAGGCAGAACAAAATTTAAATTCAGCTGGGGTCTTAGGTGCGATTTTTGTAAAACCCCAGTGATAACTATAGGGGACTTGTCATGAGTGCATCTTTAACTCCTAGCCCCTGCTGAACACAACAGAGTAATCTAGAGACCATCTATTAGTACCATGAAGTGTGTGTCAATGTTAAGATGGGGTATTCTTCTTCATCTTTGCTGTATCTTTTTACAATATGGTCATCACATTTCATCAATGTAGTTTCTCACATGAATTGAACACAAGTACTGTTGAGTTCTGTCATGTCCCCCAAAAAGAGCAGAAAGGCTCATACCCTTGGGTGTCCTCTCATGTTAACTCCTTCAAAATGGCCATGAAATATAATAGTCCTGTTGCAATCCAGTTGTTGTCCATTCTGAATACATGGCTGAGTCACAGGTGCTGTCTTAGATGTACCAACTGTACTATTGTCTTTGTCTGGTTTGGACATTTCCTGATTGCTTCATTCTTGATCTTCTCCAACAGCTGCACACTGAGAATTCTCCTTAGGGCTGCCATTTCAAAAACTAGAAACTAGGAGTTTCTTTTCTTCAGCCTTTTTTAATGCCCAGGTTTCACAACTGCACAGTGCAATCGGTAGTATGATTGGACTGAACAACTGCGTCTTCGTCTCTATTTTGTCACTCTTGTTCTTTCGGATGCCACAAAAATCACTCATAGAGTTTAGCGCTACATCTATTGATATTGATATCTCCTTCGTGCTGTTGCCACCTGCTCTATGCGTGGATCCAATGGAATTTTTAGTTAATGTATATAATCTTTCACAATTTATTACAAGTATACAAGTGAAGTTGTAGCAATGAATAATTGAAACATAAGGAAAATTACTGAAGATAACTCAAAGGTTAACAAAATGAGGCTTAAAGCTTGAGAATTTGAGGTGTGCCTCAGTGTAAAGAAACCAGCAACTTGATTTTTCAAGGTTACAAGGAGGAAAATGAGAAATGAACACCCTAGAATGTGAGGATAAAGTAATAGGAAAGGCCAAACACTCCTCCTATAAAGCAGTGCTAAAATCAATATGAGAATACACAAAACACCACTATAAATGAGGTGGCATTCAGATAAATGGGAGAGTCGACAGGAGTCTGAAAATACTGGCATTGTTAGTTGATTGGATGGAATAATAAAGTTCTGTGTATTATGCATATTAAGAAGTATAAAAAAGTATAAGAACAAATGAATCATTAAATTGATTGAGACACTCTATGGACTGAAACATTTGTGCATATTTTGTACAAATAAGGAAAAGTTTTGAATTTTCTTGTGGGCTCTGTGACTACCTACTTTGAAGATAGAGGGAAGTTTTTTTTTTTCCACAACAATCCGTGATTCTTAAAGCTCACAAGTTTGAGCGCAGGGAATGATACACATCTTTAACGTAGTTTTTGTAGAACTGAAGCCAATACATGGCAATAGTCTATAAATACACAACTCGTTTATTTTAATAAACAGGTCCAAACAATTCAGCTAAATCTTCATTATTTTGTATTTGTGTTTTCTTTTTATTGTTTATTACGTTTTCATTGATGAGTCATTCACAAATACATTTTAAATACAGGATAGGGGCTTGTGTTTGTTGTCAGAGACTCCGTGCATAAAGAATGTCATAATAACTTTTCTGTACTTTATGATTCGATCTGTATTCACCATGCCATCTTCAAACCTCTTAATCCAATTCATGGTTACAGGGGTGGGGAGGAAGGGCAAAGCCAATCCTGATAGCACTGGATACAAGCCAGGAAACATCCCTGGTCAGGGCACTAGTCCAATAGTAATTACACTCTCTTACACATCTACTCTTACTCAGACTGGGTCAATATGGAATCACCATTTAACCTAACTGTACTGCACATCCTTGACAATACGGGAGGAAAACTGGAATTCACAGAGGAAAACCCATGCAGAAACAGGACAAAACATTCACAGTGTTCAAATCTAGAATGCTAGATCCATGAGGTTGCAGTCTAATAGTATATTGCGCTAGTTCTATTTTTTTAAAGAAGCTACTAGTTGTGTGTATTTTGCACAACATCTGCAATGAAGCAAATTCAGCAATTTATATTTAATGCATATAAATAATTAAAGCAAATCATCATTAATAAATGTGCAAAAAAGTACAACCACCACAACAGCATAAGTGATTTCCTGTAATATTCTGTACAAGCAAATTTACATATTAATGCAGTATGGACTCAGGCAATTAAATGAATATAAAATGAGCTGAACTGAAGTTCATATAATCATGTAATAGTATAAAGTAACAAAATATTACACTAAAAAATAATGAAACAATACTATATTAGTACGATTGTTAAATTTTTCTTGTGAATTGTATTATAGCACATAATTATGTTTTTGCATGAAGACAAATTGGGAGTAGCATTCCAACCATTTTGTGTTCTACCTTTCTAGCTCTGCATGATTTTTCTATAGGGAATATCAAAAGTTTCTCACAAGTAATAACATATATGCTGTACACTGGCAAAGGAGGTGAGATTTGACCATGATCCCATCTTTAGAGTGATGCCATGGAAGACTACTAGTGAAGCAGCACACAGTCCCTGGTTGGGCTGAGTAGAAGTATGTTGCCCCTAAAGAAGTCAGCAGACACACTATTAGTAGCTGATAAATTGCTTGTTCTGGTATACCAGATTACATTTTTCTTCCAGTATGTATTTAGAAAAAAATGTTTTACTGGTATGTCAAAAATGAGTGGAAGACTCCTTAAAGAATATTACAGAGAATGCTGTGTGGGTCAACCTAATTGGTGAGTTGATGCAAACAGAATAGTAGGACAGGAAGAAGCCCTGTCTTGTGCAGTATTTTTTTGCTGGTGAGAGTATGAGCCGAGTATGATAGAATCTTTAGTTTTATTGATTTGAGAGGGGTAAATACCTGATAAGG
This sequence comes from Erpetoichthys calabaricus, assembly GCF_900747795.2. Lineage (NCBI taxonomy): Eukaryota > Metazoa > Chordata > Cladistia > Polypteriformes > Polypteridae > Erpetoichthys > Erpetoichthys calabaricus. Next base: position 71,863,662 of record NC_041398.2, read on the forward strand.
GTCCAACTACAGACCTTTGCAGCTCTATATTTCAGTATATCCGCTGAACATCCAATTGGATTGCACTAGACAATCGTCCTTATTTTAGTGAGATAACCCTACAACAACCCTAATAGTGTAACCAGGTGTACCACGTAGCATCACTAACTGCAAAGTGACAACCTCCTTAATGGAGCACAGCTGTGAAGGTCTGCACTTAGACTTGGAATACCTACTAATCAAATCTGTTAAGTTTTTGTTGGATAAGAGGGACACTGTGACACCCCATGCAAAGGCACTGTTGCACAATTCTGGACTCTGGGTGCCAGTAAATGTAACTGAATGACCAGGGGATGGAATAAGTGAGACACATACCGAACAATTACTTAAAAACAGGATTCTGTTTTATTCCAGACACATCAATTCTATTTGCAAAGCAAACTTCTTGCAAAAAAATGTATAAAGTCCAATGCAAAGAAACTAACAAAACAAGAAAGAAAAAAAAAACAGTTTTGTGGCTATGAAAAAAATTTACAGTGGCTCCAATTCAAAAGTGATGAAAATCAGCAAACTAGGACAATATAGAAAGGAAAAAAATGACACCTTCTAAACACAGATTCCTTCTACCCCAAGCTATTACTGGAAGAGTTCCGATCTTAGCAACTACTACAGTATTTACAACTAAGTAAATCAGTAGCACAGATGTATATCTTGGCCCAAAGACCTGATCAACTGGCTGTTCGGACCACAATTTTATACCGCAAGCCCTTTTGTCTATGCAGTCCCCATTTATATTGCCCACGGTCCTCCAATAAACCATTATGCTTTGACACGCACCAAACAACAATTCCAACTCAGATGCAGTCCACCCTATTTAAGTTTCCCACACTCACGCGTGTGCGTACCCATCTATCTTGGTGACACAATGACTACTTATTCAAACACTGATAAGTGCATGCTGTCAACTTTCACCCACTTTCATTTCCATTCTCTACCAAACGTGAATTTTTCCTGCCAGCCACTCTGAAGCTGAGCTCTCTGTTCTCTTGGTCTGTTTCCCTGAGCTTTTATATAACACTTTCTCCTCTCCTGCAATAGTAATGGTAGTGCGCTTCAGCACTCAGACATCGGAAACAGTGAGCATGCTTGAAAGAAGGCTTCAGATGAGTGTCTTGGTGCCGGCTAGTTCGAGCCCTACGACTCGCTATTGGGGTGTCTGTAGGCCTCCAGACAGCCTTTGAGCAAACCTGTGCTCAAACACCAGCAAAACGTTGTGCTACTACCGTGTTAACCTGGGAAGGAGCACTAAAACAGGTAAATGAAAATTGTATTCCTCCTATGGCATTTTCTCTAAGTCCATGATGAGCTAAGTGGCTGTGCCTATCTTTCCTTTTTCTCACGGTCCCCTGAACTTAGCCTATCACACAAACCTTTATGCGCAATTAATCACTGGTCCATTTGTCATTTGAAAAAGTATATTTCAGTCTGAAAAGTACATACAAATAAATATATTGGTATCTACTGGACCCATCAGAATTTTTAATTATACTGTGACGTGGACTTTTGGCCATACTTCCCATACTAATGAAGGCTGCCAGGGAGAGCAAGCCCTAAGCTAGATGTAGAAGTCACCACATGGTAGTACCTATTACATATTACTGAGTTGTTACTTTGTAACAGTTTGGTCTGTTGTAGGAGAAAGATATCCATCCTTTTATGCCATAGAAATTCCAGAACGCCAGCACCTTTTACAGCTGAATCCAGACCCTGAACATTCCCAGAGGCATAGCAGAGACTAGAAAGAAAGAAAGAAAGAAAGAAAGAAAGAAAGAAAGAAAGAAAGAAAGAAAGAAAGAAAGAAAGAAAGAAAGAAAGAAAGAAAGAAAGAATTGGACATACAGCCAAAATTCTCCTTGAAACTCAATGGCCACCCATGGCTTAAACATAAAAATGCTCTTATCCTACAGCATCATCCCTAATAAAACCCAATCCCTGAATAAACACCCCAAAGGCCCAAATCTACCAAGTGTTCATATAAGAAATGCTAAAGAACAGCCTGTAAAAATACAGAAAAAAACTCCATTACACTAATAGACCACAATAGAGGTGACCTGGTCCTCCGCTATTTTAATTTATTGTGCCGACCATTTCTTTGGTCATTCTTCTTTTGCTCATCTTTAAAGTCCTTCAGACTGTTCTGCATTACACTAAATTCACTCAATACTAGGGTGTTGTACCATGTTAGCCATTATGAGTGTAGAGTGAAGTCAAGCAAAATGACTCCTTCTATTGGCTAACTAAAAAGATTCCAATATACAAGCTTTCAAGGCAATTCAGGCCCCTTCTTCAGGCAAGATGTAATACAGAAACTGGAGTTCCCTTTGTTTATATACACACTCTAGCGCTACTCAAAGCGCTCAGCAATTGCAGGTTAAGGGCCTTGCTCAAGGGCCCAGCAGAGCAGAGTCCCTATTGGCATTTACGGGATTTGAACCGGCAACCTTCCCATTGCCAGTGCAGATCACTAGCCTCAGAGCCACCACTCCGCCTTCATCTTCATGTTAAGGCCACTAGCTGCATCTTCCTTTATACAAGAGAATTTCTTTCAGGGGCTCACAATCTGCCCCTGAAGCCTTCTTGAGCCAGAAGGCACTATTTTAAAGCAGAAGGTATTAGTAATTTAAATGTAAAAAAGTTTTATACCCACCTGGGTTTGGTTATAATAATAAAAGGGGGAAAAACAAATGACCCCTCACAACAATCTCAGCTAGGACTGCATCAGGCTAGGTGGTTGATTATTTTAATAATTTCTTTTTTTAATTTCTTGTTCTACCTTCAAGGGACTCTTTCCCTTCCATGTTCGATTAATAGAGAAAATAAAATGATACATTTTGTCATATTACATGTCAATTTCTTAGTTTTTTTTTAGTTTGGCTTTGTCCTTTGTTATAATTTTAATTTCTCCATTTTTATTAATTTCTTTAAAATTAATTAAATTAACCATGATGTATGAATAAAAGTGTTGCCAGAAGTTAACTAATATATCTTAAAAATTAAAAAAAATAAAACATAGGGTAACAAGCACTCTCTTGGGTGTCTGTGTAACTACTAAGCAAATTTTATCCATTTGCCCATCTTTTTACTTTTTCAATTACTCCAAATCAGGCTTATAAGAATGGGAGTCAATCATAGCAGCATCAAACTCAGGGTAGGAACCCACACTATGCCTTTCAGACAGAATGTACATCTATTATGTCCTTGATATCATGCCAATTACAGTATCTACATTCAATAACACATCTGACAACAGAAAATGCAAGCTGGTTGTTGTTTTCTGCATTACTATGTTACATTTTTCATCACCTCATTTTGACATCAAGGCTAGGAGCATAGAGACAACCCTGCGGAGAGGTCGAAGAACTGCTGTTGAGTTAGCGCATTTAGAACATTAGAACAATCTAGACGAAAACAGGCCATTCAGCCCAACAAAGCTCGCCAGTCCTATCCACTTAATTCTTCTACAAAAACATTAAGTCTAGTTTTGAATGTCCCTAAAGTCTTACTGTCTACTACACTACTTGGTAGCTTATTCCAAGTGTCTATGGTTTTCCCTGTAAAGAAAAACCTAATGTTTGTGTGAAATTTACCCTCTGTCCCTGTGTTCCTAATGAACTCATTTTAAAATAACGTCTCAATCCACTGTACTAATTTCCTTCATGATTTTAAACACTCATGTCACCTCTTTATCTTCTTTTGCTTAAACTGAAAAGGCTCAGCTCTTATAATTTTTCTTCATAATTCATCTGCTGCAGCCCTGGAATCAACGTAGTTGCCTTTCTCTGGAAATTTTCTAGTGCTGCTATGTCCTTGTCGTAGCCTGGAGACCAAAACTGTACACACTACTCCAGATGAGGCCTCACCTGTGCATTATAAAGGTTGAGCATAACCTCCTTGGACTTGTACTCCACACATCGTCCTATATAACCTAAGATTCTATTTGCCTTCTTAATGGCTTCTGAACACTGTTGGAAGGTTGACAGCATAGAGTTCACTATGACTCCTAAATCCTTCTCATAAGGTGTACTCTTGATTTTCAGATGTCCTGTTGTGCATTCAGACCTAACATTTTTACTTCCTATGTGTAATTCTTTACATTTACTGACATTAAATTTCATCTGCCACAAATCTGCCCAAGCCTTTCCTGCTGTCCAATTCTTCTGTAATGATTCCAAATTATCTGTCAAATCCACCTCTCTTGGTATCATCTGCAAACTTAGCCAGCTTGTTGCTTACATTCCTACCTAAAAAAATTATATATATTAAAAATAACAGCAACTCTAGCACTAACCCTTGTGGAACACCATCTTAACATCAGCCAATTCTGATGAGGTTCTTCGCAGCATCACCCTCTGCTTCCTGTGTCTGAGCTAATTCTGCACCCATCCATAAACATCACCCTGAACTCCCACTTCTTTTAGTTTGATGTCCAGCCAGCCATGTGTCACCTTATCAAAAGCTTTCTGAAAGTCAAGATAAATAATATCATATGCTCCCCTTTGATCATATCATTTTGTTGCTTCCTCACAGAATTCCAGCATGTTAGTAAAACATGACCTCCCTCTTCTGAGTCCGTGCTGACTGTTCATAAAAACTCCTGTTCTTGCCATGTGCGGCTCAATTTTATTCTTAATAATTGCTTCCATTACTTTTCCTGTGTTGCATGTTACGCTTACTGGCCTATAGTTGCTTGGATCTGCCCAGTCACATTTTTTATAGAATAAATAGGATAATGTTTGCCATTTTTCAGTCCTTTGAAATACAGTTTACAATACAATATAGTTTATTTTTGTATAGCCCAAAATCACACAGGAAGTGCTGCAATGGGCTTTAACAGGCCCTGCCTCTTGACAGCCCCCCAGCCTTGACTCTCTAAGAAGACAAGGAAAAACTCCCAAAAAAAACCTTGTAGGGAAAAATGGAAGAAACCTTGGGAAAGGCAGTTCAAAGAGAGACCCCTTTCCAGGTAGGTTGGGCGTGCAGTGGGTGTCAAAAGAAGGGGGTCAATACAATACAATACACAGAACAGAACAAATCCTCAATAAAAAATAAAAAATTAAAATTTTTTAGAAGTACGGAGCAGAATTTAACAGTAGATGATATCACATAATAAGATTTGGATAATTTTAGACTCCTGGAGACCTCATCCATCAAGCTGCCTCCCCCATTTGGCCATTCCACAGCTGAAACAGTGTTGGGCCAGCCAATCCAATGAAAGGACCCCTCTTTCTCACGATTACTGCGATCCTCCATCAAGGATGACTTTACCTTAGGCAGGCAAAACAACTTGGCAGGTGGGCCGTGGCACCAAGTGCCACGTTTGAGTACTGAGAAGAGAAACAGAAGAGGTGAGGGTTAGTATCCAATTCTAACTACCATGTTACTTATGTTTTAGTGCTAATGACTAACAACAGAGATGCAGTATGTACAGTTAATCAGCAGCTCTAGTCAGGATATGCTAAACTGAAGTAGTGAGTCTTCAGCCGGGATTTAAAAGCTGAGACTGAAGGGGCATCTCTTATAGTAGCAGGCAGACCATTCCACAGTTTAGGGGCCCTGTAACTAAAAGCTCGACCTCCCATTGTTATTTTATTAATCCTTGAAACCATAAGCAGACCAGCATCTTGAGATCTTAATGTGCACTCTGGTTTGTAAGTCATGATAAGTTCAGACAAGTAAGCCGGACCTCGGCCATTTAATACTTTATACTGTATGTTAAAAGAAGGATTTTGAAATCTGCCCTAAACTTAACTGGGAGCCAGTGTAAAGATTTAAGAACTGGAGTTATGTGTTCATATTTGCTTGTTCTTGTAATAATTCTTGCAGCCGCATTTAGTATTAACTGGAGGCTGTATAAAGAACAGTTTGAACATCCAGTGAACACCGCATTGCAGTAGTCAATCCTACTAGAGATAAATGCATGAATTAATTTCTCAGAATCCTGTTTATTTAGAAAGCGCCTTAATTTCCTAACATTTTTAAGATGGAAGAAACATGTTTTGGACAACTTTGTAATATGCGCTTTAAATGACATGCTAGAGTCAAAGATAACTCCTAGATTGCGGGCTGATTCAGTAAAATTAATTGGGATTCCAACTGAGTTAAATGATGACAAAATATTGTTATGATCATCGTCATTCCCTCCAACAATTAACATCTCTGTTTTATCTGTATTTAAAGACAAGTAGTTCTCATTCATCCACTCCTTTAATTCACTAACACAACTAATTAAAGACAACATCGGAGAAACTTCATCTGATTTAAATGAAAGGTATAACTGGGTGTCATCTGCATGCGAGTGAAAATTAACATTATGTTTCCTAATGATAGATCCCAGTGGAAGCATGTAAAGTGAAAACAGTAAAGGTCCCAGTACTGAGCACCGCGGGACACCATATTGAACTTCTGTGTATAATGATGGAGTACTGTCAGCACATTTCTGTACATATTGGAATCGATTTGATAAATAAGAACTAAACTAAGTGAGCACGGTGCCTGTAAGCCCAACATCATTTTCTAGCCTGTGTAGTAAAATAGAATGGTCGATGGTGTTAAATGCTGCACTTAAGTCCAACAACATAAATCTCCCCAGTGTGCAGTGACTTCCTAAAAATATGTGTCAAGGGTTTATATATGTACTCATTAGCCTCCTTAGGAACTCCAGGGTAAATATTATCTTGTCCTGGTGATTTGTTTGATTTCAACCTATTTAATCTGAGCAGTACTTATCCCTGTACAATTTCTAAATCACTCAGAATCTCCTTAATAGTCCGATTTACCACAAAGGAGGTTTTCCACTTTCTCATTTGTGAAAACCTCAAAAAAATGCAAGTTTAGAGTGTCCACTATTTCACTGTTTGTATGTTTTAATTCACCCTTACTATTCCTGATGCACTTCACCTTCTCCTTGACTGTTCTTTTACTACTGAAATACTGAAAGAATCTCTTAGGGTCATCTTTTGTCTTATCTGCTATATTTCTGACTAAAAGTCTTTTAGCCTCCCTAATATCCTTCTTTATGGTTGCCCTCATGTTCTCATAAGCCCTACGATTCACTTTGGAGTTATTAGTCTTGTAGGCCTTATACAGCTGTTTTTTCTTTTGCAGATTCTTTTTTTAACTCTTTATTAACCCACTGCAGAGTTTTTTTTTAAATTTCCTATTAATTCCAAACTTAGATATGTACCTATCCTGCATTACATACATGTAATGCTTGTTCTTTTAGTAGAAGAAGTACTATTATTATTGTAAGAGTATGTACTAGAGTACAGTGACATTCTTACTTTCAGTGGCTCCAAGCAAAACATAACCGGAAGAGACAATGCTTTGGATTTGTGTAATCTTGCTCTCACTAGGTTGGCTCAGCTCCATTATGTTATGACTTCTGGTCATCCCCTGGAGATGTCCACAGTGTTTTGGTGTACCTTCTGCATATGGGGATCAGAAGCTAGTTTTAGTGATGATTATGGAGTGAACTCTCTTCTTGGTAGTAGTAGTAGGAGTTCACACTGAAGGTCACAATGTACAGAATGGAACTACCCAGTTAACTAACAGGCCCATATCTGAGTACAGCAGCCTAATGTACTAACATTAACATTAACATTATTCAAAGTTATTGACTGTATACCTACATTGTTATCACTCTTTAATTTAATATTTTCTTTATCAGTATGCTGCTGCAGGAGTATGTGAATTCCCCCTTGGGATTAATAAAGTATCTATCTATCTATCTATCTATCTATCTATCTATCTATCTATCTATCTATCTATCTATCTATCTATCTATCTATCTATCTATCTATCTATCTATCTATCTATCTATCTATCTATCTATCTATCTAATGGAGCACATTATAACTCAGAGACAATAAAAACTACCAAATATGATACATTACAATATTCACCTACAGACACTCATACTAAACCAGATTAAACAGTCATCATAATCTGTTTGTTTGGATATGAGAGAAAAATAATTTTGAGCATATGGGGAAACCTCATACATACACACAGGGGGAATATGCAGGTCCACAAAGACAATGATTGAACCAAGTCACCCAGAGGTGTGACACAATAGCACAAACCACATCAACACCCATTAAATAAATAAATTAGCCCGTTATCTCCCAAATTAATTTTTTAAAAATTTTTTTGTTTCCGTTGTAAAGTTATTGTCATTTGGAGTCCCTGGAACAGAAAAACCATGTAATCATGTTTCTTTTTGTTTACTTATGTAGATACAGCCTGTCCTCTAAATAGGACACTGGGATGACTTGACATAACAGAAGCTCTATGTACAATATGAGAACATATACATTTATTGCTCACAATTATGACCTTACAAGAAAGTTACCAAACATAAGAGGAATCATAGTCCAAATGCCTACACTACTTATCATGATATGGCTGAAAGCAAGTACGGCAAAGTGTTGTATTGCACTTGTTGCAATATGTTTTAGGCTTGCCTTTGCATCCTTCACGCTGACAGCGACGCTGTTTATCCCTCTGCATCAAAAAATGTCCCACGCCATCGTATCGCATTATGTCAGCTCCTGTTGGTAGTCTGGGCACCCTGGGTCTTCCTGCATGCTTGCGTTGGACAGTGGTCTTCAAATAAACTATGGCAATTGCTCGTCTGAAATCCTTCAATGATATGGCATTTCCCCCATGGATACTTTTGTGCAGAATCCACGCATTCACTATTGCCATGTCAATGCAGCGAGTAAACAGGGGCCAGTACCATTTCTTTCCACGTATAGAAACACAGTATTTTGAAACAAGCCAGTCATGATGGTCAACACCGCCCATGTACACATTGTAATTATATATCAAGTTAGGCATTTTCACCGTGCTCTTTTCTTTCTGGCCTTTTACACGTCGCTTGACATCATGAAGCAGCTCAATAGAGTCATGATTAGTGGCAACTGTTACAATGTTATTGTCGTGCCAACGCACGAGAAGTACCTCTGACGTTCTGTCATAGACGTACTCGCTGGCACCACGATCTGATTTTTTCATCTCTTTTGATGACTTCATTGGACATGTTCTATTGATCCTGTTTTCTCTAATGGTAGCGGTTGCTCGAAATCCTCTATCTGCCAATTGAGAGAGCAGATCCATGTTTGTAAAAAAGTTATCAAAATACAGAGCATAGCTGCTTGGATCAGCAATATGTTGTACAGCATTCAAGACAACGCGAGAACCAAGTGGCACATCTGTTGCAGTTGTTTCCTTTCCACAATACAATGAGAAGGTGTAACAGTATCCTTCGCTGGAGCATATGGCCCAATATTTATACCCAAATCTGATGGGCTTTCCCTTTATAAATTGTTTCAGGCTGTTTCTCCCATAATATTTCACGATCATCTCATCAATGCTGATATTGGGTGTAAAATAGCCAAATTTACAGAAATTCTCATTCAAGAGTTCAAACAACGGCTTCACCTTGAATGATTGGTCACCTATGTTGCTGTCTGCAGTAGAATTGTCCACAAAATGAATATAACTTTTCAATTTCTGAAATCGGTTTCGGGACATAGCATTCTTGACAATAGGTACGACAAGATCTTCTGCATCACTCCAATAGTCTGCTTCTGACGGGACTTTATGATATCCAGTTATAATCAAAATCCCAAGGAAGACCTTCACTTCTTCAGTTGATGTATGAAATTCATGATCATTCCTAAAATCCGTTGAATAGCGAACTGTTTCTTTACAGATTAGGTCATATATCTCTGGCGAAAAGAATTCCTCAAAGAGTTGCACAGGATTATGTTGGGCTAAAGTTTGTCTCAGTTTATTTTCTGTAACACCGGCGGCCTGTCCATTCAGAGCAGATGTCTTTGGGAAGACTGGCTTCTTCTGCTTTGTCCAGGACGGCACAGGACATTTCTTCTTCCTTGGCCATTTCGCTGGAGGTGCAGAACTTGTTGATGGTTGATTCTCTTCCGTTTCAGCGTCATCCCCCTCATTTTCAAACAATGTGTCGTCTTCCATGTCTTCTCCAACCATTTCGACTTCTAGCTCTCCCGGAACATCAGCAACAGTTACATTTCCTGCATTGGCAACGTCCTCATCCCCTTCATCTTCGTCTGACAATTGACTGGTATTTGGCGGTAGCACACAGACAGTAGCTTCCGAGTATTTTTCCTCGCAGTCTTCCAGAAGCTGTGACACTTCATCTAGGGTGATGCACCTTTTTGCCATGTCTCGCTATGCAAAAAAAGATAAATAAGGTGCGCTTTAGATATAGGCACTATATGCATGCGATCATCCCAATGTCCTATTCACAGGACAGTGGGAAATGTCGCAGAATAACGTCTATGTAAGTGCGATTAGAATACAAGTTAGCAATACGGAGAGTTAGATAGTTTACTTACATTGCGTCAATCTCTCCGTCCCAGCAAACTAGCACAAAATGTCCAGACTCGCCATCACAGGTAGGGAACGTCAGAAGCTGCCTCCAAAGACACAAAGCACAACCTGTCGCCCATACGCTATATGGCACAAGGCCGCTTTCGCGGAAGTGTTGTGGCGCACAACCTCAAGTCTGCTGTGAATGTACCCCGGATCATGTGGTTGCTTCGTTGCGACAGATATAGGCATATATATCGCTGTCCTACAAATAGGACAATGGTAGATAACGGGCTTAGTCAAAATTTCATAGCCAAAGCATTGTATAAAAAAGAAATTTAGCAGTCAAAGACAAAGAATAGTAAACCCTTAACTAAAGCCCATACTAGTGTTCTCTTATAAGTATTTCAGCTGCAACTCATCCACATTTGCAACACAGAAAATATACCAATTTCCTTTTAGATATTTTTTTCTTTTTCATAGCATTACATAACGTACTGTCTTCTCATGCAAAGCGTTGAATACCACAACAGAAAAGATAAAAGGTTCTAAACAATATAATGTAATAACATATAAAACACCTTTAAACATCCCCAGATCTTCCCACTCCATACCATACCATACTATACCATACCACTGGCAAAAAAATGTCATAAGGAAGCTTTTTTCATCACATTTTAGAAAAGAATAAAGTTGATTGGCTGTTATCATTAAAAAGCACAAATCCTCACAGGCATATATTTCTGACATGGCAGAGTAAAATAATCATGAAGAGAAAAGAATTTTAAAGATATGGTACATTTAAAGGAAAATTGTCATCTAATTAAGAAACCATTCAATGATAACCTGTAGCCACTGCAACTGTCCTGGTCCAAGCTTGTCTACCTGAACCCCAACTGTCTCCAAACAGCAATTTCATTAATGTCTTTAAACTAATTTCTATGTGCATTTTCTTTGAATGAATGTTGAAAAACAGTCTATCTATTGCTTTAACTTTACTTTGATCTGCTGTTTAAAATTAGGACATTGGTATTGGCATCCAAATATTTACTTATTTCACCAGAGACACCTACGCCAAGTTTTCCCCTGGCTGAATTAAAGGCTCTGGAACGGGAACATAAGGCTGCAGGCAAAGGACTTGGTGAGTGAAATTAAAAGCCTTTTGTTTCATCAGGGGAAAACATTCCTGACTTGATGTTTGTGCAAAAAATTGAAAAACACTTTTAAGACCTTTGCTGAAAACTGTTTGGAATCAAATGATGTGTTTTTCAACAAGGTTACCACTCCGAGCACAAATACACATAGGAGGGAAAGAAAAGGGTGCTTTTTTCATCTTTCATTTTAAATAATTTATTTGAAAACCTTTGGGATTTAACTTGGAAAAGTTCCCAGAGGTAAGAAATTTAAGTAACATTACTGAAAAAAGCAGAAGAATGAAACGAGGAGGTGGTGTATGATATACAGGAGTATAATCAAGTTATAATTAAGAGCTTTACTCATGTCCCAATCATTTCTAGAATGACAATGAATAATATTGTTCTAGTTAAAAGGGACCTGTTTTAGAAGTGATTATATTCCTTAATACAGCAAAATAAATTCAGCACAGATTTGTTAATTAATAATTAATTAACAAATGAAAGAAAGTATAATAAAGCTCTTTGGACATAAATGAATATTAATTAATACAGTGCGGGAGAGTCTCATTTATGAATGTGTGAATTTTACAGTAGTTGTTGTGAATAAGATGCTGCAATACCATTAATTCCCTCACAAGGGTAATCTATTAAGCCTGAATTCAGTATTAACAGAATAAATCAGGAATGTATATATTATATAAGGAAAATTATTCAGAACAACATAATGTGCACCAAACAAAGGGAAAATAAAATTTTTAAAATGCAATTAGGGTTTGAAATTTGCACAAAATGTGTGTACAAGATGCCATATGTTCCTGACAAGTATCAATGGCAAAAAATATTAACTTACATAAGAACTACGAATGAATATATTCTTTGGGATTTTTAATAGCATGAAGCAGATCACTTTTAAAACATGTTTGCTGGTTTGTTCCTTACTTTCCGCCATTTTTACTTTTGTTAATTGAGGTGCTAATTCACAATTTATAGCTCTTTCTATTTTTATTTTGTTGTTTCTGCCTTCACAAATTGCAAAACATTTCCTCTTTGATGCCATTTGCTGTATGCTAGATTGACAGGAGTTTACGGTTCTTGAATGTCACCTTACCTCTGTGACCACATGCAGGCCTTCAGTGGCCTCTAGTATAGCATCCCTCAAGGTTCTCTACTCAGTCCTCTTCTTTTTAATATTGACGTGCTGGGCTACAGGATTCATCAGAACAACCTCATGTGCCTCTATGAAGAATATTACAATGTATTTGAAGCTACGTTAAGTGAGGGTAGGAGCTAAATTAATATTGACTATGTTCTGTGTAATGTGGACAACATGCATAGGTTAAAGTGGTGATAGGAAAAAACTGACAGTCAATAGCTTTAAAAAAAACAGAAAAATGTGTGGGGTCCCATGAAATAGTTGACCATAATAGCTGGTGGTATCATTGTTAACAAAACGAGATTGCATGTTTCAAATATTTATTTTTCAAAAGCAGGAGTTGCAGTGTGACCATTTTGCCAGTTGCTTAAGAACAATATAATACTGAAATTTAATACAGAGTCGCATTTGGTACTTGAACTGAAACCTCTGATTTACAGAAAATGTCTGGATAAACTGAACTTTTAACATACAGTATAAAGAAGATAATTGACAGTTACATTTCTAAGTATACACAGGACTTGCAGATTAAGTTACGGTATTTTTTGTAATTGTCTTGGACTATAACTGTTTTAAGATTTTTTTCACCTTCCTCAACACAGGTACAACCTTTTGTCCTCTTTATTCTTAGCATAGAATTAATCCAAACAAAATTAATCTTATTCTAAAACCTAATGTGCTTATATTGTCTTTTTTGCTTTAAGTTTTGGTCATATAATGCTTAGCTGGGAGCATATTCTATTTTCTAATGAAGAAACAATAAAAATGCATGCCTGAATACATTGGAGTAGTATTATCAAATTAGCTGAAGGAAATCAAGCTGTCAGGTAGGGAATGACCATTTTCTGTTAAAAAAATAAAAACTAATCCTGATTTTCTTGCTCTTGTTTTGTTGTTTTCAGTAGTCTGAACTTGGAAAAATCATAGGGAAATGCAGTGGATTTAGGAAGTATCCAGACCCATTCACTTTCTGCACACTTTATTCTGTTGTAGATTTCATTTTAAATAGATACATTTGCCATTTTTCTCCATCAATCTGTATTCAACAATCCATTAGTTCAAAGTGAGATCATGCTTGTAGACAGGGTCATTGCATTGCTGAAAGGTGAACCATCGCCCCAGTCTGAAGTTGTGTGCACTCCGGAGCAGGTTTTCTACAAGTACCACTCTGTCATTAGTTGCATTCATCCTTCTCTTTAATAATTTTCTGGCATTCGCCGAGAATATAATTTATTGCTCATTTTTTGTTTTGGATTCACCTTTTATTTTGGTAAAGTAGTAATAGTAATTTATTTGTGTGTTTCTAAGGGCAAATCTTGCTTGTGGGTGGAGTGATGGGTACACCAAAACAGGTATATTGCTTAGGGCTCCAAAATGAGTGTAAGAGACCCATAATCCATTATCCCATTTACATCAGACCTGTTTGGAGTCACAGCATCAACATCAGATCCAGTGTAGAAACACAACCTAAATATGGTTCCATTACAGGGTGTCTAAACATACACCCTCACTCTCTTATATGGAGCAACTAGAGTCAAAACTACATTAATGTCCATGCTTTTTGGGTGGTCGGTTCCAAAAACATAAAGATAATTAAGAAACAAATATCATAAGAGAATAGAATAACATTGGATTAAAACATTGCTTACATTTTAAGTCTTTGAAAAGAAAATGAAAGAAAAAAATTGTATGGGCATGATTAGCTATGAACAGGAAATCCTGTTTAAAATCTTCTTAATAAGTCTTTGTGCACCTACTACTACGAATTACTGTCAATTAAACAGGAATTTAGTGGCTCAGCATGCATTTAGAATATAATGCTATGACAGAACATATTTTAAATCTGAGATGGTACAATCAATAGTACCTGTACATGACAATCATTTATTTCAACCTTCCAGAATTTACATATTTTTTTAACTAATTTGTTTTGACAATATTTTTGCTTCTGTTGAAAACTGAGCATTAATACTTCCATAAATAGGATTATAATTTAATGCAAGTTTTATTGAGTTTTATTGTGCTTAAAAATCATCATGATTATATTCTGCTTGAAGTCTCACACTTTATTTCAAACTGAAGAATGGATAAAGCTTGGGAAACGTCATTTCTCAGAGAAGACAGACAGCAGAGCAATTGTACAAAAGCAGTGGTGCATCACAGTAGAGAGCACTCCCTTAGGCGGAAAGGGCTCAACAGAATTCAGTGACACTGTCCAAAGGATCATCATCTGGGATCTCCGACAGCTGCTTTCCAACATAAATTGCAGACTGTATTATGTAAAGACATGAGCTGTAGAGCCAAGTTATACGTTGTAGCAGAAGCTGATGTTTAGCAGAAATCATGGGGCCATGGTGTTGGACGTCTTAGCCTCCCTGGGACAAGGTGCTGACCTTTATAGTGAAAACATTCTAATCAGACAGACTATATCTTCAGTACCTTCTCATAAGTGGTCTTAGAATAAATATGTTGTAGGCAAAGAAATTATGATCTCATGCAACATTTTCTTAACTTGATCTGGTGTGTTTTTTGGGGGTTAACTGGCCGTAAGGTCTTTCTATAGAATAGGGTCAGATTCCAGCAATTCCCTGACATAAACAGAGAGAAAAGCAGGTACTAGAAGAGATGTTTAGTAGTGTACTGCGAGCACAGAAAGGAGGGCACCACCAGTAGGCAGGATACCCTATATTTGTATTGATTGCCTCAAAGAGAAAACGGCAGAGTCACTAAGAACCACAACGAGGAACTGCAGCAGAGCTGCCTCAGAGACCTAGGGCCTCATGTATAATGCCATGCGTAGAACTCACACTATGACATGGTGTAAGCACAAAAACGGAAATGTTCGTACGCACAAAAAAATCCAGATGCATAAATCTGTGCGAACGCCAATTTCCACGTTCTTCCGCCACATAAATCTCGGTCAGCGTGAAAAGTAACACACATGCACGCGCCTGCTGTCCTGTACTAATTGTTGGTTTAAATAGTGGTATAAACAACAAAAGGAAGTTGATCAAGTGACATAGCGTGTCAGAGAAACTCAAAAGGTCAAGTTCACAAAGTCGCACAGTGCCCAAAATAAAAAAGAAGTTGTCAGATATCAAGGTCGCCAAGAAAAGGCGAGACGTAGCCCACCGTCTGAGTGTTATATGAAAGCATATTAGGGTACAGAGAAAAAAAAAAGGCACACTTGGGAAAAAAGCACGAAATGTCAACTTTAATCTCAAAATTTCCACTTTAATCACGTAGTTTATTTTGTCATTAAATTAGAACATCATAAACTTCATGTTAAAATCGTTTAATTTACTAGTTTCTCAAACCCCATTGTAACTAAAGTAGCATGTTAAATGCTTTGTTTTGCATTTGATCTTCTCTATGTGTGTGAATCACTACGTGCTTCCGGGCTTTCTCTTCCTCTGCCAGGACACAGAATCCATTACATTCGTAATATTACAGCTCTCTGAATAATTAAAATACTGAGATGTATACATGATATCATTTTCATGATGATAGGAGTTAAAGCATGTTATTAAACATGGGAACACCGTGGCGCAGTGATTGTTCATGTCTCACGCAAGATGCTTGCTGCGCCATGCACGACCTTCGATGAAATTCTTTATTGTAGCAGTACTGTCTCTTTCAAATGTACTAACCTCCAATTCCTGTCCTTACTTTTCTTTCTCCAAATACCCAATCGCCACACAATCAGCTCTGTAATAGACGTTAAGCCATCTGTAAGCTTAGAATGCCGATTCTTCAAAACTTTTAAGGAACATTGAAATATCTTCGTAGTACATGTTTAATTATTCTATCCATCTATCCTTCCAGTGTCGCGCCAGCACAAGCAAGAATACAGCGCGTGGCAGGAACAATCCATGAACGGAGCGCCAGCGCCTCGTTAGCGCTGCGGCACCGTGTCCTCACATGTTTAATTATTAACAATATAGATTATTTAAATGAAGTTAAAGTTTTATCTATATAATAAAATAAATATATTTCATCTTAAAAATTATATCGTCATCATATGTAAATACGCGCTTTATAAAGTGGCTCAGATTGTGCAATATTATAACTGTAGTGCAAGTTTACAGTGAGGTAATTATACTTATAAGTACAAACAGTTCTACAAGGAGCACTTGATAGACTGATTGAGTGCGTTTATAGTTCTTGGGATGAAACTGTTTCAAGGCTTTGAAATGTTTGCTGTGTGAGAGCAGTTCAAATAGGCAGCATGGCTGAGGCAGCATGTGCTTGATGCTGTATATTGATAATTCTCTTTCCGATCAGCTGCTGTAGATCTGTGATTCCCCACTCAGATATAGTGATATAAATACTCCGAGTGGTGTAGTAAGAGTAATATGGAAAAAGATGATCCACTGTGGCAACCCCTAATGGGAGCAGCTGAAAGAAGTAAAAGAAGGTGCAGTGAGAGTAACGCTAAAGCAGCTATGGTATTTGGAATACTTTGGCTATTCCCTGGACCATTATATTGTTACAGGTTAATTACAATCAGATGCCTTAAACTAATAAACAATATGTAGTTAGTTTCAGTGTATATGATAAAGCTGCGTCAGGGATGTGGATCTAAAAAAGAAAGAGTAACCACACAGGAACAGTAGCACTGTATTGACGCTGGGTGCCGCCAGTTTGCAAAACCGAGTGGAGAAATTGAGTATGCCAGGGTTGGAGCTACCGTAAAAATGTGTGTGGCTTTACGGCAAGTTTAGGTTTTATACATCGCGATTTGAGCGTGGAAATGTGCATACGCAACATTTTTGTGCATACATACCGTTTATACATGAGGCCCCTGGCCTTTAAAAACTATAGAAGGCTAAGGGATGCAATGGTGTCAGGGGCAATCAAAGGACCGTGTACCTTAATGCCCCTGAACCTTTATAAAAGTGATTGTAGGGCTGAAATAAAAACCTCTCCACCTGAGCTAAAGAGTTAGGAGGACAGTTTGGGGCAAGCATTTGCCTCAAAGGAAGAAAGTGCCCTGAATGAAGTGAAGAATGATAATGAAATAAAAGGTGAGTCAGGGGATCAATCTAAATGTGTAAGGTTACCTTTGTTCACCTCTCACTGAATTAATAAGATACTTTATTTTGTATTTTGACCTCTCTGGTATCATTTTCAGTTTGAGCCACTATGAGAGCACCTCCCTCATTTATCATTTTTGAAATTTTAGAATGGTTATGCTTAGTATCAGAATGAATAATAACAGGTTGTTACACATATTTGACCTGCCAGGGTAATGTCAGAGGGTGGAAAGCTACTGTAGTAGAGCAAAGTAGACAAAAGAAGACATTGTGCATTTCTTTTCATGTTTAACACCATATGTTATAATGATAAATAAAATAAGATTTTGTTTAAATATTTTTCTTCCGTAATTGTATTCTGAGTTTGCTTCCATTATGGCTACTGGCAGTCACAGAGGACATCGACACCTCTTGTTTTCTGTCTACATTTAAAAGTAAAGTATTTAACCTTGAATGAACACCGCCCTCTTACTGTAAAGAGATTCATTTCTTTGAGCCTTAAATCAGCATTCTGTGCATCTGCCACTGATAGTGTGATTGCTAATATCAGAAGCAACAAAGAGGTCACTTTTTCCTTTTTTAGATTCTCACTTGTATTCTGTAACGGTTCAAATGCATCTCATGTAGGTGGAAGCTGCACAATATATTTAAATAATGCATATTTTAGGCTTTGATGATGTGTTCAAATGTATACTGTATACAGCAAGTAGTAATGATAATAGTATCACACAAATAAATAGCATATTCCTTCAAGCTGTCAGGTATTTCCTTTAATGACCTTCAAACTCAGATCTGATGTTAAATATGTATTAGTCCTGGGAAATGCATATTTTAGGTATTATGTAACGCAGACAAATCTCTTTTTTATTCTGCTGTTTGTGTTTGTAAGATCCATGCATTCATCACTAAAACCATTTAATCCAGTTAAGATTCATGGGTGCCAGCCCATTGCAGTAGTGTTAATAATAGGGACAGTAAATTAAAAGAAAACATAGCGTGCTGTACTGATAAAGTACTCCCTGCTACATCTTATAATATTTGTGAAAAAGAGATTCTCATTCCAATGTTATTCATAAATTAGTGACATAAGTCACTTAATAACTCTGAAGAATTCCAGTTGTTCAACAAAAATCAGTATAAATGTTATGTTCTAGGGTAAAACAAGGTAATAGCTCCTACAGCATACAATCTGCAATGAAAAATTCAACATAAATCACAAAATACAGTAATTATTATCCAGCAGTAATTTATCATTGATTTCAATGTTATTGTCAGACAAGGTCAAGGAGCAGTGCATTCTTTCACATCCATCAGCACGGTCACCAAGCTCATCTGATGAGGGTGCCCAAAAGAAGCCAGCAGTGTCTCCCAGTAGAAATTATTCACATGGTATCCAAAAGAAATCATGTACCAGTTTAAAAGCTAACTAATAAAGTAACATGATTGGTAAAGCAGCTGAGCCAGGAAAAGGAAGACGTGTTACAGGTGCAGAGATTTCCACACAAGGAATGAAATATGGTTAGACATAATGCAGTATATCGATTCAGTAACAATAAGCAGTGCCAACAAGTACTAAATGGCTCTGGTGGGTTTGTTGGTGCAAATTTGAGCCAGCCTTATCTGATTCAGTGAAATATGTTGTGATCTTAGAAAGGCTGACCAAAGGCAGAGGAATGATTCAGTCAGGAGATGATGAAAACTAATGGCAGAAAGCAGAGAGCAATATTGGGGGGAAAAAAGTATATCAATTGTCAAGTACAAAATGCAACAGCAAGAATTGTGATCAAAAAGACATGCAAAAGAGCCTGAAAGTAGCTAGTTTTAATTATCCCTAACTAATTTAGAACGATGTTTCTGTTTCTTTGTAATCTATTTGATAGTAAATCTAATAAACAGATGGCAGAAGCTCTGCCCCATTATCTTATATGTGTGGAATGGAAGGAATTAATACAAGGTAATTTCCATACATTATATGTCTGGAAACATACTTTAAAAAAGTACATTGCTAAGTGTTTATGAAACCTGTATTGCTGTAGCAAACTGCACACATCTTTGTGCAAGTTTAATTTAGTTTAGAATTGTGGACATTAGTAAAAGTATCTACTGTAAGTTATTTCTCTATAGGATCTTGTTAAAACTTAGCATTGCCTTTTCCTACTATTGCACTGCAATTTTTCAGTAATATATTGTGGCGAACTGGATGCCCCTGCTGCTTATGTTCCAGGGGAGCAGCCATGGGCAGCTCAGTACCTCCCCCGGGACGCTTGGTGGCAGCCTCCCTGGCCAACGGTGATTCCCCAACCTCCTGCAGGGCTCCATGGGAGATGGAGTCCTCCATAGCCTGGTTGGGGCCGGGGGTGGCCGCTAGGGGGGGCTGTCTGGTTTCAACAGCCTGGCTGGATGAATCTTCAGCCCCACCCGGAAGTGCAATTAGAACCAGGTGGTCAAGCACCGGGAACGCTTCTGGGTGGGCTATAAAAAGGGCCAGCCACCACCACTCAAGAGGCCAGTGTCGGGAGGAGGAGGACTACGCTTGTGGAGGAGTGGTGGTAAAAGGAGAAAGGATTGTTGTGTTGTGTGGAAGAGTGCTTTTGGACTGTATATTGCCTGTGGGTCACGGGGAAGACGTGTGCCCACGGGTGAAGAAAATAAAAGTCTTGTGTGGTTTTACACGTGCCTCTGTGTCCTTCTGTGTTGGGTCAGGCACCTATATAGCGCCTTTTGTTACTATATATATACATTGCATTTATCAACCATATACTATATTAAGAAAAAGATAATTTTATCTATTGTAACACATGAAAATCACATTTTATGAGGAATCCTGTAAATAGATTCACATGATTCATGTGTCATAGGTTGCTTCATAATTAATGCAAATGACACATAAGCATATTTCTGCAAAACACTTATTAAAACACAATTGCATTACAAATGTACAGTCTGAATTACTTTAAATTTGTATTACATGCCACTTGTTAATCAAAATATTCTTGATAAAATTAAAGATGTTTTATGTATTGATTTGCTGTTTCTATATTCTGATGAAATTCTAATTTCTAATTATTTCCAATAAAGCAAAGCACTGCTATTAGTTTTTTCAGTTACTAACTTATGTAAAAGTGAATAACTTTTTACTCTCATTTTTGACACTGTTCCATTTCATTGATGGATGTTATGAAAAGTCAAGCAAAATGACACCTTTTATTGGCTAACTCAAAAGATTACAATATGCAAGCTTTCAAGGCAACTCAGGCCCCTTCTTCAGGCAAGATCATTTTGCTTGTCTTTTCACTACATTCAAACGACTAACACGGTACAATACCCTAGTACTATTGATGGATGTCACTATTTCTGGGAGTTTATTGTGCTCCATTGCCACAGCAATGATCCCATGATCCTTTGGGGAGTGCACGATTGATGACATTATGTTGCGCAACGGTATAAGGGATCACCATAGGACTTTATTCGGTAACTGAGATTGGATAAAACTTTAAAAATTCGTTCAACTTTATTTCTAGCTTTGTTTTCCACCCCTGCAACTATATTTGACTACTGTTCTTTCGGTTTGCATTTTGGTTTTCTTTAATCTACTAGTATAAACCTTACTGTGTTTTTCTGATTATGGTTATTTCTCAGCCCATTCATAACAAAATAATACTGACTAGCTGCTAGTCAGTACAAGTACATGTTTAGGCAATTTTTGACTTGGTTGCTAGAGTATATCTCAAAATAACAAAATCATAACTGTGAAATGACACAATTAAAAAAAAATTGTGGAGAAGGAAAATTGTCAGCCTCTTAAAAAGAACAATTGTAAGATGCCTTACCATATGTCAGTGCAAGGTGTTATAAGGGAGTTTTCACAGGAAGTGAATATTTAGTAATTCTTCGGTAGCTGCAAGCACTATATAAACTTACAGTTAAAAAATAGGACTGATATGATTTGGGAGAGTATCCAATAAAGAGCGATTGATTTGGCAATGGGTGATGTTACATTTCAATGGGCTCTACTCTATGGAGACTCCCAGTTGCATCAAAACACTTGGAAGCCTACTTTCATAGCCATTACCTCAAATACTGTGGAATAGTGCTTACATTTTAGTTAGTAAAAGTTGTATGTACTGTGGTGGGCTGGCCCCCTGCCTGGGGTTTGTTTCCTGCCTTGCACCCTGTGTTTGCTGGGATTGGCTCCAACAGACCCCCGTGACTCTGTAGTTAGGATATAGTGGGTTGGATAATGGATGGAAGTTATATGTAACATACAAAATATAAAGAAATTAACAATATTTCAGCTCAGCTTTAAATCAGAATTATCATTCTTATTTGTTTCACTACATCTAGGAAAATATTTTCTTTACTTTTTAATGTTTATAAAATGTCTGAAAGGCGCTTAAAAATTTTTGTCCAGAATGATGTTAATTTGGTGCAGGCCCAGAACATGTGACCCAGTGAGGCTGGAACTTGATTGCAGCATTCACAGGTTGGATCTTGCCCTGGAAACATTTTGGACAATTTCAAGCAAGACTGATGCACTCGATATATAATTTTGAGCTGAATAATTGTATGCTTTGCACATATGGAGCTCAAATGAATTCTCTGCAATGCTACCTTCCACTCCTTTTCTGATATGTTGAGTGAGAGATCCTTTTCCCATTGTCATCTTGGATCTTTAAAAGGGAGGGATTGTAAAATATTTTTATATATTGCTCGAGACTGAGCAATATTTTTTCCAGCATAGAGGAAGGTGGGAGATGGGGAAAATTGGGCAGGTTCTGTTTGACAAAGTTTCTAATTTGAAAATAGTGAAAAAAATGTATTGCTGTAAAATTAAATTTGGAATGTAATTGTTCATAGGATGCAAAGATGTTGTCTATACAGTATAAAGATCTCTAAGTAATTTAATCCCAAATGTTTTCCAGATATTAAAAACTGCATATGTTTGCGAGGGTTGAAAAAGGTGGTTCTCATGCAGAGGAGCTACAGATAAAAGATTCTCCATCTTAAAATGCTTTCAACATTGGTTCCATGTTCTGAGTGAGTGAAGCACAATTGGGTTATTAGTATATTGGTGATACCTTGCATTTATTGGGGCACAAAGCAGGGAATATAGAGAAGTACTGCAGGATTTTATTTCCATTGCTGACCAAGCCTGTGTATGTTCATCTATTTGTGTCCAGGTTTTTATAGCTTTTATGTTTGCTGCCCAGTAGTAAAACTGAAAGTTAGGCAGAGCCATGCCACCTTCTGTTTTAGGTCTTTGTGGGGTCGCTCTTTGGATACGTGGATGTTTTAGATTCCAAATAAATGAGGTTATGGTTGAATCTAATTGCTTAAAGAATGATGTATTGATGTAAATTGGAATGTTTTGAAATAAAAAGAGAAGCTTAGGAAGGATATTCATCTTAACAATGTTAATTCTTCTAGCTAAAGTGAGGTGGAGGGTTGACCATCTATGCAAGTCTTGCTTCATTTTTTCCATACAGATGGCGAAATTTTGTTGATAAAGAGATTTATGTTTACTAGTGATATTTACCCCTAGGTATTTAAACTGATCTGCAATAATAAAAGGGAAGGTGTCCAATCTAATATTATATGGTTGAGAATTCACTGGAAAGAGCACACTTTTATTCAAATTAATTCTGAGACCAGAGATCTTTTGAAATTCTGTAAGTGCTGTTAAGACTGCAGGCACAGTATTTTGTGGGTCTGATATATACAAAACCATATCATTTGAACATAGAGAAATTTTCTGTTCCAGTCCTTCTCTGATAATCCCCTTTATCTGATAAGCATTTCAACATTGAACTGCCAGTGGTTCAATGGCGATTGCAAATAGCAGTGGTGACAAGGGGCATCCTTGTCTGGTACCACGTTCTAGTTTAAAGTAGTCTGAGCAAATGTTGTTAATACAAACTGAAGCTTTTGGATTGGTATACAGTAGTTTGATTCATGCACAAATGTTCGGGCCAAACCCAAATTTCTCTAATGTAGTGAAAAGGTAGTTCCACTCAATCATATCAAATGCTTATTCTGCATCCAACAATAATAATATCTCCGGGGTGTTTGTCTTTGCAGGTGAATATATTACATTGAACAGGCATCGGAGATTGGAAGCTAAGTGTCGGCCTTTAATAAATCCAGTTTGGTCTTGTGATATTATCGAAGGCAGCACTTTCTCCATCCTTGTAACTAGGACTTTGGAGAGTATCTTAACATCATTATTCGGAAGTGAAATTGGTCTGTATGATGCACATTATAATTAGTCCTTGTTTTGTTTTGGAAAGATGGTGATTAATGCTTGGCGAAAATATTGCGGTAGAGTTTGATTGTCTCTAGCTTCTGCAAATGTTGCTAATAAGAGGAGAGCTAGCTGAGTGGAGAATTTCTTATAAAATTCGACAGGGTAGCCATCAGGGCCTGCTGCTTTCCCACTCTGAAGTGACTTTATAGCATCTAGTAATTCTGATAGCGCCAGAGGTTTATCCAATTCCTCTGCAATAAAAGTATCTATTTATGGTATCTGTAATGTATCCAGAAATGCATTAGATTGTGTGTTGTCTTCTTTGAACTAAGTAGAATATAAGACTTTATAGTAGTCTCTAAATGTGTGCATTTATTTTTATGGTCAATGATTTTATCTCCGTTCGTGTTGGTGATTGCTGGGATTGTATTGCAAACTTCTTGCTTGTGGATTTGTTGAGCTAAGAGCTTATTAGTTTTCTCTCTGTGTTCATAATAATGATTTAAAAATGAGTTGTTCAGTTTCTTTGATTCATAAAAGGTTGAGCTCTGAATGCAGAGCCTGTCTTTTCCTATGAAGAGCTTCACTTGGTCACCTGGGATGTTCTTGATCTATTCTAGCAATTTTGCTGGTTAGCTCTGATACCTTCTTGGTTTCTAATTTATTTCTGTGGGAAAGATATGAAATAATCTGTCCTCTTAAGAAGGCCTATAGAATTTCCCAGATTATTCCTGCAGAGATCTCTGAGGATGTATTTGTCTCTAGGAAGAAACTGATTTGTTTTGATATAAATTCTATACAGTTCTCATCTGCTAATAAAAGTGGGTTAAGACGCCATCTGCGAGATGAGTATGTGGGGCATAATGATTTCAGCTCCAAGATCAGAGGGTCATGATCAGAAATAATAATAGCATCGTACTTGCAAGATTTAATTGCAGGCAAGAAATTATCTTTAAAGAAATAATCAATTCTTGAGTAGCAATGATGCACTGGTGAGTAGAAGGAATATGTTCTTGAGTTTGGGTTTAGAAACCCCCAAGGGTCTGATAAGTTGTGGTCAGTTAAAAACTGTAATTGTCTTTGCAGTGTTAGATGTCATCCCCCCTGTGACAGGAGACCTATCTAAGAGTGGATTTGAAACACAATTAAAGTTCCCAGCCATTATAATTTTATGAGTGTTCAGATTTGGAATAGATGCAAATACATTTTGCATGAATTCCCTATCATCAACATTGGGTGCATAAATATTTATCAAAATCACTTTACAGTTAAATAAGTTGCCCATGACAATCACATATGTCCCTTCAGGATCAGATACTACATCTGATGCTACAAATGAGACTGTTCTATGTATAAGAATTCCCACACCTCTAGTTTTCTTTGCAAAGCTGGAATGGTACATTTGGCCAGAACTGATCTTTGCTTAATAAGTGGGTTTCCTGTAAAAATACTATTTTTGCGTTTAGACCTGTTAGGTGAGAGAATACTTTCTTTCTTTTTCATTCGTGATTCAGGCCTTTGACATTCCAGCTCAGAAAGTTAACTGTCCCATCGTGGAGACATTGATTCTGAATTTTTTATGTCATTTTGTAGTCTTAATTGAAAGTGAGACAGCTTTAACCTTAATTTCCAAATTTCCCACAAGTTATTGCCATGCAGCCTGTTGTTACGTTGGAAGTTATAATTGTAAGGATTAAAAAGATAGATTAGATATAGCTTGCTTTCTTTCTCTCCCCCCCTTATCCCCTCACCCCACCCCCCATTTTGCCTCCCTACATGAGGCTGGACCCCATTTCACAAAGTCCCAGTCCTCTGACATACCTAGAGACAGAGCACGTCCAAAACAAAACAAGCCCTCCAGCAGCGGCATTTGAGGATTAAAAAGTAGAGATATCTATTACCAATAAAGTCTAAATACTATAAGCATAAAATATAATCATCAACAGTCTTGAAATATTAAGACAGTAAACCCAGGGAATGGTGTTAAAAAGTGGCCCTTGATAAGCATAGTAAACCCTAATGCAATAATAACAATAACAATAAACCAAGGGCATGATGTTGAACAGTCTCCTTTAGAATAGTTTAAAAAAAAAAACTACTTTAATTTCTTCCACACATACGTGTGTAACTGTAATTAAAACATAAACAAAAAGTGGCCAAGAAGAAAAAAGGATGTATAATTATGGTACCCGTATCATTGCAAGCAGATCAGACAGCAGGTAATATGTTCTTGCCATACCACCACAGGATGCAACTCACTTTCGTATTTCAAAAAAGCATCAGGAAAAGCTTTCTTAACTCCCTTTCTGCTTCCTCCTTCGAGGAAAAGATATGATATTTGTCTTGAATATCCACTTTTAGTTTGGCAGGATACAAAACAGCTGTATCTGATATCGGCTTTCCGTAACCGCTGTTTAATGTTGTAAAAAGTTGCATGTTTAGCAGCTGTTGAGGGTGAGAAATCAGGGAAAATATGAATGTGGTTATTTTCAAATATAATCTCTTGTTTGTGTCTGAGAAGTGTCATTACAGTAAGCTTAAATTGTAATCTCTCAAAGCGGACAATTAAAGTCCTAGGTTTAGAGGTATTTGATCCACTTATGCAATAAGCTGCTGCTATCTAGGTATCTGATTTAAAGTCCTGTCCAATTATTTTTGAGAATAGTTCAGCTATGAATCTCACTGGGTTTGGACTTTCATGATTCTCAGGTAGACCTTCGATTCTAATATTATTCCTTCTGCATTGTCAGACTTTATGATGGTGCAGTGAGCCCTGGGTTCTTCATGGTGCAGGGCAATGCCCGGCCTCATGTGGTGAGTGTGTAGGCAATTCCTGATTGATGAACGCATTGATGCCATTGACAGGCCCACACGTTCCCCAGTCCTGAATTCAATTGAGAACATTTGGGATATTATGTATTGGTGCATCCGACGCTGCCAAGTAGCACCACAAACTGTCCAGGAGCTCACTGATGCCCTGATCCAGGTCTGGGAGGGGATTCCCCTGGACACCATCTGCCATCTCATCAGAAGCATGTCCAGATATTGTTCGGAGTGCATACAGTCACGTGGGGGACAAACACACTACTTAGTCACATTATGAGTTGCCATGATAAAATTCACACAAGTTGGATCAGCCTATGGTTTCAATTTTTGACATTGATTTTTGGTGTAATGCTGATACCAGCCTACAATGGGTTGGTGACTGTGGGTCCCATTGATTGTTGTTACATCGTTTTGTTCTCAATGAATTACACAGTATTACTAAGTAAAGATTTTCCACTTGAATATTTTCTTCATCAAATTCTGATGTGTGATTTAAGTGTTCCCTCAATTTCCAAAACAGCATTAAGACTGATGATGAAAAAAATCATAAACTTTAAAATAATGTTTCCAATTGAGAAACTAATGTCAGAAATGGATTCTGTTGCATGAAAACCCCAAAATTGTGTACGTAATTTACAAACAGACAGAGAATAAAGGAAAATTATAGAAAATGTCAATCATGACAGTAATATTGTATCAATTTTGAGTTTTTTAATTTCACCCAAAAGAAAATCCTGCCTTTGTATTTACTAATACAAGTTAAAATGCAAATATCTAGGACTGCACGATTATCTTTTCTAAGTTGTTTCTTATGTTTTTGCATTTTTAAATATAAACAAATTAAATATGGTGTCTTTCATTCCTGTCTTATGAAAATGAGTGTTGAAGAAACAAGATGCACTGGAGTGGCATACTCGCTCTAACTGTTGGCAGCTGAAATTTCAAGAGTGTAACTGTGCATTCACTATATGTTTTTATTTTCTGAATAATTAAATAGAGAATTCAAAGTAGGTTATGTGTTATTAAAGATTATTTAAAGTGACTTTTTTTAGATTAAAATTTGCTTTAAGAAGTTGCTGAACTGAATTTCAATTTCATAAACCTCAATACTAAATAATACATTATAAGGATTTTTTTGTCATTTCAGTAATGTGACACATCAGAGGCTAATACAGTAGGTATAAATTGCTTGCCCACTACAAGCTTATTCATCTCCATTATGGACATACCCAGCACTTCTCTTGTGTGTATATAAATTCTCCAAGCACATTTATGGTATGGAGTAGCCCTAAAATCACACATACTGAGCTCATGCATTGCCAGTGTCACAAAGGCCACAAGAGGTCATAACATTCACTTGTCAAATTTGTGTTGGATTTTCTAAAGAAAATAATTATTTTGTGCATAATGATACAGATCACAAAAGTAATGAAACTATTAGCTGTATGTTTTTAGGTTGTACTTTCAGAAAAATATTCATGTTATTTTTTTCACTCAAGAGCAGAACACAACTCCCATAAAGTAAAAGACTTTAAAGTTGGATTTATCACAAGAGTTCATTCACAAGAGTCACTAGACAGTTTTAAAGCTAATAGGCTTCTATTTTGCCTTTATTCTACTGAATGTGAAAATGAAGATTCAAGCCAGGAAAGAAACACAGAAACAAAGGATGACCTCCCAAGAACAAGTGAGCAGAGTTTAGCATCAATATCATTGAAACTGGAAAATATTTTTCATGTACTTAAACTGTTGATCTTGTGTTAGATGAATTGCATTTTTGTTTGGTTCTGCATCTGTGCCAGTCATACAAAGTGTTGTCTCAGATATTTTTATAAATCATGATTTCAGTATGGATCAGCTAACCATTAAAGAGCTTCCATCTCTTACAAACCCCAGAAACAAAGCTCTTGGAAGGAGTGATCCACTTATAAGTGTCTTTAAACATGGAGATTATTGCAAAAATAACTTCAGTGTTATTGTACCTGTGGAGAATATCCTTGATTTAAAAAAGAATATTATTTTTCAGTACATTTCTTTATTACCAATTTTGCAAAAAGTGCTGAATAATTAAGTGCTTGATCTGGTCACTGAAAGCAGTATAGCTCAGGAGAGTACAAGGATAGGGGCAGGGGGAGTATGCAGGTCTTTTTGAGATGGGCAGCATTTTAAAACTAATAAATGTCTTTTTGGAAAACATTTCAGACTCTCAATAAGCCTTTATATATACGACTTTGAAAACTGTAACCCACTTGGCACATTATGTGAGAAGCATAAGCTTTGTGATATAATTTTGGCTGTAACTAGCTGTAATTACATCTGGCCTGAAGAAGGGGCCTGAGTTGCCTCGAAAGCTTGCATATTGTAATCTTTTTAGTTAGCCAATAAAAAGTGTCATTTTGTTTGACTTTTCACTACATTCATAATGGCTAACACGGTACAACGCCCTAGTACTACTGTAATTGTTGAAAGTTTTCCTTGTTGGCGAGGGGTACGTTTTCCTGATATCATGGCCATGATTCTTATTTTTTTTTTTATCACTGGTCAGACCAGAACAGTACTTGAACATACCCTCATTTTTTTGCAGTGCAAACAAAAAGTAACCTCCAATAGTAAAGTGGCTAAAGACTCTTTGTCATGCGGTCTTTGAACCACCTTCCACCTCCTCTCTGGAGCTAAAGATAATTCCAGGAAACTGACCTTACAAGCTGGAATACCTAATTAAATTGATGCCATATGTCATAATTCACACATAGTTTTGAATTTGATGGGAAACAAAGGCTTCTGCTTCAGGATGATGATCATGAAAACAAATTCATCAAACTAACATCAACTGCAGAGATCCAAAACAGTGGAACAGAAGTAGTGGAATGGACTCTGAAGGTCAGTATTCTCTAGTGGCCGCAGCCCATGTTATAGAGGATTCTACATCTGTTTCTTCATGTGTTACAGCTGACACACTTCGTCTTCAACTCTGTTGCATACTGTCGGTGTATTTGCTTGTGAGACTGACAGCAAAATTCATGAGGTTCTTGAATCAGCAGCTATTTCAGCTTCAGAAAAAGATATCCAAAATGTAATAAAATGTGGCATCTTAAGAAGCTACTCACTTGTTATCCTATTTTCTCCATGATGGTCATTTGTCACATATCATTTATAACTTCATTTTGCACAAAAACAAGCACTGCACTTAATAAAACTTCCATACAAGCTAAAGCAAATGTTTAACAAATTAGACAATGTACGCATGGTATAACATTATGGTGCGTTCAGTAAGTTAACTGATTTGAAAATTAGAGCATTTCACATTTTTGTTCGCTTCATCCAAGAGACAGTTATTAGATTTTTGTTTATTAAATAGTTTTTTTTAACAATGAGTAAACTTCAAAAATAATAGCAATAATTGGACACAATTACATGGAGTGTTTGTGAATAATTGTTGACACACTTCTTCTTCAACT
This sequence comes from Erpetoichthys calabaricus, assembly GCF_900747795.2. Lineage (NCBI taxonomy): Eukaryota > Metazoa > Chordata > Cladistia > Polypteriformes > Polypteridae > Erpetoichthys > Erpetoichthys calabaricus. Next base: position 71,893,904 of record NC_041398.2, read on the forward strand.
TGTCATCAGTTTCTGACAGATCATCAAGACCCTCCTCATGTCCACTGGTATTCCAGATCCTACGTTTCTCATATGATACAGAAGTTCAACTAAAAAGTGGAAGCGATGAATCTATCATCCAAAGTCAGGTCAAACATTCTAGAGTGTTTAGCAGAGGAAGTAATAAAATTCAAAACGTACATAGCATCCATGTTAAAACTGACAGATTTGTGTTATTTTCAAGTTTTACTGATCTATAAAAGGCAGGTTAAAGGCTCTCTTCTTTCTCAAATTTAAGGACACAGCACATCTAGGTAATGATGCAGTTTGTGCAATAGTAGCATTTCCTATAATATCATTTTACTACAAAACAGTTGTCATTTTGATTTTGCTATCTTTAGCAAGCAGTTACTGATTATTCAAAGAGGATGAGAGAAATCTGACTTAATATAAAGTAACTGGTCATTTGCCATTTGTTTTTGGGATGATTTATTTATTAATTATTATCAATATATAAATGGAAATAAACAGCTGTTGTTCAAAAATGTATAAATTACAGAATACCGTCCAATAAAAAAATATCCTTTGAGGGACTATAAGTAATGGAATAGGGTAATGAGAGAAAGATTTGTTCACTGATAGAGAAAATCAGATAAACACACCTATGTTGATTTAAGCATTTTTGCGGAAAACAAAAAATAATTACCTGCAACTGACTTTTTGACACTAAGCATTTAAAAACACATAATCATCATCAATGCTTTTATAGCACATTATGCATTGTTAGAGTTCTTGGGTTTAACCATACATTTAATCAGCAGCTCTGTTTCAGTGAGTTTCTTCCAAGTACACCAAGGCTGTATAACGCAGGCCCCGAGTTGTCCCTTCTTTTACTGTATTTTTCAATTAATTATTATAATGCATTTTCAAATTTGTGACATCCTGCCATGATGAAAAACAGAGCTTTTTATTTGGGCAAAATAATTAGTCTTTAAAGTCCATTGATTCAGATGTTTATTTTATGTTCATATGATTTTTTGTTGGCTTGAATGTATAAAAAATTTTTTTCCCAACCAGCAGAATGAAAACATACAAATTAGAAGAGAGTGCATCCTCAAGGCATTGTGTGCACATCTGAAAGAAAACAGCAGAGAACTTGTGAAAATGTTCTGTATATGGTAGGTTATCACATTTAAATTTCCACCATTTATATTTCAAGAGATGTGCCAGTTTTTATACTGATACATCTAATTTTGACAATAGAATTAATAGACTTTGCCTTACTATTAATGTTGTACATTTTTGCTTCCACTGGTTAATTTTGCAGTATTACCAAATTAGTTGTTTATTTCATTGTGCACCTTTTCAAATAATATTTCAGAAAAATTCTAGCTTGCTTTAAAAGAACTGTGTGTGTGTGTTTGTGTGTGTTGGCGTGTGTGTGTATGTGTACATTGTGTTATATTCACACACAAAAAAATTAGTCCAGAAAGGCATGCACTTTTCGAAGAAGACACAGTTGGTTATGGTGCTATTGCGACATGCAAGATTTCACAGAAATTGAACTGCCATTGGACAACTTATTCTGTTAAACCATTGTAAATGCTTCAGCACTTCTTTATTTAACTTTTTCAGATCTTAGTAATGAAACAGTCAAAAGTCATATCTATAAAATATTTCAAACTTGTTTTGAAATAACTCAATAAATTCAGTAATGTTGAGATAATGTAGTTATTCTGCATAGCTCCACCTAAGTACACATTTTCGTTTTGATGCTGTTGATTAATTTTAACTAATTTGACCACAAACAAAAAGTCTTGTTTGGCAGCTTCAGACTGGTGATGAAAATGAAACTGTTGCTTGAAATGTCCAAAATAATGCTTATTGAGAGTCAGGTTGTGTAATCTGACAAAGATAAAATAGAGGCATTCATCAAAATAGTGTTACCTAGATAGCAGATACTGATTTATATCTGTGTTCTCTAGGGCATTGATGTGAATGGAATGCAAAAGGATTTGGAGCAAACAGTCATGGCAGTGTCTGTAATCAGGGAGGAAGGAGCTGAGGCCACTGATGAACCCAAAGATTCTGAGAATAACAATTAACGGTGTGGATGACACTCAAACTTTGAGAAATGTGACACTAGGTTCTGCCATGTTGGTTGACCTTATACATATATACCCTAAACCTTTTCTATCCAGACAAGCTAATTTTTTTTTTGTTCTTCATTTCACCTTACACAATTTCTTGTATTAGGAATGTGTTGGTTTTTGCATACCCCTGACTGACTGGGATGACAGCGCAGGGTCAGCTGTTATACAGCACCCCTGGAGCAATTGCAGGACCCCTGGAGCAATTGCAGGTTAAGGGCCTTGCTCAAGGGCCCAGCAGTGTTGGATCTCTTTTGGCAGTAACAGGGATTTGAACTGGCAACCTTCTGGATACCAGCACAGATCCTTACCCTCAGAGCCACCACCCCTCCCTCTAGTCCTACAGAAAATTGTTATGAATCTGGAATGCCAAAGACTTTAACCAAAAGTGCAATCCCATTAAAACCAAGCTGCTTGGAAAGTAGCCACTTGCTGATACACTTCCAGGAAGACTGGTTCAACTCTAATCATTCTGTATTATTTTTAAACTTTGAATAAGTTGCTTGATGTCACAGGCGTCTTCTCTGATTTATACACTAAAGACTTGTGAAGAATCAATTCCCCCTCACAGTCCTGTAAAGAATGTACAAGCTGCAGTTATTGTTAAACACTTTTGTATTGTTTTAGCACTTATAAAACTGTGCTTACTGAAAATGTAGTTCTAGTGTCAAGTTAAACATTTTTTAAAAAAAATGGTTTATTACACAGTGCCATCAAAGTTCCTTATTTGTATTAAATATTTTTAGTTATTTTAATTCCATTTTCTGTAAATCTTTGCAAAAGCTTGACATATTTACAATTTTACATGTTTTAAATAGCCCAAGTTTTTGGAGTGACTGTTTAATGAAATGTGTAACACCTTGGAATTTTCAGTTTTTGGTGTTTTAAACTTTTTTCAGTTGTTACTAGAAGTCCTGATAACAGACATAAAGCTATTATGACTTTCAGTGTCATTTGTATTCTGAATAAAATGTTCCCTTGTCTACGGTTTTGGTCTGTTTCTGGTTTATTTAACTCTCATTTACATTTACTATGTAGGCTACAACCAATGGGAATAGCTTGTTTAACCAGGTTTACTGTTTGTACTACACAATATTTGTATTTCTAGCTCATTATACTGAAATCTCATATTTTTTTAAGGAATGGAGTTAATTAATTTTTTAACAGAAGAGCATTTAAGAATTGTTGAATAAACACAATAATTTTCATTTACTGCTCATAATGAAAGTAGTAACACTTAAGACACAACTAAATTGTGGACAACTAGTAGAAGTGGCCAGGGAGAGGGAAGTCTGGGCATCTGTGCTCAAGCTGCTGCCCCCGTGACCTGATCTCAGATAAGCGGAAGAGGATGGATGGATGGATGGATGGATAAATTGTGGACATGTTTAATTATTGGCTTTGGGCAACAGTGTTGTTCTGTATTTTTGTTTTAATTTTTAGCATTAAGTATTATTTTGTTTTAGACTTGATTTGATTTACAGACCAAAATACAATTTTTAGCTTTTAATTTTAGTTTTTGCTGCTTTTTTTACTAACATCAGGAATCAGTGTTTTCCCCCAAATTCCAGAGAGCTACCTGTGCATTTCACTAGGTAGTTGGTTCTGGCCCCATGTGCATAATGAACGCTGATGGGGAAATTTTTCATCAAGGCCACAGTGACAGTTATTGGGTCAGTTATTGGGTTTAACCCGAATCTTCAGGTGGTTGGGCATTCTATAGTTAAAGCAATGTTGCTGTGCTTGCCACTTTTTGGTGTATTTTCGTATAATGCAGAAAGCACCTATTGTGAAAGCCCATGTCTGTCCACCTGTCTACCTGTCAGTCCACATGAAACAACTTGGCTTCCCCTCAGAGTAATTTTGTTGAGATATGGCACATTTATTCTTTGAAGAACAAATTGTTGTGTAGAATGTTTTAAAATGTCAAAATTTCCCATTGAAAAACATTGCTCAAATTAGCTAACTCTTCCATCTTGAAATGGAGAATTGTTCTGTGTGACTTCAGTTAGGACTTAATTTATTGTTTCACTTTATGTCAAGACTGGTTTCTTGAACTTGTGAACTTTGTTATGTTTTCCTTGGTTTCTTGTCTAGCAGCTGCTCGGATGTCCAATGCAATTGTGTCAAACGCTAGGTAGAACACATGTGTGTACAAACAGCTCACACTGCAGTGCCCTTCTCCTGCATCTTTAGGTAAGTTATTTTATACAATACAAAAATAGTCTCCTCTCTGGAAATTAATGGAAGGGAAAAGCAATTATTATACAAGCATATGTAGGACTGAATTGATTGAACAGTGTTATCTGCAGTTTATTACTGTAAAGAATAGAAGTTATCAACCTGAGCTAATGGGTGTTTGAACTGATTAATAAAATGGGAAAGGAGCACCTACCTAACTGACATAAACATAGGACAGGTTTAGAAATAGACAGTGGAGTTGGGAGGTGGGACACTTCAGTGACATGTGACCCTGATCTCTGGCAGCCAGCCCTTGATCTTTCAGTCCCAGATATATACAAACAATCACGACAAGCCCCTGATCTTCTTCCCCATCGTGTACCATTTGTATTCCTGTTATGCAATAAATTAGTTCCTTTTCAAATTCTTATTTATTTATATAATTGTAATGAATTTCTGTGTTTTAGCTAATATTAATATCAATATGGGGAGCTTATTTCAGCTCATTTTTTTCTTTTGGTATGTCATGCTTGGGCACCTGAGGATCACCTTCCAGGCTCATATAAGGTATGCAATAACCTGCTGCAACAAGAGGGGGTGCCACATCTCTTTTCTTCTCAGTAGTTCTGAGAAGCTGCCCAAGGAAGGAAGACCAGCCATGCCCAAACTTGACAAAGCCATGTCTTCTTTTGGTCAGGACAGCATAAATACCAGGGCTCCAGGAAGATGATGGCCCAGTTGAGGGAACTATGTCCCACATGGCTGCCAGACACAGACCTGCTTAAAAGACTTGAAAATGCAGAGAAGTCACTGAAGCTTGAAAGGCAGATTTTTGCATCAATTTTCTGTTGCGCCACCATACACATTTTTGTTTTTTATAGTATAGCTAGTATTTGTATTTTTATATTAATGGACATTTTTTAATTGCTAATTATTGGATATTACTCTTTTGGGAAAATTGAACAACAATTATTCAGACACTCCAAGTAATTGTGTCCAATTATTGTTATTATTTTTGAAATTTACTCATTGTTAAAAAAATATTTAATAAACAAAAATGTAATAACTGTCTGTTGGATGAAGTAAACAAAAATGTGAAATGCTCTAATTTTCAAATCAGTTAACTTACTTACTGAACGCACCATAATGTTATACCATGCGTACATTGTCTAATTTGTTAAACATTTGCTTTAACTTGTAGGGAAGTTTTATTAAGTACAGTACTTGTTTTTTGTGCAAAATTAAATTACAAATGATATGTGACAAATGACTGTCACGGAGAAAATAGGATAACAAGTGAGTAGCTTTTAAAGATGACACATTTATCACATTCTGGATATGTTTTTCCAAAGCTGAAATAGCTGTTGATTCAAGAATCTCATGAATTTTGCTGTCAGTCTCACAAGCAAATGCACCAACAGTATGCAACAGAGAGTAATTCAGGAACACAGTGAATGGCTTCCATGCTTGAATGAAGAGGGGAAAGATCTTTAAGGAAATGAGCAAAAAACCAACAATGCAAATCTCAGACACTAAAAATTGGTCTATCCCCATATTGTAGTTGATTCATTTTGATATCCTTGCAATTATATCACTTCAAAAAAAATAAAAACAGCCATTGACCAGTTATCTTTCTTTTTTTTTTTTGCTTCAGTTCTGTTACTGTCAACACTAGAATGCATTGAAAACCCAAACTAAATTTGGTGCAGCCCTGGGCTGGGCTTAACAGCCAATGAAAATGGAGTTATGGGATTAGTTACTAAAACACTGTTTTTTCAAAGCTGTTCTATTTGGTCATTGACATCATTAATGGCCTTAATTATTTAAAATTTAATAAAAAGGCCTACTCCATGTATTTGCCACTAAAGGCAGTTGTGATTGAATCTAGATGTTAAATTGTCAGTGGCTCTTTTTTCTTAATGGTTACAATATCTACTGCACTAAAAGATTTGCTCTCCCGCTCTGCCACACTATCAGCTGTTACTGATACCAAGGCTAATCACAAATTGGGTTACAAAACAATTAGTGTTAGATTGTAGGAGGAATGAATCACACAGTACATTTCTTGTACATAATAGGAGATCTACCAGATACATGAACACAAAGAACATTAGACTCAGTATACAAATGGGAAACACAATTTCTGTTGTACAGACCTGATATTAGAAAGGAACCAGGAGACTTTTTAGCATTCGGATGCCACAAACCTTAGTTTTCATTTTATTTTTGCTTTTTCGTGTTGCTTTTTTCTTTTTCATTCCAGTACTTATTTATGTCTAAATTCCTAGGATGCATAATATATCATAGTGTCTAAAATTCCAGTCTTATGTGGGAATAATATCAAAAAGCTCAACCTCATGTTGTCTTCTTCACAATAGCTGTGTGTTAAGTCATCACCTGATCATACCTGAAAGGTGGTCTCAGTAATCTACTGTTATTAGAAATTTCTCTGTTAACAGAAGATCATTCTGGAGGGCATTGGTGTTCCACTCCTAATCTACTTTCAAACCACACTGGTTATTTTACTTGAGTCATTTATTTATTCATCATGCAGCATATTTTATTACCACACATATTTCAGCTGTAGAACTATAAGCCAAAATATTTCTAGTCTTATCATCGTGTTTTCTGTAAGGAATACAACTATATTGTATTGTATTGTAGTTCTTGAATATGTTTGATATTCTGTACGTTTGTGTAGTAAATATAGAAAAGTAAAATTTAAAGGGACTGTTGTCATTCTAATGCCCATACTGTATGTACTTTGCATTTTTACTAAAAAATATTTTTTTCAGAATATGTTGATAGGGTGCATTATGTGTCATTATGTATACTGTGAAATAATCGGCTGAGTATCATATTTCCAGTATTTTATTAGTCTTGGTAGAGTTGGTGGAATTAAGCTATTCATTAACTTATTTACATTCCATTGTTAATTGCTGCATTTAAACTGCACAACAGGTTGGGTTCATTCAAATAGAGTGTTGAGGTGCTTACTGATGCTATCTCACAGCAGTCAAGGAGGCTGGGTTTAAATTGCAGACCAAGAGAGGACGTTGTTATCAACATCCGTTTTTGTTCAAATACTCTGGTGTTCACCTCAAAATACATGCTAGTAAATGGTGACCTTAAAATGGCTGTGTATGTACAGTATATTATGAGTATGCATAGTTTTTTGACTGTACACTGTGATGGACTAGTGTCCTGATCAAGGAATTTTACTTGTTGATGGAGAGATGGATAAGAAAAAATGCTTACATTTTGTATGCCTTAACTGGTAATTAAATTGCTTGTTTTTTGACAGTAATTGATAATTTATTGACATCAAACATGATGAAGAGAGATGAGTCAAGTACACGTTCAAAGGATAATATTTACTGTATATGTTTGCCATTTTCATATGGGGTTCATATCACTTTCTGCTAACTATGGTCAGGTGATGATTGATTCAGTCAAAATACTTTTAAAAATTCTGTAAAATTATGTTTCTGATTCTGATTTACAAAACAAGGGATTGCTGTGCAATTTTACCTTAGGTATGATTTTTAAAATTACACTCCTTAAAGAGGTTAGGTGATTCAGACTTGGTGAAGCTTTTTTTTTCTAATCAATGTTTAATTGAATCAACTTTAGAATAACAACAGAAAGTACACAACCATAAGGGTACAACAGCCCAATGTCCTCATTTCAAACTAATATACCCCAAACCATTTTATCCCAACCTGAGCCAAAAGTGAAAATATTATAAGAAAATTCAGTTTTCAAAAGGAAATGAAACCTCAGTGGAACCGAAAGAGCAGATGTGAAGTAAGCTGTATTACAGAGAGCTAGGATTTCTGCAACTGGACTGATGCTGTCCAGTATTAACTGCTTAGCTGGATGCCCCATAGATCCTCAGACAATTCAAGTTGATTTCATTTGTAGAAGGAAGATTTCTTTTAGTCATTAGTGAGACAGAGAAGTTTTGGTTTGCATATAGTTTTGTGAAATTAACACTAAAATCTGTTTAGCTGATGATTTCGCAACTTCTTTAATAAAAATGTGTACAAATCTGTTATTCTCATCTCCCTCTGTATTATTCAGCCAGATTTCTATTATTGCTATGATATCGTAATTATACTCAATTACATACAACCTCAAATTATTTGTTTTGTTTATGATACTCATAACATTAAATCAAGCATTTTTTTACTGTGGCTTTTTAACTTTGGGCTATAAATTTCTAAGTTATCTTGTGTATTTTGGGTGGAGTGGTGGCACAGAGGCTAGGATCTGTGCCAGCAATTGGAAGGTTGCTGGTTTGAATCTCATAAATGCCACAAGTGATTCCACCCCATTGGGCCAATGAGAAAGACACTTAACCTGCAATTGCTCTGTCCTGGGTATGGTGTTAACCAGCATCCAGCCCTGCAAACAGGTCCAACTTGCAGAGAAAACTCAGGGGTTAGTGGCAGGACTGGTACCCCAACCACTGTAGAAAACCTTTTACTGTTCCATTCTATTCAAACTAGAGTGGTGCTGAGGTGTCAACCATTGCTTGGGTCCTAATTAGGGATCCTGAGGTGGTTTGTCATATGGGGGGCTGTGGCAATGCGCTGTATCGGTGCATGCTCCCAACCTCTTTTGTATTTGTTTTCACACTACTATGCATCCCTTTATGTCAGTCTGGCCTGTCCTAAACTCCCTGCCTCTCAATTCCATAGTCCCATCAACTAACCTACTCACATCCCACCCTATTACATCAGTGCCCCTACAGTTTAAATGTAACCTATCAAGATAAAACAGGTCAAAAGAAAAGGAATTTGACAAACGAGAGGAGAACATTCCACCCATCAAGCTCATTTCTGCTTTAACTACATGTCTTAGTAGTTTATGCCAAATTCTCAGAACTCTTTGTATAAAGGAGTGCTTCCTAGCTTTAGTCATAAGGGTGCTGTACAATGGCTGACCCGGCACTCTAAAGATTATGTGAAACAGGATTAATACAGTGTACCAAATAAATGCACTTACCTTTAATTTACACTGGTGTCCTCAAGTATGTGATTCACTGTTTAGTTGAAGGAATTTTGCTGGATTTATTGTACTTTATCAATGCCTTTGAGAATTTTGAAGGCATATATTAGCAGTCTCCTAGTGTATTATATGGTCTGAGCAAAACATACCTTGATTTATATTCAATAGTTTTTATGATATAACCTAGCAACTTATTCGCCTTTTAGCCTCAGAGACACTGCTGCCATCAGGAAAATCACTGGGGATAAATAGTCACAGCACATTATGATCATATATTAAAAATAAAACTTGGAGTAATTCAGTTCTATTAAATAAATGTCTGACAGAAAAGGATGAGCCCACATAATGGATTTAAAGAAATAATTGAGCCCTAGAGCAAGTAGGCTCTGAATGGGTGTGAGTGTGTGCATGCCAGCGCCACTTCAAGTAGTGTGCTTGGCTGATGATGCATTCACATGCAAATGCGAGTGGGTCAGTCAGGTGCATCATTCACACCTTGGAGTAGGTGGAGGACAACACCTACACCCGAATGGGCAGTATAAATGGAGCCTGTGTGGCAGCAAGGGAGATCGAAAAATCAGATCAAAGAAAAGAAAGAGGAAGAAAGAACAGAGGTTAAGAAAGTAGAAAAAGGCAGGATATTGAGAAGCCTGTGTTATAAGGAAAGGAGGCAGGTGGTTGGGCTTATGCCCTGAGGAATCTAGCATGGGGCTGGAGAAGGGGCACTCCTTAGAGCAACAAAGAAGAGTAGCCCTGTTGTGCAGCCTCTCCCTATTGGCTTAGGCAGACTGGCTGAGTGAGACATGAGTGGTTGCTGTAAGGAGTCCTATTGGTGCCCTACAGGCAGTAGGACCATGAACCTAAGTGGATAAGTGGATGACTGCATCTCTTTTGGCGGGTATCTCCTAATGCTGCAAGGTCCTGAGGTCTGTCCAAAGAGTTGCCAGATTTTAGAGAGACATTGGGGCTCATAATTGTTTTAACAGATAAATCTGCCTTGGATTTTAACCTTATTTTATTGCCACTATTTATTGCTGTTAACCTCCCCTTTTTGACTCCTGGTTTTAGGGATTATTTATTGATGGAAGATTTGTATGCACTGCACTTTTTTTTTGAAAACTTTAGTTTGTTATTTAATAAAAACACTGAACACTTTGCACAAACCCCTTGCTGACTGTGTCTTTCCTCATTTGCCTGGTTCATCTCAGTTCACAACTATTCCAGGTTCAAGAGGCTCCCGGAAGAAAGCAGTAATGCGGAGCCTACCCGGGCACTTACACATGGATGAGTTTTAAACCAGCAAAATCAAGGTCTCTTGTGCATAAGGAATAGGAGGTGAATACTATGTCATCTATCACTGAACACCAATCAAGAGTCCTGTGAAGTGTTTTGATTGTAGCCTCAAAGACACTGCTGCCATTGAGATTTCCACTGGGGACCTTGAGGCCTGGTCTCCAAAGAAGACAAGTCATTTTTGCCTGGTAGGTTAAGGGCCTGGATTTATCAACATGCAACATGGGGCAAAGAGAGATATCATTTAATTCAGAATAAAATACAGTCAGTAGTGAATTAAGAAAGACCTAGCAGGATGGTGGGGTAAAGGCAGCAGGGAACAGTCACAAGGTGGTAGAGTGTATTGCAACAAGTAGTCACCTAGGTAAGCATCAGGCAGGCCTGCCTGCCCTCTTTGTACTTGGAGAGGATCTTTGGGAAACCTTCTGAGAAGCTGCTAAAAAGTCCTTGGGGAAGGGTGCTACCTGTTGGCATCATGACCTGGTTATATACCTCAAGGAATATTAATCCCTTGTTAAGGATGGCCAAATGGCCCCCCCCAAAGTCTAGAACAAAGACAGGCCTCTGAAACACAGTTTCTAACTAGAGGATGAAAATGGACATGGGCAAGTAGTTGATGTTCCCAGAAAACCTCACTATTAAAACTCTGCACCCAAATGATCATGTTATCAGGGGCTTCCAAGCAAATGGTTATGGTGGAGCTTGCAGTGCCCTGGGAGGAGCACTTGGAGGAAGCCAACAGGCAGAACTAGTAGAGCAATGTCAGATGCCATAGTGGTGACACGCTGTGAGCCCCATTGAGGTGGGCTGTTGGGGACAGGCGCTCACAGTGTAAAACCCTAACATTGCTGGGTTTCACGGGGTTGAAGAGGAAGGCCATCAGATTCGCTACTGAAGCTGCAGAGAGAACCACTGGGTGACTCTGGATTAAGAGTGCAGATCCATGGCCAGTTACAGCAGAGATGCATGTCAGGACTTGATCAGCCCCAACTCAGTCACCTGAGCAAGGTTGCCTGATATTGTAAAAGGACCTTTAACCTGGATGGGTATGCCTTCATAAAGGAAGGACTGGGGGAGAGGACTTGCACAGGCATTATCTTCCTTGGAAAGCTAGATGTGTAGCCCCCCTGGGTTGCAGCGGTGGCCTCAAATTCCCAAAGGACTCCATGGGATTTGGAGTTCGCGCACAGCCTGTTGGGTTCCATGGTTGCTGCCAAGGAATGCTACAGGGACTGCAGAACCCTACTTTGTTGGGCTTCCTCTTCACCTGGAAGTGTTTCAGGACCATTGCTAATGGGCCACCAGAAGTTACTCCCGGGTGCAGAATAAAAGAAGCCCACTGCTACTGCTTCAAGAGCAAGAGTCGGAAGGAAGAGGGATGAAGGTTGCTGGAGGAGGAGTGGAAGCAGAAGAACAGAAATGGACAGAGAGAAAGAGAGAGAAAATAAGAAAAGAAAGGCATTGCTAGGTGATGCTTTTATTGTTGGTGCTTGGCTATATTGTATTGTGCTGTAGGAAATGTTTGAAAAGCATTTGAAAAGCGTTGAACACAGACACTAATTAATGTTGCTCCTGAAAAAAATTGGCAAAAAACCTGGAAAAAAAAATGTACAGTTCCTTAGTGTCAAACAAAAATAAAATTTTAAGAGCAAACCTTGCAATCTAATTAAACTTGTACACAGAAACAACCAAAAACAGCTTACATTCTGCATGTCAGCAACAATAAAATCTGCTTTATTTTGGGTTGCAAAGGAGATCAAAGCAAATCTCAACAACATGCACTGTAAGGCAGAAACTAGCCCTAAATAGAAATAATGATTCTTTGCAGGACCCACTCACATACACACTTACACTCATACTCAGACAAGGCCAATTCAGAATTGTCAGCCAATCTAACCCTAATGTCTTTAGGAATTGAAAAGCGAAACACAGAGTTCCTGGAGAGAAACCCACATGAACATGAGGAGATGTGTAAACTCCAAATAGACAACAACAAGCCACAGCATCTCAACCCAGACTGCTGGATCCATAAGGAAGCAGTGCTATCCATATAATTTAAATATATACATTTAAAAAACTTTATGCACAAATTTACATGCATACTTTATCAAATAGGCTTACTGCAGTTCAGGGTTACTGTACATATAAACTGTCCAGGCATCATTGAGAGACAGAATGACTCCTGAATGAAGCTTCTGTCAACTGCACAGACTGCTCATGCACACATACATTTACATTCACATGGTACCACTTTAGAAAGACTAATAGACCAACATGTATGGCTTTGGTTTTTGGGGAAAAATCCACATGGACATAGACCACCACTAGGCACAGAATTCAAATCTTGAATGCTGGATCTGTGAGTCATAAAAGCTAATCATTACATTATTGTCCTTTGCATAAAGACACATTTATTTTATATTTTACTGTATTGACTTGTGCATAACACCTGTTAAAGAGCAATAATAATAATAAATTAAACAAATAAAAGTATTATATAACTGTATATCTCTAACACCTTTTGCTCTGTATAACAAGTCCTACTTTATTAATATAAGGCTCAACAAATTCTTAACATTATCAAACATTGGCATAGTCTCAATTTAAGGAACCAACTTCAAGGGACAATTTAATGTTTATCCCATTATTCAAAAAATGAAATCAACAAGAAAGCTGGCCCTGTTTAAAAAATCACATTGCATAACCTTCGTTGCTCCACGCAGAATATATATTTTTTTATTTCTTCAGCATTTAAAAAGCTAAAATATGCAAATCGTGGCATATTGTCATCCCAGCATTTTAAAATAATAACACTTAAACTTTGCAGCCTGTCAGTTTTAAATGTAAGCCTATTTGAAGTATTCTGCATGAATAGCAATTAATGAAATTATCTGATCTCATGCATAAAATTGTTGATCAGTAAAGGCACATATCAGCAGGAGACAGGAGGCTTACATTAATCAGAAAATCTGTAAGGTCCCAAATCTCTATGAAGAACAAAGCGATAAAGTTTGAATGCTATAGAATGCGTCTGACATAAACCAATTACATATACAGAATTCTACAGATAGATATGTAAATACACATCAACATATGCTGTTGTGAGCTAGAATAAAACTATTGCTTTCATTGTATATTAAATAAAAATTCAAAGGAGGCATTTCTTCTAAAGAGACATTTACGGCCCATTTTTGGGAATAAAACAGGTTCTTTTTAATTGTAATGTTCAGCTTTCTATGCTAGTTGAAATGCAGTGTGCCCTCTCTGATATGATTCTTTTATTACTCTTTGATTTAATTCCAGGCTCCCAGATGCACTAGGGCTAATTAGCATTAACTTCATTATAAGGCCCATGTCAAATATAACAAAAAAATACTTCATTCCTAAAGACATTGTAATAATGAGGGAGGAGCCATATGCCTTTTGCTTCCCTTTGAATTATATAGAGAATTTATTCCTGACATATTGTCTTTAGAGTCGGTAGTTCTGATTTTGTAGAATGACTGCCAATCCACACTGCAACCAATAATTAGGCCAAACAAGCTCCCAATTTACTTTGTTTCAGGATGAATAAAAGTAAAAATACAAGTCCAACAATCTTACCTTTATGGAGTAAAGGTGTTTGTAACTTAATTTAAACTTGTGTCACATTGGCACAGGTAACTCTGTGGAATTTCAACTTTTCATGTAAATCATAAGGTAAACTCAGCATTGAGTGTGTCCTGCTATTTCTGTCTGACTGTTTTCAAAGACCTCAAAGAGTATACTTTAAATGCATTACCTCCAGAGATATTGGGAGAGTTACTATTTAATTGGGAGTCCTTAGTTGCACTCTTACCGACAATTCCCATGCTTCTTACCTGATGTTTAATGAGCTCAAGTGCTTTTCTTTACTTTCACTTTATGTGATTAAAATTATGTTTATTGTTTTAAAGTAATGGGTCCATAAAGCTACTCATTTTAAGCAGCAGTTTAGATTATTTTGGTCTGCTTTTAAAGAGAAGCTAAATAGCAATACACTGTGCTGCAAACAACATGACAAATGTACCTGTTGCCAAAATATTATTATGTGGCTATGGATGGCAAAGTGAATCTCCTGGGGGAGCCCAAAACTACTGTTTACTATAATGAGCCCCAATAAACATAGTTTTTAATGACACATACTATGAAAAAAAGAGAACATTGTTCTTTTTTGTATTTATGCTTCTTATTTTACTGACTTACCTTTTGAAAACAGTGTTTAAAATAACAATATAACAAGAAGAGGAAGAGGAAGATGAGATGAATATAGCCATGGGGGCATACAACTGCTGTCCATCTTTGTATCATATATTTTCCGAGCTACAGTTTGTCTATTTTCATAAAAGCCATAAAAATCAAATATATGAAAATATCTCATTTTGTTAATATAGTTAGTGTAATTAAATGGACTGATGTATACAGAAATGTATTACAGCCCAAAGGTCACAAACACCAATAGGAACCTCCATTTTAAACAAAAAATGATGACACACAGATCTCTTAACATATGATGGTTATGAGGTTCATAACACTTTAAATTGTTTTCTTTTTTTAAACTTTAATTGAAACCTTTCAATCTCTTCTTGACAGGTACTTAGGCCAGTAAATCAGAAGTAAGCCTGAATTAAAACATCTAACACCACAGCTTTACAGGTTACATAACATAGCATAATATTTCCAAAATCCACTTAATCTAGTTCTGGGCTATGGGGAGTCTGAGCCTACCCCAGCAGTACTAAGTGCAAGGCAGGAACCTACCAGAGACGTGATGCTGGTCCATTGCAGGACTCACACGCATCTACATGGTGTCAATTAACCCGACAAGCACATCTTTGGGGATGTTAGGAAAGCCCACAGAGACAATGGAAAAAGTATGCAAAATCCACATAGAAAATAAGTAGGCATGGAGCTCAAACTCAATATGGCTGATCTATGAAGTATTAGTACTGTACCATCATGTTGCTGGGATTTTATAGGTCAAATGTGTCACTATTTTACAAAACATATGTTTTGGGATGTAAAAGTGTCCATGAAAGGGAATTTAACCAATAAGGCTCTTTTTAAATTGGTAGCCAATTTAATGTTGGAAATGCCTAAATTATTTGCCTTGATTTGCATGTACAATTCTTTACATCCACTCATCAATATGGCCAAGGCTGGCGACCTTTGCTTCAAAACAGAGCAAGAAAGATTACCTTTACAGAGTTCAAGAGATTGCTGCATCTGGGCACTTCCCCTGAAAGGGCTGCACAAATTAAACAAAGCAACAGAGGCTGGTGACCTCGGTTTCAAAATACCATACTAGGGATAGAAGCTGGTTACTTTGTTACTCTTGAAACGGATGCTCAAATCAAATATGGCACTAGAGGCTGACGACTTCAGTTTCTAAAACTTAGCAGGGGTTAGAAGCTGGTTAATTCAGTTCCCCTTAAAGGGCTGCACAGTTCGAACAGAATTAGCACAGCTTGCACCTTAACAAACATAAAAGACACACTCTGAGAAGACCAGAACACTACCTTTGAAAGAGCTAAACAAATTAAAAATCACTCGAACAAGCACACCTTTTGTAAATTATATTAATAAACAAGGCAAATTTCAGTGAGGTATATTCAAAATTCAAACTTTAATTTAATCATTATGTATGTTTATTTGCAGAAAAAACAGGCATAAAATAATAGAAGTTAAAAGCAGAAGAAAAGATACAACCTGAACCATTCAAATCAGTCTGGCACAGCAAGCTTTTCTTTAGTATAACTAGAAGGGAGATATGTCCATGTAATTTAAAGATGTGTCATAATGAAGCAGGCTGGGTGAACTTGCTTTTTCATTTCGTAGCTGGCACTGTACTTCTGTCTTCAGACAGCACGTTGTTTTCAATGCGTCTTCATAACTCATGTTTATATAGCAGACACCGTGTTCTCATATCAAAAACCTGCATCATTCCTCCAGTATGACAGCATTTTTGTCTGTTTCATGTCCATCCCTTCCTCAGCTCAATATATGTCTGTTTCAAACCAGTTGGTGCTTTGTTTTATAATGTGGCCTGATGGCTATTTTTAGTAACTGACATTAGCCAAAAAACAGACGATTGGCAATTTATCTTTGGTCTTGCTTTTCTGTCAACGATAAATGACTTTAAGCTAATTATGAAGTTGATCAGGAGGAGAAAGGATCAAAACAAACTTAGAAAAGGGCCGTGGCCAAAACCCAGGAGAACAAACAACACTGATTCACCAAAGCCGAAGTCATAAAAGCTGAAAAAGTAGCAATCAATTCCTTACATTTTTAACAGAAGCTAGCACCACCAACGTCTTTTTAAACACTATTCAAAATCTTGGACAACAGGAGTAGAGCACCAGCATATTAAATACTTTTTACATCACTTACAAGCCTGATGCGATCACAAACAACAATGTAGCTGTCTTGCTGGAAAATATAATATAATGGCAATAACTGCACCTGCTCCCAAGACAGGAACTAAACAACCATCTACTTGTGAGAATGGCACAAATTTGTTTGGAAGAAAAATACTATTTTTTGTGCTTTTTTTTTACAAAGTGAAATACTGAATTTCATTGTAAATTCCAATGTTGTGTTTTACTCATCTCTACATATAATATGCTGAAAAATAATTTAAAAATTGCCCGATTAGAGTAACAAAACTCCAATATCGTAATGACAACATGCGATTCAATCAGTACTAGTGGAGACAATGGTTAATATGAGGGAAGCGCAGTGGGATTTTTTTTCAATTTTGTAGGTAAACTTAACAATTATTATGTTGTATGACAGCAAGAGAAAAAAAATCACTTTTCCACCTGGTCCTGAAGAGAGTGAGGAAATGGACACTAGTAAAACCAAAGCCAACCAAGAGAAGAAAGCAGCCTATACAACATATGCAAGACTCCAGAGAAAAGTGTGAAAACACCATCATGTTACAAGATATTGATGTTAGTACATACTGTATGTTGCTAAAACAATCATCAACTTAGTCCTAAACAATCACTAAACAGAAATAATTATATAGGAATATTTGAGTACTGTATAAATTTAACTAAATACCCATGTTAAATATCTCAAATCAGGAAAATATATTATTATAAAGTTATATTTATGAGCAAGTCATTAAAGCTGGAACATGACAGCTTTATGAGAAAAGCAAGAAGATGCCTGAGAAGTGGAAAAAATGGATATTAGTGCAATTTTTAAAATAAAGGAGATGTGCAGAGCTGCAGTAACTACAGGAGTATAAAGTTGATCAGCCGCACCATAAAGATAATAGAGAGAGGATAGGAGAGGTGGCAATTTGTGAGCAGCCATATGGTTTCATGCCAGTGTTGATGAAGAAGTACAGAGAGTATCAGAAAGAACTGCTTTGTGTGTTTGTGAACTTAGAGTAAGCATATGACAGGGTGCCAAGAGAGGAGTTATGGTAATGTATGAGGGAGTTGGGAGTAGAAGAAAAGAATGTGAGGGTGGTGTAGGATAGTGAGGACAGTGTGACTGCTGTGAGGTGTGCAGTAAGAATGGCAGCTTGGTTTAAGTGAAAGTGGGATTACATCAAGGTCCAGCTCTTAGCCCTTTCCTATTTCCAATGGAAATGGAGATTGACAGATGAGGTCAGACAAGAGTCTCTGTGAACTATGATGTTCGCGGATGACACTGTGAATGTGATCTGTAGTGAGGGTAGACACCAGGTTGAGGAAAACCTGGAGAGGTGGAGGTATGCACTATAGAGAAGGGGAATGAAAGTCAGTAGGAGTATGACAGAGTACATGTTCTTAAACGGTAGGGAGGTGGATGAAGGGTGCAACTGAAAGGAGCCGAGGCGGTGAAAGTAGACAAATTTAAATACTTGGGTTGAACAGTTCAAAGGAATGGAGAATGAGAGGCAAAGAAGAGAGTGCTGGCAGGGTGGACTGGGTGGAGAAGGGTGGCAGTATTGATTTGTGATAGAAGAGTAACTACAAGAGTGAAAGGGAAGGTACTGAGAGCAGCTACTATGTTGTATGGATTGAAGACTATGGCACTGATGAAAAGACTGGAGGCAAAGCTACAAGTAACAGAGGTGAAGATGCTATGATTTTTGCTCGGTGTTACAGGATTAGAAACAAGTATATTAGAGAAACAACATAGGTACGACAGCTTGGTGACCAAGTGAGACATGCTAGATTGAGATGGTTTAGGCATGTGCAGAGGAGAGATGAAGGGTACATCGGGAAAAGAATGTAGAAATTTGAACTGTAAAGCAAAAGGAAAAGAGGAAGATCAAACAGGAGGTTTATGGATGTGGTGAGGGAGGACATGAAGGCAGTCGGTGTGGTAGAAAATGATGTAAAAGACAGGGATGAATAGAAACAGATGATCAGCTGAGGAGTCCCCTACATGGGAGCAGCCAAAAGAAAAAGAAGATGTTCTAGTAGTCCTATTGGTGTTCTCTTTAGGCTAGAAAAAATATTTAGCTCTAAGATCTTAAATTGATTACCACAAACTCAACAAGATAATGGTCATAATTATCCATTCCTGTTAAGTATCCACTTATTAAAATTAAGGAACACCCCCTTCAATATTTATTAGATGTAGGAAGTACAAATAACCACATACAAAAGAAAATATGATGAGTGAAAGACAACTTTTAATACCACTCATGGATATTACAAATGCAGAGTTATGCCTTATGGATTGGACAAAGAACCAGCGGTTTTCCAGTCTTTTCTTAATGATAGATTGCTTGAGGTTTTGGGGCAATTAATTTTGAATTCATATTGAAGGGATTTCATTTTTTAAAGCATGGAACAAAATACAGTACCCAACCTGCTTAAGAGGTTTTGAACAGATTACAGCTAATTTGTGAAGTGAGAGAAGTGTGAATTATAAATTTACATACTGTACTTTAACAATGTATACTTAGAATTTTTCAGGGCATGCATGTATATTGCCAGGAATTACTGTAGACAAAAAATATTCCACTATGGTATGCTTCCATTATTTAAATTTTTGTTTATAACCCTTGTTATAGCTCTTGTATAGATAAACTTTACCCAGTGAATACTCATTTGATACTCATGTGAATACAGTATGTGGAAATTTTAAACATATTTCAAGGATATAAACAGATTAATGTGCTCTAATATAACAAATCTAAAACGTCTAACACATAGTTCATCCAAATTTTTTATAAACATCCTCCAAGAGTCACTTTTATTAGAATCCCTGAATCTCAAATTTTTGTTGCTTTTTATTTTGCATACTTTGTACCAGCTTACTAGCAATATATATTGGAAAGTAGAAACTTGCACTCTGGCTCCGGTTTTAAGGCGATAATTATAATATCAGTAAACCCTATTGGCATTGCCTTCCCTGCTTTATTTTGGTCAGCTTCTAAAAAAAATTTAAGAGATAAAGGCAAATTTAGTCAGATCACTAATGCTGCTGGACTATATTGACAAATGGCTAAAAGTCTTGCTGCTGTTCTCATATCACTTTCTACAATACTGAAAAGTATTCTTAAATGATCTTCTATGTGGGTGCAAGCTCCCTGGGAATATGTTGATTAGAGATTGCAGCTTTTACTAAAATAATATATATATAAATAATTATAAAAGAAAATATTATATCCTTCCCTAGAACGGCAGTGATTCTGAGATGAAGAAAGAAAAAAGATAACACTAAAGAAAGTGTTAGATTGGATAGACTTGGCTTCTTTTACCATCGGCTCAACACTCACATTAATACAATTTCTGAAAAAGCTACTGGCATTCGTGGGGTTCCTGCAGTCGCCTCTGTCCTGCTTCAAAACACTGTGGGAAGCATTTTCCTAGGTACTGTATATGTAGGAATGATGTCTTCCATCAGTCCATAGGTGAGCTCTAATGTTCAGTGAAGTTGCCAGAGCTTTATACTGTTCATAGGTCCCAAAATAATAGCACACATTTAATATCAGGCAGTGACCCCTGGTCATATATTGATGATCATCACCAAACAAGCACTTTTAATAGCCTGCCTGAGCTGCCTCCGCATGCCTCTTCCAATCTCCCTATCAGGTTGCTTTCATGGCAGTAGTATTGTTCCCTGTCAGTTTGTTTGAGTGGCTTCAGTTATATTTATGTATGGCCTCAATTACCCATTTTAAATAAAATAATGTGTATGGAATAAACCCCAAAGATCACAGTGGCACACTTCAAACCTTTGGCTACAGTAATGCAACCACTAAAATGGAGAAATGTGAAATCTTGCAACACCCTTGTACTGAAAATTCTGAAAAAAATCATTTTTTCTCTCTGCTTTCCAAAACATTTTTTTGAAATGCTTTGCAAGATTGTTACTCTGCAAGTGAGTCCCCTTTTAATAGCTTAATAGGTTCATAGTTATGTTGTTAATCTTGGTGGAGACTGTTTTCACAGAGGTACAGAGATGTTTAATTTAAAAATTAAAAAATCATAAAAGGTAAAATGTGATATGGTTGTTTAACACATCTTTGCAAATATCATGGTGACCAAAACAGATCCACCAGTGATATTCATATGAAAAAACCTCACCAACCCAGAAAATTCTGTTTTAATTGACAGTCATCACTGCTAAATAAACCATCCAGCTTCAGGTGCACATCATCCAATTAGGATTCAAGAAGAAATAGTAACCTTTTCGCAAAATAAAAAACTGAATTTCACCGCAGATTGGGCAAAAAGGTCAATATTAAAACCAAAAACTAGAAAATATGTTTGGACTGTGGGGGAAACTGCTGTTTTCAAGAAAACCTAAAAGAACATTCAAAATTTATACCAATGGAATCCCTGTGCAGAATAAAGCTTGGGAATCTTGGGAATAGAGCAGTACAACCTCACTGTTACACCTCAGCTGAAACTGAATATAAAATTTAAAATGTAATATTTATGGTGCAGTGAATAGTACTACTGTCCAACATTTTTACGTTTGAATTCCTTGCCCTGTTGTTGTCTTTTTGAAGTTTGCACGTTCTTCTCATGTCCTCTCCTTCCAGGCACTACAGTTTTCATTTAAGATCTTCAAAGACCAGTTGGTTGGGTTGATTGCTGATTTTAAGATGGCTCAGAATGAATGTGCAGTAAGTGTGCATGCAAATGGGTCCTACAATAGACTGACACTCTATCCAGAGCTGCTGCCTTGTGCTCAGGGCTTCCAAGATGGATGCTGGGCCTCCATGACCCTGAATTGGATAAAGCAGGTATGACTGTTATGTAATATTTACATTTAGACATGTAGCAACTAATAGGGCTTTACATTTTTTAATAACATGAAAATGCACTTTATTCTCAAGACAACCCTTATTTATTGACCATTAAAATGAGCCAATGCTAGTTTCTTTACCATAGAAATTCATAGAGGCAAACTATTTTAATTTATATCAATTTTACAATAGGCTATATTTACAAAAGTATACATTTCTGGCAACTGCAGAAAGGCTTAGTATGAGGCAAAGGGAGATGAAATTAGTCAGCTACAAATTGTAGGTTCAGGTTCAGTCTGCAAGATTTACATGAAAATGTTTTTTGTGTGATGCAAAAGACACACATTTTTTCATTATTTTTTTTAAAAGTAACTATGTTATTTGTGAAAAAAATTTTTTTTTTCAGATTTGAACACAGTGCTGTCTACTAATTTTAACTGAAATATTCTGATATTAATTCTGTACTTATATATGGGATAAGAATTTTATTTAACTGGGCATAATCATATTTGTGAAATACTAAAATTTTGAGTCTGTTATTATAATATAAAGAGCTGTAAAAACAAGTGCGTATTTATCGTGCAAAAATAATTTAAAATGGGTTACAAATTTTTAAAATCAATTTGTTTCTTAAAAATATGTTTCATTTATTAACTTTATTTTGTACTTACCTTTACTTTCTGAAGCATTCATAAAATGTAAATTATTAGTCACCAATAGACCAAAATAAAAAATAATATCTAGCATTCTGTTAAGTAGTGCATGTATAACTACAGGACAAATTAGACTTTAAATTGTAAACTGCTTAATGTTGATGTGACCTGTTGGCTAAGGACTTGTATTGGAAACCTAGAACTTGCAGGTACAAAACCTATTGATGGCTCAGTATGTGGTCCTAAGCCAGGCACTTAAGCTGCCTGCTCTCTAAATGTATAATTATGTGTTTCTCTGAAAAATACATATACATCTCTTGTACTGCTGTATTTAAAGTGCTTTGTGATGGATTTCACCGATGAGGCTGACTAAAATATTGCAAGTTCATTTCAATAAATGAGTGAGAGTAAGAATCCATTTGTGGCATTTGAAACCACAGTATATTCATCAGAATTGAAAAGCTTAATTAGCCATCCACACTCCTAATGTACTATGAAAAGTAGATATGGAAATGTAAAGAAAAATGCATTCAGACTAATGCAAGTTTCTGCTTAAACCATGTCAGATCACAAACACCAGCATAAATGCAGATATCTTGTGATTCTACCAGGGCATTTATGCAACCTACAGTGGTCACTTACTATGTCAACTTCACATCTACAATAAACTGCATAGAAATCAAATTACTGCAGAGAATCCACCTGTCCAATCCTGACTAAAACAAAGCAATAATAATAAAAAAGAGATTACTAAAGCAGTCGCTGGATGGAGAGATTGATTACATGTACTGGGGATCAAATGCTATTCTCCTGAACTGCTTCCCACTTACTGTCTCTCTTCGAAGTAATTATATTGAGATGCATATAAGCTGGTATTATTAACTAGCTCTGGAAATGTATAATGACAGCAATATAAAGAAGGCAAATGGTTACATTTATGAAAATATTGCTTGTTCCCAGAAGACTTACTTTATTGTGTTATTTATGCATTTCTTGTTGGACTAAGTTTTCAAAGTAAAGTTTCTTTTGCAGAAATGTACCTAAGGGTTGTATCTTAAATCAAAACAATTACACCTAATGCTAAATTAGTGTAGTCATAAGAAATGCGATATGGCTTAGGGTTACATTGGGTTTAAAAAACGTTTGTAATAAGCCACCTGTAGGACAAAGGGACAAAAAATTGTTTCAAAACATAAAATTACTTCTGTTACTGTTTGATCTAACAATAATTTTTCTTTACAAATAAGACACTGTAAAACTCCAGGTAAATGATCAATTTTATATGAAATATGCATAATGTACAAATGCAGCCAATAATAGATAATAAACTGCTGTAGGGTTTTACACAAAAAATATGTTTTTAGCTCATTTTGAACACAAGTAAGCCACAAATGTCTGTCCAGTTCTATGTGAAGGCAGCACAGGTGACCCAGCATTTAGGGCTGCTGCCTCACAGCTTCAGAAACATTCATAAATGGGCTGGCTCACTCTCTGGGATTAGCATCATTTAACTAAGGTGCTTAATTAAATGTATATGTGGTCAAAATCCAAATGAAGTAATAAGTAAATAAAACTCTATCTGACTAAAATACTACATAATAATATAATAAATAAAATTTCTACTGATTTACTGTATATGTGACAACATTTTTTTAGTCAGTGCACTTCTGTGTTGTTTAATGGAACACATTGCATTAAAGTATAGAATGCAAAAACACTTCCATCATTCATGTAGAAGCTGGTATTGAAAACAAAGAGAAATAAAAATGAGCAGTGCAGTAAACCTAATAGAAAGTAATGATATTACACCAATGTGCTATTTTAAAAGAATCTAATTTGGTGTGCCCATACGCTATGCTTTTGGAGTGTTTTTTTTTTGCTGCATTTCAGATAAATGCCTGCCAGAGCATAAGGCCTAATTTATACGTGTCAGTTCTTGCTGTTGTGAAAATTATTCTAAAAGTATGAGCTAGAGAAAAAAACTGAATGTGCTCCTTCCCCCCAGAAAAGAGCTTATTTTATTCCTGGTATAATACATGTTTTCTACTTTTAAAAATCTTTTGCCCTAAAAATACAAATAAATTTCAATGAAATGTATTATTTATATGCATATTATATGAATCATCATTTAGCTGTACTGTACATTTTTAGAGATCAAAAGATAAGTGTGTTATAGAGAAAAATTGAAACACAAATTATGCTTTCTCCAGTTTAATCACATTAATTAAATATGTGCCACTCGTCTAAGATAGTGACATCTTTTTTATTGCACCATCATTGTTTGTCATTCTTTTGCATTGTAAGTGTTTGTTTTAATGGCAAAAACAAGTGTGCTACTTAGCAGTCTCTGTTGCAATAGCTACAGTTACCTAGTATTAGTTATGGACTGTATAAATTATTATTTACTACTACTTCATTATTACTATTTTATTATTATTATTATTACTGTTGTTTTGCGTGCCTTGGTGACTATGGTGCAGTGTGGTGACCATGTAACCTGTTATATCATGTCGCTGATGATACAATTGATTCAGAAAGTATTCAGAGACTTGCTGAAGCCACTCCTGGTTTGTCATGGTTGTATGTTTTGGGCTATTAGCGTGCTGAAAGGTGAATTGTCGACCCAGTCTGAGGTCACGTGCACTCTGGAGCAGGTTTTCTTCAAGGACCTTCCAGTATTTGGTTTCATTCATTCATCCCTCAAGTCTGACCAGTCTCCCTGTCCCTGCTACTGAGAAGATCCTCCATGGCATGATGCTGCCAACGCTATGCTTCACTGTGGGGATAGAATTAAGCAGATGATGAACAGTGCCTGGTCTTTGCTAAACAATGTGCTTGGAGTTCTGTCAAAAGAGTTTATATTTTTGGCTTATCAGATCAGGGAATCTTTTCCATCATTCTCTTGGAGTCCTTTAAATGCCATTTGACAAACTCTAAGTGGGCTATCATATGCCATTTACTCATGTGGCTTCCATCTGATTGATTGGATTCCTTCAGACAGAAGAGAACTTCTGAAAGTGTTTTAGAGTAACCGTGAGGTTCTTGCTCACCTCCTTGACTAAGACCTTTGTTACCCTGTCACTAAGTTTGGCCAAATGGCCAACTCTAGGAAATTCCTTGGTGGTTCAAAACTTTAGAAATGGTTTCATAATCTTGCTCTGATCCATTCCTCACCTTTAATCCAAAATTCTACAGAGAGTTTCTTGGATCTCATGGCTTGTTTTTTTTTTTTTTTTTTTTGTCACAGGTGTGTGCTTTTCTAAACCATGTTCAATCAATTCAGTTTGCCTCAGGTGGACTCCCACGAAGTTCTAGACACATCTCAAGGACAATTTAAACAAACAGGATACATTTGACACAATTTGCAGTGTCATAGCCAAGGGTCTGAATACTTGTACAAATGAAAGATTTCAGTTTTTGATTTTAATAAATTTGAAATCTTTTCTGAAAATGTTTCACGTTGTCATTATGGATTATTGAATGTGAATGGATAGACAAAACTTGCACATTGGTTTATTTAAAATGAAACTTACAGCACAATAAAGTGTGCAGAAAGTAAAGGGATCTAAATTCTTTCTGAATCCACTGTATATAAAAGAGTGAAAAATTGTCTATAAATAATAAAGGAAAGCCAAACAAAATAACTAAAAAATTAATCACTTGAAAAAGAACATAATTCTAATTTTGGCTTGACTTCTTTATTCAGGTGCTTCAGCAAGTTGTTGCTCTGTGTATCAATCCTAACTACAATCTGACAATTGTTTTTGTCTAGTTTTTAAAAATAAGTTGCATCTCTGCCACTCAACATGCTCTTAATAATTAATGTAACACTCAGAAAGGGGGACTGGATTTACTGGTATACACATTACCCAGATTATCTATAAATATAGCATTCTCCTACACAGGGTTGAGAACTAAGTTGGCCTCTTAGGCACTGTTATTTGTTTACTTCACATATATCAAAACACAATCAAGGGTTTACAGAAATCAAGTTATAAAAATTCCTCAAGTTTTAAATAAAAAAAATTTCCCGGACATCCTAAAATGGTTTCAAGTGCACAGTAGCTGGAAGACTAAGACTTGGTGTGATAACAAGGACTTCTTGATGACATTGGTGTGACAACTAAAATGAAAAAAAAATCTAAATAAATAACAAATATCCAAACCACAACAAAAACCACAAATAGATTAAAATGGTAGTAGACATGAGTATAAAGACATTCAGTATATTCAAAATATTCAAATTAGGTTTAAAAGCCCCTTTTCATATATAAAGTCATGAGTGTATTAGCTCCACCTTTTAGTACCTATACTCCAGGTACATATACTGTATATATACGTATATATTGTGATCTCAAGATGCTGCCCTGCCTAATATTACATACTGTACATAAATAAAACTGGTGTAGGAGGCACAGCCAAGCTGTGGGACAATCTACCTACCAAAATTAGGGAAGGTTCCCCATTATTCTATTTAAATCAAGGTTGAAGTGTCATTATTTAAGCATTGCCTAATCTTGCTAGTGGTGCTCTTACTTCATATTATTCTTGTATATGGTTTTTTAATTTAATTAATTGTAGTAATTATTTTTTGTCTGCATTTACTGAAACTCTTCCATTTTCTTTCATTTGTTGTGGTTGGTGGCAGCACATGATCTTCCTTGATGTGGATACATCATAACATATGATGGACCAGCTTCTCAGATGAATTCTTTCTTATATGACTAGGCTATGAGAATTGGAATATGAACTTAAAAAAAAACTTGTGTGTGTTGGGCTCTATGTCTCGGAATGTATAGTGTGATGCATGCAGTGATAAAATGCAATTCATTTTTTATTTCAATATATTGGCACATTGTAACATTAGCTCTGTTATTGTGAATCCTATAGTGAATGCCATTTATTTGTGCCAAAAGGCAAACTGACACTACAACTTAATAAAGGAAAATTGAAATACAAAAAAAAAAAAAATACACAAAATTGAAAAAAATGATTGAGGGAGTACTAATCTTATTTGAGTCCATTAAACATTCCCCCCATGTGACAGGCAGTAGTCTCC
This sequence comes from Erpetoichthys calabaricus, assembly GCF_900747795.2. Classification (NCBI taxonomy): domain Eukaryota; kingdom Metazoa; phylum Chordata; class Cladistia; order Polypteriformes; family Polypteridae; genus Erpetoichthys; species Erpetoichthys calabaricus. The sequence continues at coordinate 71,921,459 of NC_041398.2, forward strand.
AATGGGATTAGTACCTCATCGATAAGTTATTCTTATATCCTATCATTTTTCCCATTGGAATGAAAATTGCAGTGCATTGTATTAGTACAGCAGTAGTAAGCTCCTTGGAATGGGCATGTCAAGAATGATTACCTTGAGTGAATGTGTTGCCCACTGCTGATTTAATTTCACTGAGATAGTGCACTATCTTACAGAGGTGTGAGATTTATCATATATATGTGAGGTAAGCAGGCAGTTGACAAGATGGAGAGCCAAATGAAAGTTTGGGATACCACCCTACTGTCCAAATTTAATTTCAACACAAAGATAAGCAATAAAGGCTCAAACAAAATGTACAAGGTATGCTTCAAGATCTGAATAAGTTAGTAGGTGCTCTGTCCACTACTTGAGTCCGTTCGGCATCTGACAGCACCTTCCAGGAATAGGACGTTTTTTTTAGGGCTGAGACCAGAAGGATCAAGGCTTTCTTGGGTGTAGTGGGTTGGGGTTAGTCAAAGTTTTTGTTTTTTTGTCTTGGCTGTGGAAGAATAAGGAGAATATAATGTTAGTGTCACAACCCCCTTTCATCTAGCTTCATTGGAGCCACAAATGTGGTGCCTAGATGCACCTGCTTTATTATATATATATATATATATATAGATATATATATATATATATATATATATATATATATATATATGTTATGGAGCACCTGTCAAATAATATAAAGAATACAAGACAAGTGTTTCGCCCTAATTGGGGCTCATCAGGTGTATGCACCTTTGCTTCTCCTTGCTAGGATTGAACCATGAAGCCTCAAATGTTGAGCCACAGCGTGTGGTTTGATTATTTGAGAGGGTGTAGATCGGAGTTATAGCCATAGGTCTGAATCTCAGTTTGGGTGGTCACCTACCAGGTAACACTTGTGGATGAATCTACACCCTGTCAGACATATATACATATGCACACACACACACACATATATATATATATATATTGTGGAGGATTGCTCCGGCCCTCACCCCCAGGCCACCAGGAGGAGCACTCCCAGCAGCGTGGACGTGCCCCGAGTTCCAGCAGGGCCTCATGGACTATGTAGTTTTTATACACAGCCCTGCTGGATACCTTGGGGGCCACCGGGAGTCACTGTAGGGGGGCTCGTGGACTCTTATGTGCCCTATAACCCGGGAGTATGTCACGGTCATGTGACAGGAAGGAGCGACGTGCTCCCGGGTTGAAGAAAAGGACTGTTTACCCTGACCCGGAAGGAAAAGGAACTGTGGACTGTTGGACAGGAACACCTCCGGGTCAGGGAATATAAAAGGACGATGGGAAATCCCAGACGTTGAGCTGAGCTGGGTGGAAGGAGGGCAACGCGTCTGGGAGTGTGGAGGATTATTGTATTGTTATTATTGATTTATTATTTGAGTATTGTGGAGAGGAGGGTGCTTTGTGCACTTTATTATTATAATAAATATTCATATTTGGACTTTTATCTGGTGTCTGACGTCTAGTCTGAGGGTTCAAGGGGTCACGGAGACCTTAAACTGTCACAATATATATACAATTATCATAAGCTTTAGAGCACTCCCATTTTTCAAGTTTTTAAACAGAGAAGGCATCGTATAAACAATTGAGTGTCTTCTTCATGTGTTGGTTCACAAATGATGACTGCTTACATTATGCTATTTATGGTAATGAACTAAAAAGGTCAGAGTTGGAGACGTGGCTTGTGGTGACATCATGGTTTGTCTGATTGATTGGTCCCTTTATGGTTGTGGATGGAAGAAGAAAATATGAGCAACTGTTCAACCTTCAACGCCCGTGTACCCTTCCCCTCAGACCCTGTAACAGACACACAAATCTCATGTATGGAACTACATATTTTGCACAGTCTTTCTCTGTTTATGTTGCAATATTATGTTTAGTGCTGCATTTCATTTTTTACAGTATATTACATATTTGTAATTATTGTGCTGTGTGTGTTCAGCTTAGAAGTGTAAGTGCACTGAATAAAAATAAATTGATTTATATTTTATTGACTAAATATATTCTGCTATTTTGAATTGCTCTAGTTCCATCTTTTGTCTACCTGGTTCTGCAAATTTACCTTTGACAATGTGGTCAGTCATGTGAACTTAGCAACTAAGTAAAAGCTGGTCATAGAATCCTCCCAGGGACCTGTGAATCATGATTGGCTATTTCAGACCTCCTGGTCAGATAGTCTTAGACGACAAAGGTTTCAACTGTGACACATGTCCATACAAAATTGCTGTTAAATAACAAATGTTTAATCAAATAGTATAAAAATGAAGTGTCTTGTATTATTGTTTTGTAATGTATGTTGCACATATAGTTATGCTGTAGTATTGTTCATATTACATGTGTTGTGTTTGTTAAGTGGCCATACTCTTTTCACAGCAAAGAAATTCTTTTATTCTGATACTTGGTGAATAAAACCAACTAGTTAAAGAAATGTCATAAGTATTTGTTAGGATCGCTCTTCATAAATGTTACTGAAGTGGACTTGTAGCAACAGAGGTCATACTCCACTTTTGCTAATTTCTTTAAGCAGGCAAAAGCAAATGAACAAACCCTGAACAGTGGAAAAATCACACGCAAGCTCATCAGTTTTCTTCTGTGGAATATCCCAGTCTTGAAAATAGTGTACACACAAGAGTGTTTATTTCTGTTTCTCTGAAGGCTAAAAAATGAATAATAAATATTAAAAACATTTGGAAGATAGATAAAGGTGACATATGTAAAACAGTCCCTATAAAGGATTTAACACCCCACTCCATCTTCTCTATGCAAAAGATATTGCAATCAAAAGTAAAGTTGACTCTACTAGGAATTTGCCTTTAGAAAAAGTCCAGCACAATTTTTCATGTAGTCAGTACTGTAATACAGTCTCATTTTTAACAGATTGCTCAGCTACATTGAGAATAGTAGCTGTTGACATAAAAGTCTTAAGCAAATTCAGTTTTTGAGTGTGCATGTGATTGTGTGTGTATGTGTTCCATGAAGTATTCATAAACTGTAGACTTGTGGAGTAGATATTTACATTTACAATCAGATGGCATCTGTCTGCCAAAGAGAGTATTATGTTATTAAGAATAAAAGAAAAACAGAATTTTATAAGAAGAAAAAGAAATCAATGCATCCATTATCTATGTGCAATCTAAATGTAAGCTTACATGAGAACCAAGCATATCTAAGGGCTATTAAGTGCAAGGCAGAAACCAGATTCTAAAAGGAAATCCAGTCAATGGCAAGCCTCATTCATTCACTCTGTCACCCTTGACGAACAGTGCAGCCATGACTGGTACTGCTACAGTATGTCCAATTTTTTTTGAGGATAGATGGACATTGTACAGCCAAAATGAACTGCAAGACAGGTTGCCCTAATTTTCTTTCTCTTTTTATGCCATGTGACATACAGTACATATACATATCTCTACTGGGTCATTCTAAATATAAATGATTGTTCAAACTGCAGGAGTTTTAATTAACTTTCTTAACATTAAAAACATTTCAGAACAAAGTTCATATTTGGTGTTTCATCAAATATATCAGTTTGGGTTGGCCTGCTTAGCAATTTTCTGCAGGTTTATGTTAAACCTAATACAGTGACTTTGCCCAAATTACTGCACCAGAAATAAGATTCTAAAAAAAAATATATGAAAATATTGACTATACTTTAATCATTTTATTTTTTGTTATTCATTTATATATATATTCTAGATATATTCTGAATAAGTACAGCGCATAAATAAATAAATATGTGTAAAATATGCAAAAAAAGAAGATTTACAGTTTTTTCTTGCACCTACTTGAATGCTTCTTTTACAATCTTCAGTGTTGTTCAGTACAAGCACACTCCTCTCAGAGTAACACACTGAGTCCATTTTTATGTAACACATCTGCACAGTAAACAGTGTAAATTGAATGTCCAGGGAGTCTGCCTCCTTTTGTACAAGTAGGTGTGTGTCATGGATCATGAACAGGATGTGATAACATGACTAAATGCACAACATGGATTTTAGACTTATTATTTTTCCATCAACTGTTATGACACATATGTACTTTCTTAAATATGTGTTCCAGAAAATGTGGCCTGTATTTGACCAGTAATGTGACTTATCAAAAATTCTAATATTCTGCCTTATTTTGATTTCAGATAACATATTTAATACAAATGAGTATTGTCACTGTGTTGAAGTAGCATAATCTGGCAAAGCAAGAAATTTATTTGCCTGTTTTAGGGAAAAAAAAGAGTCAAGAAACAGACATAATCCCCTGGATCCTTACTTTTATGATTTGAAAATATACTTGTTGGAAAACGTTACCACTACTGTAGTTCAGTGTGTCAGATTATAAACAATTTGAATATAATACAGTGCTGGCTAAATACTTTTACTGTAAATGAGTTTTAAACAATAGCTGTGTTCACAGTTTTTACATTTCTTTCACTACAGCATAAGTATACCATTTAGAGTTCAATACAGAAGACATAAGAAGTATATAAAGGTCAATAATCCTATATTTCTCACAGTTTCTTAGGGAAGGCACGTATTCCCTTATGATTCAGCAGATTAAAAATTGTGTAAGACTATTGTGCTGATGGATAACCTTTAAAATATGGGAAGCACTGATTTAAGCGTATTCTTTAAATTCAAACAGAACTTCGACATCAGTAGTACCACAGAAATACACCTTATGGATGAGACAGGAACTGAAGTTGATGTTTTTAGTGAACTGCTAAAAGATTGAATGGACAATTAGAGAGAATGTTACAGGTTCTGGTATAGTTAAAATACGCTATATCACTTTACTGTAAAATTTTTGACTGATTTGTCACAAAGTATTGATTTAATTTCAATAACAACACAGCTTTGTAAAGTAGTGTTGGAGGTGAACTACAGGACTAAATCAAAGCCTTCTTTGAACCTACAGCTGCAACACATTCATTTTTTTAAAACATCAAAAGATATTTTATTTTAATTGTAACCAGCAAGAATAAGAGTGATTACATAATTTAACATCAAAAAGTAGTCTGAAATTCAATTTAATAAAATGTAGTTGCTTTATCCATTAATTACTAATGTGGTGATATTCAGAAGTTCAATAATTGGACATAACTACATACTGAGGTATTGTTGCACACATCAGATGTTGAAATTATGCAGGCATTCATAGTAGTGGTGCTTGAAACATTTTAAATTTTTTCATGATAATACATTCATTAGGGGAATAGTGTAATTTATTTTAAAAATGTTTACCACAAGAAGGCTAAGTGAGAATGTTGTAGTTTACTTGGATCCATGCCTATTTTGGTAAAGAAAGATTTGCTAAATTTAATTATTTGCTGAAATTGTTAAATCAGCATCTCTAATTCAGTTAAACAAGCCCTGTGTTTCTTGACTTTGTGACAAGAATGTCACAGGGTGCTTTTACAATGTTAATTCATTGATTCCTTTTAGTTTTTAGTACTTACCAGAATGTGGATTTTAACGGATTTAACATGTGGGCATGCAGCAATTAGCGTCTAAATACTGTAGGGAGGGGAAGCTGCAGGAGGGGGAAGATAATTGACAGAACCCAAAGGAGGTAGTTTCAGTTTGAATGTACTGTACCTTCTTGGAGGCCAGTTAAGACCACAACAGAGCTGCTTCGGAGAATGTGACAGACTTGAGATGATGTTGGGGAATGAGTCTGGGGAAGCAGCATGGCAAAATATGCTGTCTTTTCAAAAGAAAAGAGGAGACAGAGCTGCAGCATGAGGGGACTCTGGTAGGATATACTGTCTGTAACGAATGAAAGAGGAGAAAGAGAGTGGGAAAGACACAGTGATGAAGGATTAAGAGTGGAACAGGAAAGGAGTGGTTGGAGGCTTTGAGGACATGTTCGATGTGATAACTGCTCTCTGCTGCCCAGGGGGTCACAGAGAGCTTCATGGCAGGATTTTCACTGATGATGCTAAGAGAGAATTGCATTGAGGGTTGTTCTTTAAGCATTTATTATTTACCTGTACACACTGTTGTTTTTCAAGATGATTATTAATTGTTATTTATTTGGTTTTACTTTAATTCATATTTTAAATAAACACAGTTTTTACACATTGAAATCTTGTTTGTGTTCCCACTTGACCTTGTCCATCCTCAGTTAATGTCTATCAATGTTCCATAAAATGGAGTGCGCCCTAGGCTGTGGGCATGAGGCATCACAGGCCTATGCTAATCTACTTGTAATAGATTATATATACATTGCAATATCATATACTTCATGGATGTTCCATCATTATTAATCCTTACTTTTTTGTGTTTTCTTTTCAGGCGTCTCTGTTTTATTCCACCACTACCTGATCACAGTACTCTGCAGCCACTTGTGATGATGGTTATGAAAGTTGGTGGTCTTTTGGCTATTTTCTTTCCTCCCTGGCCATATGACCATATGATCAGACTTATCTTAAAGAACTTAAAAAAACTTATTTTCAAATTAGAATTCTACTACTTGTATATCTGTGTTATTCTTTTTAATTCTTTATTATTTATTCTTTATTAATTATTTTTATATATTGTTTATTTAGTTATATATAACTATCTATTTCTAACTTGCTGTTTTTTTCTCTTGTAACTATTCTTCTATATTGTTTTAAGCACTTTAAACAACATTCCTTATATGGAAATGTGCTATAGAAATAAAAATCTTGTTGCTTTTCTGAAAATTATGCAGATATTCTGGAAGGAGTGGCACAGCTGATAATGAAGTTGCTATTTCAGTACCATTCTGAAAACCCTTAGGTCCAAAGAACATTTAAATAGAAGGATATCTATTATAATAAAAAAAATCCTGGGACAAGAAGAGACTTTTTAGCCTGGGATTAGACGTGACTTTTTCAGAGATATACTTTCATGTCCTGCGAAATAAAAGACAAAGAGTAGATGACAAAGTAGAACGTCATAAAGAATTCAAAAATGTTGGCGCGATACACATGCAGAGCAGGTTAGAAGATAATGAAAGTACTAAAATTTGTAAGTCTCCAAAAAATTATAGTAAAGATCGCATTAGCGCAAACAAATGGAAATTATTACTCAGTGAAATAACAGAATGGCAAAAACAGGTTGAATATATTGTTTGGAATTAAACTTTAAGTCTGAGACTTGTAGATCATCTAATTCATGTTGCCATATGGGAAAAGTAGTGTTTATTTCCAATGAAAAGGCGTTTCCATGAGAATTAATAGATTTGTTGTTTGGTGAAAGTGAAATCTACATACGCGAGCGGCAGAGACACAAAGTGACTGGCGTGAAGCGCAGGCTGGGGGGGTTGGCAAGCGAGGTATTCCTTATGAATATGATTATAATGAGAGACAAAAACATCACATACAACTAAATTTGGAACAACCTGGAAACGGTATCAGTTTCAATGCTATTCAGACATTTTCCTTGATTCCCAATATTCTTTTAATATTCAGAGATATTTTAAGTGAAAGAAATAAACATGAGAGACTCTTGCTCCCTTTTGTTTCAAATTATACATATAATTTTTCCTTGTAATTACAGAGGTTATGATTATTTATCTCAAGCACCTTGTTATTGAGCATCACAAGCTATTTAAATATTTGTACCCAATATGATTCACAAAGAATGTTTGGACTGATATTTAACATCTTTTTTAATGATGAAGAATATAAAAATTAATACTAAGTCTTTGACAAAAACATCAATTAGGCCATGCTTACTGGTGAAACACACTTCCATTTAAGAATATTGAATACCACTGGAAACTCTTAAATGATTTGATCTGGCAGGCAGTGAATTGATAGCATAATTCCTGTGTGCTGATGTTTGTAGCAATGTAGATGTGGAGTCATGGGCCACATGTTGAGGAAGAGATTGCACCAAAGGGCAAAGTGGATGATGATATGTAAGTGTTCTCTCAGATTTAGAGAGACCATTGTTTGGACTTATCAATATGTTGGGTCAAATGTTTTGAAGACTGTGCTTTTCATTACTTTCTTGTCTTAAGAAGTACAGGGATAAATGTATATATTGTTTAAATTAATATATATATTTTTTTACCTTCAGGCTACTTTTAGATCAGATATTGATGATCTTTATATTGTGCCTTGACATTTCTTTGGTTAAAGAGACATTGTTATCAACCTTCCAGATGTCTGTGGAAATTTGTTAATTAAAAGACCTCAATGTCACTGTCAATATAATCATAAAATATTGTAACTATGTTACGTTCATTTGTTTTCTTTAGAAAGAATAGCAGTTACTTACAAATATATACTTGAATAACAGATAATTAAATTTTATTGATGTTTTCCATGTAAAATGTTTATAAATAAAAAATATATATTATTGCTGCTTTTAAACTGTTTTATACATAATCAATTTTTGTTTGGACACATCAAGTTAGTCTCTGCTTGATACCTTGTTCTTTACAGATAGTGCTTTTGCTGTAAACTGTAAACTTATTATGTAGCAGTACCAAGGTATAATTTCAACCCCCCTCATTGACAACAGTGTGGATAAAATTAAAATACCCAGTGACACAAATTTCAAAGCTGACAAGTTTCAAAGTTGCCTTTCAAATGACCTAAAATAAAATTTAGACAGTTGAAATACGACTGAGAATATGGAGATTTGTACATTGATATAAGTAAAATATATACTGGGTCAAATCGAAAGTTTCACTGCACTGCGGCTATTATTAAAAACTATTAAATGTTCATCATTCACATTAAGTCAAAAATACATTAAAATGATTTTCACTGGAAGACTTCTGGTTTTAAAAATGAACCCTGCTGGGGAGTCCAACATTTGCACTTTTAATACTCTTGACACCATTTTAGCAGGACTCCTATGTCCACTGTAGCAGTGTTTTAAATGTACACACCCATTCTTACTGTGTTGTTACTTATTATTTTATTACACAATGTATGTTTTAAAGTTAGAAACATTACACTTTTCTCTGTGTAACATTTCTAAATAGCATTAAAACCCCTATTAATAAAATGTCTTCTAAAATACAGGTGTCATTTGCATATTCATTTTTGTTAGCAACTTGTCAGTTGTGCGTCAACGTTTCTTCATGCAACAAAACTAAGTGCCTGATCCCCTGACTACAGTACTGATAGGAATGAAGAAAAACTTTGAAGAAAAATGATTCATCAACATTAGCTTCCTAATTATTTGTGATAATAAATACATTCAAAAGTATCCCTGCTGGTATTTTTTTTTTGTATAATGTGAAAATGAATAATTCACAAACTGCCTGTTCAGTCACCTGTAAGTTGCTCATTCCAAAGAACTTTATGGAAATATATATGCATATTTTATAAAAATAATAATTTGTCAGACATTTTGCATACACATCAGTGTGTTGCAATCAACATTAGAAAACTTAGTGTTACAGCCTTATTACTAAAAGTAAGAAACTTTTATGCATTTATATTAATGTACTGAAGACACAGCAGGTCACTCATTTATGAGATAAAAGCTTTTTTGTGGAGCCTGATTATTTTATTAAAAAGAGATTTGTACTAAAAATAAATAAAATTTTCAATGGTCAATGGACAAACTTACTTGAATTTTAAAATACTGTAAACATAAAATAATTTTATATGTATAAAAGGGCAAGAATTATAAATCTTTACTTTCATGTGAATATTTTGAAAACAAAACTATTGGCAAAGTAGTAGCAGTTTTATTTGTGAAACCCTAGGTGTACTGCTTGGTTTATGTCAAGCTTTGATCCTTTATCATTGCCATATTGCTTGCTACTTGAGGAAATGGTGCTGTGTCTACTATTAATAGAACTGCATCATTAGCAGTTGATCCTTTCACTGTGCCACCCTTACGGTTCTCAATAAAAATAAAATGCCATTTTAAAATTATCCCCCCAAAATGGGCTGCACAGAATATTTTCACCTTCAGTGATGCCTTTGGTGAGGTAAGAATCAAGACATTCTAATCATTTAGGTCCAGCTATTTGATTCCATCTTATTCTTTCTTCTTTTTTCCTTCAGTTTTTAGGATATGTGGAATCCCATTAATCTTTCCCCTTCCCACCCATCCCCTTTCCTCTTTTGCAATGTCTACCTCATCTAAATCCAAAACTGGTATCCCCAGTATACGTGCTATTTATTAAAATGTCTCTCAAATCACTGCCTCCTTAATTTAATTGGCTTTGTGACCTCCTCAAAAGTCAATCATTGTGCTGGAACTCCATTTTCTGACACATTAAGAATTCTTCAAATGGCCACTAGCACACATAATTTAAAATTTTACATTGATCAGATCCTTCCCAATTAACCCACTACCTAATGGGCCTAATTCCTATATGCCTATGTTCCTACAATGCTCTTGGAAAATTCCTCCACATGTTCAAAGACTGTCCCTCTTTCACTCCTCTTCTGCTGATTTCTTCCCCTCAGTTCTTTCCTGTCATACCTTTTCTATCTACTCAAAGTTACTATTAGCTTCATGCTGGAGACACCCTGAACTGTATTCTAAACCTCACTTGGAAATATATCTATAATGCCCAACATTTAGAACTTTCAGCTGCCCAGATCAACAGTTCATGAGTTATGTTTCTTTCACTTTCCTTTTTTCCCCTCTCTTCTTGTTTCTGTTTTCAATGCCAAAGTGGCCTGTGCGTCCGGTTCCTATGTCACCCTTGGCATGACAAACATGCTGTCTGTTTGACACTTTCAGGGTGATGGGTGTTTTGGGATAGGCTGGAATTTGCTGGTTCTACCTATTATATTGTTATGTATGACTCTTGGGCTCTAACATCTGACTTAATATTGAAATTGGAAGTACATTGCAAAGAACAATCAATTGGGACTTTAAATGTTCCAACAAGCTCTCAAAAAGCCTTAACTGCTGATGCATAAACAGTTAAAAGTCTGCATGTGTTGCATTATTCCTTATTAGTAATCGGGTGCTTTCATTCCCTGTCTTTGAAGATATAAGTCATATGCTGCAGGTTATGCAATATCTAATGCATTACAATATACAAGCAAATTATTCTCAGTATGAGGCATTTTCAAAAATCTACATAGCTCTATTAAACAATCAATTGTAGAATATGCATCACTTCATGCCTGAAATATACAGTAAATATTCAAAATATAAAATAAAAAGTAATTTTATGTATCTAGTTGTACAAACCCAAAGGTAATGTCTGTATTTTCAGTCCTGAAAGATCATTTCAAATCCATATTTATTAGAACAATAACATTCTCTTCACAGAAGTCAGTATTTTCACATTTTTTTGACACTACATATGTCAGTGTTCAGAAGAAAAGAACACAAAACACTTCCAGACTGAATCTTGGCATTTCTAACAGCTTCTGCTTCATGGATCTAACATCTGAATCTCATGCCTAGTCATTGTTTGTGTGGAGTTTACTCATCCTCCCTGAATGAATATGGTCTTTCTTTCCACATCCCCAAACACAAGCAGGTTGATGAACTGGTGATTTCAAATGTAAGTGAGTAGGAGTGTAGTTGGGTGTATCCAGGTGAGTATAAAATGATAACATATTTGTCTAAGTTCTGGTAAAAATGTTTCCCTAAGCCAGGGATCAATAAGCCCAAATCCAAGAAGAAAATATAAAACACGTATAAAGTTTACCTGTAAGTGCATGAGTTTGGGCATACAGAAAATTAAATTAAGCAAATACCAGTAATAATACTGTGTTGTGCAAAGGGAGATAATAAAATTAAAATAAACCCAAATTCAAAATGACTTTTCAATAGCTTACCATTCGACTGCATGCATGTAATAAGGCTAACAGAATAAATTAAAAAACTATGCTAAGGCTGATACATGATACTTGTAAGGTAAAATCACACATATAAAAAGGCAGATGTTGAACCACAGAGCTTACCAATAGAAGAGTTGACTCTGACAAGTCTGAGAACTAAATTCCTGCGGTAGTCAAGGTCTACTGTTTTCCAGGAAAACTGAACACTGTCATATTGTCTCATTTTACATTTTAAGTCAAACATATATTTTAAAAACATCTATTGCAGCCCTAAGGAAACAAGCAGTGAACCATGCTTTGGGTGGAAAAAAGTTGCCGAGGAGGTAGACAGACAAAGAACAGGTAAAGAACACAGCTGGACTTTTTCTAAAATGGCACAATCTCACAAAAATATATTTATATATATTTTTCAAAAATAAAGTGAATATGCCATTTTACAAATTGTGTGCACTCTCAAGGTGTGGATCAACACTGAAGAATATTCTTGTTTTAAATATGGATGTACAGGAGCTCCGCTGAACAGCCAATTGGATTGTGTCTGTAGCCAGACAATCTTGTGAAGTCTGAGCAGAGTTCAAGAAGGGTTGCGGCAGACCAGAGAAACTGGGAGTTGATCTAGGGATGAGATAACTGTCAATCAAATTTGACTTTAGCTGTACCAGCACATTGACAAGATTGAGGATTCATTTTTTTGTTCGCCCTTCAGTAAAAGTGCTGACTTCTGAGCTTTGTTTGTACTTATGTTACTGGACCAGGCAACTGGTCCAGACAAGATTCCGTGTTGCGTTATCAGAGACTGAATCCATGAATTCATGTCCTAAAACACATCTTTAAAAACTTGCTCATACAAAGCACTCTGAGTGCTTCTAAATTGCCACAATCATACTGGTGCCTTAGAAAACAACTTCTTTAGCTCTAGATGACTATCGACCCATAGCTCCCACCTTCATTATGTGAGTGTTTTGAATGGCTTGTCATAGGATATTTTAAATCAAGCTTCCTTATTTCCTTAAAATCATATCAGAATGCGTATCACTCCAACCGGTCAACAGTGGCTGTCATAACCTTGGTTTCATATACCATGGTAACACATTTGGACAGGGTCACACACGTGCGATTAGGAGGCAGCTAAAGGGTTTGAGTAATTGTAATACTACATTAGACCAGGGGGTGACGGAGTGTGCTGACTGTCTCTTTCAGTTCCTTGCAGACCATTCTCGGGAAATCCTGCCAGGTTCCGTCACCTCTGATGACCTCACTTCTGTTTCCCGTTGCCTCTAATGACGTCATTTCTGGTCCCGGCGGCTCTGATGACGTCACTTCCTGTCCCGAAGACGTCGTTTCTGGTTCCGGCATAGATGAGATAATTTCCTCCAACACCCCTTAAAACCGCCATCTTACCTCCACATATTCAGTTCTGTTTTGGACTCAGTCTTGTAAACAACTCAGTCATTTCAACCTTTTGCAGCCAGGATCATAATATACAGGTGGCTGCCTCAAACCTTTTTTTTACTGTCTGGAGTCTTTTTGTGACAACAGTAAAGACTGTTATTTAAGGATGGTGTTTGATTTCAGCTCAGTCCCAGTTAGGACTGAAAATCTCACTGTGCAACTGGATTTCCCTAAAGCTACTGCATCAGTTCACCTCTCCTAACAATTGTGAAAGCTAGGAGATGCCACAGCAGTTCCAAACCACAAAAATGAATATGCAAGACAAGTCCCAGGTTCAAACAAAGGGTTTTTTTTATTACAAAATACCTCTGTATAACAATTAAGTAATTGGTTTCTTGTCCTCTCTCTCTTCATTGCACTGCTACTCCTCCCAAGGGATTGTTGACTCTCTCGACAAGGCAGTGCAGCCTCTTTTATTGAAGTCCCGGGAGTACTTCCGTCATCGGGGCTTTCCCCATTGGAAGCATTCCAGACTTTAAGGAAGTCCCAAAGAGTAGAGAGTGTAGCTCCCTATTAACACCCACTACTGGCACCTAGCATGGTTGCTCTATCGAACTGCCAGAGCAAAACACAGATGTAGGTAAATGAGCTGTTGGATTTAGTGCAAAGTCAACAATCTTTTGTTTATTGTCAAGAAGAAGAAGGTAATTCCTCCTTCTCCTGATCAAGATGGCCCATCAGTGAACTTACTTCTTGTGACACATAAAATAGTTGAGACTGCCATTCGTCATCCTATCATCTTTTTATAAAGGTACCATTAAGAGTGTCCTCACAACCTGCATCACAGTTCTGTTTGGATCCTGAAATGATTCAGACCACCAGTCCCTCCAGCTTATCATAAAACCAGCAGAGAAGAATGTTGGGAACGTTGCTTGACTTTTGTAAAGGGTGCTGCATTTAGAGGGCAACTGGCATGATCAGAGATTCATAGCACCCCTCCCATAGCCTTTTTCATTTCCTTACTGCCTGGAACAAATTTCTGTAGTCTCAAAGACTGAACTTTTTTTTCAATCTGTGTGACTAAATGAACACCTTGGACCCTCTCAATCTAAGACTAGGGCTGCTAATTAGACTGACTGTCCTCCTCTCTGGATTGGATTCAAAAAACATTATACTTGGCACACTGTGCTTTACTTAGCTAGTCTTTTTTTTTAATCTATTTATACCATCACCCCATTTGCCATCTGCCATTGGTCGGTTATACATTGTTTATTGTTCCCAGTTAACTGGGTGTTTTCAACTCATTTGTTTTATATTTTGAATTACATATTTATTGCTTTGATTTCTTTGTATTATATGTCTTATACATTTCTATGTGTATATTTTAGATTTTAATTCTATTATTTTACATTGCTCTATTCACTGTATGAATCTCGGGCGGCACGGTGGCGCAGTGGGTAGCGCTGCTGCCTCGCAGTAGGGAGACCTGGGGACCTGGGTTCGCTTCCCGGGTCCTCCCTGCGTGGAGTTTGCATGTTCTCCCCGTGTCTGCGTGGGTTTCCTCCGGGCGCTCCGGTTTCCTCCCACAGTCCAAAGACATGCAGGTTAGGTGGATTGGCGATTCTAAATTGGCCCTAGTGTGTGCTAGGTGTGTGGGTGTGTTTGTGTGTGTCCTGCGGTGGGTTGGCACCCTGCCCGGGATTGTTTCCTGCCTTGTGCCCTGTGTTGGCTGGGATTGGCTCCAGAAGACCCCCGTGACCCTGTGTTCGGATTCAGCGGGTTGGAAAATGGATGGATGGATGGATGTATGAATCTCTCGTATGAGCTAGATAGATAGAACTTTATTTGTCACCAAATGTAACTTTGGCTTTTTACAGAAGCACTTTAAAAAATAAATACACAAATAAAAAGACAGATAATGATTACACACACACAAACACACTGTAATCTGAATGCACACCAGAATGACTAAAAAGGATGAAAATTAAATAGAAAGGAAACTTATGGCTTGGCAGCCCCAGTCACAGTGAAGCCCCTGTAGTGTTTCTTGATACTGTTTTGCTGAATAATTTGTTGACTGAAAGTACTCAGTGTGAGTGTTTCAGTGAGAGAATGTTCAGCATTGTTCATAATGGCACTCAGTTTTTTTTTAAATACTCCCTTTGCTACAACTGAGATGACAATAAAATAGTTTGATTTTTGACCATTTTATGCTGTACTTAAATCTTCATGGCAAAACCTGGAGTTATTCTAAAGGTACCTAGATTTGAATCATTTTCTCTAAGAGTCAAGAACAAGGCCTATGTAGAAAAGTAACATAGTCCTGCCAATAAGGTGTTTAAAGTCATACAGACCACAGCCCTAAGATAGCTATAGTAGCTGAAACATGATGCTGTTTCACATATTACTGAAGTACCAACACAGTGTCAGGCAGCTGAAAATAAATGTTCCTTCAGCTCAGTGAACTATGTGATTGCAGGTAAGGCTCATTTATCTGAACACTGATTCAAGGGCTCTTATGGCAATAGCTGCTACACCACTAGCTTACTTATTCACAACAGAAAAGGCTTCAGTAACAAAACTTGTAAAATATAGTTATGTATTCTATATTTGATTTTTATACTATTTTCTTTGTATTTGCTTGTTGCTTGTGGATGGTTGATTACTGGAAAATATGCTGCACTGATGCTGTGCCATGAACAATGAAGTATTATGATGAAAATGAACAAAAAGCTTGTTTAGTATTGTTAGAGATGATGAATTTTAAGCTTCTTTTCTCAGTCAGCTAAACTCTTCAGATTTGATTAAGAAGGCAGTGTGTTAAGTAGCAAGGAATGACATTTATGATGGCATTTCTGATATAAAGTACGTGCAGGCAATATTAGATGCAATTTCTTTTATGTTACATAATTGGAGTGAAGGGGCAGGGATATTAGATATATTAGCCATTCAGCGCTGCATTTTTAAGACACAAATATCTTTCATTGCTGCAATGCACATTGATCAGCAAGCTCAAATAGCTGACAGAGGCAGATCAGTACTTGAATTCATCATGAGGTACCTCATAGTATAGCATGAGCTTGAAATCATAGTCTCTGCTTAACATTAACAATGTTATTTCAAACATAGGTCTCTATTTGCAAAGAAAAGCATTCTTTTTTTAGGAAAAAATATATATGTATGTAATGTTTCTTTTATTTGGTTTCTTATTCAGTTAGGAGAATTAAGTGGATAGGAGTGCCGATCTTTGTTAAGCTGAATTCCCTGTTCTCATCTAGATTGTTCTAATGCTTTAACACATAGGTTCCCAACCTTTATTTGGTCAGAGCCCACTTTTTCAAAGAGTGATTCGATAGCGCCCCCCCCCCCCCCTTGGGTGAACTATATTATACTATATATTGAAAAACAAGGACAGATTTTTAAAAATTATTTTATTAGAAGATATTAACAATATTGGTGTATTGATCAAAGTATGATTAAAACAATATATATTACTAGTTGATTACCCAGTGGCTTCGATCACTGAGTGCATGGGAAAAAAATAAAAGGTAGTCTATAAGTTATTAAACAGTAAAACATTAACATTTAAGAAGTAAAGATACATTGAGCACTACTGGAGTGGTTTCGGGTAAACTACATTTTAAAGGCGGTATAACACAACAGGTAAGTAGTAGATCCCTTGTGAAAGGCGCTATACAACCGCTGAGGTATAGAAATTACATTTTCTATGTGATTATCCAAATTTTTTCCTGACAACCTTGCACTACATGCCTGTGATTTACTTGTTAAAATAATTAATCACAAAAGCAACCTTGAATGTTGTGGGGTTTTAGTGACCCGAACTTACCTTAAGGGACAGTAAGTAGTTGTGCAGGGCAATTTACAAACAGAGTCCTGCTTCGGTGGTGCCGATTACACACATTCGCAAAGATTTCCACTCTCCCAGGAACCGACGAGGGACTTGAAGTGTCACAAACAGTGTGAGAAGAGAGGACACTGCCCGAAACTGCGAAGCTCTCGACTCGACGGAGCAGCCCGACATTCCGCGCCTCCCAGCATCCATTTTCTTCTCACGATCCCTCGCAGCTGAAGGCGGTCTCGTCTTCACATTGTTTACAGCTCGGCGCAGTTAAAAAGTAGAAAGACGCAAAGCTGTTTTCTTCATCTCTTCTACTATCAAGTACTGCCAACTAAAAAAAAGTTACAATGTGGCAGTTTCAGCGACAGTCATGTGGACGAATAAATAAAACTTCTCTGTCAGAACGCGCCTGGCTAGTTCCTGTATTATAATATGTTCTATGGTCATAGGTAATTTCCATATCGTGATGTCATACATAATTTCCGTTTCATACGTAATTTCCATATCACGTGGTCATACGTAATTTCCGTTTCAAATGCGAAAAGAATTTTACATATATAGATTAAAAAAATGAATATAATATTATTATGAGCTTGGTGTGGTGACACTAATTTTTCGATGTTTGGTGCCATTTTTGTCATCAGCAATCTTAAATCGCCACTTTTCACTATTGACAATCAGTTTCTTTTCTTTGTTAATAGATTGTTGACCATGCTAAATCCTCTTTCGGCTAAATAAGACGATAGGAGACTTGTAGATCGTCTGATTCATGTTGCCATCAGGGAAAAGTAGAGTTTCTTCCCAATGAAGAGGCGTATCCGCGAGAATTAAAAGATTTGTTGTTTGATGAAAGTGAAATTCACATATGCGAGTGGCAGAGATGCGAAGTTGCTGGTGTGTAGCGCAGGCGGGGGGTTGGCAAGCGAAGCGAGCAGGGGGTGAAGCCCCCTAGTTTTTAATAAGTAGGTCCACATAAGTTTTTTCCTTTGAATGTGATTTGTAGGTACTGCACTGTAATTTTAGGTTTACACTTGCTCTGAAGGAATTCCAATACAATCTGGTATTGATAAAAAGCTTCTCATGTATTTATAGTAATGTTCAACGAACCTGTCAAAACATGCATAGATTCGGTCCTCTGCACATGTGTTAATCTTGTAAGGACTTGCATGATCTGAGAATACATGACTTGTGCAAACTTGTAAATTCAATGTACCAATATCTACTATTTAATATGGACAGGTCTTTCTTAATGGACATTTAGAATAATTGGTTGAAATATGCGTTCAATGATTTTTAGTATTAATCAAATTTTTCAGCACGTTCTTGTGAGTATTGCCCAAGGGAGCGGTGGCTGGTTCTCACCGCCCCCTTAATATGTCTTGGACCAGAAATGCCCCCTTAGATTTCTTCAGCACCCACTGGTGAGTGGTACCGCCCCCGTTGGGGACCTTAGCTTTAATGTACCAGTAGTCTTAAATCTTTAACACTATACACTTAAGATTCCACATTACTCAGACTGAATCACATGCTAATAATTTAATACAAAAAATGACACATAGCAAGAGGAGAATTTGCACTGATGCACTGTATAAGAGAGCAGCAGGATACCAAAGGACTCCTGTAGCCGAGATTCTTAGCGTAGCCCTCAGATTCCTTCATTCCTCCACTGTCTTCAATGTAATTGCTCCATAAGCATTAGGCAGTATTGTAGAAGCTCCATTGATGTTTCTTATGAAGGATTAGTAGATTACACGGCTGAGCACAGATGCCGGTGAAACCTTTCGTTAAAAGTGACAAACACAACTGTTTGACAGCCTGGACTCCAACTGAAACAACATGTGAATGCCTATGATTAGGAAAAGTAAGAACAGAAGAAGGTAATCTACAAGCATTTATTTTTTTCTATGACATAGAGATAAATCTGAAGGACTTTCAGGATAGAAGAATAATTTGATCTGAAACATTTTTGTGTTATGCCTGGTGGTCACATTATTTAAAAAGGTCACATACAACTCACAGAACATTCTGAAAAGTGGGAAAAGATTATTTTTTGGGAGACAAGAGATAATAACTTTGGGCTTGCAAAGTAAGTAATAAAAACGAGAGAATCACAGTTTATATAAGATTGTGGCGGTCAGTGTCAGAAAAGCAGCTGATGAAAACAAAAGATGTTACATCACCAAGCAGTGACAAGTAGAACAGCAAAGAAATTGGAATACTAGCACACTGTGCAGCGAGACTATACACTGGCATCATACCATGTTACCATAAAAGTGCCCAAGAACAGATTGGATCAGTTGCAATGTACCTAAGACAGTACCTTATTATCAGCTGATCAAAACCAGACTAAGTAGTATGGAACTACCAGCAGATGATACTCAGGTCTTAGTGCTGTTGCAGTGAACAGCAGAAAAAGATCATTACTAGGTTTAACCATCCTGCAGCTATTCTTGTTTTGGCCTTATAGTTCTCAGTTTGCTTAGCTGGCTGTCTGACTGCCAGGTAACAGCAGCCTCTCTTACCCGCTCTCATTTAAAGATGTACTTCTACACATTCCTCAACAGCACAGTCCTTGTGTAGATTTTTTTTTAAATAATTGCAATCATTTAACTACATTAGATTAAAATGAGTGCTGCTGTCTTTACTGTAAATTTTATTCACTTCAAGCATATAAATAAGAACTGCAATTCTTACGTGAAAAGTAATGACGACATGAGGCACATGTTAGTAGAATCGTATTTGAAGCATAATTGTTTTTCTGTACCTCATTTTCCAATTAGAGAGATAATACAGAAGATTTGATAAGTGTCATTCATTTTGCACACAGCCTTTCCTAATAACTATGTTAATCCAACAGTCACCAAAGCATATAAAATATAATAAAGGCTGGGCAATATTTGTAAAGAAGGTCCATACTTCATAGTAGATAAAAAGCTCTACGTAACACATATTGTGAGAGTTCTCATTCCCACAAACCATCAGCTGCACTAAAACTAGAGATCAACACCTTATTATATGTAAAAATAAATTAAAAATTCTTCGAACATCTTCTTTATGTATATGTTCAATTACAATGTTAAGATAAGTTTTCAATTAAAAAAAGTTTGCCGGAGGGGGGAAAAATGCTTCAGTATGTATTCATAAAAAAACTAACACATTACAATAATATTTTTTCTTGTAAAGAAAATTAACATCCATATATTTTTTACACCTATATTTATGTAAACACTGGTAAGCTGCAAGCAGCATGTCAGCTCATCTCAAAACAATCCGCATCAGTAGTTTGCACAGTGCCGTTTCCACACATAAAACAGTGTCACTTACAACAACACTGTCTCTGACAGTCTTTCCACACATAAACAATAATAATAATAATAATTCATAGTTTCATATTTACTGTTTACATCAGAGGCTAAACTTTTATGTCATATTTGTCAGTTTTTCTTAATATGTACTGGTTAAAAGAGCATTGACATTTCATTGTAACTAACCATTCATCATCGGTTTTATTCTATCCTGGCTTGTAACACATGATACAATTCTGCACACAACTGTGCCAAGTGTCACATATAGCAGTTTGTTAATTTGTAGACACATCTGTTGTGTCTCCCTGTTATCAAACTGCAGGAATTTCATGATTAGGTTGTAGAAGGTCTGTACATCCTTGTATTTCCCATCATATACTACAATCAGTTCATCTACAGCCAAGTCCTATGTTACGTCTAGTCCTTCGAGCATCTACTACAGTACAACTGTGGATGTGTGTCTGCATTTTCATGTCTAAAATGTAGCTATACAAATATAGCGTTGCTATATATATCATTATCATTAGCATATTTGTGTTTCTTTTTCTTCATTAATTTTGTATGCCTATATATTTTTTCATTATTTTATTTTATATTATCTTATTTTTTTTGCTTTATTTGTTCTTAACTGGTAATGTTTAACTTAAATCAAGTTACCCTATTTTATTTTAACCTATTACTATTGTTTACTTATTCTTAACCATGAAAATTATTTATATGTCACATATCAAGGCATTAGGACTCTGCTATGTTTATTTAAAATATGTTTGTTAATTGGAATGAGATGGGTGGACTTACAAGCTGTGTAGCGTGTTAGAGAAAACTGACTTTCACTGGTTTTGCTTTTACCTTTTCTGGGAGATTGCTACAGATATTGAGGGACTGGGAAGTAATTAAAAGTTAAATCTTATTTGTTTCTAACTTTCTTTGTTATTTTTACTTTTTTTGTTCAACTGCCCTGGTCTAAGTAAAAACTGCATGGCTCATTTTTAATTAGAAGAGAATCCTTCTCTGCTATGAGTAAAACTATTAACTCATGCACCATCAAATAGTTTCCAAGCCTGGACACAATTCAAGGAATTGATGTGGAGGTGGTACATTGCTACAGATACTTGGGAGTAGGGAATCCATTCCCGGGAATTCAGGAATCCCGCATTTAATTCCCGGGAATCCTGGGCTCCCAGGAATGACACAGTGCATGGGCATCTCACATGTGAACTGTTTTAGAAAGAGCAACACTTATTTTTAATAAAACTACTGCAATAGGTTGACACCAATAAAAGACTAACCTTATCTACAAGCAGTTCATGCTGTCATATAAGTACATGTACCTTTAGTTGCGGTAATAAGAGCGTAGAAAGCACAATGTGTCCAGCATGCAGTCGTCCAGGCAAGAGTGCACCTTCATGCAGACTGTGCCAGCCACTGAGAAAGCAAGCACTGCCTCCATTGAAGTAGGCGGCACAGTCATCAGATACTGATAGACTTGTTCTAAACAACGCACGCGCTTGCCGTTGCTCTGAAACACCGCCATTTCAGCTTTTACTGATGCATCCAGTTTCTTGTCATCATTCTGTGATGGCAAGTTTCTTAGCACAGATAATGCAGATGCAACAGACTGACGCATTGCAATTTCAAGTTGCTGTTCAAAGCTGTCAACAGCACAGACGTCAATGAACTCTGCCCTGTCCCGGCATTCGTGAGTTGCAGAGTGCAGACTCCTCCCATTCCACTGTGCTCAGTCGGGAGACTGACTGCTGCTATCTGTTGTTGACTGAATTAATGAGCAACACATTACACCATGGGCCAAAAAACCGTGCCACTTAATTATTTTCAACTATAACTCTATTATTTCTTGATCGATTTTTAGACTTTTACACACTATATATGTGAGCTTGGCCGTTCCCATTTTCCCGGGAATGCGGGAATGAAAAATTTCCGGGAATCCCGGGCTCCCGATTACCGAATCCAAGTGGATTCCCTACTTGGGAGCCTACATCAATGACAAGCTGGACTGGTCTAGTAACACAGAGGAACTATATTAGAAAAGGCAGAACAGGCTCTTTTTCCTTAGTAGACTGTGTTCCTTTAACATGGGTTGCAACATCCTTTAAATGTTTTTTTAACTCTGAGATAGTTAGTGCAATTTTTATACATTGGGGTGTGCTTGGCTAATACTTTTACTTCAAGATATGCCCACCAAATCAACAAGCTATTCAAGAAGGCAGATTTACTTATGGGATGCACTCTTGGCCCACTGGTGGTATTTGAGGATCAGAAAATGTTGACAAAATTGACAAAGATGCACATCTTCTCTCTGTCACAATATCATTCTGTAGTTTAAGCCAACAAATTATTACTAGGGTTCCTACATACGTTCAGAAATATATAAACTCTTATGATGCTTCACTGAGACTGTTGTTTTATCATTAGCCAATTCAGATGTTTTTTGTTTTGTTTTTCTAGTATTTTAGACTTTTTGTGTGTGCTTCAGGAAGTATGTGAAATTAGTATGTGGAATTGTCTTTATGCCAACAGCTGCAGTCCTGTTTCTAGCTGATGGTACCAACTCTATTGCAGTGTTCTGGGTTTCCATTTGAGTGTGCGTTTGTGAGTGTGTTTTCATATGTAACTTGGACTTTCCAGTTTGGTGATGGTGGTTGAAAAATATAGCCCCTTGTTCTTATCATTAATACTGTACATGCATCTGCTTTTCTAGTTTGAGTTTTTTTCCAGTCAAAGCAATACAGTGTAAACCATCACAAATGGATGAAGATTCCAGTACCATTTGCTCCCTTAAAGGTGGACTCAGTCATTTTCAGAAAAAAAACCCCACCAAAGTTAATATCAAGAATGAATTAAGGATAAGACTTTAAACTGATCAGATTGAGGCTGACAGACATCTGATCTTCTTCCACAGTTGAGGAGGATTGCCTGATAGTGACTTATGTGAAAACACCATCAAGAAAGCCTTACATTTCCTCCGTTCCACTTTAACAACAAAAAAAAAACCCTCAGTATGATGCCCCTGTTCCAAAGATGTGCAGAAACAACAGATATATAGAAAATTGTTCTTCCAATTTTTTGCCCATGCTGCCAGCAAACTCATGGCTACACAGTGGCCAGCACTGCAGATAGATGGTTGCAAAGTCTTGTTTTGTATTTGTGCAGTCTGTGTGGGTAGTCTGTGCATTCTGGCAGTACTGTTGTGGCTTGCCCTTTTTTATATAAAAGTTGTTTGATTGTAAACTTGAGATATTACTGGTTGAATGTATACAGTTCATAACCAATGTTTTTTCCTGTGCAGTGAATGGTTGTAATGTTCTCAGTTTAAATTATGTTTAAATCTATCTTGCTGTATTTTTGTCAGATGATAACAATGTCTGATGATATCATAATTATCTGATGGCAATAAAGACACACCAAGCAATAACGTGCCATTGATTTATTAATTTTTTTTCTCATGTAAATGATGTGTGAACTTAAATGTCTAGCTGGTCATTAGTGAAAGATGTACAGATATTGTTAATTTGGTAAATTAATGAGAAGTCTGCTCACATAAAGAAAATTTGTGGTATGGCCAAACAGAATTTCCATGCCAAAAAACACCACTGGTGGTCTATACTGTACACTGAGAAATTACATGGAGTATACCATTTCACATCATCAAAAATTTAAAATGTCTCAATCAATTATTCCTTTTATTCTTTGCATTGAATTGTTTAATTTCCTAACTTAGAAACATTATAGAGTTATTTATAATTAACTGAATGCATTGCATTAATTGGTAAATGTTATGAATTACGTGTAAAAACTTTAGTTCTCATCAAACATTATTTAAACTCTTTTTTCTATTTTTTGTTTATATTTAAGTTCTAGATGGCTATACTTTCTTTTTTGTAAATATGGAACTATGTCATTGGTTCTAAGTCTAATTTTGCCCATTGGCCTAAATAAAAGCATAAATTAATTAATAATCCGAATCTCTATTCATTAAGAAACACACCTGGCCAGTTTGAAAATGTGCAAATCAATTTTTTAAGTTTTAAAATATTAACTATTGCAATTCAGTATTAAAAAATATAGAAATTTAGGAATTCCCTTTTTATTTGACTTGCGGTAAAGTACAAATCATATCCCAATAGGTAAAGATTAGTCTTAAAAAGGGCATCCCAGCCAGGTATTAATAATAGGTTCAGCTATTATGAGACAACTAAGCTACCTACTATGTTGAACTTCAACCTAAAGCAGATTTTTAAAATATTTTTACTATACATAGCAATACTTGATTCAGATTATGCCTGTATGTTTTATTAAGACTCAACTCAACTCAATTTACAAATTAATGTATTTATCTTGACAGGCTCTGGTGAACCAAGCCGAATTTGCCTCATTATCATATATAGGTGAATGAACATGCAAGATGATGACAAACTAAAGGTCATCTTTACAGTTTATGTGAAGAAAATCCTTTTTTAGACATTGAACTGGAAGTATGTGGAATGACCCAACAAGGAAAGTTGTTGAAGTGAAGTCAATAGGAATTTTTGAAAAGAAACTGATTTTTTTTTTTCAGATTAAACAGTTACTCTTGACTGCTGGAACAGCAATCCTGTAGGACAAGGATTCCCAAAGGTTTTTCTCTAAACCAATCTTTTTTTCTCCAGTCTCATGCTCCAATGGATTCAAATTTACTGAATTTTAATTTCTTTTGGATTGATCCCAAGTGGGCTCAGTGGCCTTCTCTTGTATTCGTCCTTGTCCTTGTTTATGATCTTATGTTACTTTTGCGGAAGAGTGCAGCTTCAAATAAAAGTTTATGATCGGATTCAAATCAAAAGGGTGTTGTATTGTTTTTCCATATCTACAGAGTTTTTAGGGTATTTTACATAGCAGGTTTTAATCTGACCATTCTCATCACTTAAGGTAAGCTTATAATTCAAAACTTTAGGCCACAGGGCCTCAAAGTCATACTAAAAATCCAGGTAGTTACAAGAAGCATTACTGTATTATATATTTATGTGTGTGTGTGTCTATACATATGTAATGTCTTGTACCCACCACATACCTTTCAACAGGAGCATCAAGAAGTTGTGCCAAGGATAAACCAGGGTTAGTGTGAAAGGGACAGACAAGACAGTACAATCTATGACAGTTCTTTATTAAAAATAATGTGACACTAATAAATAGCAAAATATCAAAAGTTGAAGTCAAGTGAGTTCTTTGAAAAATAAATCACTCTAGTAAGTCCATCAAAAATTCACAGTTCAAGTGTATGAATAAATATGATGAAATAAAAACAAAAACATTCCTAAAAACAGGCAAAAATACAGTTTGTCTAGTACTGTTCCCTTCTTACATGTCTAGTCTGCTAGAAGAGACCATCAAGACTTTCAGAACCCAAAAACACAACAGAAGTCCCAGTTATTTTTCCCTTAACCTACATTCAGGAGTGCTTCTTACAAAAAATAAAACAAAAACAAAACAATGTCCCAGCTCATCATATTATCCCCACTCCTCAGTACTTCTAGATGGTAATCAAGAGTAAATGCACCCCCCTCTGTCCTCACTTCTGTTCCTTATTTCAATATGTGCAGGAGTATCAGGGTGCTCCCTCTAATAGCAACAGATTTCCTGTTGCAAATAAAGATGAATTTTGATGTTTAATCTTCCTCTACTTGTGTGCCCTTGAGATCACTTCCACTAATCCCAAAGGACACCACACCCTGTTCCCTCCAGTTGCCAAATGCACCTTTTGAAGTCTATTCTACGTGCCTTAACCAGCTGGGCCAAGGACGCTACAACTCCAGTTACCGTCCAGCAAGTTATCACTTTCTCTTTTCTCTCACTCAGGCCCTCTTACTTAAAAGGATTTGCTGCTGTTTATTCTTTACCTCACAGCTTGGTACCTTGCAACTGGATGCCTCCTCACATCAGCTGGGAAGAATCATGTAACGCTACCACAAATTCCTGCCCACACTGCTGCAGAATGCACACCTGCACAGCTACCTCGTAATTTCTCACTAATGGCACTGTCTCAATGGCACCACCATAGAATGCTCAAGGCACATGCCCTTGTGTAGCTGTTTAAATCAAACAAACAAATCTATAAATAGTTACACACGCACACATACACGCAGATAAATTCTGTTGCCATACCACGACTTACCACAATGTATTATACAAAGAAAGTAAACAAGAAGATTTGGAAAATCAATGAGGTTACTTGTTTAATACATGTTGTGTTAGGTTAGAATTTTAGTAATAAACATCTTTAAAGTCAAAATGATATCAAGATTCCTAAGTAGGTATCTCCAGCAACTGCTCTTCCAAAAAGAATGGCAACTTCCTGTTTCCAATGGCTGTTATAGTAGAATACAGAAACTGGGCTAGAGGCATGGTTGTTTATCAATTGGGTCTTTGGGTCTAGAGACAGACATTTCACATACAAATTCTTCCCCCAGTGTTGTCCCCATAATTACAGGCATATTACACTACATGTACCCTCAGCTTATGCCCTAGCACTTAGACCAAGAGGTCATGGGCATGAGAGAAGAATTCTGCATTAGCATGAAGAGAGTGTAGATATTTAACTGTTTTTTCCACCATTCATTTCATGTCAGTCATGGTCCATGACAAAAGTCATTTCCCGACCCAACAAGTATCATGTATGTGTTGGTATCTGCTAGTACCCAGCGGCCACTTTTATTGGGTGACTTTTGACCGTGCAGGGGGAGAACTGATTGAACAGCTGGCCCAGCTGACTGGTGGGAGCTAGTATTGAAGATTGCTCACACACACTTCTTGGATGGTCATCTGGGTGCTGAGAAAACTAGGGACAGGGTCTGGAAGCGGTTTTATTGGCTGAATATGGGCAGGGATGTTGAACAGTTCTGTAAGTCTTTCCCTGACTGTCAGGTGGTCTCTGCTCACAGACCTTCTAGGGCACCTCTTTCTTCAATGCCTATTTTAGATGGTCCTTTTCAGCTGTTTGGGTTGGATATTGTTGGCCCTCTCCCTAAGAGTAAGAATGGTTACCAATATATTCTTGTCCTGGTTGATTATGCAATGCAATATCCTGAAGTGGCTGCTTTTTGGAGGGCAACTCCTCCACTGTGGCAAAGGCTGTCTGTGAAATCTTTACTCATATTGGCATTACATGCAAAATTTTAACTGACTAGAGTGCGCCCTTTACTTACCACATGATGAAAATGTTGTGTGACAGCCTTGCCATTAAAAAAGTGAGAACCACTGTTTACCATCCACAGATGAATGGTCTGATTTAACAAGACTTTAAAGCAGATGATCAGGCGGGTCGCTCATGATGACCTGACGTCCTGGTACTCTCTGTTGCCATTCCTCATGTTCACGATTTGGGAACCACCCCCAGCATTAACTGGTTTGAGTCCATTTGAGTTAATGCTTGGCAGGAGTCTGCGGGGTGTCTTGGATGTTATTCATGAGGAGTAGATGGGACTATGAACTAATCCTCACGGTCTGTGCATTGTGGACAGCATTGATTCGCTGCAGGAACACATTTCTAAACTGTCCTCTATCACTATGGAACATCAACAGCGTGAGCATGATGCCCAGAAACATCATTATGATAAGAGATGCAAACTCTGAATTTAAACCTGGCGATCAGGTACTGGTTTCAGGTATTGGATTCCTTCTGACCCACATAAATTCCTTGTGAAATGGCAGGGTCCTGCTGTGGTTGAAGAGTGTGTGGGTCCAGTAAATTGCAAAGTCAGGATACCAGGCGGGCAAAAGCCCGTACAGATTTTGCATGTTAATCTCTTGAAAGACTGGCATGAACCTCAGGAGGTGTTAACTTCCATGGCTGCAGTCTCCCAGACAAACGTTACTATTGATGACGATTTGACTGGATCTCAGAAATCAGAGTGGCTGTCTTTGGAACACTGATGTCTGTACCTCCCTGCTGGACCTAACTGGACTAGTGGAACATAACATTGTTACAGAGCCTGATGTTAAGGTGCAGGTGTGCCCGCATCGGATACTAGAGGCACGGAAGAATCTAGTGCATGATGAGGTCAGACAGATGCTCGAATTAGGTGTTATTCGTGAAAGTAAGAGTGATTGGTGTAGCCCAATCATTCTGGTACCAGAACCAGATGGTTCAATTTGGTTCTGTATCGATTTTAGACACTTAAATGTTTCCAAATTGGATGCTTATTCAATGCCCCGTGTTGATGAAGAACCAATCTGTTGTCTGGTTTGAAGGCTGCTTTGTTATCATACTCAGTTTTGAGGATTCCCGACTTCCCTAGGGAGTTCATCCTGCAGACAGACACTAGTGCATTTGGTTTAGGGGCTATCCTATCTCAGGTTTTCGATGGTGCGGAGCATCCCATCATGTATTTGAATACGAAATTGCTTTGCAGGGGGCATAATTACTTGACATATTGAGAAAGAATGTTTGGCGTTTAAATGGGCAGTGCAATTGCTTTGTTATTATTTGTGGGGGCGTAAATTTACGTTGGTGACCGATCATGACACCCTGCAGTGGCTCTACAGACAGAAGGATACACAAGGTGGTTCATTAACGTGGTTCATTAATGGTTCATTCATTTCATTGTCTGCCATTGTCCTGGCTCTGCACATGTCAATGCGGATATCCTGTCTTGGTTAGCTGAGCACGGTTTGGTAGATCGCTTAGTCCACGAGGGTGTGAAGAAAGCTGAGTGTTGGGGTGTGACCGCAACCGCTGTTTGGGAACATGGCCACTCTTCAGAAACTCCCTCTAAAACAGTATTTTAATGAGAAATAAACACACTCTTAACCCTTCCGTGTGCGGGACCAGATGCAGGCTTGCAGCGTGATGTGCTCTTTGCTTGGGGCTTCAAACATTTAAAAGACTGAGCTGCACCCATCCTAATATCTCACTCTCCTGCCCTCTCTCCCCCAGACCCCCTCTGCTCCAGTTGCTGCTCCCGATCTGCTGTACCTGCTTGAAGAGGAAGACTTTGTGTTCTTTTGACCAGGAGTCATGTGCCAAGCCGTTTGACAGCTGTTTCCTGTGAGGGCAGACCGCCTCTGAAAGAGTCTTGTGTTTGTATCTGCCAGTACAGCAATAAAGTTTTTTACTCCTCTGGAAAACCAAACCCTTATCTGCTCTCCTATGCAACTTTGTGACACAGGCTTGACAATGTAATGACCTATTTAATTGCTAGGTCTTATCTTCAGTTGTTGCATACTTTCTCTCTTGAAGTACATCACAGGGTGTTCTTCTCTGATGAATATCTGTCATATGTGTCTTTCTGCAGAAAAAAAAAACTAAGAAAAATTATGTAAAAACCATACATGAGAAGTAGTAACACCCAACATCAGTTCAGTAAACACTATCTTAGCTTCCAGATTTAATTCCACGATAGAGAGGGCACATGTTCAGGTTATATCCATCAAAGAAGCCACTTTCTTAAAGAAGTGTGAAATTAACCTACCCCACTAAACATGCATTTTTGATGGATCCATTTCATAGTGGCATCTATTTTTTAATGAGTGGCAGAGTAATAATCTGAGTCTGATTCCTATGCTTTTCTTTGTCTGTGTGGAGTTTGCATGCTCTCTCTGTGTTATTGTGCATTTTATTCTGGTGTTCTGGTTTTTATCTATACCTTAAAAAACATGCATGGAGAAGTCATTGGTGGCTTCCAATTTGTTTGGTTTGGGAGAGACTGGGCATGTACCCATAATTGTACCCTGCAAAATACCAAAGTCCTGGCCGCAGTTAATTCGAATGCATCTAGAATTGTGTCTGCTAACCAATAAAACTGTAAAGCAGTGAACAAATGACTCAATTGAAGTTAGTATTTTTCTGCATATTATGTTTAATGTGTTATGTTTATTTTTATTAGCAGTAACTTGATGGCAGCAGATGTTAAAAAAGACATTATGGGAACAGCAGTAGTTGACCTTTTGTATACCTGCACCCATTTTACTCATGAAATATGAATATTTGAAAGTTATGGAAAATCTGAAGTTTAAGACTACTGAGAGAAAGCATAAGTGTTTTATAAATATAAAATGCAATAAATGAACATGACTTTAAGTTGTATTTTTGGGCTGGGAGCATTATTAAATCTGTCCCTAGCTGTTCCATGTTTTAATTTTCTTTTGTGTTCCCCACATGTGTATGCTCGCTGAAGCAAACAATAAAAAGAACCACTCACAGGAATGCCCACTGAAGGCTGCTTGTGCAGCTTTTGTCTTACAACGGTATGGTTTATTTACTTGAACAATGGTTCACAGTCCTCTAAATTAGAGCCTGATTTTTAATTTACAACATAGATGAATAATAACAGTTTAGCTCATTGTGACTTCTTTAATTTCAAATTTTAAATCTAAATATGCTCATTGAGGCTCTATTTATATCTAGGCCCTTGACAATTCTTTTAATACTAATTGTATGGAACTGGTGCTTAAGGGATCATTTCAGTAAGAAGTGGAGCAGATGCCAAGAAGATTACTGCCTCTGTTTACTATCAAATTAAAGTTGATGAATTTAAACTCTAAGTACAGATTATCAAAAAAAGTGAAAAGCAGCCTGTAACCTTTGGAAAGACATTGAGAAACACTGGTATGGCACATTTTGAGTTTTAAATTTTGATTCTGAATTGAGCAAGGTGTCTCCATTAGTCAATCTTACTTCTTCTGTTCTTATGGGGTTTGCCTCTAACTCTCAGAACATGCTATCATTGAGTAACTCTAACCTGCTTTTTTTAAAATACAGTTTATTAATAGCACAAGAATTATAGAAAGATACATGCATATACTGCATGATTACTAACAAAAGGAAAGCAAACAGAAAATAAATCTGGAGCTAAAATATTATTGACGTGGCCAGGGTAGGTGTGCTAAATAATAGTGCCTGAGACAGGACACATTTGTGCCCACCCCATATATACTTCTAAAAATGAAACAATGCACATATTATGCATTCAATACAAATTGTGATACACTATTCACAAAACAATATTCCCATGACGCAGTTCATACTTGTAACGACAGACAAAATAATAAATATGTAACATATAATTTGTGGAAAAAATATAAGGATGAGCTTTAACACAACAAAACACACAAAACAGGTGCAATAAAAGATACAGTTAGGTCCATAAGTATTTGGACAGTGACACAATTTTCATAATTTTGGCTCTGCTTGCCAACACAATGGATTTGAAACAAAGCAATCAGAATGTGATTGAAATATAGACCTTCAGCTTTAATTCAAGGGATTTAACAAAAATATTATATGAATTGTTTAGAAAAGAAAGGCATCATTATACATGGCCTGTTTTTAGGGGCTCAAACGTATTTGGAAAAACTAACATAATCATGAATATAATGATCATTTTCAATATTTGGTTGACAATCCTTTGCAGGCAATGACTGCCTGAAGTCTGGAACCCCATGGTCATCTTCAAGTGCTAGGTTTCTACCCTAGTGATGCTTTGTCAGGCCTTTACTACAGCTCTCTTCAATTGCTGCTTATTTGTTGGACTTCATGTCATTAGTTTTGTCATCCGCAGGTGAAATGCATATCTAATTGGGTTGAGGTCCGGTGATTGACTTGGTCATTAAAGAATATTCCATTTCTTTGCCTTCAAAAGCACTTGGTTAGCTTTCACAGTATGTTTGGGCTCATTGTCCATCTGTACAATAAAGCATCATCCTATCAGTTTTGCAGGATGTGGCTGAATCTGAGCAGATAGTATAGCCCCATACACTTCAGAATTTATCCTGTTACTTCTGCCAGCAGTCATATTATCAATAAACACTAGTAACTGACTTCCATGGATGATCATGCCATAAAACTTCCTCCACTATGTTTCACAGATGATGTGGTATTCATTGGATCATTAGATGCTTCTTCTCTTCTCCATACTCTTCTCTTTCCTACATTCTGGTATATATTGTTCTTAGTTTCCTTTGTCCAAAGAAAATTGCTCGAGAGCTGGACAGAATTTTAAAAAATGTTTTCTGGTAAAGTCTAATCTATGCTTGAGGTTCATCAGTGATTTGCACCTTGTGGATAACCCTCTGCGTTCACTTTCATGTAGTCCTCTCTTGATTGTAGACTTTGGTAATAACAGGTCTGCCTCATGGAGAGCGTTCTTGGTTTGGCTAAATGTTGTGTTCACCAAAGACAGAATTCTGCATTCATCCAGCATATTTGTCTTCTATGGTTTTCCAGACCTTCAGGTGTTGCTGAGTTCACCAGTGCATTCCATCTTTTTAGTAATGTACGAAATGGTTGATTTGACCACTCCTTGTGTTTCTGCTATCTCTCTAAAGTGTTTGTTTTGTTTTCTCAAAAACGGTGGCCTGTCTTTACTTGCATGGACAGCTCTTTGGATCTCATATTGAGAGTTCACAGTGACAGTTTCCAAATGTAAATTCAACTCTTGGAATCAATTCCAGACCTTTTACCTGCTTAATAGTTAATGGAATAATGAGGGAACTGCTCCCACATGGCTATTGAACAGCTTGTCAGTCACACAAATTACCCCTGTTGCCCTGCAAGTCATGATTTGAACATAGGACTGGGAGTTCAGATCTCAGTCTCCCTGAATCAAAGAATTGGCCATAACATTTCAGGATACTTTGTAATGCCTCCTCAGTAAACACCTGTCTCATTTCATGAAACTTCCATGATTTAACTAGTTCTAGGAAGTGCATACTTTCCAAATTTGAAAAGCGCTGAGAAATCTGCTCCATAAGATTGTCCAGGATGGCCCCAATTCTCCTGGGGATCCTGCAATTCTGACAGACACTGACTCTGTCCCCTAATCTCTTATTGAGGGTCTGACATGAGACTTGCTGCTTTTGCATAAACAGCTTTGAAACCCTTCTCTGACCTCTTCTCTGAAAAAGCAAGGAGACTCTCAATTCTCTGTTTGCAATAGAGAACATCCATAGCCCTCTGCTGCACAATGTTAAAGACCAAATCAATTTCTGAGAAGATTTGTTCATATGTGTTCAACATGAAAACAAACTCAAAATCCTCCAGTGTCCTTAAGAAGCCTTTGGCAGCATTGAGTGTGTCCTCATCTACTACGGTCTCATCCTCGATAATCTTTTTAAAAGTCTGCAGGAGCCCACAGTGATCACTATTCCCTATTGAAAACCCTGTAGACTCAAAAAAAGACACCTTCTTGGTAGATTTTGAAAAAAAAAGGCAAATCCAGAGAGAGATTCAAAAAACATTATGGATTCAAACAAGCAGTATGCCCCTGAGACAACACCAGGTTCAGTCTGTGTGCATGGCAGTGTGCAAATATTGCATTGGGAGCTATTGCATTAACTTTAGCCTGAAGTCCATTCAGAGAGGAAGCCATGACAGCAGCCCCATCATAGGTTTTAGCCACAAGTTCTTCTTTGTAATTGGAGCCCTGTGTGTTTTCATTTAAAATTTCAAAGAGAGACTGGGCACCTAGTTCTCATGAAAAATAAAAAAATACAAAAAATCCCTCCTGAATGTGACCTGCAGTACTGACATAACGAACTATGACAGACAGTTGCGCATGGCATGAATTGTCAGCTGTCTCATCTACTTGCCATGCAAAAAAGGGAGCAGTTTGAAGTTGACCTTTGATTTCATCAACAACAGTGGCTGCAATAGCAGAAATCAACTCATTTTGAATGAAATTGGACATGCCAGAAAACACAGAAGATGACTGTATGAATGTGGTCAAGACAGAACCATATTTGGGTAATGTTTCAGTGAATTCTTTGTAATTCCCCTTGTGAGCAGATTCACCACCCTCATCATGCCTTCTGAATGCCAACTCTTGACGGCCAAGCAGTGAAGAGACGTCAATTAGGTGGTTAAAAAAGGGCCTGTTTTTTTACTGTTTCATTGTGTTTTGCTACCTGAATGTGAACACAATCATTAATTGCATGTTTTACTGTGACCCTGCCAAGACAACTTAACCGTGCACATGAAATCATGTGTTCGTCGCTTTTCTCATATCTTTTGTATGCCTTGTCAAACTTAACCAGATCACCAAAATCCAGATGGTTTCATTAAGATGCATGGACAACTGTACATGCTCTTTATCACAGCACTTCCAGTCAGTCAGCTCACCTTGTTATACCAGGAGAGTTGAAAAAAATGATTATTTTTCCCTGACTTTTAAACCAAATCTGCTATTTAATTCTGAGCCTGTCCTCATAAGGAAGACTATCAAATGGCTTTGCCAAAGTCAGGTCAACAATATTAGTACTGTCTGCCTTAGCTAGCTGGCTAGCAAGTCTACTCCCCTCACCCCACCCAACAATCTAGTTTGAAATAAACTAGCGAATTTTACTAACTGAAACAAGGTGCTAACTCAGCATCACTATATTTATGTTTTTATCTACAGTAGGATATGTACAAATGAAAAAAGTGGTCTATATTGCTAGCAAATAATAGGCTACAAGTAGCTACTTGTCTCATGACATCACTTGCCAAAAATCTTCATGTGACTGAGCTTGAAATGCTCTGATGCCAAAAAAACTGTCAATCAGAAAGAGTACCAACCACTTTG
Source organism: Erpetoichthys calabaricus (assembly GCF_900747795.2). Taxonomy (NCBI): domain Eukaryota; kingdom Metazoa; phylum Chordata; class Cladistia; order Polypteriformes; family Polypteridae; genus Erpetoichthys; species Erpetoichthys calabaricus. The sequence continues at coordinate 71,956,334 of NC_041398.2, forward strand.
ATAGTTTCTCCGTCAGCCTGGCTAGCCCGCTGCCCCATTTACTCCCAGAGACACTGAGCTTCCTTGAAAATAACATTTTGAAGCATTTGTCCAATAACTGTCTAGCTTTGTTGCACTGAAAACAAAGCATATTATGAAGTTCCACTGAATTCCATCGAAGCTGCACTTCTTCTTCTTCTTTCGGATGCTCCCGTTAGGGGTCGCCAGAGCGGATCATCTTCTTCCATATCTTTCTGTCCTCTGCATCTTGTTCTGTTACACCCATCACCTATATGTCCTCTCTCACCACATTCATAAACCTTCTCTTAGGCCTTCCTCTTTTTCTCTTGCCTGGCAGCTCTTATCCTTAGCATCCTTCTCACAATATACCCAGCATCTCTCCTCTGCACATGTCCAAACCAACGCAATCTCACCTCTCTGATTTTATCTCCCAACCATCCAACTTGAGCTGACCCTCTAATGTACTCATTTCTAATCCTACCCATCCTTGTCACACCCAATGCAAATCTTAGCATCTTTAACTCTGCTATCTCCAGCTCTGTCACCTGCTTTCTGGTCAGTGCAACCGTCTCCAACCCATATAACTTAGCTGGCCTCACTACCGTCCTGTAGACCTTCCCTTTCACTCTTGCTGATATCCGTCTGTCACAAATCACTCCTGACACTCTTCTCCACCCATTCCACCCTGCCTGCACTCTCCTTTTCACCTCTCTTCCACAATCCCCATTACTCTGTATTGTTGATCCCCAGTATTTAAACTCATCCTCCTTCGCCAACTCTACTCCTTGCATCCTCACCATTCCACTGACCTCTCTCTCATTTACACACATGTATTCTGTCTTGTTCCTACTGACCTTCATTCCTCTCCTCTCCAGAGCATATCTCCACCTCTCCAGGGTCTCCTCAACCTGCTCCCTACTATCACTACAGATCACAATGACATCAGCAAACATCATAGACCACCATGGGGACTCCTGTCTAATCTCGTCTGTCAACCTGTCCATCACCATTGCAAATAAGAAAGGGCTCAGAGCTGATCCCTGATGTAATCCCACCTCCGCCTTGAATGCATCTGTCACTCCTACTGCAGACCTCACCACGGTCACACTGCCCTCGTACATATCCGGTATAACTCTTACATACTTCTCTGCCACTCCCGACTTCCTCATACAATATCACAACTCCTCTCGAGGCACCCTGTCATATGCTTTCTCCTGGTCCACAAAGACACAATGCAACCTGGCCTTCTCTATACTTCTCCATCAACACTCTCAGAGCAAACATCACATCTGTGGTGCTCTTTCTTGGCATGAAATCATACTGCTGCTCACTAATCATCACCTCACTTCTTAACCTAGCTTCCACTACTCTTTCCCATAACTTCATGCTGTGGCTCATCAATTTTATTCCCCTGTAATTACTGCAGTCCTGCACATTCCCCTTATTCTTAAATATCGGCACCAGTACACTTCTTCTCCACTCCTCAGGAATTCTCTCACTTTCCAAGATTCCATTAAACAATCTGGTTAAAACCTCCACTGCCATCTCTCCTAAACACCTCCATGCTTCCACAGGTATGTCATGTGGACCAACGGCTTTTCCATTCTTCATCCTCTTCATAGCTGTCCTTACTTCCTCCTTGCTAATCCGTTGCACTTCCTGATTCACTATCTCCACGTCATCCAACCTCTTCTCTCTCTCGTTCTCCTTATTCATCAGCCTCTCAAAGTACTCTTTCCACCTGCTCAACACACTCTCCTCACTTGTGAGTACGTTTCCATCTTTATCCTTTATTACCCTAACCTGCTGCACATCTTTCCCAGCTTGGTCCCTCTGTCTAGCCAATCGGTACAGGTCCTTTTCTCCCTTCTTAGTGTCCAGCTTCTCATGCAACTCATCATACACCTTTTCTTTAGCCTTCGCCACCTCTCTCTTCACCTTGCGCCTTATCTCCTTGTACTCTTGTCTACTTTCTGCATCTCTCTGACTATCCCATTTCTTCTTTGCCATCCTCTTCCTCTGTACAGAATACTCTCCTGTACTTCCCCATTCCACCACCAGGTTTCCTTTTCCTCTTTCCTTTGTCCAGATGTCATGCCAAGCACCCTTCTTGCTGTCACCCTTACTACATCTGCTGTAGTTTCCCAACTGTCTGGTAGCTCTTCACTACCACCCATTGCCTGTCTCACCTTCTCCCTAAACTCAACCTTGCAGTCTTCCTTTTTCAACTTCCACCATTTGATCCTTGGTTCTACTCTCACTCTCTTCCTCTTCTTGATCACTTCATCCAACTCACTCCAAAAATCTTGTTTCTCATCCTTTGCAAACCCAACTTGCGGGGCATATGCACTAACAACATTCATCATCACACCTCCAATTTCCAGCTTCATAATCATTACTCTGTCTTACACTCTTTTCACCTCCAAAACACTCTTGACATACTGTTCCTTCAGAATAACCCCTACTCCATTTCTCCTCCTACCCACACCATGATAGAACAATTTGAATCCACCTCAGATCCACCTGGCCGTACTCCCCTTCCATTTAGTCTCTTGCACGCACAATATATCAACCTTTCCTTCTCTCCATCATATCTGCTAACTCTTTCCCCTTACCAGTCATACTGCCAACATTCAAAGTTCCTACTCTCAGGTCCACTTTGTTACCTTCTTCCTCTCCTCCTGCCTCTGGACATCTCTCCCCCCTCTTCTTCTCTTTCTTCTTCTTCTTTTTTGGCCACTTCGATGGGTTTTAATTGATCATGCTGTCACGGGAATATATGAGAAAAAAATAACGATAGATGACCTGTAAGAAATTATTGCTGATAGTTGAACACATTGTAGCATTTAATAGCTGTTTAAATACAACGGTACATTTTTGACTATTTGTTTTTGTGACATTTTTGAGGAGGCGGAGCTTCCCTTGTAGTCTTAGAGCAGTCACCCCTGTTTCAAACTGTTACAAAAATTATGTTGCATGAAAATTCTACTCTTATCAAAGTATCTTCAAAGGTGATCGCATGTTTGCCTCAACCCATTTGTTGGCACTGGTCACGACATTATAGATCATGAATATTATTAACTGTCATATAATTGAAATTTAGTTTAACAGGCAAAGACTGCTTAATTTTATATTACCTTATGAGAGTTATCAGCCAGCTCAGCTCATTTTGTCTGTCCCCTATTATTTTCTGTCTGTCTTTTTTGTGTTATTGGACTAACAGTCTGAGATTGTTCCAGGGATTTAAAACAGCCACTAAATGATGATTTTATATGGCTGTTGCCACATTACAATTTGGGCATTGCCCATTGGTCTCTGGAGCAATTTTTTAAAATTATTTAGATCTTTGTCAGGGCATTCTCATTGTTTAGAATGTTGTTTACCTCCTTTTTGTTAAAAGATGTTTTGCCATTTCTCTTTCTTTTAGCACTGTGATGTATGTTTTTCTCCTCTCTCGAGAAGATAGATTATCCTTAGTAATCTATACTAATCTGTTGTCATAAGGACAGGATTCGAGCACAAGGTCTTTGCAATAAGCCCAAATTTTTCAGGTAAGTGTTATAGCCCCTCAGAGTTTTTATGTCACACATTTCCTACTCCATAATATTCTTGTTGCTTCTAAAGGTTAAAAAATCATTACTAACTTTTCCAAAATGATTTGCTTGACTTCTCACTACATCCATAATGGCTAACACAGTACAACACTCTAGTACTACAGTCATAATTCTCATAAACTAACTTCATATAAAGAACACAAAGAAAAATGACCACTTTCATTCAAAACGGCCACAATGACATCATACACTAATATACACTCATTATAGCAACAGCACAGTCTGTTTCACCTTTCTGCAAGCTGAAAAGTTTGTCATGACTGCATGACACAGAGAAGTAAAAATGTAAAGAAATCGTGAAGTAAACAGTGGGATTTAGAATGTTTTCAGACCACTTCACTTTCTGCACACTTTATTGTGTAGTGGTTTAATTTTTAACGGATAAACCTGACCATTTTACCTATAAATCTACATTCAATAACCCATAATGACAAAGCAAAAACATATTTTCAGAAAGGTTTGCAAATTAATTAAAAATCAAAAATGAAAATCTGTTATTCTATAAGTAGTCAGGCTCTTTACTGTTGCTGTACAAATTGTTGTCAGGTGCATCCTGTTTACTTTGATTAATTATCTTTCAGATGTGTCTAGAGTGTGTGTCTGAATTGACACAACATGGATATCATATAGAAAGACACATACCTGTGTATATAGGGACCTACAATTCACACATGAAGTCAAAGGGAATCTCTGTAAACTTGACGTGATGAATAGTGGTGAGGCACAGATCAAGGTCCAGGTGTAAAACCATTTGTAAAGAACTGAGTGTTTGCTGAAGCACAATTGTGAAACGGAAGAAGTTTGGAATCTCCCAGACTCTTCCTAAAGTTGGTTGTCCGGCCAAACTAAGTAACTGGGCAAGAAGGGCCTTGATCAGGGTGGTGACCAAGAAACCAATGATCACTCTAACAGAAGCTCTTTGCTGAAATGGGAGAACCTGTCGGAAGGATGACCATCTCACCAGTACTCTATCAACCAGGTGTTTATGGCTGAGTTTCTAACTCCTGCTTTTAGTTTCACAAGTGGCATTTAAAGATCTGATGAAACTCTTTGGGCAAAAACTCCAAGCACCATTTCTAGTGAAATCCAGGCTCTGCTCATCACCTGCTTAATACCATTCCTACAGTGAAGCATGGTGGTGGCAGCATCAGGCTATTAGGGTGCTTCTCAGGGGATAGGACAGAGAGACTGGTCGGAATTGAAGGAAAGATGAATGCATCTACAGGGGAGAGAGGTCCTTAAAGACAATCTACTCTTGAGTGCATGCAAGCTTCAGACTGGGATTAATGTTCACCTTTCAGCAAAACAAGGACCTGAAGCATACAACCAAGACAATGTAGCAGAGATTTTGGCACAAGACTCTGTCTGTCCTTGAGTGGCCAGGCCAAAGCCCAGACATAAATCCTATAGAGATTCCTTGGAGAGACCTAAACATGACAATTTACAGATACTTCCTCATCCAATCTAATGAAGCTTGGGAGGATTTGGCAAGAAGAATGGCATAAACTGCCCAAATCCAGGTCTGCAAAGTTTGTATTGAGAGTAGATTAATGGGTATTAATGTCAAATGTACTAAATTCAAATTTAAATAAGTGAAGCAGTCTAAATATTTTCTGAATCCACTGTACATACCATATTAACAAACAAATGTGATATAAAATAAAACTAAACAAAACCCCTCAGATTTTAGCAGTTACAAAATATACTTCTTTTTCTTATTCGTTTATTCATGATGTCAGTTATGGAGAATGGGCTTTGGTGTCCTCAACCCCTGAAGCAAACACATGCTTCTTTGAAAGGTTTATTTGTGAAATTTTGTGGGGGTGTCTAAGATATTCAAAGTTGACCTATTAAAATTACATTGGAAAAAAATGTTTAAACAGCACAATGAAAATTAGATAAAACTGAACCTTTTTTCTCACTTTTGGAAGGGTGCTACATTTGCATTTCAGTTACACTATAAATATGTTACATATAGAAACAATACCCTCATTTTTAATGCAAAAAGTGCAGACAGGCTGATGCTGCTGTGACCCCAGCCTGTACAGATCTGCTTGGCAATTAGACAAGCCAACACTGGAAAGAGTGAAAAGAGTATAACCTGTGGCAGTTTGTCAACAAGAAAGCGGAGGTGCAAACAGCCTTCTATTCTCTGAAAATTGCAGATGCAATTCATACAGATGCATTTTTGCACCATGCTTGTTGTTTGTGTCTTCATTCACCCTAGTCCGTTTTTGTTACATATGTCTATCAGTGTCCTAGTAAATGGAAGAGGCTTATGTCTGTGAGCACCCAGGGCATTACAGACACCATTCACATATTTTTCACTTTGTTTCCCAACACTGAAAAACTTTTATTCTCTAAAGATGCTATTTTTTTTATATATTTAAATACATTTTCATTGGTTCTATTATTGTGGTTTTATACAAGTTAAATATATGGGTCTATTCACTATATGCTTCACCTTATTTTATTCTTAATAAATTATAATAATTTAATTATAATAATTTTCTTATGCAAAATATATAAACAGGTGTCACAAATAAACACACCAGACATCATGAAGGTTTGGGGTAACCACCCATATAATGTATCCTGACTGCAAATGTAGCAATTTTTAAAGAGTTGTTGACAAGACTGAGTCCAAAACAGAACTGATCACATATAGTAAAGATGGATTTAAAGGCCCATTCAGGAAGTGAAGTCATCTTTGGGGCCGGATCCGGAAGTGAAGTCATCTCTGGGGCTGGACCGGAAGTGTCATCATCGAGGGTTTCCCGGGAATGGTCTTCAAGTAACTGAGAAAGACAGTTAGTAAACTCTGCCATTCCCCGGTCTGTGGTGGTATTACAACTACTCAGTCCCTTTAGCTGCCTCCTACTCACACGTGTGTGACACAGGCTACTATCTACCATGTAGCAGAGCAACTATCCCTATAGTGTTCCCCCAATGTGATGCTCTCCACTTCTCTGTATAAAAATATATAATTTTGTCTACACTTCACCCTAAATTTTAAGTTCACTTGCTCAAACATGTGAACATATATAGTGGAGGTTGGCCCTTTTACACAGACAGAACGCAGAAGTTCAAAAACACACACGTTTAATATTTTTTTCTTTATACGCAGCACCACACAATGTACAAAATAGCACAAATGGCTCACAGTCCTTTCTTCTTTCTTTATTCTTCTGCTGCCTCTACTCCTATCCTCGCAAGCTCTGTCCTCTGCCTCCTGACTCTGGCTCATCTAATAGAGTGATGTGCTCCAGGTGCTCCATGATGATCTTCCAGCAGCACTTCCTGGTGTGGAGGAACTGCTTCAGAACAAGGCTCTGTAATCATCCGGGCGCTCCCAGGTTGGCTACCCTCTTGTGTCCCAGGGGAGGTATTGTTCCTCTCCCAGTCCTTCCACTTTCCAGGCATCTGCCACAATATTTATATATACAGTATATATATTGTGAATAAGGCGCTATATAGCGCCCGACCCGGCACAGATTCACACTGAGGCACGTGTTAAATTGACAAAGAATTTATTTTTCCTCAGCTGGAGGGCACATCTTCCCATAATCCCTCCAGCCACAACACAGTCCCAAAAGCACTTCAGTACAGCACAAACAAACCAATCCTCTGGCACCACCACTCCTCCCAGGCAATCTCATCCTCTATCCACCTGACTCTGGCCCTGAGTGGTGGTTGCTGTCTCCTTTTATAGTTCACCCGGAAGGGCTCCAGGTGCTTGATCACCGAGTTCCGGCTGCACTTCCAGGTGTGATGAATATGCTGCCCATATGGGCTCAGGAGTCCCAAACACAGCACCCCCTGGCGGTGCCTGTGGGACCCAACAGGGCTACCCCCAACTCCAATATATAGATATATATATATATGTGTGCGTGTGTGTGTGTATTTATACATACACACAAACACACTCACACATATATTTATACAGTAGAACCTCTGGTCACGAACGTTTCCAAACACGTACAAATTAGCTTACGATCAAAAAGTTTGCCAAAATTTTGCATCTGTTCACGACCACATGCTCTGGTGGCGAACAAAAACACTGGTGGCCAGTTTCCCAATGCGCGTTCGTATGCGCCAATAATTTACCATTATCTTTTGTTTGCATATAAAGTGCCTAACAAAGCAGCTGATGTTTCAAAAGGAGTTACAGTGTTAACCAAGCAGAAGCCTCAAGTGCTGGAAGAGGTGGAAAAACTGTTGCAACTGTGGTTGAATGAGAAGCAACTTGCAGAGGATAGAGTAAGCAATGTGATCATATACGAGAAAGCCAGAAAGATTCATGGCGATTTGCTGAAAAAAAATCCTTCTTCGAGTGGCGAATGTGAGGAACTTAAAGCCAGTAGAGGATGGTGTGAAAAGTTTCGCTTAAAACTAATAAAAAAGTGTTTACACCGAGCGATTCATAAGGATCTAGCGTGAACTCTTACAATGTTAGTTTTCTCTGTTGTTCAAGGTTTTGTCAGTGTTATTCAATGTTTTTACATTTAGTTTACTATTACACTGTGCATTCTAAGGTATAATTAACTATTTTTGTGCTTAAAAAATATATATATTTATATACAGTTCGTATGCACCACGGCGTGTGGTTCATTTATTTGACAGCCTGGAGATCAGAGTAATTACATTCATAGTATTCATAGTCTGAATCACGATCTGATTGTATGGATGGTTACCTACCAGGTAACGCATGTGGTTGGTCTGCAAACTGGCAAACATCCGTCCGAGGTTCGAATCCCTGCGAGGGGTGCAGTGGAGTGTGTACGCCTGATGAGCCCAAATAAGGGCAAAACATGTGTCACGTACTCTTTGCATTATTTGACAGTAAACTATGTAACATTCTATGATCTGCTTCTCGCAACTGAGAGGGTGTGGTGGATGTTTGCCGACTTGCAGACCAACCACATGCGCTACCTGGTAAGTAACCACCCATACAATGAGATCATGATTCAGACTACGAATGCTATGTATATATATATATATATATATATATATATATATATATATATATATATATATATATATATATACTGTGGAACCTCGGTTCACGACCATAATTCGTTCCAAAATTTCTGGTCGTAAACCGATTTGGTCGTGAACCGAAGCAATTTCCCCCATAGGATTGTATGTAAATACAATTAATCCGTTCCAGACCATACAAACTGTATGTAAATATATATTTTTTTAAGTTTTTAAGCACAAATATAGTTAATTAAACCATAGAATGCACAGCGTAATAGTAAACTAAATGTACAAACATTGAATAACACTGAGAAAACCTTGAACAACAGAGAAAACTAACACTGCAACAGTTTGCGCTATAGCGCTACCAACCGCTGGCTAAAAACACATTTTTTTTAATGAGTTTTAAGCACAAGGAAAAAAATTAACATTTGAAAAAATCCGTAATTTAATAAACCACCAAGAAAAGTAACATTGCAACAATGCATGCTACAAACCGATCGATGTAAACAGAAGTGAAAACAAAATCAAGCCCAGTGCATTCTTTAACTGCCTTCCTACCTTATGCGTCCAGTTCTCTCTCTCGCGCTGCCGGTGTATGTGCATCTCTCTCTCCCTCGTGCTGCCTGTGTATGTGCATCTCTCTCTCCCTTGCGCTGCCTGTGTGTGTGCGTCTCTCTCTCCCTCTCGCTGCCTGTGTGTGTGCGTGACTGTCTCTCTCACGCTACCTGTGTGTGCGCGTCTGTTTCTCTCTCGCGCTGCCTGTGTGTGCGCGCGTCTCTCTCTCTCTCTCTCTCTCACGCTGCCTGTGTGTGTCACGCTCTCTCGCTCTCTCTCTCTTGCTTGCTGCACAGGAAATGCACAGGGAGAGACTGAACATGTACAAACCGAAAGGGAAACTGGCTTGTTCGTATACCGAGTGTGTGGTCGTGAACCGAGGCAAAAGTTTGGCGAACTTTTTGGTTGTAAACCGATTTGTACATGTACCAAGACGTTCGTGAACCGAGGTTCCACTGTGTATATATATATATATATATATATATATATATATATATATATATAGCAAAATACCCGTGCTTCGCAGCGGAGAAGTAGTGTGTTAAAGAGGTTATGTAAACATATATATACATATACATATATATACATATCTACATATACACATACCTACATATACATATATATATACATATACAAATTTACACATCTACATATATACAGTGGAACCTCTAGATACGAGTTTAATTCGTTCCAGCACTGAGCTTGTATAGCGAATTTCTCGTATCTAGAACAAACTTCCCCATTGAAAATAATGGAAATCCAGTTAATCCGTTCTGCACCCCAAATATATTAACATAAAAATCAATTTTCCTAACAAATAACACTGATAAATTATATATACTGTTGTCTACCTTTAATAAATAACACTGGTAAATAATATAACTGATTATTAAAAGAATCAAAACAGGTGTCCAAAGTGCAGTAGAGCATTCAATAAATCTTTAAA